>NW_027325374.1:17511496-18148293 GCF_036924035.1 Leuresthes tenuis | reverse complement strand
GCACATCTCATGCTGCTGAGCTTGACTTCTCCATGGTCCTTTACTACCCCCAACAGGTCGAATTATGAACTGCAGAGTTGTTTGACAGCAAGGTAACAAAGATTAAGAGTGCAGATACTCAGCAGGTAAAGTGGAAACTAACTGTTGGTATACTTAAAGTTTGAAACTTTAGTAAACTTTCAGGTCCAAACTCAACCCAGACCGAATCAGAATGTAAGTGGCTTGTGATGGGAAACCTACATTAGTTCCAAAGTTACATTTATTCACCCAATGACACTCAGAATAATAGGTTTTATTTAGTGTTTCTCATTAGATTTACGAGTTGAACGCCTCACACACCCCATCAGGAAATTCTGTGCAATGATAGCCACCAGTGGTGGAGCCAGAAAATGTTCACAGGGTTGGAGAAGGCTGAGAACAATAACCTCAACTGATGTCTGGTTAGCGTTTCTCCTGTGGCACATACCAGTGGAGCTATATATCTACATACACAGCAGACAGTCACGTGCAGCTGGAGAACACCGTGTTTATGTAATCCTTGATTGTTAAAATTAGATCAGGGTCAGATTCTAATACTGAGCCTTCTGAAACGCTGATAAAAGTCTTGAGAATTTTGTATTTAGAGAACATGTGATAACTACAGATATGGATTGGTTAGCTTATTTTTTGTTTCTTATTTGTCTGTTTCTCCTTTAGTTTTTAGCTGGTTTTACTTACTGGTATATGCATTTATTTTTATTCTACTATTAAGCTGATCTCTTAAACTGAATTACACGTATTTATGAGTTTGTTTTTATTGATATATTTTACAGTGTGGGTTTGCTGTTTATGTTATATCCAGTCTAGTCCATATATGAAAGGTAACTTTAATTTGATCTTACCTCATCTTTGGTCTTACAGCCTCCCCACCACAGAGTGGATTAAGTGGGATTGATGGAAGGATGGAAGAATGTCTGGGCTGATTGTACCCTTTCATAATTTTAAATTTGAAATATTTTGCAACACCTTTTATCTGCCTCAGAGATGACTTATTTTAGTTCTTTTGTTTGTTCGTTTTTGAAAAACTAAGTGCTTTGGGCTGGGTGGTTGCTTTCAGCTGAGGTAGGGTGGGGTGTGGGGTAAGAAGTTCTGTCTTGAATGCTTATTTCTTATTTTCCTTCTATTTATCTTTTCTTTTTAAATGTCTGGCTGATTCATAAAACAGGAGTTTATAGATGCAATTCCAAGTTTATGAGGGTTTGTGTGGGTTTGGCAGGGGGGCGTGCTGTGATGGTCACCCCTGGCCACCCTTAGCTCAGCCCCTGACAGTCACAGCAGCCTCATTACTTGTGATGATAGCGTGACCGTGAATTGGATTTATGAAGGGAACAATCAAAATAACCATCTTCTTTTTAGGCAAAGAAATTCTACTAATCACTAGAAACAGAAGAGAAACACAGATTACACGCCTTAGAGGTCTGAAATGTTTGCCCTGTGCTGCATTTCAGGAACACTGCCAACATACTGTATCTCCAATAAGTATTGAGTGTCACTGTATTCCATTCTCAGTCCTTGTTTTTGTGTGTAAAGTGGTCTCTTACACAGTGAGTGTCTACCTGCATGAGTGCTGACATAAAGATTTATTTATGATAAGGAGAGAAAAGGCAATCATGAGCACTTCTGGGATGGAAAAGGCATCATCTCTCCTCTCCCCTGTAAGGCCGGCTGCCAGCTGGAAGCACTAACAGATTACAAACTCAAGGCCCATAACACTCATTATATACATCAGCTCTCTGCCTAACTCATCCAGACGACAGGAGACAGACAAATGGGTAAAAACTTATTGGCGCCTGGGGGGGATACTTTATATTAGCTATCATCTACCAGCACCAGTACATATTTTTAGCTATTTGAAGGTTTTTTTCTCTTTCTTTATGTGAGAATATGAAAGCCAAACGATTAAATGGTACCATCTTGCATTGCTTAAAAAAATGTGGTTGTTAGTGCTTTTCATCAACACTTCACAGTGCCCGGCCATGTTTTTCAAATCAATACGCTCCTTTCACAATATTATGGCAACAAGAACACTCTGACTAATGTAAAATCAATCTTACCTGTGATGGATTATTGTTGCAATCAAGATTTAAAAGTCTGCAACTGAAACTAATGTGCAACTCAGGCTTGACTCGCTTGTTAGTGCAAACGGTTTACATGGGAATAAATGTTTACGATACATTCACACTTCATATGATAAAGTGACGTAGCACTAACAAGAGAAACCACACTACATGGAGGCATAAACAGTCGTCACGACTCATTAGGATACAGCACTGCAGGCGTAATGTCTGACTGTGTCTGCGCTGATGCGTATGTATTTATTCATATGTAGAAAACAGAGTGTCTGTTTGTGTCTGTGGTGGTTTGCCACAGGTCATTGGAATCAGATGCTTTATTTGTATCGGTTGTTGGAGTAAAGCCAAATGAAACCACGTGCTTTCAACACAATAGTTATCACATTGGCTCAAAAGATTATCCTGGTGGGGCAGACGGGTTTACATAAAGGACAGAAAAGCTTTTCAGAAGACTATCGGAGATCTGAAAAAGAAAAAGAGTGCAATCTCTGCAATTAAGCTGATCTTTACTAGGTCGAAGGCAACATGAATAAGTTGAATACAACCTTAGATGAATAGAAGGGTATGCCTTATGATGCATTCATTTTGTCAGTAATTGTTTGACAAATACTAAACTAAAATGCAAATGCACTGGGTTTAAATATAAATACACCATCACTGCTTCCATAGGAATTAAGAGGGTAAGAAGCAGCCAGATGCTGCTAATCAGATACACTTGATTAACTGATCATCAGCAGGTGTGAGCACCTCTGTAAAAGCAGAAGTTTTGTCAGTTTGTTTGTCCGGAGCATTCAGCGGTGTTGACACGACGACAAGAAAGAAGGACACCAGCAATGATCTTGGAGACGAAACTGTTGCCGCACATCAGTCTGGGAAGGGTTAGGAGGCCATTTTCAAACTATTTGGAGTCCATCAGTCTGCAGTGAGAGAGATTATTATGTTAAATGTTAAAGTCCATGACAGTACAGTTAAAAAAAGAGTGAACAAGTTTGTTTTGTTTTGAATGGTTGCAGGAGAAAACTTCTTCTTTCCAGTAAGAACATGGCCTCAGGATTACGTTTTCAAAGTTGTATCTTAACTCCAAGACTGCTGGAAAAATGTCCTTTGGACAGACAAGACCAAAGTGGAGATGTTTGGTCATAATGCACAAACATCAGCACAAACCCCTCATACCAGATGTCAAGCACGGCAGTGGAGGGCTGATGATTTGGGCTTGTTTTGCAGCTGCAGGACCTGGGCACCTTGCAGTCATTGAGTCCACCACGAACCCCTCTGCATACCAAAGTGTTCAGAGGGCAAAATCTGTCCGACAGCTAAAGCTTGACTGAAACTGGGTCATCAACAGGACAATGATCCCAAACACAGCAGTGAATCTACGACATAATGTCTGAAAAAGAAGAAGAATCAAGCTGTTGCAATGGTCCAGTTGAAGTCCAGACCTGACTGAAATGCTTACAATTCCCTACGAACCTCAAATAAAGGACAATGTAAAGGACTTGGTCAACCCCCCCCCCCATACAAGCTGTGGAATCATGAGATAGACTTATTTTTTTTTACACATTGTTGCTGCATTTTGACTTAATTATTGTTGAGTGTAATGTGTGACGGGTTGTTCTTCATCTGAAGTCAGATCATTTTAATTTTATCCCAATACGTTCACCTTTAGAATTTAAGGACGGGGCATTTTCTTTTTCACAACTGTATAGTATGTGCATGCATATGCCCTACACCGTAACTGTTAATGAATCAGTGATAATTAAGTATGCTGCCACTTAGCTCATAATTAAATTTTTTTGCTATCTTGCTATCATGTGACTGAATCTTTCTGAATGTGTAGCGATTGACTGCCTAATGACTTGTTCACAATACCCCCAAAAAAACTGTAAAAAGGAACTTTGACACGCTTTTGAGATGCTGCAACTGCTAACACAAACTTCTTTATCTGTTTATCCCAAACAAAAGCAATGGCTGGTTCTTATTTTGCCATTAGAATCAAAATGAAGACTTCAGGCAGTCATGACCGCCAAACATTAAAGCCTCATAAGCTAATTAATCATTTATGCCTTCTCCAAGGACATGTCATACCTGACACTCCCTTCAAAATGTACCAAACTGCAACTTTTCTTCTTTGAGTCAAACCCAAGTCTTCTGTGTCTTTCCAATGCTTTACATTGATAGAATTGTCAGATTCTTGCTCTAGAAAGCTTTTTTTCCCTTTTTTTGTACCTCATATTTTCTATCATCTGGAAACATAATCATTTCAGTTGTAATAATAGGGAATTACAAAAGACATTTGTGTTGCTAACTACACACATAAGGCTTATGCTGCACTGCCATTTAACTGTGTTGTCTGCCATCAAACTCATTGTAAATTGTTCAGGATGAGAGCAACCAGAAAAGTGCCCTGACTGCCTGAATTTTCTCTTCCCGCAGTTGGAACAAAGCAGCAACAATGCTCAAATCGTGTGCCAGATAAAACTGCAGAGGAAAGGCGGAGGCTGACGGGTGACATTTTAAACCAAACTGTTAGGGAATCTCAAGACAACAGATGCCAGAAAAGAAAGAGAAACTGAGAGGGAAATTTGTTTTAATAGTCTTGAGTCAAAGCAGGCCTGAGTGTGATGCAATCTTACGTAAGATGGGCTGTTATCACTGGGTACGTCCTGCAGCCACTGTGGAGGCACATAATGGAGCTCCAAGCTCAAGTGATGATGTCACAGTCATCACAAACTGACTGAAGTACTACGGGTGCAAAGGATAAACGTTTGACAAATAAAGTGCATAAAAAAGGAAACTCATAAAGGGAAATATTAAGTAATCAAAGCTATAAATGATTGAACCTTCTTATCTAAAGTTTGTCAAAGCTTTTTACAACATCAGGTACACAAAAAATAAACAATAAAAAAATACACAAAAGACAAGAAATCTCCCTCGTTTCCCTTGTTTGAGAAAACTAAAAAAGGTCATTTGTGACAGAGGGTAAAGAAGATATATATAGTCCTTCAGGGGCCTCCCCAGGCACCATAACCCTCAGAGAGCTCTTACAACTGTGCCTGTATTTTTGAAACATCTGTAAAAACCTGTAAAAACTTAATTGTTTGGCCACTAGGAGTCTGCAGGAACAGTTTGAACATAACACCAGCACATCTCTTTGAATTGGGAATGCAAACATGCTAGCAGCTAGCCGCTACAGTACGAGACGGCATTAGCATTCATTTAAAGCTGTGTTTTAATTACTTCGTGGCTTTAAGTTCAGTGATTGTCTTTTAGCTCCCGTTGAGTTCTGTCAGTTCAAGGGAGGAACATCTGTCTTGGTCAGCTAAGTCCTCCATTCTGTTATGTTTACCTGCTAACCGCTGTAGTCTGTCTACTGTTTGATGAGCAATGAGCTGAAACAATAGAATCCTGTAGCTACAAATTTCAGGTTTTCAGATTGACTCAGAACAAATTGTGAGCAGACCATGTATACTTCCAGCCAAGCCCTGAAGTTAAAGTCAAAGAGAGAAAGAGGATATCATTGGGGCACATTCTGGCAGTTTGAACTTTTGGGGATACATTAAATGTTTGTTGTTTTAATGGGAATAATTCCTCCTCCAGCTCTTAACATATACACTATTGCCCCCCTTTCCCTAAATTACAGTAAGAAAAACAACATTAGCTAACTTTATGTGTCAGATTTTCTTTTTTGTAAACATTTTCTTTGACCATCTTTATTGTAAATGTTTGGTTTGCTGGTAGTTTCTGCCAGTCTTTCTGCTGCTAAGATTCAACCTATTCCAAATTTGCTGTGGTCGGTTTTGCAATTGCTGATTTCAAAGATCGTCAATGGCATTAAGATCAAGACGCACCACTGCTCATTTGAAAAGAGGTCCCTGTTTTCCTTTTCAACCATTCTGTGTTTTTGGATATGTTCATGATTCATGTCTTGCTGAAAGACCCAATATCTCTTCCTTAAGCCTAGTTTTCAGGCCCTAAAATGCCTTGTTAATCATCATCAAGCCTTTGAAATAAGCAACAGAGCAGCCCCACAGTATGATAAAACCCCAATCATGCTTTATTGTAGGTAAGGTGCCTTCAAACAAACTGATGCGCTGCATGCCAAGGAGCTCTGCTTTGATATCCTCTGTCCATCACACATTATCCCATAGAGACTGTATCTCATTGGTCTAAATGTATGGAGCCCTACTTTGTTTAGTGCAGCACACAGGCTGAAAATCTTCTCTGAGTTTCCTCTGAGTACCATGTGCTGTCAGCATCTTCACAGTTTTACCCTTTCTGCAGCTCTCAACTGGACTTATTATTCTGTTCTTTTGTAAGCACTAATCTAAATTAATCCATTTCAAGTTATCTTAAATTTGTGAAATGTCTTTGTCTTCATTTCTTTTATATACGAGACCTTTGTTGTTGAATATCTTTTGGCATATTTTTTATGATATCTTTACTATTAAAACCTTGCTCACATACTTTTAAATGTGAGGCTATTTTAAATCAGAGCCAGTAGTTCTGACCAAGACTGCAACTAAAAGAGTATTCATTGTAGATTCACTTTTACGAGTCATTTGATCTGTCCTTAATATGAAAACATTGATTTGTGCAGCTCATAGGTCAGCACCATTATGTAGATGTGAGTCTGTGCAAATGTTTATGTTTCTTGAATGATGTGTTTCAAGCAAAGGCAGCACACCATTATTGACTTGCGTGTCGTTGCCTGCTCTGGATGCAAAACCGCTTGGACCCAGATCGTGAAAAGCCCACTGATCTGGCAGGGCTGCTCAAAAGTCAAATATTTGCAAGAACACACAGAACTTGTGATGAAAGCTGGTTTTAAGCTGCGTTTGAGGAACAAATAACAGAGGCTGCAACAATTGCATATCACTGGATCAACCTGCACTCAGAGGAACCAACATAAGCAGAGCTTCAAACCATAAATACAGAGGTACAGCCATAAACTCAAGTGAAGTAGACGTTAGAATAACAAGACTGCTGTCCTGCTACATGACGTCCACAGTGTAGGGCCCCAGACTCCTCTGTTTTTCTTGGAACAACTACAGTGACCCGCTGATGACCCCAGTGATCTCTATGGTTAGTGATTTGTGTCTGTTCACTGATTTTTGATGTACCACCTGAATAACTGCTGCGTATCTTTGCAATAAAATGCAGTAAGGCTAAACGGCTCAAGGACTCTGCTGTATTGATGCCTGCTGGGTTTCCTTTTGAAGGTTTTGTGCTCAGTTTGCAAGTGGGAAACCACATTTTCCACATTTTTGTCGAATACATTCTCATCCCTCTCCTTTGCCTCACGTCTTCTTTTATCTTATTTTTTGTCTATTTTTATCTTGTTTAATTGTTTCATTCGGAAGTGTTGGCCACCTTCTTCCTACACTTCAGGAAGTCATCTTAACAGCTCAGCTGTTATTGTAAACATCAGATTTTGCTCAGTCCTATGCAAAAGTCTTGAGCTAACCCTCATTTCTTTACTTATTGCCAACAGGAAATTGCAGCAATTTATTGAAGCATATATGCAAACATAACAAACTATAATGATCCCACACTGCTTCAGTAATGTTGAGGTCCGGGCTCTGGGGAGGATTCATCCCTCCATAAGACCTGTTGCCACTGATTTTCAGTCCACTTCTTGTGTCATTTGGCATAGCTCAGCCTTTTCTCCCTGTTTCCCTTCCTTAAGAATGGCTTCTTGACAGCCACCCTTCCATGGAGACCATTTCTGACGAGGCTTGGGCCAACAGTAGATGGATCAACTGAAGGTCCAGATGCATCTCTCAGGTCCTGTATCAGGTTTTCCTGTATTTTTTCTTTATTTCATAAAGACATCACTTTCAGAAACTGTTCATCTGCGGTATGTAGTTTTTCAGTCCTCCACTTGTCCGGTTGCTTTTTAGTTTAGTTTATTTTTAACGACACACTACATACCATGCTGAGATATTCCAGTTTATGGCTAAGAGCTCTTTATGAATCACCTTTGTTGGTGCAAAATACTATTCTATGTCTGCCAAACTGTGTTGCCTTTGGCATTTTTCTTTGATGCAACTAAAGAAATGAGAGCCAATTATGTGTCTTTTTGATACACTGCTTGTAAGAAAGTCTGTGAAGATTGAATTTGAAATTTGAAAAGTGTTTTTATGCTATAATGATTCATAGATTTGTGTTAAGTGGATTAACAAACAAACCAAAAAAAAAAACTGCTTTCAACAACTGGACTGAGAATGGGTGAAAAAGCGGCCAATATCTAAAGAAAAACTTTGCGAGACCTTCAGAAAGCCTGGAGAACTATTGTTCAAGACCACTTTAAAAGATTGAAAAATACTGCGGCTGCTTGGAGGCAAAATATAAAGAAACGAGGGCTGGATCAAGACTTTTGCACTTTTTCATTAACTGAACTGAATGCAGCTTTTGACATGCAGCCTACACAAGATGAACCTGAGAGATTTGTGCTGACATTCTGAAGCAGTCTGTGAGAGCGGAGATAGTGAGTCAAGAGCTCCAGCCAATGGCAGCGCAAGAGACAGGGTCAAGGGATATGGAAAAGGAAATAACAAACAAACATGGCAGAGAGCATGACGAAGAAACTACCAGTTCTCCTCAACAACCAGATGATCACTCGTGTCGTGTGGGATTTAGTGTATGCAAACCAAGACTTTGTGGTCGCCACCATCAGCCAGTATAACACCAAGATCTATGATGGTGGCCGCCCAGACCTTTACTGAAGTCCCAAAAAATGTCAAGACCTCAACACTTAACAGCTCTTAAGGACAAGCAAGACGAGCATTTACTTGAACTGTGCTTTTCTAAATATTACTGTGATCTCATCAGACTGTACTGAAGTCTGACAAAAACCACGTAGACTGGCAGTCTGTGATGTTATCTCACTCATCAGAAAACAGCGAATTTTCTGCGATTTTCTTTGGAGAGCATTATCCACGTCTATTCTATGGAGTTGAATATTTCATTAAGCATCAGGAACATCTGTTGAATCGATAAAACAGCGATGGAACTCACATGTCAGACCTCTCAGTCCGTCTCTGCCTGCTGCAGTCGCTCTACCTGCACTTCAAGTTTAGTGTTCACATTTGGCTTCGGTTATAGACAGTAATCCAGTGAGAAGAAACTCGGCATATATTCATCGCTCAGGAAAGACTCTCAATGTCTGTCCATCTGTCTTTCTCACCAATATTGATCTTTTTCTCTCTGTGTTTTCATTTCAACACCTCTCGCTCTGCCCCTTCCATCGTTAAAGGAGACACATTTGTTGTAATCCTCCTGAGGAGAAAAATGTCTGTCTGTGGGTAATTTCAGAGACATTCATCTGAAAGTTATCAGTTATTTTGTGTGAGTCCTGCTCTCTCCGTTTGTGTTATGTAATGTTTGTTACGTGTTTGAAGGAAGTGGACATCTGGAATTACCATCGAAGGCTGAGTTGATACAGAAAAATTCGAATGAAAAAGCTTACTTGTACCTCCGAGTAAAAGATGATAAACTTCTAGGGATGTCCCAGGGAGTCTGACTAAATCTAGAGCTGGGTACATTTTTTTTTAATAATTAAAGAAAAGATGCGCGTGTGGAGGAGAAAATGAGAAAATGGTTTGTGATGATCTCCAGGATGTAGGTTACCATGTTGCCTTGTCAACAGTCAATAAGTGATTTCACGACCAAAACCTCAGCAGATGTTAAATACCTGGTTAGCCTCAAAAAAGGGGGAAACTGAGGCAGCAGTTTTACAATAAAAAAAAATTAAAAAACCTCAAAAAGGGCCACCGGAGTTGTGGAGCGCAGTTCTAGCCTCTATCAGAAGTGATGGAAAGAGGAAAGTGTGGCGTTTCAGTTGAGGCCTGAACTGTGCTGCAGCCACATGCCATCTAGAGTCTCAGCACCGAGTCTATTTTTCCACACAGTTACTGCTCATCGTACTGTCCTCGTATCAGAAAAAAACACCTCTTATTGTTTCGTTAAGCATGTCACAGATGTTAAAAATATATATTTTAACGTGCTATGATGAGAGGTTTCTCGTCCTTTTGTCAGTTGCATATTATTAAAGAGGGAGTCTTCGGCCACAAGTGTCGGCCTGCTGCACTGTAGTTAGCAGAAATCCAATGATTCTGAGAGCATATTGACAGAATTTCTGTCAGTATTTCTATGCTTTGCTCGTCCTCCTTGAACAAGGGTTACAAAGCCCCATGACTGCTCTCTGTTCTTCATTTTTTAATAATATCGACCCTGGAATTGTCATGGTTGATTGGTTTTGTTGTCTTCTTTGTTCTAGTGTAAAGATTTTTCTCTCTGGTTTCCAATGGTTTTGTTTCTTTGTTTAAGTGTCAATCTTATTCTTTGAATTTATATATTGTGTATGCTGGGTGTCCCCAAAAACTGGGTAAAGTTGGGAGGAAAAAGTAAGATTCTAAACAAATTCTTTGTGTCATTTAAAGGCACGTCTTCTCAGGTCACTTCGATTGGTGTGCACGTAAAGAAGTTGGAATCTTCCATCAGAATCATTTCAGATAGATTTAAGAAATATTTGTCCATCTGAGGACCAGCAATGCCAATGGTGATGGATCTGCAAGGAAGCAGGAGTCTGTTATCAAAGCTGTTGGATGAACTCTAAAAGTGTTTGTTTCCAGGACCACACCCCCTCTAAGTGGCCAACGATTCACTTAATACACCTTTAAATTTGAAGTGAATTGATTTGCTAGCAGAAACGTCTTGGACTAACGATGTGAAAGCTGTTCTATCGCTCAAACTACTGAAGACAAATCCAGATCTTAGAGTGAGCTTGAAAACATTTTCTCATTGTTTTAGTAGGCTCAGTGATCTTCTCATTAGAGTGTTCTGGGCTGCTCAGCAGTCTGAATTGAGATGAATATTCCTACAATGTAATTATCTGTCAAAGGAGAAACCAAATAGCAGCAGCTTTTCCTCAGCCAGGCCTCACACCTCGTCTCAACGCATGTCTATGCATGCATTTCTGTGTGTGTGTGCGTGTGTTCCTCTAAAGGTCGAGGTCAACAGCCGCAAAATATTTTCTGCTCATTAATTAAAGCAAATTACAGTCAAACCAAACTGTTATCAGCCTCTCCTCAAATGCTCATTTTTGGTTGAAACTCAAGCTCCTTTTCTGCATTTGGCTTCATCTGACCCGCTATAAATGACGCCAACTATAGCGTTTTCACGCGCACACACACACACAAACACAAACACAGCGTATCTCCTAGCTCCAACCAATTATTTCTAAATGAGGCCTGTCTGAGATTGTTCATGGAGGCTTTGCAACAAAACCACATTCTGACTAAAAGTGAGAAGGCAAAGACATAAAGAGCTTTGGCCTGAGCTTTTCTTATTCTTTTTTTTTTTAGTTTTATTATTATTATTCTTTGTCCAAAGAGGGGAAACTCAAATAAGACCAAAATTCTCCCCATTCGGGTCATTATTCAAACAGGTTGAATCCTCCACAGTATGTTTAGAAGATTGGAACTGATGCATGTCATGTTACCTCAACCACAAAAAATAGGAACCTTTCAAACGTACAAGTTTACATCTAATGAGATATTCTCTCATATTGCTACTTTAACTGAAAGAGGGGAGTTCATAATACTGTAGATTATGAGGATTTCTGGGTTTTGAAACCTGATTTTTCTATTCAAAGACAGTTTAGAGGACAAGAGCCATGCCTGGACCTAGCTGATGGCAGGGAGGGATGAGGATGAAAGACTGCAGAGCATTTGGCTCATAAATGGCCCACTGGTCAACCAGAGTCCCATTAGGAACTCAGCACTACAATGGAGAAAGAAGAGGAGGGTGATGATGAAAAATGGATGTATGTGCTGGATGAATTCCATATGCCGCTTTCCTCTCAGACAAGAGCAACAGGCCTGGATCAGGTTCCCCGTTTTAAATCCCAATGCTAGACCATCGGCAAGAAAGCAGGAAAACCGACCGCAAATCAGAAGCTAGGGTTTCTTTATCCTCTTCCATCAGGCTTTTATGTACTTTTATACATACAAAGAGTGTCATAATGCTGCAAGATGTAGCTCAAGAACACTTTAACCGTCAGCAGCCACGACCCCAGACCGTTCCCGTGTCTCAACAAACTGTTCATCGGCAAAGCTCAACATTACTCAGTGTTTTATTTAATGTCAGTGACACATGAATACCTTTTAACGCAGCAGCTCAACCTGCATAACTTTCTCTCAATATCGACAGGCACATTTTTATACATATTCTTAAAATGTTAATGGAATCCCATCTTGAACAAACTTTTTTTAGCCTTTATTTTTGTTTCGTTTGCGACCGAGTCAGCTCCAAGTGCTGGCTCACTGACTTGAATGATGGCATCCAGCTCCTGTTTGAGAGCCACTTTTATTTGTTTGCTAAGTTTTTTGCAATACCGCGGAAAAACTGCACCATCCAGTGCAGCAGAAAGTGGAGATTAATGACAGGAAGAGGTGGGCTTTTAAGAAGGCAAGTTCTGTGCCATTTAAATATTTGGAATAAATGTCTATTCACTGGATATGCCTTGAAGTTATTTATTGACAGTGTCAGTGAGCCGGCATGCATCATCACTTACTCATCATCACTCACTTACTGTCATGGGACTGGAAACACAACAATGAATTCAACTTTTACAATTTACTTATATGACAAGTGATGTTATCCAGCACAGAAATAGTGGAATTTTGTCCTAAGGATTTAGTTAAATGCAGTTTCATTGATGATACAGTATAATTTCAGTTTATGTCTTGTTCGTTTTTTATGCGTCAAAGTCAAGATAAACGCCAAGATATACAGTATATACACAAAGAATTCATGTCATAATTCCTCTGTCATATATTGGCTGTAAAATCTGGATTTCCCTTTCCCCCTGTCCTGCTGTCATGTTGCTTATATGGACATATTTTACCAAATTCCCACTTTTTAGGCGCAGCAAATATAGCATCATCAAGTTAAAGCTAGGTGGGGATAACAGGAGGAGGCTGTGGAGTGACGTATGTTCCCTTTTGTAATGGCTCACTGACACATTTACAAATATGTATGATCCAAAACAAAATGCTAGGGTTGCTTTTTTTTCACTTAGTTTTTGAGTTGATTGCTCTAAAGCACAGAAAAACAGGATTTTTCTGTAATGTGTCCCCTTTAATCTCTATTATAGGTCTTATAAATCCACTTTATAGACCGGGTAGAGGGTTTATTCCTTTGTGGGTTTGGTTGGCTTCTGGGCCGTAGCACAGAGACTGCTGAGAGCCGCAAATAGAGCACCTTCTTTGTGTGTTTTTCCTCCAGCTAAAGACTGATACTCCAGATCTGCGGTAAGGAAAATGGAGAGAACAAATTGGAACAGATAGGCAGAGCTCCAGGTTTTCCTCGCACCATTTGTGATCAACATTTTTCAACCCAGTGACCAGTTTATGCAAATAAAGAGCACCAAAAGAGAGCAGGAGATGTGTGGCTCAGATAGCAGACCTCAGTAATAATGGCCTGGTAGCATGATGCATGAGCCAATTTAAATAACATAAACCCCGACTTCATCTGGAAACTTAGGCACACGCATACACACACATACACACACACACTCACACATATTTAAATGCCTACATTTAATATCCGAGCATACACGCACAGAACAGCACATGGTGAAGCACATGTGGCATTAACAAACAAACATTAGCCTTTGCTACTCAACGTGCCTGGCTCCCTGGAGCTGCTGGAGCCATAGCTGTAACAACTGGGCTACCTCAGTCTATTTGGCCAGTCCACCTTAATCTACATCACTGGAGCAGCAGGAGCCCCAGCATGTTGGCACTCAATGAGGAGGAACGAGAGAGAGAGAAGTGCAGAAATTTCCCTTCTGCTAACTGTCCCGTCAACACATCCATTCCTCAGTTTGGCTGTTTAATTTGTAACGTCTCCACCTGCCCTGATGTGTAGCACGATGGTCATGATAAATACATTATATTGACTAAAAGTGTGAATGTTTAACCACTGTAAAGTGTGATTTGACTGCAATTCACCTGATACATGCAGCTCAATGTATTCCAAGGCCAATTCCAAGAAAGCTGGGACGCTGTGTAAAATGATGATTAAAACAGAACGCAGTGGTTTGCAGGTAGAGGGGGCAACATAAGGCTGAAAAAATAAGAGGCACTAAAAAGTGCCTGTGATCTTCGGGCTCTCGGAAGGTACTGCATTAAGAGCAGACGTGATTCTTTATCATCTGTGAACACAGTTCGCCAGTATGTATGGGCGTGCATTTGTGTCTATGGAACTGGAAACTTCCATCAGCATTGATGGAATATATACTCACAATCACATTCTACATCTGTTACGGCAGCATGGCTTCGTAGTTAAAGAATCGGGGTGTTATTTAAGTAAGCTATTCGTTAGTTTTGACATTTTCTTGTACTGTTTTAAAGTGAAATTACATTATATATTATTTCAGGTAGGCTGGAAGATTATTATTGTCTGTTTCATCCTCATTCTACTGTTACTGCCACCTCAAGCTAAAGGGTAAATGATCTCCTGGAAAAAAAATAATTTGCTAACTTTTGATGTGTGGAACTTGAGAGTCTGGCCAGGTTGTAACGATCTCCACCCCATCCTTCAGTACTTCTGCTACATTTACAGGCACCACAGGCATCAAATTATTTGCTGTTGTCATCAGTCAATCTGTTTACTCCTGGAACTATTATATCTGAATTGAAAAGTTGTACGTTTGTAAAGAGAGGAAGAAGAGGAATGTTCTAGCAAACTGGAGCACCACCTGTACTGCTTGATCCAAAGAAAAACTCTGTGCTTAGCAACACAACTGTAGACTAAATAAAAAACAAAGAGCTCCATCAATTTTAACAATCATACACACACAGGCAGAGCTACACAATCACAAAGGCAGGCAGATGTATTCCTACAAAACAAATTCTCACACACACACACACACACAGAAAATGCAGGTGGTCGACCATGATAACAAACAGCATAATGAGGAACAGGTGAATATTATAGGACACTTTCTACCACAAATACGGTACAAACTCAGAGCAAAGAAGGAAATGAGAATGCTTTTACGATTAAGAATATTCTCTAAACCGCAATGATTTACCAGATGAAGTAGCGTCTGGCCGACTTAATGACAGAAAGGTGAGGTCGCCACGCCGAGCAGGGAGGAAATGGGATGTAGGAGTAAAATTTTTAAAAAAAGAAGAAAAAAAAGAACGATTAAAAAAAGAACTGCTTGTGCACCTTGAGCCAAGAATAAATGTTTTCAGTGTTCTTCCAAATTATGAGTTGAAAGACTGAACTCAGATTTTGGACAAGTACACTTGAGAACAGAAGGCTAAAATCTGTGCAGTAACAATGCTATCAAAGCCTCACATTTTAGGGGAAAGACTTGCGCCCCTACATGAGAAGACTGACACCACCGATCTCTTCACGGTTTACAGCTAGTGATTAGCCTCAATGGTTCTGTAGGTTTTTTTGTATGTATTCAAAATGTGAAATTATCATTCCCTGGGTGTCAAGCTGCTTTTTAGTAAAATGTAAAGACTTCCTAAGCTACAGCTGCTCAATAAAAAGAACATGGACTAAAAATCATTTTCATGGACAGCATCTAGGGGCGTAGTCGGGGAGAGGAGGATGTCTAGTTTGGAAACCCAAACAAAGATTTATGCTCTTTGGCAATGATGTGAATCTATAGGCTTCTTCAAGCCATGACCTATAACACGCATTGGAGTGGTTTGCAGCTGAGTGTGAAGCAGCAACCGGCATCCAAATCCGAGGCCATGGCTCTCAACTCATAAAGGGTTGACTGGTCCCTCCTGGTTGGCCTTGCCTCAAGTGGAGGAGTTTAAGTATCTCAGGACCCTGTTCACGAGTGATGGCAAATGGGAGTAAGAGATGGACAGACAGATTGGGGCTTCATCAGCAGTGATGAGAGCACCGCTCTGGTCAGTTGTGATGAAGAGGGAGGTGAGCCAAAAAGGAAAGCTTTCTATTTATTGGCCCATCTTCGTTCTAATCCCCTGGTCATGAGAGGTCGTAAATAAAAAAGATGATACATGCAGCTGAAAGCAGATACAAGTGGATACGATGAGTTTCCTTTTTGAGGGTGGCTGAGGGATAAGGATATGGTCTTAGGGATAGGGTTAGAAGCTCAGAGTAAACCCACTGCTCCTTTTAACATCACAGGATGCCCAAGGATGAAGGAGAGAGGGTTGCTAGGGAGAGGGCTTCCTCCTGGACATCATGGCTGGATGGATGGATGGATGGCTGGATAGATGGATGGGTGGATGGATGGATAGATAACTCTTATCTAATTAATTCTTGTGCCACACTCATGATAGAAAATATCTGCTTGTACACCAGATACAGACACTTTAAACCAGATCCATCATTCAACTCTGCCTTTATTTTAACCAATTACTCAATTGTTCATTTTCATGGCAACGCCTGGTATCATAGCAATGGGTCAGGTCGTCAAAATTTGACCACAGACAGACATGTAAAAAATTGCATTCAGCTGCCTTTAGAGTAGTTCCTGCTGCAGTGACTTAAACACACATCCCAGCATTAATGGTATGCACCCACAAGGAGAGTTTCAACTTATGTGTATTCTCATCTGCCACACTGACACCAAAGAGAACTTCAACAGCGCTCTCTTTTTTGTGGATCTAGTTGCCCTAATCATGATGTGATATCGCTGCATGTTCATGCAGATTTGTCTTGTGCACACAATAGTAAGATGATTCCTATAGGCTGCCCATCTCACCAGTACACCCCCTCTTGTTCTCATCAGCTCTACTGCAGCTCAGGAGGATATCCTTTAGTCCTCCTAATGGCTCCAGTGAGTATCATTCAAATTCTCCCGTCTCAGGAACAGTGATGGAGGCTTACAGAAACATTGCAGCTTTACTCTTTGCCTTTAGTCTTCTCTGTCTTGCTCTGTTTTTTCTCTGTGTCTCGCCCTCCTCATTTTGTCATTTCGTGTTTTGGTGTCTTTTATTAAAGCCTCTCATTCTCAGCTTACCTTACCGCAAAATTTCATCAAACTGCATTTTGATGGTTTTATGAAGCAGAGATTTAGGGGAAGGCATTATGTCTCGATTGAGCTTGAAGGAAGCCAAAAGAGGAAAAGGGGTAGGCTACAAATATTTAACTGCCTCCCTTTAGGCCTCATTCTTTCACAACATCCATCCAAAAAGTGGCTACTAATAGCAGCCTTGGAGGAGCTGTAAACAGCCAAGAGGATCAAAAATTCAAACTGTCTTAAATTTTCACATGTAAGGTTGCATTTAGTGCAGAAATACTGAAAAATTCAAAGGCCCAGATCAACTTTTCTATGGAACTCATGTTACACTCCACCCTCTGGGATACACTTAAATGATCTCAAATGAGTGCTTCAGTGAGGTTAAAATAATTTGTTTTAATAATAATCTCAAAACTACTTGTATTTGAAACTAATGCACAGGAGCAACGTACTGCAGTGCAAAGTTCAGGCAGAAAACATAAGTGTGCTTCTGGTTTTGTTGGATGTTTCATCACAGCTTTTGAGGAGTGATGTAGAACATGCACAAATAAGGTTGTAGATTGTTTGAAGTACTTTCACCAATGCACTTAAGGATGTGCCACTAGAGTAGCGTTCACTGCAATCAAAGACAGACGTACTATACAGAAAAACAGCGATTTGCTGCGTCTTTACAACCCTGGCTTTTCTGGTTTGGCCTGTTTGCCTTTAGGTGTGTGAGAATAATAGGAGTGACTCATTCCTCCTGCACACATTTTGAAAAAACAAATCACTTCTTGATCATTTCTATCAATGAAATATTAGTGAGACTTTTTATGTTCCATGTAGTGTCACCATGTAATAATTTTACAGCATGGTGCCAGATCATCGAAGTCACATCACTATGGTTTCTCTTTCCTTTCAAGAAATTAAAGTGTTTTAATTGTTTTTGGGGGTTTTTAAATGAGGGTATGTATATTTTAGTAATTATTGGTAGTTTTGTCAATTCTCTTTACGAGTTGTGATGGTACTGCTGGGAGAGCAGGGCCTTGACACTGCTCGAACCACATATTGTTTAGGGCCAGAATGAACTCTGTCTAGACGATGACGAAGATGTAGCAGCATTCTCACACAGCAGGTGCCACACAGAGATAGGGTTTGGGCCACATACACACAGAATGATATCAAGAAATATTAAAACATTTATACATATAGTCCTTACATACACGTAGAGGCATGATGCTTATAGCTTTCTTAAGAAAAGGGCTCATTGCAGAGTTATAATCAGGTTGAACTATTCTGGGAAAGAGGTTCTGTTCCCAGCATCATGATAGACACTCCTGATATAGAAGCTTTAGCTAACGCATTAGAGTTGTTTTACTATTTCCACATGCATGTGCAATGAAGATTTGCTTGCTGCTGATGAATGCAAAGAAGAACAGCTTACACATAGATCCATATAGGCCGCTGAATGCAGTGAAGACCTGCTTGCGCAATAGATGTACATAAGACATTTTGGTAAGTGTTGATATGATTTTTGTTACTACAACAACAACAACAGTGTTGTTAGCATTGATATCCCTCAGTTTGTTGATTGTTGGAATAATGGTATCAATATGCACATTCCCAGCAGGATGGACCCCCACAACGTTAAGGATGTCCCGTAGTTTTCATCTTTGTCTTCTATGAGAAGCTGTTTTTTAATGAAAGTTTTTTAGAAACTCTTTGGTGGCTGCAGCAAACTTCAGTACAGTAGCTCATCGTCCCCAGAGGAGGGAACTTAATGGCTCAAAGCCCAGTTATCAGTGATCCACTGAAAATTAGTGGTGGTGATTTTCACTTGTTGTCCGGAATAATGAAAACCATGCGGCCACTTTCTACAATCCCTAATTAAGGGTGTACTCATTGTACTAGTACGTATTACTATTCTGTTCAAATAGAAATTTGAGCACATATTAAAACAAAAACAATGAAAGTATTCTATCGGGAATGGTGGTAGTGTGAATTGAATTTTGGTCAGTAGTTCATTATACAGTGTTTACAGAATTTGCACCCCAAAAAAATGCAAAAATCAACCAAAAAAAAAAACATAGAAAACAATGGGAATTTGCTTGAAACAGATGAGAACACCAAGCCCCTCTTTGGAGCCTCATACCTCAATCATACTTTGCATTAGTAACATTATTCAAAGTTTAAATTGGTCACAGGAAGTTGAACTTTTTCTGGCTGAGTCAGTTTTTTTCCATCTCTTTTCTGGTTTCTACACAATCACAGTTTAAGTACATAGTTTTTGGGGGGATAATTTTACCGTTAAATGTTGAGGTCAGGTGATGTCACACAGTCTAAATTTTGCTCCTGATAAATATTCAGATTGTTTTTGTTTTAAACTACTTCCATGTTCTTTATTTCCCCCTTTACATATACAGTTCACACGTCAAAACATAGGCCCCTCCGTCCAACCTACGCCCACCCAAACTCCAATTCACTCCCATTAAATTGAATGTGCTTCTTTGTTTGTAGTTGCTATTTAATCTTTACAGGAGTTCAATTAGCTGGGCTTGACCAATAGAAAGATCAACATCAAACAAAGAAAAAAAAAACAAAGGAGTGTGCCAACATGCAAATGCAAAAAGAAACAGGTTTCACCTGATAGATGAGCCTTTTTATAGGAAATGCAAATGACTTCTGCTGAAATAGGAGCCCGATCAAAGTGAAAGCACTTCATGACAACATGACTGTGTGGAGCAGACAGAAAAACCTGTGGTAGGAAAAGTTTTATTCACACTAATGTTTTCAGATGCTATCTGGACCTTTTTGGTAACTGTCTTACTTCTCTTACTTTTGAGTAAATACTCAAAATACTCAGGTGTTAAAGTTGTTTTTGTCCAGATTTTAGTTGGCAGGCATTATATTTCAAGTCAACGCAGTGCTTCTAATAGAAATTTTGTATAATGGTGAAGTGAGATAGATTGACTGGGATGACCCTGTCTTCTGCTTCAGAACGAGATGAATGTGCAGTCAAGTTTGATTGGTCTGTTTTGATTACGCAATATGAACCCCACTCAGGGTTGGATTTCTGTTCTTTAGTAATGATAAGGTCCATAGGCTTCTTCATTTCTTCTATTGTTTTAAGGCCAGCCATGATCTTTTCTTACCATAACCAGTTAGTTTTTGATAACTAAACCTCACCAGGTGGTGTAAAAAAGTATGAGGTGGGATGGGAGACAAACCCAGGTCTCCTGGCTGACAGTAAGTGTATGAATCAACTGCCCCACTCTCCTGCTTCCAAATACAGATGTTTTTTTCTGTTAAAAATGATAAACAATTTTCATGTCCATACAGCCAACTATGATCACGGAGATGATATCATAAGAGACCTGGAAGTTAACAACCACCATTTTACTAAACCTATTAGTAAATCCTCTCTCAAAACAAATTCTGTTTATATGCTTCTTTTTGCATTGACAACAGGCCTACCTTACAAGAAATTATAAAGGTTTGTTGTTTGTTTTTCTTTACCGAACAAAGTGATATATATCTATGCAGCATATGATAACTACTGATGGACTTGTTTTCCATTTCAGACTGGTATCACGAAAGCTCTGGATAGCATATCCTTAATGGACTGAGGCACTGGTTTCTTTTATCACAGAGAAGGCCAAAGACTTTACCAACTTTAAATTTGACAAAACGTGGCAAATTGTGCGAGAAGAACAATGGCCAGAGAACTACCAGATATGTTGTCTGCCATACTCGGTAGGCTCTGTGAAACTGCAAGATCATTCATTGCACTTAATAAGCAAAATGAGCCCAAGATGATTGATATTGTACATAAGCTGAGGCAAATATCTGATCAAGTTACAAAGTTAGACAATGAAACTAATGAAAGCAAGCAAATTGGGGTAGGACTTGGAGGACTTGGTGTAGGATTGGGATTACTTTCAATTGGAGCAGTATCATGTGTGGGTGCTGAAAAAATGGCAAAACTATTAGTTGGAAGTTTAACGAATGTAGCAGCAATCGCCATGACCACAGCTGGAGTTACAGCTGCTTTGCAAGCAATGTCAAAGAAATCAGATGCAGAGAAAGAAATTATGAAAACTGTGGAACAGTTGAATGAAGAATTTAAGATCATCATTGAACACCAAAAGACTGCCCTGGAGGAAATACAGCAAGTGCTGAATGAGTTGAAGAAAAGCTCATCCTTACTTAGTTCAACAGCTGGAGAGCAAGCAAAACTAAGTATTTCAGAAATAGACACATTTTTGTGGCTAATGATTGAACTAAGAGAGAGTAACAATGTTGAACCTCTCCTTACTCAGTTAGCCAGACAGAGTGAGAAAACTGTTGGTGAGCTTGCTAAAATGAGGAGAAATCTCAGAGACTTTGAAAACTGATCGGGAAAACTAAGTGGGATGACATGTTTTTGAAACATTGAGTTTTATCATTTCTGAAATGTAAAAGGAAAATTATACAAGTCCCAGGTAGATGCATCTCAAGTTTAAAGTCAGACCTAACACACTTTTACATTTGAAAACAAGGGGAAAGAGCTAGCAACTAACAGCATGTACAACTTGCTTGCTGAAGCTACATGTTTAGCATACAGACCTCAACAATTTCTGTCCCCCTTAACTTAGCGAACTCAGACAGGCACAGTGTTAATCATATAATGAGGCAGAACATGGCGTGTTTGTTCTAGTTTTAATCACAAAAGGTGTCACTATGACTAACAATGCAATTCACAAGTTGAAATATTGTGGTTGGGCCAAGAAATACCCAAAGAGTGACTTTTTAGGTTTTTAAGGACAGATAAAGTTGTTGGAGCAGACAGGTGGAGCACCATACTGAATATCTAATGGACTCAGTCATTCCCCAGCAGGGTAGGGGAGGAGCACTTGTATGAGCTGCAGCCATAAAGGTTGGACCAATTCACTTTGAGTTTGGACTGTGAGTCAAATCCCAAACCTGCCGCCACTCTCTGGACGATAATCTCTTCAAGGAGAAGTAAGAAGGCTTTAATCTTAATACAGGATCATGCCACATCACATCCAAGTACTACGCTGCCTGGCCTGCCAGTAATGGACACAAATATACGTATTACTGGACCCTTTTTCTCACCTAACTTAAATCCCTTAAATAAATTTACAGTGAAGGAAGACAATTCAGCACTTTTACTCCTCCATCATTGAGTCCGTCCTCACCTCTTCGATCTGGTACGCTGCTGCCATCGCCAAGGACAAGGGCAGACTGCAGCATGTCATTTGATCTGCAGAGAAGGTGATTGGCTGCAATCTTCCATCTCTCCAGGACCTGTATGCCTCCAGGACTCTGAGGTGTGCAGGGAAGATTGTGGCTGATCCCTCCCACCCCAGTCACAAACTCTTTGAGACACTCCCTTCTGGCACGAGGCTGCGGTCCATCAGGACCAAAACCTCACACCACAAGAACAGTTTCTTCCCATCCACCACTAGCCTTATCAACAAGGACCAGAGCCAACCTTGACACTGACGCTCTCCCTCTTCCCTTCCAGACCTACAAGTCACATTAACGTAGCATTTCAGACGTTCTGCGTTACATTAACGTTCTATCTATTTGGGACCACTTCATCCTGATGTAAATCTGCACATTTATAGGATTTATAGCATTCAGCTTGCACTACAGCTCCTTATTTTTTGAAACTCTGTATATATACAGTATATATATTGTCTATACTTAATACTCTACACCAACTACACCAAGTCAAATTCCTTGTAAGTGCAAACCTACTTGTCAGTAGACTTGATTCTGAAAAGCATTTATGTAAAAGTTCAGCTCAAGAAGACTCCATACGCAAGGGTTTGCAGCAACTACTGAAAGGAAGAAGGGTTGTGTTGAATATTTTTGAAAGCTAAAATGTTATTTTGTATTATTTGTTACATCTACTGTCTACATTTCGAAACAATTGAGAAAACATTTGTTTTTAAATTTAGTTGACTAATTACTGTATTCTGCACACCACAGTGCTACTACAGTATAATTCAGCACTCTGTTTGTATAAGCGTGTACAATTGTTTGTATGCTGCGTACTATTTTTCGATCAATAAAGTTCCCAGGATTTTATGCACTGAAAAAGTCAAAGCAAAGGAATAGTCTATTTTTCAAACTGATTTAATCTAAGAAAAGAAAAGTAAAGGAGAATTCTATGAAAAAGCACTTTATATCAACTTTAAACACTAATTTCTAATCCAAGCAATGATGCCTAATCATGGATTTATTCCCTCTCATCTGCCCTCATTTGCCTGCTGCTTTTTGAGTAAGTCCTTCTGGTCCACTTTCTTTAAAAACTCTCTTCTGTTCTGTCATCCTCCCCTCAGGCTGATGTGCCACCTCCTCTCTAATGCTCTCTGCTCATCCACCAGCAGTGTCTAAACTCTTAAGATATCTATTCTATCCTCTTCCTCCTAGTCCAGTCCTTGTATCTGACCATTTTCAGAAGGATGTGTTTTTGTGTTTGTTAAGCTGCTCAACACTGACCTATTAGTCATTCAAACATAAAAAGGCACCTAAGAGAAGATTAAGAGATCAACCAGTGCCATGTCCACAGCAGACAACTAAGCAAAGAACCCATTTTATCAGCCTGTTGCCAAGACACATAATAATGAAATGATTTCTAAAGAGCTATTAGCAAGATATTGCATGATGTCCAGAGTGTCCTTAAAAACAACCAAGGAAACTGGACAAGTGGAGAACAAAATAAGTGTGATGCCTAAAACACTATCTACAGAAGAAGAACAGTATCTGAAAGTGATGTGCTTAAGAATTAGGGAAAGAATCCGGCAAAGACCTGACACAGGACCTTCAGTTGATCTACTGTTCACTAACACCTCAACAGAAGTAGTCTCTATGGAAGCGTGGCTGTCAAGAAGCCAAAAGGCTGAGCTATGCCAAATGACACAAGAGCTGGACCAAAAAACCGTGGCAACAGGTCTTATGGAGGGATGATTCCTCCCCAGAGCCCGGACCTCAACATTACTGAAGCAGTGTGGGATCATCTTGACAGAGAACGGAACAAAAGGCAGAAAACATCCAAAGAAGAGCTTTGAAACGTCTTTTAAGAAGCCTGGAGAACTATTCCTGAAGACTACTTAAAGAAATGACAAGAAAGCTTGTTTTAGAGGGTTCAGACTGTTGAAGAATAAAGGTGCTCATCCTAAACATTGATTTTAAACCTTGCTAGAATTGTACAAACTCTGTTTTTGAGGTGTGGCTCAAGACTTTTTAACAATACTGTGTCATTTTTACTGATGTGGACAAAATCGACCAATCGCCTACATGTAAATGACAGTATTAGTTATGGTGGTGCTTGTGTAATCACTGCAAGGTGAGATGGCCAACACTGGTTAAAATGGACATTTCAGACACTGAAGAGGTCAGCTGACCCTGCTTGTTTGTGGTCAGAGGCAGTTGGTAGATTTTGTAAAAAATCACGTTACTTGTGGCTGACTTCAACACCCTTGTCATGTGTTACCACTTTAGCTGTGACTGTAAACCTCTTCATTATTCATTCAGAGTTGCAGCAGTGGCCAGCACTCGGAGCAAATGCCTTCCATGTGTGTCTAATTACATCAGTAGAGGTGTTTAACACAAGGTGAAGTCATTAACACATGGGCACAGTTGTCAGATGTGGAGCCAAGCAGCCCCGGGTGAAAGTGTAGACAACTGCAAACTACAGTTACCGCAACATTCACCATGTCTGAGCAAGAAACCTGAGCAATGGCTCGTAAAGTTTTCTGAATCAGTGATCAATGTAAAACATTTTCAAAATTACACAGAGTACAGAGAAACACTGAATTATTGAGTTTATCTGAAATTACTTTACTGAAGACTGTTAGGTTCATAATTAGTGAAACTGGGGCGCCTGATCCTTTAGTTTCCATACGTAAGCCAACAGCCCCATCTGCTGTTCAAAAGGGAATACTGCAATCTTTCAGTCAAACCAGAGCATACACTGAGCCGTAACATTATGACTGCCTGCCTAATTATGAGTAAGTCCTCGTCATGGACAAATTACATCTGAGGGTGTCCAGCAGTGTCTGGTACATGGACATTAGCAATAGATCCTTTGGGCCCTGCAGGTTGTGGAGTGGAGTCTTTGTGGGTTAGGCTTGCTTCCCATAGATCCCCATCAGATTACTTTCTGTGAAGTTTAGGCGAACACCTCTTTGAGTCTTTGTCTTGGATTCCTTCCTGAGCAGTTTTTGCAGGGCCCACTGTTGTCCTGCTGGGGGAGTCTGCTACTGAAGGGGGTGCTGTTTCAGAGTACTACCCATGTCAATGCCAGGATGAAGGTTTTCCCAACCCCAGGTATAGAGGATAGCATAAAAGTAGGCCAAATTCTCCAGTTTCAGAATAATAGCCCAGACTTATTGGCTCCCTGTCACACTGGTATGGCTGCACATGGCCATCAGAGACTGTGAAGCTAAAAGCCCCCTTCTAATAAAGATCAAGTACTCTCAGAAAGGCAAGGTCAGACAGACTGTATATTCAGTGGAAGAGATTGGAGGAACCAATCCTAATTTCTTACTGGGTGGGGCTTTAAAGTTAATTTGCATGCGATATGAGCAATCAATGAATTGACAAGCTAGCAAGCTACAAGGAGCAGTTAGCACAAGCTAAGTGGAGAGGCTATTTGGTGTGTTTTGCTCTTAGGAAGATGGAAGTTCTGGTTTTGGCTGTGAAGGCATGAAATCAGATTCTGTGAATATTCATGTCATACCCCAACATGTTGAACTACAACAGAGTAGACAGAGATCAGCAGCTTTCATTTTTGTGGCATCTGCGTTGCAACTTTGACCCAAAAATAAGGTGACCAGACGTCCACGATTTCCGGGGACAGTCCCCGTTTTGGGTGACCTTTCCCCGGTCAAAGCTGTCCCCGAAAATGTCCCCGATTTTGACACTGAATGGGGGAAAATGCGCGCAGACTCATAGTAATACCAGTTATTACGGTAGCCATTTAACACATCGCCAGAGAAGACGTCATATGACGTAAAGACGCAGCAGCGTCAACAACAACAATCTCGAGGCGGCAAAAAGGAAAGAAAAGGAGACCAGCGGCCACAATAAATGGTATGCTGTGTATTGACTTATTTATTTTGTGTGAACTGGCAGTAGACTTGGCTGTGAGTGTGTGTGTGTGTGAAGTGATGTAACATTAAAGTAAGTATGATTGTTTTTCTGAATTGAAGACCTAACTAGTTATAAAAGTCAGTGAACGTTAACATTCTGACACTGTTTTCATATCTGTCATTAGTGAAGCTGTAACGTTAACATTAGCATGAGATTACCAGGTGATGACATGTTTTTCTCATGTTCTCCTCTGCTCTTATTCTGCTCAGGCTCCTGAGGTGGAGGTGGATGAATGAGGAGATAACTGTAATGTCACTATTTTTTTTTTTTTAATTCCACCTTTTGTGTAATAAAAGCTGGTTAAGACGCATGAAAAAGTACTTGTCCCTGTTTTTTTTTTATTTCATAATGATGATATTTGATGATTTTTCACCACTGCAATGACAATGTCCCCAATTTTCATGATAAATCTGGTCACCTTATTGTAACCTATATTACGTTCTAAATAAACACTTTGGGCAGCTAAATGTGGATGAGAACTAGTCAACCTGAAATTTTATCAGGTGTCCCTGAAACTGTAAAATTAGGCTGTTTTAAAATAGCAATTAGATTAACGTTAAGCTACATCTACGTAGACTTGGTTTAGCAATTAATCTGGTAACTGTTAACCTAGGTTACTTAACCAAAGTCCAGACTGCTGCAGATAAATCAGCATCGCTGTGTTGTGAACAGTGAAGCTATAATCTGCATATAGTTTACAGCACTGTATACTTTGATTAGTTTGCTACCATACGTGCCAAGTTTCCCTTTCACATTACAGAGAGACTGAGCTGTCCTTGTGTGTTTTCAGGTGCCTGATGAAGTTCGGCATCATTTACCCTGATATCACACACTTTGCAAGTGGTCGTTCGGTTGTTTGCTGTCTGCGTGAACGCTTTATCACCAAATGTGACAACATACGGCACAGTTCCAGATGAGCTTGACGTTGCCATGGTTACAGTAGTTTGATCTCAGTGGCTGCCGGCATGTGTGAGGCTACGTTGCGCTCAGCCTGCCATCAGCCTTCATACATCGGAATTCATTAAATAAAGATGAGAAACAATAATTTCATGAAATGAAGATTGTGTACGAGTCCAAAACCTCGAGTCCAAGTCAAGCCTCAAGTCTTTTGAGGGCAAGTCTGAAGTCAAGTCTTGAGTCTTTGTTTGTGCAACTTAAGTGCTACTCGAGTCCCCATCTCTGGACAGCCGCTGTTACGCCTTAACCTGCGTCCACGTTCACTGGCGACCAGAAGAGGCCGCTCAGCTGTCCTGGTCAGCTGTGTGCGTCACATCCCGATCCCAACGCTGCCATGTTTGATTGTAATGTGGGGTGTGGTCAGAGTGAGCAGCCACATCCAAGGAATATTCAGTCAGATGTGAGTTGTTGCAGATCAGCAGGAACAGAACAGGATGAGAAGCTCTCAGAATCATCCCATCATTAAACTACTTTCAGTAAATTTCCAAACTAATCTGCATCGAATGTTCAGTCCTGTTCTCAGCTGTTCCTGCTGATCTGAGGAGGAAGAGTCTTTACCAGGTTCCACTCTTTTTTTCTCAGTCTTCAACTTTTGAAACCAACAAGTCAGAGACTTTATCTGGATACAGAGCATGAGACAGAACAGTCCCAACCCAACACCAAGCAGCTGAACAAACCAAAGACAGTTGATGAGCAAAGCTGCTTCACAGGAAACATGTTGGAACACTAAAATATAGAGTCTGTGGTCATCAGTCTCAGGTAAAAAGTGCCAAGAAAGCAGCACAAACTAGCAGAGTTGTAACTCAGCAGCTCAATAAACTGCTTTGGGACTTGGAGCTCATATGTTCTAAGAGTGCTGCTTAAATGTCTTCAGTTTTTAGAGGCCAAAGTAAAGAGTGAAAAGCTTTCATTTGCAAAGTTTGAGTCTCTAATTTAATGGCTCAAACTGTTACTGAGCAGCTTTTAGTTTGTGAAAATGAGGATCAAAGCTCTTAAAGGAATAAACTCTGCAGGTCAGTATTCAAACAGAAGAATGGAAGCAGCTCAGAAAGGAGGCTGAAGCTGTGATTTGGTGGTTCAGGCAGATACAGAGCAGCTTGTGGAAGCAGAGGGAGGAGGTTCAATTCCTGTGGATGCTGACGGCTTTTATAAAAGGAAGGGCAGGTTGTTCAGCTCAGAGAAGGCTGTACTTTTTGAAGACAAAATAAAAAGAGCTTTTTCCTTTTTCCGAGCTGCTTCCATTCTTCTTCCATCCATACTTTAACCTGCCTCTAACTGGAGAAATTGTAAATTAGTCTCACTGTGAAATTCATTACAGATGTACCTCGGTTTTGAAATGAGCATTATGAAAATAGTTAGATGAGAACATCCATCCATCCATTTTCTATACCTGCTTAATCCAAATCAGGGGCGAAGGAGGGCTGGAGCCTATCCCATCTGTCATTGGACGAGAGGCAGGGTGCACCCTGGACGGGTCGCCAGTCACAGGGCCACACAGAGATAAACAAGACACACAACCAGGCACACTTACTTCTAGGGACAATTTAGAGTCACCAGTCTACCTAACATGCATGTTTTTGGACAGTGGGAGGAAACCATAGTACCTGGAGAGAATATATGGGGAGAACATGCAAACTCCACACAGAAAGGCCCTAGCTGGCATTCAAACCGTCTTGCTGTGAGGCGACGGTACTAACCACCACACCACCATGCAGCCCTTTCATATTCTTTCTCCAGGCTAACAAAGGGTGACTCCTCTGATTGAAAGTCCTCTTCTGGACAGCATAATATATATTTCATAAATTATGACAGCTTGTAGAAAAATAAGGAATGGCTGCAGGGCTTCAGGACATACCCTAAACATTGCAGTTTTGCAAACACGGCTCTAAAATTATTAGTTTTTTCAGGTTTGAGTAATGTTGATATCGCTTCACTTTTGTCACTTCATCTTTGAGTTTAAACACTGACATAACTTGTTTAAGGTAAGGGCTAAAATATATTCTTTTTACAATGCACACCCTATCTTGACGGACACCATTTTTACACTTGATGTGTAGTTACTCTCACGACTGCTGGAGGTTGCGCACTCTTCAAACATAAGTATTGTACATACATTATGTCCCCGGTGAGAACATAATGGGGCAGAGGACTCCTACAGACTTCTAAAAGTCCTTTTATGTTACTAATTCCCCTCCCACTCTCCAATCCTCACGTCTTCACTTACCTCTCATCCACAAATGGTCACGGTTAGGAGTTAACAGCACATATGTTACGATTTACTCATTTTAAATCTCAGTTCATGTCACAATGACGTGTCCCTACAACAACCACTGTGGTTCTACCAGGTTCTGAACATGTTGAAAAATGCACCTATCACATTATCTCTGATGAGACTGGGCTGTCTGTTTTATACCTTGCATCAATTAGGCCAAATGTTGTTGTTACATTGGGCCTGTGCTGTACTCTTACGAGATGATCTGCGTCAGATGACTTCCCTTTAAGTCTATCAGGAATCTGCACATGGTCAGTGTAAACATTCAAGGATATCCCACATGTCAGATGCCGCACACATGGGCAGAAGGAACACACACTGTGTGTCACTGGGAAACACATGTCATGTCATGACCTGGTGCCTGGTCCTTAGCTCTCTATCGCACCTTGACTTAACAGAGTAATGGTTTCCAAAGCCTTTCATTTCCTTAGTTTAGTAAGAAATTTCCATTTAAAGTAACTTTTTTTGCTTCCTCGCATATTGGCCCAGAGTTTATCATTAGCATGTAAGTTGTTACAATCTTCCAAATAAAGTGTAACTTTTTAACAAATAAAAGGAGCCTTTTTGTTCAGTGCATGAAATGTAGAAATAACTTTTTTTTTCTCCAGGAAATCCAATCATCACCAGACCTACTATGTTTCCTTATTTGTAGTTTTTATGGCTATAATCTATCCTGAGGCTTATCTGACATGTACTATGGCTATTGAAGTGATACAAAAGGGATCAGGAAACGACTCTAAACATGAGTAATGGCCCCTAAATGAGGGGATCATCATCTGCCTGAAATCACCATGAATTTGATGAACAACACAGGTGGTGGGGGGGGGTCATTGATCAGCTTGATGATCTTGGGAATTTGATCCCTTTTGTTAGAGCTGATTGATCACAGATAATCTCGAATACACCTTAACGGCGGAATAAACACGTCATTGTGACCTGGGTGTTCACTCTGAGTCACTGTCCAAATAGTAACGGAGGAGGGGAGGACGAGCCGCCTGCATTTTGTGGAAATGTGCGCGTTAACAGGTGGCTTTTGAAAACGCGCCTCATGTGCGTCACGGCTTAGTTGTTAGTTTGCTCTCTAGCAACTGGCCTCATACTGATAACAGACAACTGGGCCCAGAAACACATGATGTGGAGCAACGGCGACAAAACATCATCATGGGATCATTTTATTTGGATGGACCGCTTTGCTCCCTTTTATAAGAGGATGGTAAAGAGGGGCCAAATAGTGTAATAAAGAGACGATTTATTTTTTTTAATTGAAGTTGAACATATTTGAAATCTATGGCAATACATAGAATATATAGAAGTTATCTATTTTGTATTTAAGTAGACTATTGCACCCACATTATTATGACTGTGTATTACTTAAGCACGTTATTTTGTAATAACAAATGCAGCCTAACAGATGGGTTTATAAGTTTAACTTTCTATAAATGTAACTTTTTTTTTCTCATTGAGAAACATGTCTCTAAATTGGCCTCCAAACTATAAGCTTCATGCAAATACAGACATATTAGTCATTTACTTGTTTTCATGTTTCAAGTTGACTCTCGGGTCATTTTCACCTTTCCTTTGTGTGTTTTTTTTTTTCCCATCATCAATCACGGCCTAATCATCTCCCGGTGTTAGCTGAATACAAGGACAGCCTGTTATCAGAAGCAGCGGGATCACCCTTATCACCCATCGTCCTACAGGTGTAGAGCTCAGTCCACTCTCACTGAAAAATGGCAACAGGAGCTGTGCGCCTCTGCATCGTTCTGGTCCTCCAGCTGGGGTGCGTCACCCCGCTGGCTATACCGCAGGGCGCAGGGACGATAGGGAAGCAGGACGACTCGGATGCAGTGACTAGGAGGTTGGACGCTGTGCTCAACTTGAGAGATTTACCCCGGGCTCCAGCGGTACCTCCACACAAGAAGGCACCGCAGTTTATGTTGGATCTTTTTAACGCGGTGACTGTCACCAAAGGAACCCCGAAAAGTCAGAAGGAAATTCTGGAGGGAAACATAGTGCGCAGTTTTGAGGATAAAGGTGAACAGAAGCTTGTCAGATTGAACTATACGCTAAAGTCTGGTGGTTCTGTGAGAAATCATGTAATTTCTTGATAAATTAATACATCATTTAAGCTACAGAACAACACCGTCAGGGTGAGAATGCGTAAATGCTGGCAGACGGTGCAATTGCGCACGGATACGTGTCTGTTTAACGAGTCTTTCTGAAAAAAACGTTCCTCTAAAGATGTTTCTTCTATATTTTCTCGTCTGCAGGCCATAATGGAGAGCGGTTTCACTTCTTCAACTTGTCGTCTTTCGGAAGAGAGGAAGAAATAATCAAAGCGGAGTTCCGCTGGCTCAGAAAGAAACAGAAGTTTTACCTCGGAAAGTCACACGGTCCTCATTTCTATAGGGTAAGCCGCTTATGGAGAGATTCCCTTTAATGTCTTGTCAAGTACATTTTTGTTTGATTTTGGAGCAGAGCTGTAAAGATAACCTGTCCAGTGGGGTATTTGACAAATATATGTTGATGTCTAGTGCTTCAGTGTCTAATTAACCACACTGACCACTAATAGGAGCGGTCATCCTGCCTGAGTGTCAGCAAACATTCAATAATTACGGGCTTTAAACAGACACATTGACAGTTTTGGTTTAGTTAACTAACATTACTGTTTTTTTAACTGCCCAGGTGGATCTATATGAGGTGCTGGACAGCAGAGTAAAGCCATGGAGAGGAAACCTCATCACCTCCAGGCTGGTGCCCGTGTACACACAAGGCTGGGAAGTCTTCAATGTCACTCAAATGGTAACGCCTTCCTTCCATGATTCATTTTCTTGAATTAGGAACAAATGTTGGTTAATTAGACATAAAGATTTCAGTGTGCTGTTTTTGCACCATTTCCAAAGCAGATTTGTGTTTGATTTGTCATTTTGGTGACATTAACAAAGAGCTGGTCCATCAATGCTCTGAATCTCAGATATACAAGTGGATCCGGAGCAGTCAGGAGAACAATGGCATCCTGGTGGTGACCACCTTTCCTTCCGGTAATTGGATGGAGTCAGCGGTGTCTTCATCTAAGCAGGCTGGAGAGTTGACAGACACAAACGCCTATCTGGTCATATTCTCAGACGATGGCAGGAGAGCAGCAAACCAGTCATACCTGGGTAAGGTGGTGGGAGTAGTGTGTGTGTGTATTAGATGCTTTTCCTCCAACAGATCCTCCAATCGAAACAGATTGTCTTTTGCTAAGTGTGAATTATAACGGTGTTCCGTACAGGTGTGAGGAAGGACACACGACTCATATGTGCGTTTCCACATCATAACACACCTCATCCTCAGGTGTTTCCTCTAAAAAGCCCCAAATCCTCATAAGGATTAAGAAGTGGCATTATCTGTTCTTCCTGTACAGTCTACATAAGACGTTTTGAAGTTTTGTTGTGGCCCAAAGAGAAATAGTTTATGACTGCGTCTTTGTCTTCCTCCAGGACAAGCCCAACCTTCAGCAGCACCCGAGCCCCGTGACCGCCTGAGCAGAAGACGGCGCGCGCCCTTAGGTTTCTCGCCCCACAGCCGCGTCCAATCCTGCCAGCGGGTCCCACTCTTTGTTGACTTTGATGAGATCGGCTGGTCGGGCTGGATCATCTCTCCCCGTGGATACAACGCATACCACTGCAAAGGCTCCTGCCCATTTCCGTTGGGGGTCGGCCTCAGGGCCACCAACCACGCCACTGTACGCTCCATCATGCACGCGCTCAAGCTCTCTGGTGATGAAGTAGAAGCGCCCTGCTGTGTGCCCGACAGGCTCCAGTCCATCAGTTTGTTGTACTTCGACGATGAAGAGAATGTAGTCTTGAAGCAGTACGACGACATGGTCGCTTTAAGCTGCGGATGCCATTGACTGTGCAGACTGCACTGTTTAAGACTGGAACAAAGGTTGGAGGCGATCCAAGAATTGTTTAAACACTGTATCTTCATGCATATGTTTAAATATTGTTTTATTTTTAAAAATAAATGAACAATTCTTCAAGTATTAATCACTGCTGCCTGATGTAGTTGAAGGATTCATAAAAACACTTTCTGGAACACAGAGATGTTCACGACATGGGGTTTGAACAGTTTTTTCTTGTTCTAAGTCATTCATTAATAATGAACTATCAGCTACAGACTGGTTCGTCAAAATCTCGCTGCGGTGCGGGAGCGGCCACATGCGTCCACTGCAGGGTCCTGTGATTTAAACCAGCACTGTCTTTTGTGATTTGTAGTTTTTGCGATAATCTGACAAACTGTTAAAAGTACATTATAATGGTTGAAAAGCTGATCACTGTTCAAACTCCAACAAATGTTTTGAAGAAACAGCATCTGGAATAGCATATGTTGTGATCTGGTTATTAATGATATACGTGGGTTTTTTCTTTTTTTTTTACTGTTCATCTGTATTGGAAACACCAGCTCTGCCCTCAGAGAGGAATCTGAACCGATTTGTCCGTCTTTACTACCTTTTTTGCTCTTTTCAATACACAAATGCAGAGACTACAAAATGTTTGATGGAAGGATCTTAATCATTTCTCAAATTTAAAAATGATTATACAAGTTATAGAACTTTAAGTACAATATGTAACATAAATCAAGTAAAAAGATTTAAAAGCTGCAGGGTTAGAAAACCCTGTTTGAATATTTGTGTTCTTGTACATTTTTTATGTACATTGTATGTTTTGTAGAGCATATTAGTGAATGAAAGCTGTAAACAAGCTGTTAGACAGTTCTTGTCTTTACACGATTTGATCAGCAGGTGACAGTATAGAGGTGTAGCTGAAATATACAAACCTGCTGTATAGCTTCAATTCAGGAGAGAAATATCACATATTTACTTAAAATATAAAGCATCCCTGAAAAGTTACTGTACACGTCTATGTAACCTTTCAATATTTGATTTATCACCACTTTGGGGTAACAACTGAAAATGATAATTTACATTTGTTCAGCTCTGTTCAGTACGATTTGTCGAGCCACTATTCCTAAATGGATATCGGCAGTGGAGCAAAATAGGTAAGAGTACACAAAAAATCTGTTGAGAACAGTCATTTTTATTTGGAATGGATCACAGACACAAGGCAGCCCTGCTTAGTTCTAGCTTAGAAAAATGCCGATGCAACAAACCTGCAACACCAATTCTCCTTCGTGTTTACTATAAATTACAAAAAAACAAAACAAAAAAAAAAAAACAGGGATTGTTTTCATACCAGTTCAAGCTTTTCCACGGTGAGAATGAAAATTGTGATGTTTGAAACACATTCAGCAGGTGCAGTTTTAACGTCAGCATGCAAAGTATTTCAGAAATTCCGCTGTGTGGACATGATCAGTCGGAATCAGGAGCAAACAGGGTTTTTTTAAGTTCATCTGATTAGTTTCAAGTATATCTAACGGTGACTTACTTCAAACTGTATGTTGAAAATAAAAATCTCAAGGCAATAGGTAAGAAAACAAAAGCAACAAAACCTGAAAAATAGTAGAGATCCAAATACCAATGTAGTATTTTACAAACTATCAGCATTTACAAATTATAAACACTTTACATTCAGCCACACCTTCACTGTTTACACTTAAGTACATTATGTACATGGATAATCCATGTTCTCGTGTTCTTTCTCGAAAATTGCACATATTCTCAAATCTGCCAACCCACATCCATACAGCCACATTCAACAGCTATCAGTCATCCACAAATTGATCATTTCTTGTGAGTTTATACTCAACCTATCGTCTTTCTTCCTCCTAAACCCAGTGGAGGCCTCGGTGGCTTCAAAAGACAGACACGGCTTGTGTCATCAAAGTTTAAAGTAAAGCAAAACCACAACTAAAGATGTCTATTGTGAAAACAAATGAAGAACTTTCCGGGTGGAGGAAATAAGCTCCATCTTTTAAACCGTAACATCAGTAAAAATGAACATGCACTGGCATATCTAGGGCCATTTTAGTGGTATTTTTAGGTGCATTCTTCTTTTTCTGTCCATAATGGGCAAAATATGTTTGCATCAAAGCTGATTTGGTGTTTAATACACCAATGCACCAGTGACCAGTCATCAGTTGGGGGTTTGATCCATCGCCGAAGTGCTCTTTAAGGAAAATGTAAATGAATCTTGTGAAAGTAATAGAAGGTAAAGCAAATTGAAAAAGATATACCATTGCAACTGCTTCACAAAAATAACTCCTGGAATGCAGCAAACACCACAATTTAACGATCAACTGGGACAGTCTAGCTCCTCAGTTCCCATGAACTCCCCTAACATGTGATCATGTTGTCCATAGGCAGGCTCTAAATATGGATTTCCCTCCTTACAGTGCATTTGCCTTGCTCTCTCCAGATGCCTTTGCTCAAACTCCTCCTGTTCCACGTGAGCCTTTTGGATGGTAGTTTTCTTAGCCATGGGAGACAGAGGGACGGGGACAAAGCTGTGGTAAACAACTAGTGGTGGAGTAAGGACATCCATGGGGGAAGCCTGTGGAACAGCACCATCTGGTGGCTGGACTGGCAGCTGCACATAGCTTCCTGTCTCAGGATCAAAGAAGGTTTTTGTCTTGACCTGAACAGGCAAGTCGACAAAGAAGTACTGCCCCGACTCAGGATCCTGGAGGAGCTTTCGTTGGGTCATAGGGAACGACTGTGTAATAATAGTGTGCTCAATGCTAGACTGGCGAGAAAGCTGGCTGGTGTGGCTGGTGTGGCTTGTGTGGCTTGTGTGGCTCGACTGGCGAGACAGGGATGAGGGGTGAGGTATTTCAATGCAGTGCGCATCAATACTGTGACTTCTCCTCACTGGGTTGTCTCTGCTGGTCATCTCTCTGGGTCGACCTCTTTGCTTAAGCTCATCCATGATGGATTTCTCAATGCGCTGAGTCCTAGGATCGAGCTTTTCACTGACCACCGCATCAGCACTGAGCCTACGCTCTACTTTACTTCCCAAGTACCTATCAATGCTTTGTGATCGATGGAATGGCCTGTCTGACGTGGGCCTCTCATCGACTTGAGCTTTGTATACAGGCACGTTGCTGATTACTCTGTCACTGCTGTAATGTCTTTGCTCTGGCTTATCTCGAACGTGTCTGTTGCTGCTGCGGCCTTGTCTTTCTGATGCCACACTGGGTCGAGCGTCGGTTCTCTGGTTATTGTTTTCCACTGAATCGTGACTCTGTCTCCGAGCCTTGTAGTTCTTTTCTGCTGTGTTCTGATGGTGGTTTTCATTGCCGCTCGGTTGTTGCTCACTCTGGGCATTGCTTTTATTCCTATGATGATTGTCATTGGGATGACTGCCATCTTCTGTTTTTGCTTTGTGTTTTCTCTCACTGTTCCTGCCAATTTTAGCACTGTTGCTACTTTTCTGCTCTGATTTATCACTTTTTTGTCCATCTGCTCTGTGTTTGCTGCTACTTTGAGAGGACTTATGGGACGATTTCTGGGCCTCCTCCTTCTTCATCCTTCTATTTGCCAGTTTAATGGCTTTTAGAACAGCCTTTTCAGATTTGGGTAATACAGCAGGTGGCTTGGGCAGCCCTGTTTGGCTGTCATTGCCACTACAGGTGGACCCTGATTGTTCGTTGAGAACCTTTGTCCCTTCATGCTCAACAGGAACCCCACCATTTATTGCCACCTCATCGACTGTGTCAGCTGTGCTGGTTGTTAGGCTCTCCATGCCTTCAGATGATGGAGTCACCCTTGAAGATCTGTCTTCATCCTGTGAGACAGTGAGAAAATCTCCAGCTTGAGGTCTCTTTGGGTTTTCACTTTCGAGATTTGAAGGCGAGGGGGGTGATTGGTTCGATAAAATCTCCTCAGGTCTAAACATTTCTGGTGAAGTTACAGTGATATTGACAATGGGCGTTTCTTTAGCCAATGTTTGTTCTGGATCTTCCTTTTCTCGATTTACCTCCTCTACCCTCTCTGAACCATTCAGACCCACTCTTGATGACCATGATGGTACAGCTTTCTTAAGCTTATTACTGAAAGTGTTATCTTTTACTTTAAACAAAGCTGGGATCTCAAAAGTTGGTGAGAAAGCATTAGTGGGCGACAATGTTGCTGAATCATTTTCTACACAGGTTTCTCTTTGATCTGTAGAGACGTTCTCTCTATCTGCGCTGTACTTGTGCTGTAATTCTGGCTCTTTTTGAGGAGATTTCATGTGCCTCTTTACACCATCCAGCTCACTCTCCTGATCACTTAAAGAATAATATTCCACTTCGGCTCTATCCAAATCCTTTCGTGAAACACTAAGTCCAGCGTCATCAACCTCTTCCATCTCTCCAGTCAAGTTATCCAAGGAATGGTATATGTTTGACTCAGTCTCAGTGTTTCTGTGCAATGCGCTGTCCACAGAAAAGTAGGAGGACTTTGAGGACAAGCTGGCTTGATCGGGTGGGCTCTGCGGGACACTGATGCCATTTACTAGTAGTAAGGGTGACACTATACTTTTAGGGGTTTCACTAAGAGCCTCAGTATCCACATGTACATTATCACCACTTGCTTTGTCAGGCTCTTCTTGTGCTTTGACACTCTTAGTCATACTGTCATCTGCCGTAATTAAGTGGTCTGGTTTTAAAGGGGCCTTTCGCTTTATCTTGCCCGTCTCCTGTGCCTTATCATTGGTTGTTTCAGTTGTGCCTTCTTTTGAGGGGTGCAAGTTGTTTGTCTTAGTTTGGTTTGCTGTCAGCTTTGGTGACATGCACAGTGTATTTTCAGATAGTCTGTTATTTGAAATTAAAACAGGCTTGCATGTAACTTCATTTGTTGCAGTATTTGATTCTAAATTGCCTTGATTTTCCTCATCCTGTCTGTCTTTGGAAGAATAAGTTTTACTTGGACTTGGCACGGCTTCTTCGCTGTCTTCTCCTTGTATTTCTGAGCCTGTCCTATTATTTAATGGCTCCACGTGGTTTTCAGATTTCCCTGAAATTTCAATTTCGCCTACCCTATCTTTTACTTCATTTGAACCTCCATCCCTCTTGTTGCCTCCCTTTTTGCTCCTGGGAGGAACAGGAGGAGTATCTATTTTTTTGTCTTCACTTTCGTTCAAGTACTCTCCACTCTCTTCAGACATCTGTCTTGTTATTTCTTCCAAGCTGACCTCTGAATTATGAGCAGTATTATCAGTTAAACTGTCTTTCATATGTTTAGCTTTAGCTTTCAGGAGTATGTTTAACTCATTGCCAATCTTATCCATGCCAGGAAGTGCTATCCTTCCACCTGATATGTGAGTCTCACCAGGTCTCGGTTCAGTTTGTGATAAAATCTGTTTGAGTTGATTATGGTCTCTTAAATCACCTAATCTCTCTTTTAGGTCTGTCTCTTTAAATGTAGAATTGCTGCCATTCTGTTTCTCTCCAACTGATGCAATGCAATCTTTAACAGCTTCTGTGCCTTGCTGTAGCCATGTTTCCAATTTTCTGTCAATAACATTTTCTTCATATGATAAATTTGCATCCTGTTCTGTCAATTTATACCTTCTTCTCTCCCGTTCTGAGATGATCTCTTCAAGTGCCATTTTGGCTTTGTCGTAATTGTCATTCATTAGTGTCTTGTTTACGATGGCGTTACTGTCCAACTTTGCTAAAGCCTCTTGCTTGTTCTGCTCCTTCTCTTTCTTCGCAAATATTTCTCTCTTGGCCGAAGTGTTCCCTCTCATAGACAGCATGCCTCTCTTTATATTCCGAAGCTCCCTAGATATCAAATCATTCTTAGCTTTCGCCTCTTCGTCTATGTTAACAACCTCGAGTTTGCTCTTTGTATTCTCAAGTATGCGATCGCCAAGTCTTGCTCTCTCCAGCTCTTTCAAAGCCTGCAAATCATTCATAATATGCCCGCTATCTTTCATTTCTCCGCATGACGTCATCTCCTTATCCGTCTCCGCCCTTGTGTTCACGTTCAGATTGTCTTCCTCATACTCCTCTGCTTGTTTATCATCCATCACTACATATCTTTGATTTTTTATGTAATTGTTCTGCCTGGCTGAGAATACATGTTTCAGCTTGCCTTGTTTCTTGGCAAGTTCCTTTTCTTTTGAGGGTAAATCTGGTCGCCCATCCAGTGAATTGCCATCAGAGGCTTTGCTTAAGTTATTTGTTTGCTGTTTGTCAAGAGGCAGCTGAATGTCTGCTTTAGCAAAGTTTCTCTTTGGAACGGGCGGAGGCTCCTTGTTAACATTGTTCATTTTACCAACCAGTGTTGCACTAGCTGCTTCATTACTATTTCGAGAAAAAACGGTGCTTTCTGGCTCTAAATTTTCTCTCTTGCTTCTAAACGTTTCTTTTGAAACTTTGTCATCCATCTCTTTCTGCCTCAGCTCTTCAGTTTCTAACATCTCCTTGCTAATGCTATCTGAATGACTTGCTGATCGAGCTTTATTTTTGGCGGCATTAATTGCTTCCCTTGCTGCTCTGATCACTTCCATTGTACTCTTGGTCTGGCCACCTGACTCCTTTTCTGTAGAAGTAGGCTGCGCTTTTGTGTTTTTCCCCAGGCTTTTTGCTTTCTCTGGGATATTTGGGAGTCTTTTACCCTCTGATGACAGTCTTTCTTTCTCACCCGTGCGGGGTGAAATTACGGGTGAATAGTTTTTGACGGCATTTAAAGCGCTTGGTGAAAGCCCTGTGTTTGTTGGCAGGTCTAATGGAGAAAGCTTACTGTCTTTTGCCTCATTTGTTGGATTGGCGTGTGCAGGAGTAATGGTGCTCAGGGGGACTTGTAGATATTTCATATCACTGTCAACAGGACTAGCTTTCTTGTACAAATTCAGAGAAGGGTAGTTCTGCTTTTTGGCCATGGGGCTTTTGTTTGTTTTTGAGTTTTTAAATGGAGAAATTAGGTTCTCTTCTCCATAATTGCTCTTATCAACAGCGTCTCGTTTAGTGTGCAGCAGATTTGCTAACAAATAATCATCCGAAAGAGGCTTGTCACCATCATGCTTTGTAAGATCAGCATTTGGGGATCCTATAGGTTCCAAAATCGGACTGCAAACTGTCTGTCCATCTCGCAAAATGGCAGGCGTGCTTAAGCCTGATGCATTGCCATCAGAACCAACCTGCTTCATATTATCTAATTGTGGAGACTGGGCACCATCCTCAGGCAGCTCGACAGTTTTGAATTTCGGTGGGCTGTAACGGCTCTTCACCCTTTTCCTGTTGTCTTTCAGGTTAAAGAGGATGCTGGAGGCGAGGGATTTGTAGCTCTCTCGTTTGACCGGTTCAGGGGTCACTTTGGCCTCAGAGTGAGGCCTACCTGGAAGATCAAGGACAGACGGTGAGAGGACTGCTTGGAGGATTTCTGATGTTTCCGTTGGCTGTCTGGAGGGAATGAGGGGAGTCATCAGCTGGCAGATGCTGAACGGGGTAGAGGCCAAAGAGCTGACCTCCTCGACTGCTTTTACTTCCACAGATTTGACTTCCTTTTTAACCAACAAAAGACTTTCTTCCACTGCTTTTGTGTTGCTCTCTTGAGGTTGTATCCCAGCCTGATTGGCTGGAATAGCACTTTTTGCCCTGGACCTGTTGCGCCTCCAGGGGGCAGCAGTCCCATCCCCTCCATCTGAAGAGCACCTCTTCTCAGCCAATGTAGTTAAGGGCTTAGGCAGGACCTTTGGGGGAGGAGGAGGAGGGAGGATGGGTTGGGGAACAGTGGGGGGAGAGGGCTCAACTGCTTCTTTGTGGCATGTGTGTGTCTCTTTTCTGTGGGCCTCAGTTAGCTGCTTGTAAAATGGCAAGTCGTACCATTTAGGAGTATTATCTGCAGAGAGAATAGTGGGGACTGTGTCCTCTTGGCCAAAGGGGTACCGTTTAAAGTCTCTCCATGTTTGGAAAGGACTGAACTCACTGTGGAGGAAAAAGTTTTTAATGTTAAGCTTTCTTAATTTGACCGTGGATTTCCCATTTTTAATTTTTGTTGATTTCCCAGAGGGAAGGCTTACATCTTTGCCTGTTTTGTTTGATAAACCATCACCAGAGTGATGTCGCTTATGGCTCTTGTAATGTCTATCAGCAAGCCCGGAGTGATAATCTGAAGAGAATTCTGATAACTCTCTCTGGATGCTGCGAAGTGCAGACTTATCCCATGATTCCCCATTAGAGTCTGTCATTCCATTTCTGATTAACATCCCCTCACAACTTCCCTCAGCAACACTTAATGCCTTGAGGAATGATGACATGTGGGATATGTTCTTCTGAGCGTCGCTTTTGTCATGTTTGTGTTGACCTGCCTTTTTAGATTCCTTCTGATTTTTAAGGCGTTCCCCCACCAAAGGTTTGTGGCAGCTGAAAGGTGAGTATCCATACAATAACTCGTCATTGTAAACCGCATCGTCTCCAACACAGAGACTTCGGAAGGCTCTATCGGTGAGGATGCTGACCTCGCGATCCGTCTCATCCATGAACAAGTCAGTGAAGCCATTGGGGAAGCGATGGTGGAGCATGCTTCCCATCCGATGGCTCATGTGTCGCTTTTCCACACAGCTCATGATGTCATCAGATGTCTTTCTGCATTGTCATCACTAGTCTTGCCTTCTATATAGCTGAAGCAGCCCTGCAGATCCTTAAGTTTTGCGTCAGCTGAGGGATGGGTCAGGATCTGTAAATCATCTGCAAAGAAGCATCAAAATCGGTGTCAATATTCAATAAACCAGCCCACTGAGTTACTATAAATGGTTTTGAACTATAGCTGTACTGATGACCTTTATGTACACATGTGGTGGTTCGGGCTGTGTTGTAACTATGCAGGGAGTAGACAAACACTTCAGACCATACTCTTGGTTATTTTAAGCAGTGTCTGCTTTTAGCTCTAACCACAGTGTTGGTGGCTATGACAGAAAATTCCTGCGTTCAGTATAGGATAAATGTGGAAATTATTCATGTGTGTGCATTTTCCACCCATCACAATCAAATCCCTCACATCCTATCTTCTTTCCCAAATGTAGTGAATTTAGTAGGCTAACATGAAGAGAATTCATGTGCAAAACTATAGAAATAATGTTCTCACCAGCAAGTTTACACCGCAGAGCGCAGGAAATACAAGTCAATCGATCACACGTGTCGCAGTCCACCTCAGCAGCAGCTGCTCTACTGTAGCTTACTTTAGCTAACTGGGTGAGTTCTCAGAATAGCTCAATAACCCATTTATATGGCCTGACCTGTGAGCTTAGCCACTGACATGTAACTCAAGGCTTCAACTTCCCACACAACCATCACTCATCTTAAAATAAAATTGAGATTTATTGAGACAAATGTAAACATTTCAGGGATAAGAGTGTTTGATGGTAAGTATCATTAGTACTATCAAGTGTCAAAAAGCATTCACATTCCAAGGCAAATACAACCAGATAAAAGATTCACCAATAACAAAATGACTTATGTAGTCATAAAAATTCATTTTTAAACATTATTTGAACACAGCAAATGAAACTTAATAGAACTTCATCACTTTACTGTATCTTAAGTCAGACTTACTGAATGCTTTGGCTTTCCAGGACACTTTGGTCGCCAACAGTCTTCTAGCTCTTATAACCAGAGATCAGTTAGCAACCACGGTACTTTCCCAGCATCTGCTTGTTTATTTATACCCAAGGAATGAACCTGGACAGTTAACTACACTGTATAAAGGTTCAATCATTGGAGCATGATACAAATTCCCTGTAGATGTGTTAATACAAGGGGGAAAGATATGACAACATATTAATATAATGATCTTATAGTGGGAAGACACAGAAATGCAAAGACACCTTCTTTCTGTCCTTTTGGACATGAGGGTTTAGCTCAAAATTCTAAAAATCTTTGGCTATCTCATATTATTTGCTTGGGGCCTCTCATGTCTTTGTAAACCTTTATGATAACACACTGTTCTCTCACCTTCTTGATGGGTCCTTCATGCTGACTGCAAGGGTCCAATACAGACTCTGGTATCAACACAATTTTTACTGTAGAATCCAAGAAAACAGTGTGGTATCACCTGCCGAGAATACTCCAGTTAGCAGTTTTCAATCACAAACTTTCTGATGTTTTCTGCTTAAAACAAGCAAAACTCACCAAAGTGAGTCAAGTCCTTGGATCCATGTTCAAATGCACTGGTGTGGTCGGGCTCCTGAGCACCAGCTCAAAAGATACCAAAATAGACACACTAGTCTGTGTGGCCAAACTGAGCAGCAACACAGGTCCCAGCTAGCTAGCTCACATTGGAATAACCAGTGGGTGTCGAGTGGCAGGGAAAGACAGGCCAACAGGATGAAATGGACACTGTCATTGGTTATTTTTGTAGCTAAGCAGTGAGCACTGATAGGCCCTGGCATGGACCTTCTCTTTACTGTCTGGCACCTTTAGAAACATGACGGGGCCCTCTTGTCAGTGAAGAGCATGCATTGATCAGTTTAGGCAATGCAAGACTGAGTGGGGTGCACTTACCTGGTTACATCATTGGCCAGTATTTAGCAACAAATTAATTTTGCTTCTGTCACCCACAGAAACAAGCTCTCTGATATAACCCCTTGCCTCACATAGGTCCAAATAAGCATGACAGTCCCTGAGGGGGAGATTGGTCGCTGGACGCAGACTTGATCTACTGAGTGGCATAACTGGCAGGGTTGGGCTCATTCTTGTTGTTCAAGCTCTGTTTACAAGGCCATGTTGTGGACATGTGTGATAGGGTATACTAGTTTTAGGACCAATGCAACTGTTGCTGTGAGATTATGCTGAGCTGGAAGGGGCATTTTATTTACTCTCCATGATTCAGATGAAGTCAATAGATGATATTTCATGTGACAGCTGACCCCACGAATCTCCTAAATGAAGAAAGGTTTGTGTTTGAGGAATAATGTCTTGCTCAATGTAAGCTTCAGAGCAATTACCTACTACCCTTTCATTTACCTTTATTAGAAATATTTGCTGTTATGAGCTACGGTTTTAAACTACAGGTTTACCAGAATATTCATGTGCTGGCATCACCATTGTCTGTTGCCCCCAGTTTCAATAAAGTCTTCCAAAAATATCTTTAAATAAAATGACCATCTATGACTAGCTTTGTGCCTCAGCATCAAAGTGCACCAGGATGCCATGTATAAGCCAGTCTATTTTTGTTGCACCTTTCACACAGTCAAACCTTACACTGTCAGTGAACTGCTCTTAAAGAATATGCACCTGTATGTGGAAATGTTTCATCTTCAAATTTGGATTTGGTCCATCCAAACAATGGGGCATTCCTGCCCCCGTCTGAGGTCTCACTTGCTCATCCATGTGGGAATGTCATGGTGTGAGCAGGAATCCTGTGTGTCAGAGCATTTCCCTTTTTTACTGTCTGTGCTCATGCCCTAAATAAGGCCTCTTATGGGCCTCCTTCCCCTTTAACACCTATTTCTGTTTGGATCCAAGAGCATATTCATGTCTGTGAAACACAGCTAGAAAGTCTACAAGGCCGTAGTTAAAAAACAGAATGCATGCTAAATGCAGACTAAAATCTAAACACTGAAAAAGAAATTAGGAAAAAAAATACTCTTCTGAGCTTGATTAAAAGGCTACTGGACTTTATTTCTTGGCGATGTGAAGAGACTTCTTCAAGATTACCAATTTTGGTTGCTGGAAGTTGGATGTTGGTGACTATCCTCCGCCAAATAAACATTAATAGGTTGTATTATTCTAACCAGCTTGCTGCAGAACAGGGTTTGTTAAAAGGTTGAATGTCTTCACAGTGAGAACATGAGTTTTGAAAGATTTAATGTTAAGACAGCTGTTTGTGACCTGAAAATACCCACATGAATGTGTGTCCAACCTTGGAGGTCTTTGGAATTGCTCTTGGTTGAGATAAATTGAGTAATGGAAATATAATTTTGTAAGTTATATAACTTTTGCTGTTGAGTTTGTCAAGACACATCAAAATCATGCAACTGAAAACATTGCCATGTGCCGCAACATTACTCAGGTTTCTATTCAGATATGGCACAAATTCAAACTGGGTTTTCTGAGAATTTTGTCTGTATGGATGTTTTGAATATCGGGAGCTAAAGATATCAAAATACACAGAGGGTAATGTTAATTTCCAAGGTCAGTGTCATTCATCGGCACAAAAGAGATGTCTGTGTGAGACTGTGTGAGAAGGCCTTATAATCACTGCTGACATCCTTCATGCTGGACATTGCTTTATACACCTAAAAACCTCAGACCAGCAAACTGCCAAAACTCCTGGTTTAATATTTACTCTTTAAATTCCTGTGGGAACAGTAACATTAATAATTTTTCTGCTCCCATATTTTGGCTGCACGGTGGAGTGGTGGTTAGCACTGTCAACTCACAGTAAGAGGGTTCCAGGTTCAATTGCCAGTTGGGGCCCTTCTGTGTAGAGTTTGCATGTTCCCCCCATGTATGTGTGAGTTCTCTCCATGTACTCAGGCTTCCTCCCACTGTCCAAAAACATACAAGTTAGGTTAATTGGGGATTCTAAATCCTCCCTAGGAGTGAGGGTGCATGATTGTGTGTCTCATTTGTCTCTTTGTGGTCCTTTGATGGACTGGCAACCTGTCCAGGGTGTAAACTGCCTCTTGCTCAATGACAGTTGGTGTAGGCTCCAGCTCCCCCACGACTCTCAATTGGAATAAGTGAATAAATATTCCTGTGTTTTGTTTTTGCTAACAAAATAATGACACGTCATGCATTGTTAATCTGATGTTGTTTTACCAAAATTTATATCCTGGTAAAGGTTATATAATCGATCGATCACCACATTCTATTACAGAGACTTGAACATGTTGTTGGAATTAAAGGAACTGCATTAGGCTTTAAGTCATATTTATCTGATAGATTCCAGTTTGTTCTTGTAAGACGAAGAATGTTCCCCTCACACTAGAGTAAGTCATGGAGTTCCACAGGGTTTTGTGCATGGACCGATTCCTTTCACTTTATACATGCTTCCATTTGGTCACATTAGTAGACAGCATGGCATAAATTTCCTTTGCTATGTTGATGATACTCAGCTGTACTTATCTATGAAACCATTTCAGTTGGTCAGACTTCAAGCATGTCTTAAAGACATAGAGACCTGGATGACTCAGAATTGTCTGCTTCGAAATTCAGACCAAACTGAGGTTGTTGCCTTTATACACGAGCACTTCAAGTTTTCTAGCTGTATACTTACTCTAGATGGCATTCCCTTGGCTTCTAGTGTTAAAATGAGGAACCTTGCAGCTATCTTTGACTAGAATCTATCATCTGATGCACATCTATAAAGGTTTCTAGGGCTGTCCTTTTTCACATTCATAACTTTGCCCAAATCAGGAACATCCTGTCTCAGAGTGATTCAGCTTCTCTTTATTGGCCCCCTGTTCAAAGTCAAAAGAGAATTCGTCTCCTCACATATAAAGCTCCTAATGACCGAACTCCATCATATCTTAAAGATCTCATAGTTACATATTTTCCCAACAGAGCACTTCGCTCTCAGACTGCAGGTTTACTCGTGGTTCCTAGAGTTTCTAAAAGTAGAATGGGAGGCAGAGCCTTCAGTTATCAAGCCCCTCTTTTGAGGAACTAGCTACCAATATATGTCCGGGAAGCAGACACCCTCTCTAACTTTAAGATTAGGCTTAAAACTTTCTTTTCTCAGGTGACCCTGAGCCACCCCAAACTATGTTTACGTTTATGCATTTAGCAGATGTTTTTATCCAAAGCAGTGTAGGCCTTTAAGCAGTGTAGGCTTACAGGCCTCCCATGATACACCTTTCTCTGTTCTTTTTTCCCCCCTCTATGTACATATAATATTATCATATATATATTGTATATATACATATTCGTGGGAATGGATCGAAGAGAGGCCTCAGTGCAATCTGTTGGTTTCCTTTCCTTTCTTGGAATTGGCTCTGTATGTATGACTTGAAAGGTAATGAATTGGATTTGATTGGATTGGATTAGGATTGTATTACAATGAATTGGATTCTAATTTGCTTGAACTGGATTGAATTGAACTGATTTAATTTATTTTTATGTTCTGATACATAAAACCTTAGAACTGATTAATGGTGTGGTTTTGTTTGTTTGTTTAACATATGACTGTATTATTCAGGTTCAGATGATTTTAAAAACTATTTTTCCTTGAGATGTACAAATTATCTTTATCTTTATCTGTCAGCACCGTATCTGAGAGGATGATCTGTTTGTCTGTTCAGATATTTATACTTTGTTTTCAGATATATGGTACACAGAGAAAAAAATGCTTTAAAGCCATACCATACTACAAGTAAAAAGAGTTGGACAACAGACAACCAAGAAGCCTTGTTTCATACTCCTCATCTAGGCTTTGTCTGTGCTGTTATGACTGACACCCACATGTGCTTTGGCTGGCTGTTAAATTGCTGGGAACTAGCAAGCAGCCTGGCTCATGTCTCTTCATGCCCACTGAGAACTGGGACAGGCAGGCAGAGGGGATAAATGGCTTTCAGGACAGTCAGGCTAGACAAGCCACCTGAGTCCGATCATATACAGTTATGGGGCTGTGATATAATAAGTGCCATATAAGAAAAAAATGTTTGTATTTTAATTATAAACTACTAATAGATAAACTACTGACAGATCAACCGTGATAGTAAACACTATGATGGATCTTATCAAATGAAAATCTCTGTAGATGGAGGAAATGTCAAGTAGGTCACAGCTGAAGTGAAACCTTGTGATTGAGATCATTTGGAAGAAATAGGCCTAACACAAATGTCTAATTTTCTCAGTAGATTAGGATTTTATTTTCAGCAGTTACACAGGCCGTAAATGTGTTTGATATGTGTAAAGATCTGATATGTGTAAAGGTCAGTTACAACAGAATCACAATAGCAACGTTATTTTGGTGTTGGCTTGAGGTAATAACATCACTTTGTAAAGGTTTAGAAAATTGTCAATGGAAAAGCTTGTTTCAGTTGTTTTTAAAATGAGACTATCACCCCCATGAACTCCATTTTTTCACTTCACATACAGGTACTCCTATGACGACTTACATTTTTTTGAACGTAATTATGAGCCATATCTGCTAGTATGAACATATTTTGGGGAAGACAGTTGTTAATAAAGCAGTTAATAAATATCAATACCAACCACTTAATCCTGCTCATCAGTGGCAGCTATAAATGCTAATTCATGATAAAAAGTCACACAAATCATAAAACTTTATGGCAATAGTTTAGGGATGCACATTCACTTCTGTTAAAGCTTAAACAAACCAATAAAACACCAATTTGAGTAAAAACTCGTGTTGCACACCACTGTAACTGTCATCCATGAGTTGGCTGAAATAGATATTCAAGAAAAGTCAGAGAGTAACGTGGCTGAAACCCACAAACACAGGAAACTGCTTGCCTTTTGTATGAAAGACTGAGAGCACTTTAAGAAGTCAGAAAACACTGCAGAAACACCAAGAGAGATGACAGCAGTTCATATGCATGGGCGCTTATCAGTTGTCATCATTGTCATCCTTACCATTGGTGAGTACAATGGATAGCTATATGTTGTAATAAATACAACATTACTGTTCATGTATCTTGTTAAATTTGGGTGAGTACAGCATTTGTACCATACCAGACATTTAAAAAACATCTCTTTTTGTTAGTAATAATTATTGATAATATAGCAAAAAGGAAGTTTTTGCAAACTCTTTTACTTTTGTTTTATGATATAAAAAAGTAATCTGTCCTTAAATTGAGTAATTATATCTGTGAGGGCAGCTGATAACTTTAGATGAGCTAACTTTACAAAGGAAGCCAATGGAAAATTTGAACAAATTAGCAACCTGGCTAGTGTCTCACTCCAGATAATGTAATAGCTGTTTGCTCACACTGCAAAAACATAGCAATACAGGAAGGGCTTGAAACTTATGAGAAAAGTTTGGCAAAATTTGCAGTGGTCAAAATTGTACAAGGCCAATGGTGCAGGTGTTAAAACTAATCATGTTGCACAGCAGCACCCTAGCTTAAGTCCTGCTAAAGCCGACTAGTTAATGTAGATGAGCTAGCTTTTATCTTAGCTTTTCAGTCATGGTCCAGCTACCTTTAAGACATACACCTTATTAATTATATTCTGTTAAATTGATTTGGATGTAAATTTGAAAAGCTTTGTGTAAATTATGATAAATTCAAATTAGATGAAGTTAAACAATAAAAAGTTTTTGGAAAAAGAAAAGCTGAAAAAGCTCAGTTTGCTAAGCCGTAGCCTTTTTTCCCCTTCGAGGGTAGAGATCAATACAATGTCTGCTTTTCGAGGGACAACATTTTCTTCAAATAATTATAAAAGCTATCAAATGAAGACACAACTATTACGGACATTGCTTCTTGTCTAGTTTGAAAACATTTTGTATAATATCACTGCTTCTTTGTATGAACTTAATTTGACATGTGCAGGCATAGAATTTTTTTATACTGACAGTTATGCAGTGTCAAAGTACGTAAAAGTGTTTTTATTGTCAATTAGCAGAACCTTTGTCGTACCCTGGCTTATCCTGCAAGTTAAAGCCTCAGTGAACTGCCAGACTCATCATGCTTTACTTACTGGGCATGACACATTATGTAAGAGGTCACACTTTGGTCACTTGAAACTTTATCTGACTTACTCTGCCAGCACCTTGGATGTGTTAAGCTGTTGTTACTAAAGACATATACAGTACATGCATCAACCCTGGTAGCAGGGCTTAACCTATACCTGCCGATTTCTGCTGAAGCTGTTGAAGCTTTCTGCAGACTTGCACATGGCCTCATTCTCATTCATATACAGTAACAACAGAGCAGGTGACAGAACTACCACAGAAATGCAATCAGGCATAAATTTTAAGATATCCGCTTGCTGAGCATGTATGCACTATTTCAGCAACACTCTTCTACAGTCATACCTCACCTCCCACAGCACCACTCTACTTATTTTGGCTCCTGAAAGAGCAGCTGGGGACTGAGTGCTTGGCTCACGAGTGTCGTAAATTTTTCTGATTTCTTCCTATGTCCCATTGCGCAGCCGTGACCTCCGTTATATAAATGCACCTCTACAAATTGACCACAATGTGATCTTTTATTTATAAATATATAAAATATACGAATGTGTGTTTGTGCGAATATAAAATCTTTTCAAATTAGTTTAGAAAATATATCCATTTGAAACAGCAGTAACTTTTGACATAGCTATAAAAAGTGTGGTTACTGTCACACAGCATGCACTTGTCAAACTTGGTCTAAAATAAGCATGTAAAATGTACTGTATGTGTTTTCCTAACTGTGTGTGATTTCGAGCCTATTTAATCTGCACGCATATGTGTGTGTGTGTTGGTACTGTATATAATATGAGGTGAGACTCAGAGGGCAAGCCCTTAACTGTCTAACCACGTGGCTTGGTACAGCATGAGAAAAAAAAAGATAACATCAAAGTATGGACAATATAAGCTAACCAGTTATGAAAAGCATTATCCCCCTTTGGCATGAACTTTGACCTGGGAATAATGAGCAGGGCTTAATATATAGATCTCAGTTGTCAAATACATACATACTAGGTCAATAAGTCTGAGATGAATTTAAGACTATTTAAGGCTTTAAAGCAAACTATGAGGTTTTATCAACACAAAACCATACAGGGAGACAATGAAGTAAAAGGTGATCTGAGAAAGGGATAAGCTCCCTCCACTGTCTCCATTTGGTCCTAAGAAGAGGATTTTTTGTGGAGAGAGCCCTTGCTGTTACTTGACAAAAGTGTGTCGCAATAAGCTAAAAACAGATAAAAGCACGAGTTGTTTTAACAATGTGTTTAGAAGAGGTGCAAGTGCATGAAAAAGCCATGTGCTAGTTAATGCTGTGAACACACCGTTCAGTCTTATCTGATGGAAGATACTGAGAACATTGTTGGTTATTTCCTTCCTGTCTATCGACACAGCCTGCTTTCATCACATAATAATGAGCTGAAACTGTGTTTCAGAGTGTCTGATACTAGGTGTGAGGGGAGATGGACCAGATTCTGAAGAAACTATAGGTGGGTCAGCAAAAACACACCATATGCTGTACAAAGTTGAACTTTAGATGTTTCAACATTTGTGGGGTTTTTTTTCATTTTTTTTTCAACTTTATAGCCAAACATTTTAAAGCTGCAGGACATTTGAAAAAAAAATTTTTTTGTTTACCTGCTCTAATCATACATATGGGTTTGGGTTTACGACATCATTTAAAAGAAGGCGAATACCCTTCCCGATGAAGGATTTTTCCTTTATTTTGTTTATCTGAAGTAGCAAATACTGAGGTCATACAAATTATGGGTGCATTCAAATGAACCATTACGTCCCTTAAAGTGGACTGTGTAGGGTACAGCACTTTTCAGGACTGTTGACTTAATCCAACAAGATTTGCATCAAGTCCCGCCCAGTACTCTAGCATACACATACCTGAATGGGTGGAAACAACCCTCAAACTTTTGTTTCACCTCCTTCTGACAGCTTCACCTAATTTCACATTTCTACTGTAAAGCCCTGCCTTCTTGTCCTCTTCTCAACTTCATTAGTTATTTTCCAGCATTGTGGTTAAGGTGAGCTAAGTATTTCAGCCATGTTAAATAAGATTCTAAACTACAGGGAACAGAAATCCTCAGCTGAAAGGAAAACTAAATTGTACTCAGAAGAATTGTCACAATAAGTTAATTAGTAAGATTGCCTATGAGTCAGTGTAGCTTGCCTGAGTCCCAAAACAAACAGGAAAAGGAAGAGAAACTGAAGAAACTAAAGAGGTTAAATTGCCTCGAAGCAACAAATATTTAAAAACTCTATAAAAACAATCTACTGCTGATATTGATACTACACTATAAAAAAGCTAAGCTAACATGGTTTGGCTAGCTTAAATGTGCAGCTAGATATTATGTTAGCTTTCAATGCTAAATTACTACAGCAGCTGTAGATAAATTATATTGCCAAAAGTATTCACTCACCCATCCAAATAATTAAATTCAGGTGTTCCAATCACTTCCATGTCCACAGGTGTATAAATTCAACCACTTGGGCATGCAGACTGCTTCTACAAAGAATAGGTCACTCTCATTAGCTCGGTTAATTCCAGCGTGGTACAATCACTACAGACCTCCAAACTTCATGTTGCCTTCAGATTAGCTCAAGAACAATGCATAGAGAGCTTCACGGAATGGGTTTTCATGGCCGAGCAGCTGCATCCAAGCCATACATCACCAAGTGCAATGCAAAGCGTTGGATGCAGTGGTGTAAAGCACGCCACCACTGGACTGTAGAGCAGTGGAGAACGAGAGAGGTGTTCTCGAGAGTGACGAATCACGCTTCTCCATCTATAAATCTGATGGACGAGTCTGGGTTTGGCAGTTGCCAGGACAATGGTACTTGTCTTACTGCATTGTGCCAAGTGTAAAGTTTGGTGGAGGGGGTATTATGATGTGGGGTTGTTTTTCAGGAGCTGGGCTTGGCCCCTTTGTTCCAGTGAAAGGAACTCTGAATGCTTCAGCACATCAAGAGATTTTGGACCATTTCATGCTCCCAACTTTGTAGAAACCGTTTGGGGATGGCCCCTTCCTGTTCCAAAATGACTGCGCACGAGTGCACAAAGTAAGGTCCATAAAGACATGGATGAGCAGAACTTAACTGGCCTGCACAGTGTCCTGACCTCTTGCACATTCTACATTATATCAACTATTTTCATTAGAAAGTCATTCCGAGCTTCCAACTTATCCCAAACATCACAGTGGGGTAAAGGTCAGGTGATTGTTGGGATCAGGTCATCTAATGCTTCACTTCATTACTCTAACTAGGTGTGGTTTGGCTCATTGTCCTGTTGTTTTTGTTGATGTAAGTGTTAATCAGATGGGATGGCATGTCACTTCAGAAATATGTAGTAGTCTTGCTGGATAAAAATTGCAATGAAATCTGAATAAATCAGCAACATGTAGAACCCAAAAATTATCAGAGATTTTTTACAAATCAGAGGAAACCAAGCATTTAGATACGTTAGATATGTTCACCTTCTGCATAATGACACAAGATGCGTATCATTCACACTCCAAGTTTGCTTTGTTTCTTTGCAATTTATAATTCATTATTTGACCTCAGTCATGGGTGTGGTGGTTAGCACCGTCGCCTTAAAGCGGATTTCAGGTTCAACTCCCAGCTGGTGCCTTTCTGTGTGGAGTTTGCATGTTCCCGTGTATGTGTGGCTTCACTCCGGCTTCCTCCCAACGTCCAAAAACATGCATGTCAAGTTAATTGGTGACTCTAAATTGTCCCTAGGAGTGGGTGTGAGTTTGTATGGTTGTGTGTCTCATTTGTCTCTGTGTGGCCCTGTGATGGATTGGCGATCTGTCCAGGGTGTACTCTGCCTCTCGCCCAATGACAGCTGGGATAGGCTCCACCAATCAATCAGGTGTTTGTTAATACAAACCCAAGGAGGAACGCGGGCTGTACATAAATGAAAGCGTGTGTCTGGGGAGCAGCAAACAGGTCAGCGGGAAGGAGTATTAGCAGCAACTCTTGACAAACTCAACTTGCTCAATAGCAGTAAATACTTGTCTTACGCACTGATGTTCTGGGGATTTCTGGACTGAAAAATGGCTGGAAAATCCAGAGCGAATGTTCTGGACATTTGTGTCAGCACGTTTCACCACTCTGGGACACCTGTAGAACATTTCAGTGCATGTGTAAAAACAGAAAACAATTATTTCAGGATAAAGGTGGCTGAAGAACTTAAATGAATGAATTAAATAAATAATTGTCTGATGCTTTATTCGATCAAGATCAACCAATTTATTCTTTGTAAGATGGCTTTCTGGTGAATGTTGTAATGTGTAGGAGCAGTGTTTGGCAAACCTTACAAAGCATCCCAAACAGTAAATCCAACTTCTGAATTCTTATGACATTCCAATATAAATAGAGGGAGGAAATGCAAAAGGGAAATAATTGGTAACTAAATAAATCTAGAATTAACTTAAAGAAATTATTTGATTAAAAAAAGCTGTGTGAATTGACATGAAATACATGGATAAATATAAGAAAATGGAGCGAAAATACAAACAAAAATTAGAGGACCAACAAATTTGGGGATGAAAGAGTAAATATATCTAATGAAATGACAACAAATGATTAAATTGAAATAGAAATTTGGAAATAAATGGCAGAAATTTAATAAGAGCAGAAATATGAATTTGGGTCAGACTCTATACATCAGTTACTGCACTAACTCTTTTTTTTAGGTTTTATTTCTCTGGAATTTATAGGCATATCACTTTATTTATTAAATTATTTATAGATTTTAGTGTTTATTTTGTATTTCAGTCCTACATACTGACTGACCTGCAGTAACCTCCTGCTTTCGATGATTCTCAGATGTACAGGATTCAAATTGCAAACAGCAAGAGCGTGACACCATGACTCGGACTTGCATCCTCAGCAGTGTAAACAAGTTGTGAAATCAAACATCTTCTTTCTTCCTTCCCCCTCTTCTTATACACACTCACACACACATACCATCTGGCATTTCAGGAGGGATGAACATGAGCTGGCTCTCCCCAAACTGATGTTTTGGTCTGTCACAAGTGTTGCATTGCCTCATGTTTGTTACTGGCAGCGTGATAGCAGCTGGTTGTTTTCCTTTCAGAAATCAAGTACATCTTGATCGGCGGTGGGGTCGGCCTGTTTTTAGCTGCTATGTTGATTATCACCAAGGTCTGCATCATTAGGAAGCAATTGTTTGAAATCAGGACAGGTGAGACGATCGACCGTGAGCTCATATTTATAGTTTTTACTGTATGAACTTAAAACATTCTTCCCCAACAAAATGACCATTTTCATGAATAATAAACACCATAATCTATCTAATATCTAATTGTTCTTCACTTCAGATTATAGCACGAAGAGACCCTCAGAGGTAAGTAAGCTGTTAAACTTTTCAAAAGGCTGTTAATTGTTGCTTGTTGTCATTATCACAGAATGTTACTCAGAATCATATGTTTTTGAGCTCTCTTTGTTTTTATAAATGACAACCATGACAGACATGAAGATGGATCAGTATTAATTTATAATGATTTCAGGACACCTATCAAAAGGCACGCTCTCCCCTAACCCTTATTTATTCTCAACCACAGCCTAACGTGGTCGTTTTGAATCATCTCAGCCAACCAGAACATCCGATGACGGCAGTGTCCCATGACATGCAGGGTTAAAGGTCAGGCAGAGTGCAAACTTGGCATCTGGGTGAAGAGTCAGCCGTGTGGCCCCATGTCTCCTCTTGTTCGTTGCACTAACATCAACAATGAACTGTTTCACATTTTCTACCTCTTCAATAACGTGTGTCACTGTGGAGGTTGATCGGAAGCGTCTGAAGAGGATCTGTTATACTGCATTGTGAATTGGCTGTGGGCGGTTATCTTGTTTAAAAACCTTAATGGATTAAAAAAAAGAAGAAAAGAGCTTGAAATATGTGATTGTGTTTGGGCTTTCTTTTGCTCTTAACCTGGTAAAACCAACTGTTTTACTGACACACAGGGAGCCATTAATTCTTCTTCCACAAGAGGGGGGCATTTACCTTTGACTGACCCTTTTGTTTAGAGAGCAAGAAAAGCCTTGAAAAAAAATCTTTGCCCTCTCATTATTTGGAACTATGCCGGAACATAAACAAAAATGACTTGCGGAACAATTAATCACAACAGAATAATGTCTCAGTTTCCCATTATTAGAGGGAAGTGAGTGCGGAAATGTATAGTTAAATGTGAATATGGCGCGCTGCATATCTAGCCTCCTCTTAAGTAAGCATTTCATGGGTACCAACAGCTCAAGAGGAGATGAATTTGACATTGATGAAAACATTAAAGGAAATAGAAGAGATTAGATTTGACATCAATCTCAATAGAGAACAATGAGCCAGACCTTCTTGTAATCATGTGAAGTGGACTTGAGCAATATTTCTCCAGGCTTTCTGAAGGCCTTTCAAAGTTTTATGTGGACATCAGCGGCTTTTTCACTCATTTTCACTGCTTGTACCCGACCATTTTCAGCATCCAAAGAAGAGCTTTGGAATGTCTTTCAAGAAGCCCGGAGAACTATTCCTGAAGACTACTTAGTTTGTCTAAGAGGGTTCAGGCTGTCATACCAAATATAAACTTTCAAACATATTAGAATTGTATAAACCACTTTTGTCATATATGCTGTATTTCTGTACGTTTGCACATGTTTTAATGAATAGTTGCATCTATTTTCTGTTTTCCTGGCAATGTATAACAAAATGAAGACTCAGGACTGTAGGGAAGCACTGTATGTACACATTTACACTAGATTCCCACACTCTCCATCCTGGTCCTGTAAAGAGACAACAGACCAGCAAACAGGGTTTATCCAATGTTGAAAATAGTCCCCAACAACATGCTTCATTTGGTGCAGTGTAACCGTGACTTTAACCTACAATATTTGTACAATTCCCTGTCTTGTATACTATATCTGGATTGTGTTCATACACAGTTATTAAACATTTTCATACATCCATTTGACTTGATATGACAAGACCACTGGTGTTGATTGAGCTGCGATGCAGATGTAGATGCAGGTTTTTGATGCTGTTCTACCTCCACACCAAACGATCTATATCATCCACATTGGGAGTTTTAGTCCTGGGCCAAGTTAATGAGACCGTCTTTTCCATGCTGGAGACCAATCAAGACGATCCAATGAAAATCCTAACTACTATCCTGTTGACCCTATATGCAAACGTAGGAGAATAACTAACAGATGTATTCATTTTCAAAGCCTGTTTACTGTTTATTGCATTCACTAAACAAAAACTATAGAGAAATATGTCATTTTATAAGAAAATTACTGACTTAAACTCAGTCTCTAAAATCTTAAACCTACTATAATCAATTTCCACAGATTTTGTTACAAGAATAAAATACTCATTCGAAGAAGACGCTTGGAAATAGACTGCAAGGTTTATGTGAACTAAGGAGAGACCAAAAACATTTAGAAGAAAGAAACTTTCATTTTGTTTGATGTGCCTGATACTCTGCAACTCTCCTCAAATGAAGCTGGTTTGGCTTTCTTAAACTAAGTGACACTTCAAAGAATGTAAATCTTACATATATATATAAAACAAAGTTCTCAAAGTTAATATATTACATTCTATCTGATCTACCCATGAAAATGAGAATCAGATTTCACCACAAAATTTCACAAGGGTCTTATCTGAATCACTCCAATATCAGCAACCATCATCACAGTTAGAAGAGAGAGCAGAGCTTGCTTGATAAGGTCTTCGAACAAAAAATTTTAACATTGGAAATTTGAATTTCATGATTTTTTGTATCTTTAATGACCCCAGGTTATATTGTGTATTGTTGTACTGTGCTCTCTGTCCCTATCTGAGTGTAGTGCTGTCACATTGTCATGTGAATGGTTGTCAGGATGCTGTGTAAGAGGATGGTGTCACTGGACGGGGCACCAATGGCACGTACTTTAAATTAGCTGCTTTAAAAACTGGTTTTCCACCCTGACAGTGGCAAGAGGTGCAAAGACAACAATTTCGTGAAGTTGGACCTTTTTTTTATACAAAACATAATTTTTTTGTTTGTTTGTTTTAGATGAAAAGCGAGGAAGCTGAGGTGACGTTATGCTAGGAGAAGAACACGGCTGAATCGTGGTAGCGCGAGGAGCAGTATCACTCAGTGAGGTGTAGGATATGATGATGAGAGCTGCTGGTTAGGATTAGAACTTAAAAGTACATGGTCAGGGTTAGAAATGATGTACAGGGCTAGGTTTCATTGTTAAAAACTGAACTACTTACTGGTCACAGTTTCAATCATGTGACGTGACACTATCCTACACAAAACAACTGCCCACCAAAACATAGTCATCTCACAATTTCTACAACTGACAGTGGATACATTTTTTTGGAATCTGAAAATGACTTTAATCATGCATTCACAGATAACTTTTATATTATGCCAGCTCCACTGGCATTTTTTGTGTTGTTTTACTTCCCCCTGAACTCAAAATGCCCTAAATAACATAATTTCATTTCACCACAGAGTCATTAAAAAAGAAAGAAAAACCCCCTGCAATTATCTTGATGTTATCTGCTCATAAGCTAACAGTCACAATTAGCAGCTAGCTGGTCTACTCAGGTGAGAATTCAGCAGCTGAAGAAACAGGACACTTTAGGAGGTGCTAAATAGGTTGTAAAGAGCAACTCATTAACTCTAGTTCCTCTCATCTCTATCACCTCCAGACCAAGACTAATGTGATTTAACTGCTGGAAAATACTTGTAAATCAGACAAAGCTACATCTGCAACATATTTTTTATGTTTTACTGTGAAGAAGCTCATTTGGAGATAAGCACTAAATACAGAAGAAAAAGCAACTTTTTCTCTAAACTTTCATTGTACTTTGATTTGCTGTTTCCTTTTCAGTTTCCGGTGAAGTTTAGAAACTAAGACTGCATGATTACATTTAGGAAACAAAATGATGTGGTTAGGTTTAGGAAAACTGATGGAGAACAAAGCAGAGTTTGTGTGGAATTTGTCTTTTACTTGAAAAATCTGTTAATGTTGCTTCAAAGGGCCTATTTTTATCACTTCCCAGCCAAACTGGTACAGGAAAACAAGTTTCTTTGATGTACAACATTAAGAAAAGCTGCATCAGTAGAACTGATTAAGAGCAGGGGAAATTAATGAGAAAGGATTTCTGAGCTGTGGTTCAAGCCGTAATTTGGTAAATCCCTCCAAATGTTTTGTTTCCGACTGCTGAAGGTTATAGATCTTAGAGGTTAATGTGGGGACTTCTTTGTGAAGGACACTTCCATGTTTATCAAACTGTTGCCAGACGAGACGCACTTAAGAGGCCTCTCCAGACAGTCTCCTTTATCTCTAGATCAAAAGTGTCCCAAAACTCCACTGCGCTATTGTCTAAGGTTTGATAAAAGACCACAAAGTGTCCCAAAAACCCTGGGTGAAAAGACTGCTGTACAAAGATTCACTGTGGGATCTTGTTACATGAGACAAAACACGATGGGTGACACACAGACCCACAAAGACTTAACAGTTGCTAGTTTTGACTGGCTACCTCTGACTAAGAGTGATAAAGATGTGACCAATATTGTAAGCTTAAGCACAATTTGCGTAAATATGTTTAATGTACGATTCCCATATAAATGTGCAGACTGTAACCCTCCTTTTTCTTTGTGTCAGCCTATGTGTGTGTTCCAAAATAACAGCTTTGACTGAGGTCTGCGCCCGCTGTCCTGCACAGCTGGAAGTGTGATTTGCTGGGCGTCAATCTCAACAACACAACCCTCCATCCTGCACAGGAAATTACATTTCCCACTCCCTCACCAGACTCAGAGGTAGTGTGTGTGTGTGTGTGTGTGTGTGTGCCCTGACACTGCTCACCTGTCTGTTTCAGTCTGCTCCGTACACGTGTATAAGAATGTGTGCACGCGCACAGGAGCTTGCCAAATGTGCTTTGACTGCGTGAGTGAGGAGGAGGGAGGAGGCGGGGCGGAGGGAGGGAGGGAGGTTCTGAGTAGAAACAGAGCATCCAATGTTTCATATTACACTTCTCAGCTGGCAAAAAGAAAAGAAAATAGTAGAAGAGTAGAAGAAGAGGGGGAGGAAGCCTACTGCTACTTTTCTTCAGGCGCAGTTAACTTGGAGTTTATGGGGGCTGCAGCTGTGGAAAATGAAGATCTCACTGGTCTTCGCTCTTCTGACCCGAGCACTGTTTGGAGGTATGAAAAGCTTATTTTTGCTTTGTAACAAAGTGGATGTGTTGGAGGCTGAATGTTTTCCAGCGGTACTCTGGATTTTTTTGTGGAAAACATCTGAGAATCAGAGAGGATGTTGGGGTGAGGGGTGAAGAGATGGAGAAAAGCATTGTAGATAAATGAAGAATGTTTGGAGACCTGGAACTTATGAGTCTGCTCAAATAAACTGAGCTTTTTAGTTTATCCAAGTGGCATGTGTTTGTACTCGTGGGGATTCTACAGTAAAAAATGTGTTGTTTTGTGAGTCTTCTAAAGTAAAACAGTGCCTGCAGTTTCAGCTACTCTTGAATTAGTTATTTCAGTAATCTGTTACAGCAGAAACACTTTCAACTTGTCAATATTTTCTCATTTTATTCTGTCTACTCAAGAACAAATAAAAGATAAATCTGCACAAGAGGCACCGATCAGTGCTCACAGCGCCTGACTTTTGTGACAGTGAAATGAGGGCGCGTCATGGAAAGTGCGGATTGTGATACTGCCTAACCTTGGAAAAGCAGATGTGTTATAAATATTGTCATGCAACACACAGCAGTTAGGTTTGCCCGTCTGTGCTCATCTATCTATGTCGTCAAACTGCCAAAAACAACACGGTGTGAGAGGGAAGACGACTGTCGGGCAACAACAGACTCACTCCGAGACCTGGACTTTCAGGGATTTCACACATAATTAGTGACTTTTATTTGTAACACTGACTGCCATTCTGTCACAGTGACTGAGTTATAAAGAGACAAGTCAGTCAGAACCGCACTCAGCATCATTGTGAAAGCCAAATGTGGAACCAAAAAGGCTCTAAACCCTTCTCTTACTCTCAACTTGAGATAAATATGATGTAAAAGTTCCTTTATCTCCCCATTAGTTTTTATATTTTTCACAAAGGGAGTTTGTTCTTTTCCTGTCGCTCTGTACCGGATTTGATTCCGTACACAAGCAATAAAAGTGATACGGACCTCTAGGCCACGAACTGACAGTTGTAATGACCGGTTCATTTCTGACCCTTAAAGCAACACGAGAGAAGTTTGTGAACCTTTTGCTTGTGAAAGTCTGCGTGCTTCTGACTCGTTCTGAAGTATGATGGCATTTGTTTTGCACATTCTCAGGCCTAAAACTCCCCTCAAGCAAGAGGGGAGGAAACGGTGGGAAATAGAGATGGAAATATGACATTTCAGCTCATTTCATCCAGCTGCAACAGAAATGGATTTAACTACATTTATGTGAGGAAACACCTTGAACCTTTAAGCGGTCACAGTTTTTCTCGAGCTATTGGGAATGGATGCGTATGCCTGTAATTTTCTCCAAAAAAAGTTTTGTGATAGCTAGTTGCCATGCCAGCAAGCTACATATCAACCCTTTTTTTCCCTCTATAATACATGTACTCGTGTTCTTATAAGTAATTCCCAGACATTTGTCCCATCCACAAAGACCAACCACCCAGTATGGGGTGGCATATATACCGTACTTTGGTTTCCTTTCTAGGGATAATTAAGCAGTCTAACACACAAATAGCCCCTGGTATGTTTGATCCAGTGACATTTTGAGTAAAAAATCCTCTGCGTCTTCTGTGTTGACAACTCTGAGAAAAACGTATTAAGGATTAAAGTAAAGACAGAAAAAGGCTGAATGTGATTTCTCATGAGTTGAAAGAAGAGAGTGGCTTCAAAGTCACATGTTCTGTTAGGAAGGTCTGATACGGATGTATGACGGAGAACATTAATTATCCAAACCATAACTTGTTTCTCCAGATTTATGCTCGGCCATCAACGCCACCATCACTCCGTCCCCATTCACGGTTGCAGAGGAGGGTCAAAACATCACACTCACTTGTGTCGTGTCCCAGCGACGGCGCAACACAGCCTTACCAGTCGTTAAGTGGACCTTCCTACCTGCGGACGCCGATCGACCAGAGGACGAACTCCTCATTGCCCGTGTCAACATGAGGAAAGCTCGTTTCTATGGCAACTACACAAAGAGTTTCCCATGGCCCAAGTTGAAGCTGACGGTGGTAAAGCAGGGGAAGATTTTTGAGCTGCTGATCTTGAATGTGTCTGAAGGGGACCGTGGGCTCTACATGTGTCGGGTGCAGGAGTTTAAAAAGAACCAGGACCGCTGGAAGGCCTCCTCCAACTGCACCGCTGCTACTGAGCTCAGAGGTGAGAGCCCGATGCTTTGTCTTGTCTTTCCCTTTCCTTTCCTTTTCTTTACCAAGCCAACGCTTTGTGTTCACCATGCTTCATGTTTGATTTGCATGAAGAGGTTTCCAGGCCAAGATCCCTTTAGTAGTTTCAATTCTCTGTTTTCTTTGAAGCAATGCAAGTGACAACATACAAGCCTGCAGTCTCGTACTTATAGATTTGATAGAAGAATGGCGTCCAGAGAAAGAGGCCGAGGTCAACTTCATTTGAGTTACAATGGATCCCAATGGACACATTTTCAAGTCACACAAAAGTAAAGAAAACCCTTTAATAGCATTGCCTCAAATCTTATGACCAAGTTGAAATAACAACAAAAGGAGGTAGTTGCTTAAGTGGACAACAAGTGCATTCGACAACCCTCTCTCCCATTAAAATGTGGGCAGGCTATGTTAGTCCACAGCACCTTATCCACTTGGGTGACATCTTGTTCTTTCATGCAAAGCGCTGTTACAAGCTAGATGGGACAGATAAGATGACATCAGTCAGAGCTGCATCCACCCACAGCTGGTTCAAGCGGAGGCGATGCTTTACAGGACGTCGTCATGGGGTCGATGGGTACAAAAAGATGGCCTATCTGGTCGTATCGATAGGACTCATCGATCATTTGTGATTCATCTAGTAGTCATTTTAATTTACTGGCTTGGGGGAAACTGTCCTTAAAAAAAGAAGTTGGGAACATTGTATTTTCCACTGTGTGTGACAGAATGATGTCATTTATTTTAATGGGTAGGCTGGAAACAGTTTTGACAATAGTAAGACTGCAAACAGGCCTTAAGTACATGATTTTATCTGTAACAATATTCTAGACAGAAAACTTTAGCTGATGGTAAGCAGTTTCCAACTTTTTGTTTTTTTTCCAGACAAAAAAAAAGAGCTCTCCACAGTATTTCATACCTCAAAATAAAGGACTGTGTTTGACTGAAGAGGGAATGGGCATGTTGAGCTCTTCTGCTGCCACATTTTCATTTCATTTGGTCATATGCTCTCATGTAGGTATTTAAAGTATAATGGGAGATGCTCATATGCTCACGGTCTTAAAGGCATAAAGAAGGCCAAATAAACTCAAACTGTGAAAACTATTTGTCTCAGTGGAGCAATTATGTGTCTCCAGGAGCTGCAGTTGCTAACCACAACTGGGTGATGTAATTCAGATGGCTCCAGAAGCTGCTGAGTGGCTTCAGTGAGCAAAAGCACTGTCCTGCTTTTCATTTGAGGAGCGAAATGTCATTGGTTAGAAACAAGCCTGGAGATGAAAGGATCCTGCGTCTCAGTAAGTTTGCGGCTCTGACTGAGTAAGTGATCTTGGAAAAAGAGCAAAGTGTTTGAGGTTTCATTGGCACCTCTGGCACAAGAAACGTTCGCAGAATGGAACCGATGTCCATTTACTGGGATCAGATACCGATAAAAGCCGAGATAAAACCAGTAACTCCTTTAAAAACATTAATAGCACTCCACATGACACATGGTTTACATTATAGAGCGTGCAATGATAACGTTGGCAGATTTAAAACTCTTTTACTGTAGTTGGAGAAAGGCAGGCTCTTTTATGTAGTCTTTTGCATCCTGTAGTCAGATCTTAATTGAAAATGTGAGATGAGAGCATCGCCACATACATTTGAAGAAAAAACATATTTACATTGTTGCATCAACTTGAAGTAAATCCTTCTTAAAGCCTTACATCACTGCTTCCTCGAGTGCTTGTTGCCCCAGCGAGCATGAGCAGAAACCCACACCAAACACGAGAGCAGACGTTTTGTTATTGCAGACTCCTGTTGATTGAAAAGTGTTCACGTGGACCACAGCAAGTGGCCTTTTAATAAATCCCTCCACTGAATATACAGGTAATCATAGCTTAACAACCACCACTATACACGACTGCCTCTTCAAGCGGGGATTTCTTAACATTGAGAAAAGTGTTGGGTACACGGTACGAGTCAAAGCAATTTTTGTTGTGGCTTTTCTAAAACCAAACCACCAACAACAGTGGTGGAAGTGGCGTTTACTTGCTCTGAAATAAGCTGAAAATATTAGCATGCCTGGGTGTCTGGCCTCAGACACATCTGACTCTTGAATATGACAGTCTTGTTCCAGAAGCAATGAGCTGTGACAACAAACATAACATTTTGTCTGGATAAGGGTTGGAGTTGTGCCCTTATGCTACGATGCTTATCTGCTGCAATGATCGTATTCTGTGTTTTGCTGATTAAGTCAGTGCAGTGATCGTCTGCTCCAGACCGGTGGCAAATGAATATTACTGAAGCCGTCTTATGGATACAAAGAAGTTTATTGTAAACTCAATGATTGCAAGGTGTTCAGGGTCCCTGTGACTCCAAAACCAGCCCAAATCATTACCCCTCCACCACCATGCTTGGCAGTTGGTATGAGGTGTTTGTGCTGATATGCTGTGTTCGCTTTAGTCCAACATGGATCTGTGTATTATGGCCAAACATCTCTACTTTGATCTTGTCTGTCCAAAGGAAATTGTTCCAGAGATCTTGTGGTTTGTTCAGATACAACTTTGCAAACCCTGATGTTAGATATTGTGTATTATTGTTCATCTGAGTTCATATTTACCTCATTTCTAAGACCTTGTTAGGATCAAATTATCTTTTTTATTATGTCCTGATGCATAAAACCTTTGAATTTATGGAGGGTCATTCAGTATGTGATTTAGGACCAATGCTAAATGATCCTCAGGTCCTCATGTGGAGGGCATAGAGAGTTTGAAAAGACACAACAAATCCTGCTTTAAGGGGTGATTGATAAATGCCGATGGTACTGATCCGAAGATGTTCCCTCTTGTTTTACAGTTATATTGTACTCCTATCCCTACTCTGCTCTCTTCATTTTCCATGGACATCTTCCTACAGGCTGCAACTTTCAGGCTGTCAGGCCCACCTGAGTTTGGGCCAGAGCCCTCGCGCAGTCCCTACTGAGAACTGCTAACACTGGCGCCAATGTGGAGTTTTCCTCCCAAAAGTAGAAACGGAACAAGAGATAGTTGTACTCGGGAGGGTAAAGCTGGAACGTTTGTCTGCAGTGACAGTTGAGTGGGAAGCTGTGTCGTGGTGGCTCTTAACACACTGTGGTCGAGGAAGTGGGAAGCTATTTTCATCCAAGGAAGCGCCGGTCCATTATGGTTTCAGTGATAATAATATAAAAATCCTACTGCGACATTTTTGGATCGACACTGAATTAAGGACACAAAGAATAATGTACAATATGTATAGAAAGCTGACAAGAGAAGGCCTCATCCAACTGTACAAATTGGACAAATGTGTCCAATGGATTCCAATGGACACAAAAGAAAAATATGACTAGAAAGCTGACAAGAGGCTAAGCCTTGTGTAGATTAATATGTTATTAAGCAAACTGTAGTGGGAGAGTCAGGGCTGAAGAGCATCACATCCCTCACTCAACAGACCCTGTACATCGTGCCTTCTGCGTTTAGCCTTGCTACCATCACATCTGCTGTGCAGTTTTCCTTCCTCAGTCTTTCCTCTGTCACATCCCACAAAAGCTGGCAGGGAACTCCGATTTTCTAGTAGTCTACAACACAATAAACAAGCACTGCATCAATCTGAAGGTTTGTAGCCATAAATAAGGGCTCTATCTTGATGTACAAAGTGTCTTCGGGAAAACTAATCTCATTTACTTTGTTGTGCAGACTTAAATAGATGTAGCACCGTTTTCTTTCTGTTAAACCTAATTTACTTCCTGTTAAGAACTTTTAGGGCATTGCTGATAACGTAATCACTGACTTTATAATTTGGCTGGGATTTGCCTACTGATGCACAGTTTTGATTAAGCAGAGATAAAATGTCATTATTGCTCAAGTCTTTCAGATCTAACTTTTGGGCCTTGTGATGGCAAATGTTCCCAGCGGCTTCTTATCGATAGAACCCAACTGTGGAGCTGTTAATGACTGAAACTGTCCTTGGTTTATTACCTAGGTTTTAAAGATAAAAAGAGAAAGCTTTTGACTGGAATATTCCAGTATCTGCTAAAATATTCCCTTTGCCTGGTTGGATTTATCCAATTATTTAGAGGAACTAATACACCACATAATTAGCTGGTGGCTGATGTTTTGTTTCCATGTCTTATTCATTTATTATTTCATGAGGTTCTTGTTTATGTAAGATTGCAGAGAGCAGCGTCAGATGTACATTCTTTATCAGTTGAACCAATTTTTCAGTTTCAAAACTAAACATAGTAACAACGCTTTACTAAACAGAAACTCTGGCTAACTATCATTTGACTAAAGACCTATCAGTAGCTTTGGAGAACAAATAAGCAGTACCACATCCATCTTGGGTTACTGTAATTCAGATGTGTAAACACAGGAAAACTGCCCTCCTTCTGGCCTGGAGGGAGGGGAATTTCTGCCCACCGTCTGCGCTACGCTCTGATAGCAAGGACAAACTTCAGCTGGGCATTTAAGGGGTTAAAACCACCCAGGAGACCTTTGCTTCTGGTCTCAACTTCGGATGAGACACACCGTGTAACCAAAACTTTACGTGCACATTTGTTTTGCACATTTAGTTTTTTTTACATCAAACTAATGGAATTCTTGTGCTGGGAAGGCGGGGGGAGGCATCAGGTGACCAGGTGTTTCCATCTCATTCACAAAAACCTCCATCACTCCTCTTACTACTGCGACAATAAACACTTCCACAGAGAGGTTCACTGGAGACAGAGGGCAGCCCGCAGTGTGGAAACAGCCTCCTGTTGGCATAAGCAAACTGAAGTTTTAGGTATTCCTTAAACCCATGTGGGCAAGACGTACACGCCACATCCGTGTGCCGTATGCGGCGTGAGTTTAAGTATAGAAAGGACACGAAAAGGGAAATTGAACTACACACGTCTCTTTTGAGTTGTTTCCCCTTTAAGAAAGTGGCGACAACTGACTTACAGTTCAACAAAATGGATTCGTTTGTCTATAAATGCATCAAAGAGACATTTCGAACAATTGCTCATTTAATAAGATGCTGATTCCCAGAAGAAAAGATTCAAAGACGCAACAGGAAGTTAGAGGGTTGATTATTAAAAGCTTTGTTAATGACACTGTGTACTTGCATTCATTTGCAGTCATTTACTATACAGTCACAGAGGATCACTATTCATTCCAGACCACATCTGTGTATTGATTTTTACTGTGTTGGGTTTGTTGGGGCAAGGAAAAAAAAAAAGAGAAAGCCACAAGTCTAAAATACAGTCTGAAACTGAAGACAGCTCTGTGCCTCTTAAGCACAAAACACTGTTTTAATGAATTCGTCCACAGTAGCCCTGTGTCCTCTTTCTAAAGCTGCAGTCAGAAGGAGACATTTTTTTCCACATGAGGATAAAAGACAGTTTTATGGCAAACAGCACAGCAGATTTATCAACTTTGTAAGTTTCCCAGCATGTACAGCTGCTGCACTGACAGAGCTACACGGAGCGCCGAAGCAAAAGCAACTCATAAATGTCAAAGATGTTATCGTGATTTACACTGTTAATCATCCAAAGAAATGGTGAGGCGTCTGCCATTTGAAACAACTGGAGAAACTATTAAGAGAGAGTGATTATGCTCACCGCTGCATCTGCTGCTCCATCACTGACACATTTTTCTTATTTTTAACAGACCGTACAGTTCATTGTGATTTGTTATCAGTCTTGTTCTGAAGGTGGGGATCTGCAGCTCCACTGCACCAATATGGCTGTCATGATCACACATCACTGCAGCTCTTGGCAGCAGCCACCAAACTATTTATGTGACTAAATGTGTTGTCAATAAACCATAAATGAGCAGTCTAAACTATTTTTGAACTGAAGTAGTATGAAGTCTGGAAAGTAAATCTAATTTGTTTTCATTCCAGGTTTAGATTGACATAAAATTATGTCTAGGTTTCAGTTTTAAACATTTAACCTGCGAATCTACTTACGGGTTCGCAGAAAATACTTAAAAATCCCATAGTAACCTATAGTAAACCTAAAAAGTAGAATGTAGGTCACAGACAGACAGTGTAGGGTTGTGGTTTCACACATGCTAAAAAAATTCAAAGTGAGACTTATTCTAAATGAATTATTTTAAAAGTTATCTTATTCCAAAGCACAACGTTGCATTTTGCATTAAACATTTTCTCTTGGGTTCATTCTTAGCTCTCTCACAACGTGGCTTTTTCATAAACATCCCACTGCTTTATGTGATGTTTGACACCCTCTAACCCTAACCCTTACTTAGGCTGTGACGCTCTACTTTATGAGATTGGCTACAAATCTAATTTTCTTTTCAGCGATGGGAATTGTGATTGAAAGGCTATGTTCAACATGCTTCTTACCATTCAGTGCGTCAGATTCTTTAAAAGTATACACATTTCCTCCCAAACCAGCAGAAACATACTCTTCCACCTTCCATCCACATTCAGATATTGTAGCTTATGCATCATGGGAGGCATGATTGCTGGCATACTTGTTGGTTTGTCAGTCAGCCAGTCAGCCTGTGGGAAAGACTCCAGTGGGCGTAGAGGCGAGCCTGCCCGTCGTCAGCTGGTGGTGGTTTTGGGTATTTAAAGATGTCCTGGTGGGTGTCACTTCACAAGCTTCATACTACCACCTCAGCAAGAGTACAGTGATGTTAAGACTCCTGTGGTCAGAGAGGGTGGAGAAATGAGTGAGTGTGTGGAGGCAAGATTTTACGTTTGAGCATGGGAAACACATTTTCACTGTCACTTTGGTCACTGACAGCAAGCACATAAGTGGGATTGTCGTTACGCAGAATTTTTTTTAGGATAGTAAATTTAAGTTCCTACCTGCTTGCTGTATCCCATGATGTCAAGTAACCTATTAATGGGTTCACAATGAACCCATATTTTTCATGGTAAAACTGATAAATGCCAAAAAAAAAAGAAAAAAGCCAATATAGGAAGTTGAGTATGTGCCTCTCTTTATTCCACTAAAATCTGTTTTATTTAATATTTGGACTTGTTTTGACATTTTTACTCACTTTTGGAATAGGTTTAGGCAACAACGCTGAACATGGGTGTTAACACTAGTGTTTATCAGAGATAAGACCTGAACTTATTAAAAAAAACAAATAAAATAAGTAAATCGCTTGACTTTAAAATGCACTTTGAAAAATGCCTAAGCTAACGCTGGAGGACATTCTTGATTTGTTTTATTTCATGAATATCAAGCATGTAGGATAAAAATCTTAATGGAAATACCTTTTAGAGTTTTAATCTACTAAGAACTGGCTTTGACAAAAAAATAAAATGTTAGCTTAAGACTGATTTTCTCACCATCTACTGCAATGCTAACACAAATTAGCCCGTTAGCTGCTTCTGGTAAAATCTGCCAGTGATGGTCAGAATTAGGAACATTAACGTATATTTAAATTTCAATTATGCTGTTTATCTTTTTTTTTTGGTCATTGGTTGTTCTCAACTGAGTATTTTATTCATCACACTGAAGCTGCCGATGGTGTAAAACTAAACTGTATAGCTTAACTGCTATACAGTTAAGCTAGCATATCAATGTCAGAAAGAGAAGGATGAGTATGACTGGGTGTGGGTTAAAAGTTTACATTGATGTCAAAGTTAATGAGATATTTACTCTTTTCATCCAGAAAAGTTTAAGCCATGTGGATCGTGAATAAGAGACTTAATCATACAGGGAGGAGACCTGCTTTGGGGGCCTGTCTTCCTACAATTAGCTTTCTTTAAACTCTCAACAGCATGTAATCAGGCAGCAGGGACGCCACAGTGATGACTACGACCTTCACGTGTTTGTCTTCTCTCCTTTTCTTGTGCAGTGCATGTTCTACCGGCCGCCAAGGCCAAAGAAAAGCTGTGGAGTTTGTTTGAAGGTAAGTCGTGATATTTTTAGTTTTTGTGTGTGCACATGTGCGGTGGACTAGACAAAAATAGCTCAACCCAAACAATATACTAACGTGGCCTAAAATAGCTTAATGCAAGACACGTGCCGTTTGTTTTTTTTCTTCCAATTTTAGCAGACAATGAAGTAATAGGCATGTGGATGTTGTGCTGCTGCACTCATTCCTGCATTCATGTATGTGTATTTCAGATGTGTACCTGTGTGCAGTGCTGATCTGCTCTGTGGGTCTGCTGTGCATGTGCATGTTCACTGTGACGGTAACCTGCCAGTTCATACAGAGGAAGCAGAGGCTAAAAGGTAAGGTCATTGTGGTCTTTATCAACACTGTATTACACTTCTCCAACGTAATCTCTACTTTCACCCACATTTCTTATTATGTCCTCTCCTTTTTTCTATGAGTATTTCACTTAAAAAATGTGTTGCATCTCTACAGATAATTACCATTTGGTCAAAAGTCCTCAGAACAGGTAAGATATTTGGGTAGGGCAGCTTAATCCCGAACAACCCTTTTATTAGTAGCTACAATACAAGCATTCAAATGCACTGAAGCTCTGTTAATCTGGTCCAACTCCAGCTCGGGAGAGACAGTCACCAGTGTGGTCAGCGTCTCTCCTGCTCTTCCAAAGAAGGAGAGAAGGTACAGAAAGAAGAGGAGCAGGGACTACCAGGAGGAGATACCGCCAGAGATACCAGCAAAGGGTAAACACAAGCCTGCCGTGCAGTCATATGTTGTAAAACACGTGGGTAAAGTTATCTCTGTTGCAATTTTTCCCAAATTTACGGATAATTCCTTACATATATTTACATTTTGCTGATTCTTTTCAATGAAAAACAAAAGAAGAAACACCTGGACAATAAGGAACTTGGAATTCAAATTCTAAATCCAACAATGAACCCTAAATATTACCCATTACGTGTAGAATGGCCTCCATAAAGACGATGTTTGTGGCTGTGGTGGAAAGATCTGCTGCTTGTTGTACACATTAAAACATATGCACATTCACCTTGCTACTAAACCTTTGTAAAATCACTCGATTGTGTTTTGTGCATGCAGCTCCCATTGGAGACAAATCACGCAAAGCCAAACTTTTAAAACCTCAACCAAGGAAAGTAGTACTGGTGAGTACAATCATGTTCTTACGTTACTAGCCTCTTTTTGCAGGTTATTATCTATAAACTGAATGTGTTTAACTGGAGAAAACCTCTAACTTTCCATGTGTTCAAACCTTTTCATGTCCAAAACTTACTGTATCTTGCAAGGCATTCATTGTCGCACTCTACCTTTGCTGCTGCCCAAATACAAAGGAAAGGAACAAAGATGCAACCAAATGTCAGAAATTTAGCAGATATTTGGCATTTTAATGACACAAAATGCATTTTTTTCCCGTTTAACTCAGAACTCCTCTTAGGTGGCCTCTGTGCACAACCTACTTACGTTTTACCAAAGCCAGAGGTTCATGCAAACAGTAAATCTACAGCATCTTCAGCCTTGTAATTAGCTTAATGGGGTTTTTCTCAAGCTTTCTTGTCTCACCACTATATTTAAATCTTCTCTCTCGCCTCCCTTTTAGCCGAGGATAGTGGAGGAGAATCTGACGTACGCAGAGCTGGATCTGGTGAAGCCAATTCCAGAGGCGAAGGCATCGCAGAGCGGAACCGTGTACGCTCAGATACTGTTTGGGGAGCAACAGCTATGAGAGAAACACATACCACTAAAAACTGTGCTTTATGTAAATAGTATTCTCTATTTATAGTCTGCGTTGTACTGTTTTGTATCCAAACTGTGTGCAAGGAGGAGAATGTGTAAATTCTCCAAAGTATTAGAAAATTGTACATGTGTGTTTTACATTAATTTTAGTGCAACTTCATTTTATTAAACGTACAAAAGAACATGTTCTTTACATACATGAGATTTGTTTTGGGTTTGTTTTTGTACCCATGCTTGTACAGCCCATACCAGAAAAACGTAACAGATGGCTTTTGTGCCGTTTTAGACCTGATTTGGCCATTATGACGATCGGAAGGGAAATCAAATAAGTGGTATTTTTATCTATTCGATGTCAGCAGGAGGAAATGCTGTTTGACTTTGCTGAGGCCAAGTGACAGTGAGGAAAACTCTGGCAGTAAAGTGAGATCTTTAATAATGCCACCGGTTCTGCTATCTTCAGGCCGTTGGGAGCAGAAACACAATCCTTGTAGTTTCACAGCTGGAAATGGACACCTTTTTTTTTTATGTCTGGCATCAAAAGGTACAACCTTTTACAGCAAAATCTTCCTCCTCAGCTTGTCACAAAAAAGTCAGCATAAGAGCACCAGCAGATTCCATGATCTTTAGAAGATCCGGGTGCCATTTGGCTTCTGTTTACTTCCTTCAGTTCTTTTCCAAACATCCAAACCTCTTTAAAAATCATCAAACTGAAATGGTATGAGATTGCTCTGGTGATGGTCCATTTCACTATTGATTTTTCAGAAAGTCAGCATACCACATACACTTGTTTTTTTTTCCTTAACCAACTTGTTATATTTTAAAGTTGGACCCATATTGTTGTTGTTTCAGACAAGATGCATTTTTTTTCATGAAATTTAACTTTCGTTAAAAATAGAGAAAATGTTGAACTTTTCCTTCAGATTCATAAATTCTAGATGCTTTCATTTTCAAGTTATATGGTAAATTGTATAGCGCTTTTCTAGTCTAACTGACCACTCAAAGCGCTTCACTACATGCCGCATTCACCCCACTCACACAGCATGTCTTAAGATACTTAACTACATGAAATGTGGGGTTCAGTGTCTTGCTGAAGGACACTTCAACATGTAGCCCGGGGAAGCCAGAGTCGAAACACTGACCTTCCAATTGGTGGGCGACTGCTCTTCCTCCTGAGCTACAGCCGTCCCCAGTTATATCACTAATTCCAGGAAAGTTGGGGAGCTGTGGAGAAGTGGAAATGAAAAAGAATACACCAGGATTTGTTTCACAATAAAACACATCCCAGACTGAAAGTGAGACCTTTTACAATTTCATGAAATTTCATGTTCGCATATGTGTGTCCAGATGTGTAATTAGTCCGTTTCATAGGTATTAATGCAAACCCATTCCAACAGAGATGCAAGCTTTTGAACTTTTCCTGTGAACATGAAAAAGTCAAATCTCAATTTATCTGACAGCAGACCGATTTTCCACTTTGTCTCAGTCCATTCTCAAAAAGCTTTCGTACAGAGAAAATGGCAGGGTGTGGATCACATTCGCATATTGCTTCTTCTTTGTCTGGAAGAGCTTTAACATACATTTGTAGGTTTCTGGAAGTGTTCCTGAGCCCATGCAGCGATTTCCATGATTGAATCGGGTCCGCTTTTGATGCAATACCTCCTAAGGGCCTGAAGATCACAGGCATCCAATATTGATTTTCAACTGTGTCCATTGAGCACAGAAATATCTCCTGATTCTCTGAATCTTTTGATCATATGAAGTAGTGTAGAATATTCGAAGAGCAATTTAATAATAACGTCCCTCATGTAACAGGTGAAGGTATAGTTTTTTGCAGATTGCTGAACCTTTACGGATCTGTTGCCAGATAAGTCAATTATTTGTAACATGTTTCTTCAGCAGTTTTTTATTAATACCATTTACTTTTCCAGCCTTTTCTTACCGCCATTCCAGCACTTTTGAGACAAATTGCAGCCTTCAAATTGATTATAATATTTTCCATTTAATAATTGTCTCACTTCCAACATCTGATGTGTTCTATGTTCTTTTGTTCATGAAATATTGGTTTCTAAGATTTCTAAAACATTGCATTCTGTTTTTAATTTACATTTTGCACAGCATCTCAACCTGTTTCTGGAATAGGGGTTTTAAGTTAAGTCTATGAACACACTCTTACATTTTGTATGAGGGGGCTTCTGTTCAGCCTCACGTCTGTTATTTTTTATCAAACTGAACTCATTCACATTGCAGGAAACCATATGTCATGTGAGCAGATTTATTAAGGAGTGTCAGCAAATTGAAGACATCCATTGTTATGAATGTGAACTATTGTACTATCAGATGTGATTTACTAGGAGTGTGTTACCAGAATTATCTGCTTCTCATCATCTCAGTTCAGACTGTATATCAAGCTGCAGTTTATAATGACCACAGTGCCACGAAGCTGATACCAAAACCAGCAATTAGCCCCCCACCTCCCTTAAAAGCAAATATGTGAGATCATGCAAGCTCTTTCATCTGGCGCCAACATCAACTTAACAGGCTGTAAGCAACACATACACTTACACAGACACATACATACACACAAGGGTGGAGTTACATGTAGGCTAAACACAATCACAGGGAAAGGCTGTGATTGTAAATCCTAAAAGCTGCAAACAACCGTGACACCTGATGCACGAACAGGGACAGACCAAGACCTTTGTTTGATTTGAGTGATTCTACGTTGATGTCAGTCACAGTTTATTTCAAATTAAGGAATGATTTTGTTGACCCAAAGGCCATATTGGCCACGATCCCAAATACCTTTGCTACAGTCTCCCTGTTTTTTTTTCCTTTTCCATGAGTCTGAGTGTGAAAGCACTTTGGACTCTTTTTTCCATTTAATGATCCTTTGGACTCGGGCATGGAAAAGCAAAAAGGAGCTTTTTCTGAAAAGGCAAACTTGAAACCCAGACACAAAGGCACCCGATCTCTCCCTCCCTTGCCCTGTAACTTTCACTATCTTATGTGGAGTTATTACGTTTTGCTGCCTGCTTGCTGGGGCTCTTGTGAACTTGATCTTAAAGTGGCAGATTGGTTGGCAAAACTAGCAGTTGATCTTTTATCAGTTTTAGATGCATAGTTTGAGTGAGTGTAATCGCTATAATAGGTCTGATATGATGAGACCATCTCTTGTTAGAAAAATTCGCTTTTTTATGAATTAAGTTAACTCAAAACTTCCCCACAATAGTTTGCAACAAAGTGAAAAACTAACTTTTCTAGCCACTAAATGTCCAACAAATAGCTAGCTGGTGATTATGAACGTGGACATGTTTTGTTCCCCTGACTGTATATTCCATTTCAATGTAAACCATCTTAACCTCTGCATTTGTTCATTCATTTTTCCACCGTTGCTCTCTGTTGTTGGTTTCAGATGCACGGTGTGTTATCCCTAAACGAAGTGAGATAAGCCAGTGAACTTTCTGTGGTGGGTACAAGTGTCTTAAAAATGACTGTGAAATGTAAACTTTCTTCCAGGCCAAATTGTCCTTACTGGGAATCCACTAACAGGAACCATGTGTGTGAATTGTGCCTCTGTGCTTTTCCTCCCACTTTTCCTCCTCTGACCCCTGCATTCATGAGCATTCTAGCATTTCTGCTCATGTGCATGTTGTACATTTCAGACGCACACTGCGTGTATCGATAAGTGAAATAAAGGTGGATTTAAACAGTACCTTGTGTGAGAAGTGGTTTGGCCACGGCCCTTTGGACGGCAATGCCAGCTACATATCAGCAACGTAATCAGTAAACATGACTGAGCATGGACAGAAGGACTCAGGTAAAGATGTGGCGTGGTTTAACTCGGTAACAATGTGAGGGGAAATTATTTAAGAAACTTAACTTGCAAAAAAATTGTCAAAACAGTACATAATCTGATGAAGGGATCTAGACAATCCAGACGAATCTGCATTAAAAACAGACAAGTTCATGGTGGAAACAGGAGTACTTCTGAAACCAGTCCCAGCACAGTTTGTCGCTCCATCCATAAATCAACACTGTCGAGCTGAAACCTTCCCACGTCCAAAAATGCAACTTTTCAGGAAATGACCGCTATGTGTACTTGAAGGTGTCATTACATTAGAAACATGTGACCATAATCGATCTTAAATGCGGTTAAAAAGTCTTTTTTGTACATATTCTAAGTCATAATATCATAAACTCATAGGTCACAATGTGAACTAAGGCTGTACTTATTCAACTGAGCAACTCGTTTTAGGAAGGAATAATAACTCGCTTGATACTTCTGCTGTGTGTTCCTCTGTAGTTGAATGAAGCCTCTACGGCTCCATACTGTTCCCTATTTGTGGTAATAAGCAGAAATTTTAATTGTGTTAAATAAATGAAACACTGCTAAGAAAAATATTAGTTAAGTTAGTGAAGTAGCACCAAGATATCTATATATATGTACATATACAATCTACATATATATACATATATATATGTATATATGTATATATTCAGCTCAAAGCACTGCTTGCGTGTCGCTCCTCCTATTATAGTCTTGCTACTCAGATATACGACGCAGGGCTGATTTAGCATGACAATACAAGACTGGTTTCTCATGTAGGTGTTAGAAGTAAAATTTGTGGGGTTTTTGTCTCAGACACAGGTCATGTGGTTTTCTTTTACTGAATTCAGCCGACATGGAGATGACTCTCATTCATTTAACACTGAATGGCCTCTGCATTCTGTTTACTAACTACACAAAGGATATAACGTCCTACAATACTTTATCCACCGTACATATGATACATAAGAAGGGAGCATCCATTTGCATCACCTATACATAACTTAATTCCATTATTTGATAGGCAGATTTTATTCAGAGAAGCATTAAAAGGTACAAGTTCTAAAGAAAAAGTCCAATGTAACACACTGTGAGTGAGTGAAAATTGAGAAAAAAACCATGCAGCAACAACCAGAGGGTGTGCAAGGAGCCACTCAACCACTAATCAGTGCAGCATGGGTCACCCACCTGAAGTGATATCAAGGAGGCAGCGCTGGCAAAAGTTTCAGACGCTGGGTTATCAGTGGAAGTCATAGTTTCAGTGACACTGAACACTTTGAAGGACACTGCATTAAACTCTGCGGCTGGTGCGTAAGAGAAAGCTTACTATTTGGCTTAAACCTCCAGAGTAAAGTTAGTTGAAGAAGAATAATATTGGGAGGACTTCTTTTTTTTTTTATCATATCATAAGATCAATTTATTCAGGTCAGAACAAAACAAACAGATTACGGGTGAACTTGGCCTGAGCTACCACAGTAAATATGAGGCCCCAATACTGAAGACTGGAGTAGAGAATGAAACTACGCTGATCTGCATCAGTGCAAACATGTAGAGAGGACGACATGTTGCAGATAGAACGATGAAAGTGTTCACAGGCTCCCACTTGGAGCGGCTCCACAATGTTTGGGCAGCCTTTAGTTTCGTCTTCAACATGGCATCATAGCATAGGGTTGTTTTCACAGTGATACAAGTTATGAAAGATTTACTCACTTTTGTTGCATTGAGCTGCTTGTGTTTTTAAAGGAGCACTTCTGAAGTGTGTAAACCTTCAAACTGTGTGCTTCTGACTCATTTTGATGGCACACTGACATTCATTACGCTCATTCCCAGGTCTGCCCTGCAAACCACACTTTACAACTTTGGTTTCCGGTCTGGCAACATCCTATTTTACTTTATGGCACCAAGTCACACAGCAACAAGTAGATAAAAAGACAGTTTCACAATAAATTATCTTTATTTTCTTTCATTTGGGGGGGGGGGGCACAGTGGCAGATGTGGGAAGGGGGCCCATGATAACGCTTTCAGAAGAAATTAAGGGAAAGAGACAAAGTGATCAAGTAGAAACGAGACGAGTAAACATCGAACCAGCTTTTATCCGCTGGAGTGAGCTCAGGGAAATAACAGGATGCAAGACAGATGTTGCCTAAGCTTTATTGCAGTTGATCTAGTAAGTAATTACCGATTATCCTAGCTAATTAGACTAAATTAGCACAATTGGTTTGCTCGAACCTGTTGGTAAAGCTGTTGACTTGCATGTTAATAGTCTTGAAAACTATACTTGGTTGAATCCTATAATAATGAAAATAATTCCAAGGAATGTTGTAAATGTCAAACTCATACATCTTTGTTTATTCTTTTATTTCTATGCAAATGCTGCAAATACAGCATTGTTTATAGAATCCAGACATTTACTTTTGTGCTCTATATCATGGCGACACTAAATACAATATATCTGAGATTGAACAAAAGCTTTAAATGTCACTCACCGCACTACGGACTCAGAACCTCTGCACCAGAACCCCCCTGGACTCTGTAAGAACCAGATCAATTATCTGGATTCATCTCGCACTCGACCCTTATCTAATCATCTCCCGCTCTTCTCAGAGACTCCCGTTCGCCTGGATACCTCCTCTGGCTGTCCACACCACCGCTTATTAAATAAGCCTTAAATCAAACTCTGCTGTTTCGGCGTCTGCTCTTGGGTCGGCTAGCCTTTATAGTTAAAGCAGATGAAGCCTCAAGTTGGCCACCTATGCCCTGTTTCTGATCAGTGTGCTGATCAAGTTCTCATGCGAAAATATCTGATACATTTTTACAAATCTAGCACCAAAATCTTGGACGTTTGCAGCCTTCCAAATAGTTTTAACCTGGCACTGTAATATATACATTAAGGATTAAGTTGCACATGCACCACATTCAAATCCTTCCAAAATGTAGAGCAGGAAAAGCAAACCATGTTACTGATGAACTAGATGCTTTTTCTTTAATTTTCTTCTTTGTTTCTGTTTATATTCACAGTTGGAAATCAGTAAAAGAGCTGTGTTTTAAAAAAGTATAAAATGATAAAAAGCAGATGAGAAGAAGAAATTGCTGCAGCCGTTGTGGGTGTCAGTCCTCCTGTGGTGGTGAAAGATCTGTAATGAGAGACGGGGAGGCTTAAATGTTAGGTTTAGTTTACTTGTAGCCTCCAAATTATTTTCAAAAAGGAAAAGAGATGAAGTTCACAGTATGTGAGACACAAATGGAACCCAAGAGGTCTTATAAAAATGTCTCACCCACAAAGAAAACACATGAGGTTGACAGAAAGAAACTGGTCAGTGGAGGGAAGCGATCCAATAGCAATAAAATACAATAAGAGAGAAAAATAAGGCTCTAAATTGTTTAAGTGGGTGGGACTGCAGGAAAGAAATAGGAACAGAGGCATAAATAGGAAAAGAGTAATTAGAAATAAGTGGGTAAAGGGTAAAAGAGGCAGATAGACTTGGAGGTGTGGGACAAATTGATGCTAGTTTCTCACCAGCTGCCCTTAAAAGTAAAAAATGATGTCACCACAAGAACAGCCAAACAAAACCTATTGTTAAATCTGCAAAGACTGCATGTGTCTGCACTCGTTCTGTCTGATCATCTCGTTCCATAAAAAGACAATGCATAGTAAATACTCAGTCTCCAGCATACATATCCTGCGCGGTTACAGTAATGTATAGCTACACTGGCCTCGGGGCAGAAAAACAAAATAATGAAAGACTTCAGCAAGAGGAGATCACAGGAATGAGGAACTAGACTACCGATCCACTGTCCGGCAGAGTCAGTCCATGCTGACAGTCACTGTACCAACCAGTCTCCAAAACCTCAAACCCAAACCCTCCCACTGTTTGAATTTCATAGAAAGACACTGGACGACGCTGGCAGAGCGCTGGACTCCTACTGCCCTAAAACAAACAGTCAACTGGCCTGCAGGTTAACAAGTTCACCCAGATTGTTCTCATTGTTCTCCAAGTCCAGTCAGTTTGAAAATATACACAATGTCAGTCAGCTCATACATTTAGAGGGACACTGCTTGTTTTCCAAGGTCTCAGTCCATGACTGTGAATGAAAACATCAGGAGACGGACTCAAGCCCCTCACTTTGTTATTGTATCACAAAGGAGGAAGGACATCCGTTTGTATCTGCTCCTATCGTTTTCGATCCCACAGCCTTCATCTTGCACTCACATGTGCTTGACAGACATGCAGCAACTAGTGAGACTTTGCACGATGAGATTTATTAGTCTGTAGTGAGGGCGGCTGTCATCTGTCAGTGCTATGAGTCATCCAGCTGTTGTGCGGAGCTGCAGGAGGAGTAGGACAAATGAGAAACAGACTGTCAGACTCCAGCTCGCCTGCCAGCTGCTAGTAGCCCTCTTTAGGCTTAAAAAAATGATGAGATCACACAACAATGACTTTCAGGATTGGTGGTCAAAAGGAGAAAGAGCAAGGAGGGAAAGCTGTAAATAATGAAGCCAGTGAAGTCAGAAAGAGAGTTGCCTGATCAAGTCCACGTGTATTTAATCTATTTTATATTGGACTTTGCTTAAAGCTGCTAAAATGCATATCTTCTATTAATGGATCAAATGATAAGAAGGAATGCTGGCCAGTGCTACTGGCAGCTGCCCAGAAGTCTAAGGAGTTAAGGAGGTTCATGGATCAGAAAATGACCCAGGACTGAGCTGCAAATGTCATGACACTCCTGCAGTCAGTTGTGTGCCTTTCCTTTGGGATGTTTAAACGTGTCTGTCCCCAGGGAGCCATTGTCCAATAATCTGTCCATGCTTGTACAGTAGAAACAAACCCACAGAGAATTCCACAGTGTTCACGAGCGTCAGGTCCAGCTACACCAATCATCTGTTTCAGCATGAAAAAAGGACAAAATCAGCAACCTATAAAACTCAGACTCAAAAACTTGTTTTCAGCGGGAATTCATATTTTGAACAGTCACAGCTGTCAAAATTGATTACCTTAATTATGATGACTTTCCTCTTCACTAATGTGGTCAACAACTGTCCTTTAATGTGATATGTTTCTTGGGATCATTTCATTTACGCTCCCCTCCCTCTATGTACTTCCTCACCGGGTACCTCCCACCGTCCAAAAACATGCATGTTAGGTTAACTGGTGACTCTACATTGTCCTCAGGAGTGAGTGAGAGCGTGCATGGTCTCGTTGGTCTCTGTGTGGCCCTGTAATGGACTGGCGACCTGTCCAGGGTGTACCCTGCCTCTCGCCCGGTGATAGCTGGGATAGGCTCCAACCCCCTGCGATCCTAAACTGGAAGAATGCCTAACTCTAATCTTTATCCTGAACCTAACCTTAACATAATTAACCATAAAAGCCAAAGTTCTGACCCTCAGAAATCCTTTGAAAATGTTATGTCCATCATTTTGCCCCTTTAAAACTTGTTGGACCCCATAAGTATAGTGGGCTCCCAATTTTTGGATCCAACACATAAAGAAAAACCAAAACATACACAGACCTGATCGAACCAGCGGCAATTTGCTTAACTCTAAATAGATGTGTGTGTGTGCTTAATGAGTACATAGGCAATTGCTTTATTTGCCATGCCATTTTATTAGGGTGATCTCAACAGGGTTTACGGCTCACTGCAGTACCCCCACAAAACATTAGATAAACTAAAAGGGGACGTGCCCTTTTTTCCATAAACTGATAATCTCTTGAAACCATAATTAAATGACTGCAACATGTCAAACGACCACAGAATCAGTACCACAGCTCATTTTTCCACCATGAATTTACAGCTCTTTTTTGGTGCAGCCAGTTTTTGAGCTTGGGGTGACCCATTTAACTCTATTCCACCAGTCTTTTCATATTGGTAACACTCAGTGACCCTTGAAGCCAATCATATCCATAAGACAGAACATACTGGTTTTAGCCTGTGAGCTCACACCGGCATGTAGAGCATGTCAAACTGGTACCACTGAACAAACAGTAGAAAAATTCTTTACTGATTATTTTATTTTCAGATACTTACAGTTCCCATGTCTGCGCTCCAGCCACAAACAGTGGGTACTGAGTCATGTTGAAGTGTCCAAGGTTGTTGAAAAGCCACACCACAAACAGACTAAGGACCGTTTTTTTAAAGTGTCTGTCTGCATTGTTCTCAGCCCCAGCAGATGGGTATTTTTTCAACTCAGGCAGACACGCAGTCCTCCAAAAACCTAACAGCAAACAGTCCTGGGAGATGGGACTATGTACTGGTCTAATGCTGGCGAGTAAGCAAGAAGAAGCCAATAGCAGATTTCAGAACAAAGAGGATAAAGCACCAAAAATAGAAAGCACAGACAATCTTATTTATTAACCATTTTGCTCCATCTCAAAGCAGATCTTATTTCAGTTTGATATCTGTTTTTTCTACTGTAAAGCACCAACAGCAAATTACTCTCTGATCCAAATTATGATCAAATATGTCTTGTATCAGGTTTTCACATACATTGAAAAATGCATTTAATCAAGAAAGTTATTAGGTGGGCTCATAAAGACTAAATTGTGTGTCTAATGACTTAAGATATCGATCTTTGTAAGATGTTAGTTTACACACAGTGCCAGCGAACTAATACTGACCTCGGGATTCCATATAACCAATCAAAAACACATTCTCAAGTTTTTGTTCAGCTTCCCCGAGCGAAACATGAACAAACATTTACAAAAAGGCAAAAAGGAGCCCTTTGAACTTGCAGCCAATGCGTCACTGACAGCACGACAGTCACACAGTTTTAAGGAAAGGAAACCCACGTTCATTCAAAGTTTAAATAAACACACAAATGCCTCTGCCCCCACGGTGCCAGCTTTCCCAAACATGTCGAACAAGCCATCACTTATCTCTGCACCGAAGCAGCTTCACTTTTGTTTTGAATGAGAAGGTTTGAAGGACGGCAAAGAAGGCAAAATATAAGTCTTCACAACAAATTCTAGATTTAAAACGTTGGGCCCTGTAAAAGTTGAGTTATTGTTAATGAAAAATGAATTCTGATGGAATTTACATCAGTGACTGAAAACGAGACACTTGAATGACAACATTGTGTATAAAGCCATGGTGGTAACCGACAGGAAAACAGGAAAAGTTGCTGTTAAACGGCAGAAGAAGACAGGAAGGAGGGAAATGTGCGACAGAAAGAAAGGAAATCCTTGCCGGAAAGTTAAACAGAAGTTATGATGACATGCGTGGCGTCACTGCTGAGCTCTTAGCTCACTTAATCACCCACAGCTGTTTGTGTCATTATGTGCTTAATTCTCTGTCTCTAGCCTTCCTGATGGTTAATGGCAACAGTCCCCTGTGCTTTAAAGGGTTTCTTCTTCTTTCATCTTATGAGTTACTCCCTTTTACAATTTATGGGGCGGCGTATAAACATACAGGAAACATCTGGAGCCAAGTAAATTATCAAGTGTTTATTAGTAGAAAATGATATATCTCAAACATTTTGCTACATTTCATTTATCATTATCTGTCGGCACCACAATTCCGACCTCCAGCATGGTAGCTAACAGTTAGTATGGTTGCCCAACACCTGTTAAATGACAACTGTGATGGTCACTAATAGACGCCGTGCGGTGAAAAACGAATGTGTCTTCAGAAAGTTATCGGTGGAAACCTTTCAGTCCTGACACTGTTCACTGACGTTCTTCGCTTCTGAGTTCAGCTTTGGGTGAGAACTGTTAAAGGTGGATGAGGCGGAGCAATGACCTTCAACCGTTGTGAAAAGTTCAACTCATCCCTTTTGAAAGGACCGACCGTCTTAAAAACCACGAAAACCACTGACTCTGTCTGCCATCATGACCGTCTTTAGAGCTAGAGATTTAAAATCCCTCTTTTCTGAGGCAAAGCCACGCCGACATTGTCGTCATTGAATGTGTTTATAGGCTGTACTTGGAAGTTAATGAGTGAAAAAAAGTTTTTTGTTTAAGGCTTATTTTCTGCGTCCCACTCATATGTAGCAGTACTTTTCCTGCCTTTCACACTGTGAACACGCATACACAAAACCCCTGTGCTCACATCTGTAATCTGGACGTAATCTAAACCTTGGTGCTCTACCTCACTCAGTCAGGTCCGCACCATTTCTCTCCCCTGTGAGCTGCAGATCTCTTGACCTGATTTTCACACTGCACAAGGAAATGACTCGTATTCCACTGCTGTCTCAGTAGATTTAAAAATAAACTAATTCAAATGGCGAAAGTAAAGAAAAAACAACTGAGGAATAAACTGAGTTTGTCTGTGGTTTAAAGTTACAAATAAAAACGGCATTTGGTTGGTGTGTTTCCGCAGTGTGCAACAGCAAAGCTTCTTAGGCTTTGCACAGCAGAATGAAGCCCAAGCAGATTTTCTTCTTTCCTCCGATTATCAGTTTGCTTGCATCCACGGAACAGTTTAGTCCCCCCATACCTTGGCTTTGCTTCATCATTCAAAATTTTTTCCAACCCCATTTCTTTCTCAAAGTTGATGGTTAACCACATCCTTCGAGGGTTTATCAAGGCACTGGAAAGTTCTAAACCCAGTTTTAATCGTTTCAGCAAAACACCTTAGTTGTTTTGTTTGCTTGATTCCCCTCCTCTGACGCAGAGTGGCATCTTTTCCACGACCACAAGATGTCTGTCTGACTCCTGAAACAGCTGTTTAACGAGTGAGAAGCTCCTCACCACATGTTAACTGAATAATTCTGCCTAATATTTTGCTCTGACCGACTATCAGCAATATCTTTTAAATACAAAAAATTGCTCATACCACTGGTCAAATCACTTTCTCTACTCAAAAGACATTTTTTCACCCCCTTTTCTGTGTTGTTAGTGTACAGTACCTTTGCATTACTGCTGCAAACATCAACTGTAGAGACACTTTCGCCTTGGAGCATCTTTTTGTCGCACAGCGTCACCTGCTGACTAAATTAAGTTACTGCTGATGTTTGTCCAACCATCCACCCGCCCATTTTCTACACTCGCTTAATCCAACTTGGGGGTCGCGGGGGTGCTGGAGCACATCCCAGCTGTCATTGGGCGAGAGGAGGGGTGCACTCTGGACAGGTTCTGATGGTATTCATGTCAAGTAAAAGTGCATCAACTGAGACTAAATTTAGCCAAGTCGCAGCTGAGTAATGAGTGCTGCAGCTACAGCATGTGATACATTAAACCCACAGCTGACAGAGGTCTGCGTGTGTGTGTATCATGTCAAAGCTTGGGAAATGGGTCAGACTGGAAACTGTTTACATGTGGAAGTTAAAGGCTGAAGCCGGTCACATGTCTCGCTGGTCAAATCACTGTTAATATACATGTCAAATACATGTCAAATACATGTCAAGCGCATGTCTTTATATGTGCACTGCACTTTCATTCGATGCACGTGCACGTCAGTTTTCCTTTTCAACAAGAATTTGTGTGCAGACATGTTTTTTTGGAGTCAACTGGTACTGTGGATGTCTTTAAATCATTAAGCAGATTTTAATCAGCATGAATTGGAACCAAAATTCTGACTAAAATGTCCCCACAGTAGATGACTTTGTTGCGTTTTCAGACATGAAACAACGTCCTTTGTGCCCTTTGTGCTCCTCACAGTTGTAAAGCACACTCAGATCAAACAGCAGTTGCCGAGGAACAAGCGAAAACAAATGTCATGTCTGGCAAAGAGGCTCCAGGCTGCAGCATTTCAGCATCTTACTGGTTTAACAACAGACCGGGTTACACTACTTTTGGAGGCTTCTTGGTGTGCAGTTAAGTTTTCAAGCTGGAAAAGGGAAATTGTGGTTTTCCTTTGGTCTCTTTCCTGGTGGTTGATGCGTTGGATAAAAAGCTTGTAAGGTATGACAGATTTACTGGCATACTAAAAACAGAATGATCCCCTAGAAAAAAGCGCAGCATATAGCCTCTGCTAAATATTTTGCTTTGTCATGGAACATTGGGTGATAATGTTGCAAACAGTTGATCTAAGGAGAAAGGTAAAACTTGGCTTTGTCTACAGTTACGGCTGCTTGGACTGCATCCTGTAACTTAAATCTCGCAGGTAAGTTACACAGTCAACTCCACTGTCGTCTCTGAATACTTTTAACTACAGAACTCATCGCTGGGTCGTGTGACTGTTCGGCGTGTCCTGCAGTAGCATGGCCAAGGGAAAGAAAACCAATGGACAGTCAAAGACTAAGAAACTCACCTTAAAGACGGTGCAGAATTGCGTGGAACTGACGCTGGACGGGAAGCGGCGGCTGGACCTCAGTTTCAAAGACATCGACGCGGTGCCAAAGAGCGTTCAGAAGCTCTGTGACTTGAATGAACTGGACCTGAGCAGGAACCTGATTAGAAAGATCCCAGATTTCATCGATCACTTCATTGACATCACTGTGTTGGATCTGCACAGCAATTATGTGAGTATGACAGGCAGCTGAAGTAATTACACTTTAAATCATTTAAATCAATTTGAATGGGCGGGATCCACCACGTCACATTCTGAGGACCCCTCTTCAGTCGCCAAAATGGAGCCGAGGTGGTGTTGCGTTTTCAGCGCTGTTTGATTGTATGCCTATCAAGAAGGTCATACGAAGTGTATTTCTAAGATACAATTCAAATGAAACTTCAGAGATAGTGTCAAAAGAATAGTTTCTGGTGAAGGAACTTTAATGAGGACAATATGGTTAATCTGGTATTTTGTTGTTTAGCCAAAATACAATACGAAATCATAACTGATTGAGTCATTGGACGATTAATGACACAGGGGCAGTGTAAAGGGGGTGAGTCCTGTCAAGGTGACGACATAGGCATTCAAGTAGCTGTCACATCTGAAAACAAATTAACCTAATCCAACCCTGTTAATATATTTGGGAGGATTACCCCAAAAATGCAGGAGGGTCTCCACAATGTGACTGAACAAACAGGTCAACTGTACATTCCTATAACATGAGCAACGCAAGTAATCATTTCTACACCAATACAATGTATAAAATACATGTAAAATGTACGATTAAAAGGAAGTGTTTTAACACAGTGGTAATAATATATATCCAAACTTTTGCTCAAATAATGGATTTTTTTAAACAGTTGAAACACTTTCAAACACATTTTTTTTAAAATTCCAGATATAAGATTTTCTTGCATTTTAGGAAATATCTCAACTTTTCTGGAAATGGGAGTTGTTCACATGCACAATAATTCTATTCTATATTGGGAATGATATAGAAAGTCTTTGCATTTTAAGTTTATACCCGATCATGTTACTGACCTGTCGTCAATCAACCTCATTAGTTGCAACATGTTTTTTTAGTACCACTTACTTTACAAGTCAAGATTAAATACAAGATGATCCAATATTTTTCCAGACAAAGTCGAACGCCTAACTTTGACATTTTATTTGTTTTCTATGGGTTTTTTTTGTGATTTATCGTGTCAATTTTCGTACAACAAATGCTGCTGACCGTCAGTCTGTTTCTTATTAAATGTGTAGCTTCTTCTGCAACAGTTGGAGGAGCTCCCCGCAACGATCGGTCGCCTCCAGGGTCTGGTGGTTTTAAACCTGTGCAACAACCGTCTGACAAGCCTTCCCGATGAGCTCGGCCTGCTGAAGAACCTCCAAACCTTAAACCTGGGACTCAACCAGCTCGATGCTCTTCCAGCATCCACTGGTCTATTAAAAGAGCTCCGGCACGTTGGCCTCTCTGACAACCGGTTCACCCGCTACCCCGGCTGCCTCTTGAAGTTGGACAAACTGGAGAGGGTCAACCTGGACAGGAACCCCATTCTCACTGAGCGGATGCCGGGACAGAACTCACTTATGAGAACAGAGAGGTTTTACCTGGTCAAAGAAAGTGCTCTGTGTGACGACTGTCTGTATAAGTGCCAAACTGAGAGGAAGAGGATGGAGAACGCAGAGAACGAGGAAGAGTATAATTTACTGGTATTGCCCTAGTTGAGGATGGAGCGAGAAGGGAGATTTAGAGATTGTGTTTGCTTTCATTGAAGTCATTCAATGCAGATTAAGGCAGATCAAAAACACTGACTGTAATTTGTGTTCGGTGTTTCAACTGAAGTGAGGCTTTAACTTGCACTACGGCACCCTTTGTTGTTTTCCATTACTCACTACATTAAAAAGATTTATATGCAAAATGTCGTTTGGAATTTAGTTGTGTAACGAGCCCTCTAATTACAGCCTGGATCCAAAATAAATTGTAACACTGTTTAAGCAAACCAACTGAATAGCCAACAGCCATCTTTGATTAATTCATTATTTCTCGCTCATATGTAAAGAACTAGGCTTAATGCAGAGCCTCAATGCAATTTGAGCAGTTCCTACAGTTTACTATCCAGGATCCATGTGTTGGTTTGAAGCGCAGTGTATTCAACCAGAAGTCCTCTCAATGCCAAATACTGTACAGCATGCATTAGCAGCCGCTCCGGCCTAGAGGGCAGCAAATACTAACAGAGGCCAGAATTACTCTCCAAATACTGACTACAAGTGCCACCTTCCTTTCACTGAATATGAAAACTAAAAATGAAATTCGATTTCAGGAAAGCAACGGCGAACTGAACTATTCAAATATCTGAAAGTGTTCAATTCTGTGTTCACTGGCAATATCCGGTTTGTTCTCAGTCACATTTGTTATATAACCGTTGCTTGTAAATCACACAAATCAAAATTCAGGGAATGCTTTTTTTTGTGGAGGGGAAATTCACTGTGTAAAGGCTGTTAAAAAAAGATTATTTTATGAAAAGGTCAAATAAAAGCGTTTAATGTCAAAGAAGTCCCTACAACTGTTACTACTGTAAACATTTGTATTTATCTGCTGGGAAATATATGCCAGTGTTATATTTACAGACTTTCACTTGAACCCTGAATAGCTAAAGAGGGGAAAAAAATCTATCACAGCAGAAGCACCAGAAAAGGGGGGGGAAGCAACATTCCAACACAGCTCTTAAGATCAGGTATTTAAGAATAATCAGGGTGGTTTTACTGAGAAGTTGCTAACAGATAGTGGTGGCGGCACATTGTGGTTGTTCCGTGCTTGCTTCTAAAGCCTATTGCTTGTTTAGGCTTTCATCCCAACAGGTTTCCTGTCTCTCTCCAGTGTATCTCTCTCCATCTCAGCAAAAAAGCCCTTTGCTCCTGTAACATGACCCGTCACAACCCTGTGTTTTAGTTTCTGCTGCGGTCTGTTTATTCTGTCTGTTAAAAGATTGAGATTTAAAGTCCTACTCCAGCAATTATCAAATCCCTTCAGAAACTAATATGTTGATTGGTCCCACCTTCCCCATTGGAAAGAACGGTACAGCTCCATCCTGCAAGTAGTCAATATTAGTCCTTAATAACAGTCTACATGGAACATATGGGCTGTCTGACCTTGCCTTTCTGAGCATGAAGGTGATGTTCAGGAGATTCAACGCAGAAATCCTTCATCGTGGTTAGCAGATCTGACAACACTTACCTTCTGTGGCATAGTTTGTTGGTTTGGATACACAACTTGGTCAGACTCGTAGAACAATCGCATTTTTGGTTGAAATCATGGTTTTCTCTTTTTAAGTTTGAACTACAATAATCTATTCATTACCAAACAAAACTAACATCAGGGCGAGATGAGTCATTTGACTGGAGGGACATTTTCAAGGCTAGAATAGTATAAGGGAAGGGGAAGAAATATCTATGGCTTCTTGCCTGATGATAGAAAAGAACAGCAGTCCTTGGTTTCCATAGCGATACTAACAAACATAAAGACTGCTGCAAAAAGCAACCCTCTAAATTTAAATCCAGTGATTTGATGACACATTAATCCACCTGCGACTTCTCACCATGAAACATCAAAATAATCCACCATCATAAAAACCTCTGGGGTTTTGGCTGGTTGTTAATACTCTGTCTTACCATTTTGTGGTTCAGTGTACAAATGAATGACACTTCAAAAATCACCACTTAAGACAAGTGCTGTCCAAAAGAATTTTGTTCGCTAAGAGGATGAATTGTTTAGCTTCCAAGACTTGGTTTATTCCAAACATCCAGAGTGAAATCAATTCTCACTTTTCTCCTTCTGTTCTAACCGCCACTGTGTGTCCACGCAAACACTCAATACCACCTGAAAACGGGGAATAACCCTCAGGGGCCTGTCTCACTCAGTTCCAATCACATCGCTGAGCCGAGGAGAGCTGAGTGGACTGAACTGAGATATCAGCAGACACGGTCATTAAGAGGCAAGCTGCATGGTATTGACTCAGCCAAATAGTGATATTGTGCAAAATGACAGCAAAATGTGGGGACTAAGTCAATAAAGGCCTAAAGACACCGGAAGTGTACTGCAATACACTGAATACACATTGAAAGCCATGGCTGTGATTACTGTGGTTTTAAAAATATTAAATAAACTGTTTTTTTTTTTTTTTTCCCTTTTCATGATTTGCTGTGTGCTTGTTGGTGTGATCTTGATATATAACATTAGATATATGTGAGATGGCAGCCAGTCGTAACTCAACAGTCTAATGCTCTTTAGTCACACGGACAATGTCAGAGCTACAGAAAAATCAATTCGCACCCACTCTGTTTCTCTTTGCCCCCCCCCCCCCCCCCACACACACACACACCTCATCCATTCCAAGCGTTTCTCCACCTCCATCCTCAGAACCTGCATACATCAATCAATTTAAACACACACAGACAGGCTGGTTGAATGAAAAATAACTACCGTGGAGGAAAAAAAGCAATGTTGCCTGAAAGAGAATCTAATCAATCTGTATTGCACAGTTCTGGCTCCTTTACTGGCCAAGATAGAGGGCACATGGACTTTCTTACATTATAAGAAATAAATCCATGACTTCAAATTGTCACTGAACTTTCTATGAGCTAAAGGTTTCTCTGCAACTGACTTCTTTTTATATATGTATAAAGAAACCTTCTGTGACATTTGCAATTTCTTTTTTGTAGTTTCTGTAATTTTTCAAATCTTGAAATCATCACTGATGTTCGAAAAAAATGTTTCCCTGCCATTTTCAGATTGCAGTGTATGAGTGGGCCATGTATCAAAATCAAATTGCATCAAATTATGTCGGCATGTTCACGTCCACGACCACATCCATTTTATGAAAGGTTTAAAAAAACGGATAAAAATTACGGGAAAACAAACTTGTTATTGAATTCTTTAGTGTCTGGAATTAATGGAAATTGAACATAGACATTTGCTGTAAGCCCACTCACTGGTTTGAAATGTTTTTTGTGTTTGTACATAAATGCAACACTGGCTGCTTTTTAAAAGCTTTTTGCAGGAGACAGAATAAGATTGAGCCATTGAATAAAATACACAATCGTAAATCATCAGTTCTACTCTTGATGGGATATTGATGATTTTTCTTTCTGATGACAAAAACATGAATAACGAAAACTAAACTGATGTACATCAAATTAAGTACGTCTCCCAAAGTATGAACCAGGGAAAATTAATCAAATCCTTTCTTGGCAAAGAGCTGGATTTACACTTCTCTTTGATAATTATTTTTCAAGATTTGTATTTCACTTATTGACCGCTTAGCAAGGACTCCATTGTTGGGGTGAATTAAACCAGATACTGAGAAGATACCCTGGTTATGTTGAAACTGCTACATAGTATGAGCCCACTGCCGAACGTTCTTACTGGTACAAATTATTCACTATCCTTTTAAACAAGACAGTATTGTCACCTTTGCTACTTATGCTAACTAGTTAGCTGCTAACTTTGTCTGGTACCCATTTACTGTTGGCACTTCACACTGAGCTTTACCAGAATCCTGTTTTTAGTTCTTTTTTATTCACTATCTATAATAGTATACATGTAAGTACTTTACATACAAGTGATGACACAAAATTAGTAATTTTGTAGCATTTCTACGTCTTGTAAGTGTTTACATGGACGCTACTTTTTGACCAATTGTAGTAAATAAGCTGCTGCTATCCATGACTAAAAAACTGAAGGGGTGTGGTGAAGTGAATTAAGTGTGTTGTAAAACGGAGCGTTTTAGGTGTGAGCCTGGATTGTTTGTGAATTTTGATAGAGTGGTAACAATTATACACCAACAAATCTATTGAAAAATGTCAGGAGATCTGTCCAGCTGATTCTAAAGAGAAAGTGGATTGTGACACAAGTATCTCCCCCACAGAATGATTAAAGAAGGAAGTTTGAGTTTTGGAATGACCAATTTATAGTCCTGACATTAATTCAATAGAAATGTTGCAGAAAGTGGGCGGTTTATGTGAGGAAGCCAACAAACATTCCAAAAGTCTTAAATCTAATTCATTTTTAAGCACAACAAAAGTTGGCAATAAAAATGGCAGCAGGTGCGACAGTGACAGGTTTCGTGACGCTGACACCACACGTGTAGCAGTTTGTATGCCTGTATGCAAGACAAGTCTTGCAAAAAAGCCAGAGTAGAAAACTTGAGAGATAAAAACCCAGTTGGACAGGCAGAAGGCTGCCATCCATATTGCATACACCACAGTCTGCGGTCCTGTCTGCTCCTCTTACAACCGTTAGTGGATGAAGTCATGGCCCCATGCTAATTGTCAGTGACAGAGTAGTGAGGGAGGGTAATGGGGGGCAGAAAGTGGGTTAGAGAGAGAAAGACAGTAGCAGACAAGGGACACACCTCATGGGAAAACACCTGTCCTGTGTATCCTCAGACATCACGTCCCTCTCTTAATGGGCACTATTTCAATATTCTGTCTTTTAATTAAAGATGTAAGATGAGCTTCAGTCACTCAGCTGTTAGTTATTAGAGAGAGAGAAATTTAATGAGCCAAATTTCAGTTCAATTTGACAAGTGGATTGTTATCTACTTTGCATACAAGCCCAGGCAAAATGAAAATTTCCCAGAGGTATGGGCTTTTCCTCCATAGGCATTCTCCTTCTTCCACATCATTATTTTATGGCCGCGACTGGGTCAGATTAATAAGATAAATATTTAACAAAATATAAGGAGTAGAGGAAGCACTTTCCAGTCGGCTAAAGACGACATAGCGGAGGTGGCCCCTGCAACCTGGTCCTACGTAAACAGAAAATGGATAGATGGATGGATGGATGGATGGATGCTTGAAAAGTGATCCCAATGGAGCAGTATAACCTCAGGCAATTGACAAAATAATAAAATTTAAGGGTATGTCTTGTCATTTTGCCCAAAACAATCCCGGTTATAGACGATGTTTTTTTAAAACAAAATTACTTTCGCAGAGCAAAGGTCGGTGCAGCCCGTTTGTCACTGGTTGGTAGGCAACTCTCATCTCAGTCAGTTGTGATCAATAAGTAATGCAATGTCAACAGTCACACCTTCAGCAGACACCCTGTGGGTGTGTTTTAGCTCAGCCCACCGGCACAGATATGAAATTTTAATCTTGGTCAGTATCAATATTTTAAAAGGCTTTCGAAACACTGTGGGCTTATTGGCATTCTGAGCATCATCCCTGGCGACATTACGTGACCTCAGAAAATCATAGACTTACTAGGTTTTGTCAGCCTAACTGGTGCCAGACGTGAAAGTTCTAATCATTGGTAAAGAAACCTTGAATTGCCAACTTAACGGGACGACCAACAAGAGCATTTTTAACAGTTGTTCTGTTTATGGTTTCTGTTCCGGCTTTTAAGGCAATGACCAGTATAACTCCTTCAACATCCTTCACATAACAGTCTGTAGGTGACAGAAGTGACTGGATAGTGTAGTGGTAAGATTGGTGAGCGGGGTTTGAATTCTGACCATAACCCACATGAAAGATAGGGGTTACCTTAGGCTAGGCCCCCTTATGCTACCTGGGATATGAGTGTAAGTCACTATGAATAAAAGTGTCTGCTGAATGCATAAACTGTCATTTTCACATCAAGTGTGGATTGAAGAAAATGGATGCCGTACTCGAAGATGGTGCCCATTTACTGCTCGGGAAAACATCCTGTGTGGATTTTGGCTCTCCAAAAATGTTTTACAGATTCCGGGTTTGCTGTGGTGTTGTGCCCTGCTACAGCTAATTTTATGTTCACTAAATTTGGCGTGTGGCAGAATCTTTGGTCTTTGTTTCGGGTGGTCATGCATCTCCCTAATTTTGCAACCTGTTGCACACTGTAAGGTCGGCACGCATAATGATGCGGTGCTAAAGTTTCCACCACATCCAGTTCCCAGTTATAATATGATATCTCTAAAATAAAACTAAGTTTTCGAGGCAGTGGGCAAGTGGGCAAGATGTACTGTGTAGGAGCTTTTTGAACCAGGAATTGATAAGGAAGATGAAATGGATGCATTAAGTATTTTCTACTGCCCCAGAGCCCATTGTTGCCATGGAAACAAATATTCTAGCAAAAACATTTCAGGTCAAACTTGTATTAGTGTAATGAGTAGCAAAAAATATAACGGTCCATGATAATATCATGTTTTCTTTCAGCTGTTTATGCATGAACATATGTACGTTTTTGATTTAGATTCAGCACTTGACGGAACCAGAGAAAAAAAAAAAGGAAACTTCCATCTTGTATCGAAGAATATTCCATGCATGCCTGGTAGAAATCTCCCAAAAAGTGTTTCAAAGCTGAGGAGTAAAAGCAAATTTTAAAAATGACATTTCAGACATCGCTCACACTGCTGCAGCCTAATTTTCTTCATGTAAAGCAGGTGATAAACCCTGACATTTGAGCGCGCTCTAAAATAGCTCAGAATTACAGTATCAGCGAGCTGTGTGTAGACGGTCAGCCTGTGGATTAAGGCGAAACAAAAACAGAAAACTTTGGGTGTGGGCTGCTCTGTCGGTTTGCAGCGCTGCCACTGGTCTCAGTGTGCACTTTCCAAAGTCCTGCCTCCGAGTCCACGTTCCCTCCTCTTCCCACCATCCTATTTCTTCCTCTTTTGCCCGACATTCCATGCCCTGATAACACAACAACATGAGGACGAGCTGGGTGATAAATTTAGAGGGAACAAGGCTCAGAGCCACACCCAGCATGGTGTAGCCACAGTGCGTTCATCCAGCCTCAGTCTTAAACCAAATCCAGGCACAGAAGGCTTTTTCTTTCTTTCTTTTTTAAAATGCTTGCTCGTACTGCCAGTATGTGTGTGTGCCACATCTCCTTTGCTGTGTTTCATCTTTGTTTTTGTTGGTGTGTACCTCCTTTTCAGCTTGTCTCACCCCATCTCTGCTTCTTTCAGCCTAACTTTGACTCCATTTTGCTCTGCTCTCTGTGTGCTTGTTAAATCTATCTGTGTGTTTGCTCAATTTCAGCAGCTTGTTATCTTCTGAGTGTGTGTGACTGTGTATAAATGCTTACATATTATGTGTGAACACACAGACCCCTCCACCCCCTCGGTCCCCCCCTTCTTTTCTCTGTAATAAGAGCAGCTGTGGTTGACGTGAGGCCAGCTCTGATTCAATTGCAGAGCAGGACTGAGGCCATTATCTTCTGTACGCTGGAGGAGGAGGGTAGAACAGCTGCTACAGCAGCGACAGGTTTGATGCTGCCTTCCAGAGACGGCTTAGAGTAGGAAATGTTATCAGCCAAAGAACATCCAAAAGAAACAGCCATTAAGTGTTGGCTATCTGCCAAATGTCCCTGGGTAGAATAACATTAAATCTTAAAAGTAATTTTTTTTTCATTCAGTAATCATTTTTCAATGAAAAATGAAAGAATATATGTTCCTTTATCATTTTACTTATGTTCTTTATGTTCATCTTTAGGTAAATGGTACACAGTGCACAATATAGATTATGCAATTACACATAATACTGAGTGCAGATGATAAAATTTAATGCATATGATGCATTATGAAGTATAGATAGACATCACACATCTGTATCAACCTTTTTTTTATATCTTAACACAGACATTTCAAAGCACTAATACATGAGTTCTGAGTTAGACCACAACAATGTTTGCTACTGACCTCCTGGCCTTAAAAGAAGGATTAAAAATATTACCCAGTACATACAAATAGGTTTCAATGACTTCAACATAATAAGCATTGTTCTCTGCTCTTATATACTGGAAGTGTGGCCTAAGCACACTGGGTTAAATCAACCACACTAAACAGGTCAACAGACCTGAGCTTGTTTGAGCTTCGATGTGAAATCTAAAATGCACCCTGGAGGTGCAATATATTCTGTCCACTTTCCAGCTGTGGATTAAGTCGCCTACAATATCAAACCAAGCTCACAAGGCAATTTTATGTAATTATAGGGCACTTTTTATCAATGATGCAGCCGGGGATGTGAGGACGAAGGAGTACTAGATTATTCCCAGCTGTCTCTGGTGACATTTAAAACTACCAGGATTAAATTGTTCACTGCAGTGTTGGTGATGATCATGTCTCATTTTGTGGCTTTCCACAACATAAATTCACTGAGGGCAGCCGTAGTGACTCCACTTCTAAGAGTGCATGTCCAGTCCTCCAGCAACTGCAGTACAAGCTCTTCATCCTGGGCCTTCTATCCACCATCTGTGACTCTGGTTCTCTGAGTATGTGAACAGTCTTCTCACATCTGTGCTCTTTAATCCATCTGGGTTTTTTTCACCTCGTCACTCCCGATCAAACTGAATAAAGAGCCTGAGCTTTCATGGCAGTGGATGTAATGTCATCAGGCTTTCACTCATATCTTCATCAGTGAGAGGATTTTTTAATGATCGTTAACATAACAAACCAACCACTTAAATCTTCCTTTGTATCTGGTAATAGGATATCATTGCTGGCGTTGTGACATGTTGGCTTCTTGTCCAAAATGAAATAAGTACAGGCAAAGCTGAGCTAAGCTAAGTGAACGAGAATACTAGCATGTAGCTTAGCTGGGCTCCCTGCTGAGCAGAATGAATGCTAAACTCAAAATTTATTCCAGAACAAAATACTGTTTTTAAAATATCACCGTTATGAAAATAACTAATCATAATTCATCAAACCTAAGTAACATATTTTATATTCAGACTGGGTTTCAGACTGGATGTGTGGATCTGGCTATTGTTCAATGTAAGATTGAGAAACAATTAGATCAGCTAAGTGTACTTCCTTTATTGTACTGTACCTTATCTGATGCACTGGTTGAAGGGTTGAACGCCAAGGACCAGCTCACAAATCTGTAGCAATAAGAACAGAATGTGCCTGTCCTGACACTCTACTGTTGCTGCAGACACACAATTTTGGAATAATTGACATTTGTTTGCCCAGATCTGGCATTTCTAAGGCTCTGTTCCTCTTTTAGTTCTTTAAGCCGTGGCATTGTGAAGATGTGCAAGACTGATTTTATTCTGGGGTTCTTTTATAGTAACAATTATGGACGAGACATTAAAAATGTTAAGCAATTGACATTTCTAATTGCTATACATAATTTCAGTGTCTGCTTTAAAGTTACAATTGAGAATTTGGCAAATGCTTTGCCCTTCGGCTCCCCCTACTGTTGTGGAATCACTGTAAAAAAAAAAAAAAAAAGACACATTTCTGTGTGAGCCCTGTATATGTGCAGCCATACACATGAATTTGTGGTCATGATACAGAGGCCACAAAAGTAATCAAAAGCCTACAAAAACTGCGGTATATCAGCTCCCGAGCAGTTTCGAGCACAGGAATATGTATAACAACGTGTACAAAGTCAGTGTACTTCAGAACAAGTTTTAAGGTTCACAAACTTCTGTAACGGTGCTTTAGTGCAAGCCAGGCTGTTGCAAACCTTCACCATGTAGTTATCTTAATACCAAACCTTCAGAAATCCCAAACTAACATTTTGAACGAAAGTCACTTTTCTGTGAACACAAATCAGTCAACGAAGTTTTGTGACAATTTTCCATTTTGCTGTGAGACGGGGTTGCCAACCTTTCAACGGAAAAAGCTGTAGCTTGAGAATACCTTCAAAATAAAAACCGAGTGAAATCCCGCCAATGACTACATCCGTATTTTTTGTACAGTATGGCTGCACGTTAAAAAATAAATACGATGTCTATGATGATGCTTCTGTCTATAATTGAAAATTTTTATATTTAGATTTTCTTCTTCGTTCCAACACATTGGGAGAGTTGTTTGACTGTTCAGAGCAACCGTACGCACGCAACACTTATCCAAACTATTTGCAATTGTTTCTCTGGCACAGAGCACCTTATGACAAACACTAACTTAAAGAAAGATTGTGGCAGGTCATTGTGCAAAAGCTTGGAATCGGAAATGTTGGATAGGCTACTGATCATAAGACAAAGGATAGAGCAATGTTTAGACAAAGGTTCCTTTTTCAGCTGGTAACCGATAGCTACTCGGTCAGCTGAAGCTGTAGCATGCAGGACGCTGCAGGACACATCCTTTACTAATTTATTTTGCCTGGTATTGCGAATCTACACAGAATACATTAATAAAAACATGTCAGACTCCGCATGCAAGCCTAATGATTTTTGTCAAACGACATGTTAAGAAAAATCATTTAAGACACATTTTCTTCAAACTAAAACACAAATTAAAATCGAATCTTTAGTATAGTTCATTTTAGACAAATATTTCCCTTGCTTTAAGTGCCACACACTGTGATTACAGGCCGATGTAGCTCAAGGCGACAGGACACTGTTACAGGGGGCCCCGCATTCTCACTCCTCCTCGTCTTTCCAAGCTGCACCACTGGAATGCCTTGAGGGTGTAATTACAACCTATTGTATGAGCAGGAAATTTCACATGTTCTGAACTGAGGGCAGCATCACTCCTACAAAGTAAAGATATGTCAAAACTAAAAAGATTAATACAAGTAGCTTTTCTAAAAAAAATAAATAAAAAAGAGAGAGTAGAGAGAGAGTAGAGATAGGCGGATGTGTGCTACAGCAGAGTGGTAATAAAATCGTGTCACGGTGAATGGGAAGAGAACACTTTAAAAAGAGAGGCTGAAATATTGGTACAAAGTCTCCTGAGGAGGGGTGGGGGTAAATGAGTGATTAAGGGAAAGAGGTGGAGACAAGCTGAGGACCTCTACAGCCTAATTGGGTGCAGAGGGAGGAGACACCTGCCAGATGAGTGCGCCCTCTATCTCTCCTCCTGATGAAAAAGCATCATTGCAGTGAAGAGAAACGCCTCAAATCTGCCCATTTGGTCAAACCTGTGTTTCGATGGTGGGGTGTGTTATGGAAGTTTTTAATCGCTTCCTTCCTAATACCTCTGATGAGCAATGAAATAGAGAAACTTACTTTTTCTGCCGGCCGGCTAAGTTTTTATTCTTCGTTGCAAGGAAAAAGATCAGTCCACACCATTCAGCGGCAATGGTATGAAAAGATACAAACAAAAGGAATCCAGAGTATTTATACCTTTAGATGTGTAACAACATCTCCAGAGGGGGGCAGGATGCAGTCTTGATGATAAACAGGAGGTTAAAACAATTATCTTGTCTGAGTGTTAATTAAGAAGTAAATAGTTTAAAACAATTAGCGTGTCTGGGTGATACAAATGGTTAATGTGGATTGGAGGGTCTGTCAGTCCTGAGACATAAAAATTACCATCACAATTCTCCCTTTTGATTATTAATTAATCACTAACAGAAAACAAACTTAAGAAAAATAAAATGGATGAAAACTAAATGCAAGAGAATACTTAAGTATCCGGTATGCTATTTCAAGCAGATTTGAAAATGTATCATCGTGGTAGTTGATTAGACAAAACAAAGCAAACAAAAAAACAACCCAAAAAAACAAAATGAAATAAAATTTTACAGACTGTTATCAAAGTTAGAGTCTTAGCTGGGGTAAAATATCGGGGTCAGGAATATGAGGAGAGGTTGGATTTTGATCAGCATTATTGGCGTTCACCTGAACATATGTGGAGGAATGAATCATCTTTTTCATGAGCACGTTAGACAGCCTTTTCAATACACATGGAATTAAGGTGCAGAGCAAAAGGAAAATCATTACATATGGGATTATTGTTAAAAACCATGTTGGCCATCCTTGGCCCAAAGATTTCAGCCAAGGGAACCATGAGTCATTTATTACAGGAGGGAGTTGAATGGCATCTTTCATGTGTTTGATAATGTTGGTAATGTTCTCATATTCGTCGGAGTGGTTGTCTTCAATTCCAGAGGTCAACATGACCGTGTTCACATCTGACAGCATGTTAAGTAGGGCGTCATGTGGGTCTGGTGGCCCATTGACTATGACTGTGAGTTGTCTGTACATATCCGAGCTTGGATATTCAATTCCACACCAATACGTGCCTGCATCAGTGGGTTTGACATCAGAGATGGTAATCTGGGCTCCGTTGGAATTTGGAAGTTTTGTTATTGTGAAGCGGGGATTTCTGTTTGGAGCAATGGTTTTGTCAGTGGTGGCAACGATCAAGTGCCAATCGTGTGGGCCGCAGGGGTCTCTGCATAGGTATTTGTCATACTTGGCATAATATGCCTGAACCCGTCCTGATCGCCAAATTTCAGGGTAAACGAGGCAGGTGAATGTTGCACTTTGACCTTCTGTCAAAGTGACAGTCCTGGCAGGTTTGTAGGTGTAAGCCTCCATCAGCTGTGCCAAACATGACAGCATCAGAATCAGGTGATGCATGGTGGAGTTTGGTGGAACACGTCTGGTTGGTGTTTGTTGAATCCACAGGGCCAATTCCACGGGTCGTCCTCTTTGGCGTCTGTGCGTCCTTGCACCGTCCGTCGTCTTTGGCCTCTGCTCGTCCTCGTGTCGTCCGTCACCGTCCGTCCTCTGTGCGTCCTCGTGTCGTCCGTCACCGTCCGTCCTCTGTGCGTCCTCGTGTCGTCCGTCACCGTCCGTCCTCGCGTCGATCACGTTGGCAGCTGGGCTCCTCCGTTGGCTCGGGGATCTTCCTGCAGTGGATGGCGTGAACCCACGTTGCCCTCTCGGCTATCTTCGCAATGGTATGCGTTGTCAGAATGGATCTCGTCACCGTTTGGAATTCCAGTGCTCCTTTCTGAAGTCGTTTCTCACCACCCAGGTTGGAAGTCTGCAGAGAGAGAGAGGGAGAGAATAAGTTTTTGCAATATTTTAGCATATATTCTCACATAGGCCAGTGGAGGGGAGTGGCCTGGTTACAGGTTTTACTCCCAGAGATGGAGGTCTGCCAAAATTGAAATTTTGATTTCAGAGTGCCATTTTCTCGTTTGACAACGTCTCTACTGGCAGGGTGTTATACACAATGTTGTCTGAGGTTAATGATAAGAAATTCACTAATTTGGGTTATTGCAGAATTGACAAAGTGAGAGCCATTATCGCTGCTCAGTTTTGGTGTAGTTGTAGTTCCCAGATGGGGAGTAATCTCTGTTAGCAGAGCCTTTGCTACCACTTGGCTACTCTGGTGTTTTGCTGGAAATACTTCAATCTATTTTGACCACGTCAACTATTACTAAGCAGCGTTTCTTTCCTTCTGCTGGTGACAGTTCTATGAAATCCATCATTAAGTGTTCGAATGGTCTGTCTGGTGATGGGTGAGCGATGTGTGTGACTGCTTTGGTTTTACCTTTTATGCGTTGCACAAACCATACGCGGTTGACTGATCTTCTGCTGTATGAACTGAAAATTCTTTGGTGAACCAGTGCTGGGTTATGGCATCCATCATCCCCCCTTTTGACACATGGTCCAATCCATGTGTCAATTTCGCGAAATGAGGGAAAAAATGTTTAGGTAGACAAGGCTTATTATCGGTTCCTCGCCACACATCTTCCTGTGGTGTGGCAAAAGATTGCACCGTTGTGAAAGAGGTGGAAATGGTGACAGGGATCAATTTTTAGTGGGTAGGAGTGTAGCTTCTTTTTCAGCAGCATCCACTCTTGCATTTCCTTGAGAGACAGGACCTGTGTTGTTAGTGTGAGCAAAGCGTTTACAAACAGAGATTGACTTTTTGGAATAAAATGGCATCAAGAAGAGCTGTGACTTTGTCATGATGGAGAATGGGTTTGCCGTTAGATTTTAGGAATTGTCTGTGTTTCCACAGAGTGTCAAAATCTTGGACAACCCAAACATGTGTCTGAAATCAGATTAGATGGTTACTGCTTTGTTGTTAGCTAGTCTGCATGCCTCTGTCAAAGCTATCAGTTCTGCCACCTGTGTAGAATGGTGAGGAGGGAGTGAGCTGGGGAGAAGAATTTCATGATTAGTGACAACAGTAAAACCAACTCTGTTGTGACCCGTTTGTGGGTCACGTGAAGCTGATCCATCTGCAAAGAGAACCAAATGAGGGTTTGTTAATGTTGTTTCTTGGCAAGCAAACCGGTTGGGGGACAGCAACAGTTATGTTGTGTTCTGTCATCTGGTGTGGGGAGGAGAGTGGCAGGTTTTAACACAGGGTGTTTGACAGTGATGTTAGACATTTCTAAAAGTGTTTTGTTGTATCGTTGCCATCGTGCTGTGGAGAGGTAAGAAGTCTTTTGTTCAAGTAAAATCATGGACACATCAGAATAGCCCACAATGTCTCTGGAGGCCATAACTGCCTTTTCAGCTGCCGCCACATATCTGAATATATCTTGGGATCTGCAACCACGGGGTCCAGTTTTGAAGAAAAATAAGCTACAGGCCGCAGCTTATTTCCATGATCCTGCAACAAAACAGAAGTCATACATCCATCTTTTCCATCTACTGATTGAGTGAACGGTCTGGTAGGGTCAGGCAGGCCCAATGTTTGAGTGCTTTGTAAGGCAAGTTTTAGTTCTGTGAAAGATTGTTCTGCTTCAGGAGTCCATTTGATCTTATGTTTTGCTTGCAGGCCTTTGCCATGAATGAGGGAGGTGAGTGGAGCTTCAAGAATGGCATAGTTAGAAATGAACTGTCTACAGTAAGAGTACATAGCAAGAAAATTGCGATGGGTTTTGGAAGGTTCTGAATTGCATCAACTCTTTTTGGTGAAAGAGTCTTCCTTTCAGAAGTGATGACATGACCTAAGAAGACAAATTGAAGTTTAGACAAGCTGGCTTTGTGACCAGTTTTAGCCAGATGTTTCAAGGATTTGACTGTGTTGGCTTCACACTGCTCATTGGTCAGACTGCAGATCATGAGGTCATCAAAGCAGTGCCTGGGGAGAGAACAAAGGGTTCAAGACTGTCTGAGAGCTTCAATGCAAATGGTGGGACTTTCACAGTATCCTTGGCACAGACGTGTGAATGTGTAGTCCCTCCTATTGAATTTGAAAGCAAACCAGAATTAGCTTCCTGGGTGACCTGGAACACTGGAGGTGTCTGAAAGGTTGACCACTGAAAAGAATTTTGCATTAGTTGGTTGCATCACCTGCTTACAGATCCTGAATGTAGCGCCAGTCTGTTGGTTGATCTTTGCCTCTGATTTTAAACAAAGGCGTGCGTATTGGAGAATCGTTACGTGGAACAATTACTCCTGCTGCCTTAAGAGACTCAAAGAATGGTGGTATATTAACAATGGCTTTTTGTTTAAGTGAGTATTGAGCCTTGCAAGGTTTAAAGTCTGATTTTCGAATGATGACAACATTTTCACAATTTTTGACAAGGTTAACATCATACTTACTGTTGACTGTTCTTTGTGTGTGCACAAAAGATGTCAGTGAAGGTGAAAAAATAATAGATCTATCAGATGTTTGTTGCCTTTCGGCTGTAGGCTTACACAATTTCATAACTGGGCTCAAATCTTCCCAGCTATCCGATGTGTGTTTTTCTAGTGGGATGTGTGGGACTGAGTAGTCCATGGTGTATATGTTACGTTGAGCTGGTGTGAGAGAGACTGACACAGCGCATTTATGTTCTGTCCAAAAAATGTGTGTCAGTGTTAGTTTGTCAAACCTCTCCCTTAACCAGCTTTCCTCGTACGATTCGTCAGATTCTGGTGACAGATGGGAGGTACACTGCAGGTCCTCTTTGGCCATGAAGTCTGTTGAAATGATGTTTTTTGCTGAAACAAACTCAGGGAAGGTTGTTAGTGGTTGCAGATGCATATGTCATGTTCGAGGTGTGGAAGACAACTGGGGTTGGGATTATCATTTACACATCCAGTTCCTGCCTGTCAGGTTACTGGGACAGATTTTAGAAAGCAACATTTTTATTTATTTATTTATTTATTTTTTTAATCAGTTTCTCTTCTAGTTTTTCCGTTTTTCTTAGTTTTTTTTTTTCTTTTAAACTAAGGGACCCCCCTATTGGGAATCTGAGCTCATTTGTCCATAAATTTTAATATTTTAAGCTTTTATCCCCAAATCTCTTTTTCATGATTTCCACGATGGGCCCCTCCGGAGGCTCAACCACCTCAACGGAAAATCTCCCCATGCCGAATGGGGATGGGGAGGCCGTACGACAAATCCAGTCCAGACGTCTCTGTACTGGGTGCTTTTTTCAAATGCCAAGTCACAAATGCTAACTGTTTCGTATTTTGGCCACAAACAGCAAAAAACCCCTTCCTTTTGTGTTTTCTTTTCTTCTTTTTCTTTGTCCAAAGGATACAAGCAACAAACGGAATTATTACGTGTTCGTTTTAAAAGAGAAAGAATAGAAATAAAGAAAATAAAAAGAAGCCCCGTTACTTGTTTATCCAAGCACCGTAACATTACTTCGTCTTATTTAAACTGCTACAAGTAACAAAAAGCATGGCCACTTCGTCTTAACGCTACAAGTGGCAAAAAGCTGGCCAACTGTGGAGACCATGAAAAAACTCAAATGTGCCTAATTAAAACCCAAATTTGAAAGACAATGTATTAAGTCAATATTTCAAAACTCACCAGACGAGCTTCGCTGAACTCTGTTCTTGGAACCCCGGTGGCAGCGACTCAGGACGTGTTACCGGTTAGCCCTCCCGTCTCACAAATTAATTGAGGTTTGGAGGCTGGAAATAATCTATTTCTCCAGGATGGCCTGTCGCTTTCCGTGCCTCGTCCTGAACGGCTGCTCACGGGGTCCTGCCAACAACGCCAAACTGTTATGGAAGTTTTTAATCGCTTCCTTCCTAATACCTCTGATGAGCAATGAAATAGAGAAACTTACTTTTTCTGCCGGCCGGCTAAGTTTTTATTCTTCGTTGCAAGGAAAAAGATCAGTCCACACCATTCAGCGGCAATGGTATGAAAAGATACAAACAAAAGGAATCCAGAGTATTTATACCTTTAGATGTGTAACAACATCTCCAGAGGGGGGCAGGATGCAGTCTTGATGATAAACAGGAGGTTAAAACAATTATCTTGTCTGAGTGTTAATTAAGAAGTAAATAGTTTAAAACAATTAGCGTGTCTGGGTGATACAAATGGTTAATGTGGATTGGAGGGTCTGTCAGTCCTGAGACATAAAAATTACCATCACAGGTGCCCTTCCCATCTCCCACAGGCGGATGTTCCACTATGAATAATGTAAAAGGGAAGGGTGGAGTTCACTGGGTGTGTGCGCAAAGAGAGAGAGAGAGAGAAAAGGAGATGTAGTTCCTCCCCCTCCTTCTCCCTCACTACCTCTGTTCCCTTTCCATTCTCCTCCCCTCCCGTGTTCACCCAACCCCCGAGCTGCCGGCCGCACTGCAGAAGGTCAGAGAGAGAAGAAGAGGAGCGAGGCAGAGGGAGACGCAGGGGTGGGGTGCTTGGATGTACACGAACATGCCGACAGGAGAGCGTGGCGACGAGCGATGACAACCATGCTGAGCCCAAAGATCAGACAGACCAGGAGAGGTAGGTTTGTTTGCCCTCGTGTGTACAGCAGCAGCCAGCTGCGGCAGCCTCACCTCTGTGCTCACACACCATGTCACACGCCGACAGGCTGAAGGAAAAAGAACTTCTTGAAAGAAACGCGCTTGAAAAGAAGTATTTTCTCTTCTGTAAATAGGGTTCAGCATCCTGGTGTCTCTGCACTTTCCTCCTCTTATTTTCCTACCACCATCTCCCGTTTCTGAGTGACGCGGCGGATCTGCCCACGCAGGAAACCTTCTGCGTGCATTAGCATTTTACTACAGTGGGGGGGCCGATGCTGCCGGTGGGAATTCTATTACGAGGAGCGATCAGCATCTCTAGTTTCAGCACCATCAGGCTGCTGTCAGCTGCTGTCCCGCATGTGTGCTCACACTCGTGTTTGAACAGTGTGTGTGTGTCTCTGTGGATGGATGTATTAATATGAGTGTGAGCATGTGTGTCATTTCTTCCTTCAAGTCTTGGCACTAATCTCCATGACTGCAATTATACAGCTGGATCTGATTAAGGAGAAATGAATAGGTCCAAAGAAAAGGAGCTTGATGTTCAAACCTGTCGCTGGAGTGGCATTAAATTAATAGCAAGGTGGATTAAATCTGTATTTCCATTCATTAAAAAGAGCAGAACAGATTCAACTGGATAAATTAAGAGAGATCATGTGTACAATATGGGCATTGTTACTCAACTGCTTAATGCATTTTGCTTAGATAATGATAATATTGACTTTCAATCTTTGAAAGCAGTCAGGTCATATATTTGATTTGAAATGCATTTACAGAAGAGACCAAACAAAATAATACAAAATTGGGCATCCCACACATCCCCGCTGCATTTCCAAGAGAGTGAAAATGAAAGGGATTAAAGCGCCTGTGTAATTCAGCACGTAATTCAGAGGCGTTCTCTGCATACCTTCTGGAAATTGGTGCTCCACTGCTGACAGGATCGCATTTGCTGCATGAGGCGCATGAATAACCGGGTATGTGACAGATGTAGTGCAGTTCTACGTGCTGAGCCAGGGTCAGCGCGGGTCAAGAGGGGACGGAGCGCGAAACCACAGCGCATGTGATCGCGAGTGATTGAACCACTTGTAGTTTAATGTCAAAGGGAAAAGCAATAAAGAAAATCCCTCATGATCAAACATGATATAATGATCATTCACACTGATCATATGTGGCAGTGGCAGTCATGATGCCAGCTCACTTTAACCAGCATTGTTGTTTGAATCTGGAAGGTTGCTTGATAACGCCATTAGATTAAGTGTTAAACAGCTTGTTTTGACTACAAAATGATTATGATGAGCTATTTATTAAGTACATGATGTATTAATTTGAGGGCAGTGACAAGTTGAATAGCTTAGATTAGTTAAACCCACTTTGCTCTACTGCAACTAATCACACGTGGATGCTGTATCAGGACCTCCTCCAGCTATCGTATTTTAAAACGCACAAGGCCTTGCTTTAATACCAATCTTCATCCCACAGGGTAGTCAGCAAAATGTTTTGTGGGTGTCGTAAGTCTTGAGGGACTCGTCACTGTGGTAACTAAGGAAATGGAAGAGAAACGCAAAAGGGAGTAATGGCAGATGGTCCGCACTTACAGCACCTTTTTTAACCTCTTTTAAGGTTCTACGATGTGCGTTAGACGCGTTTCTTATTCACTCATCATCATCTGAGCCACAGTTATAAAGCCGCGCTTTATAACAAGTAACAAGTTAATGTCAAGTGGTGGATGTCATCCAAAACTACAATTTCCTTCTACACCCCAGCAACTGACAACTAAAGTAAATTCAAGTGTTAACAAACAGTCCCTGAAGGTCCTGTGTTTTATTACACCGCCACTACCCTTTACCATTTAAATGTTTTACATGTCTTTAGCCAGCTGGATTACCCTTACAGTTAGTCATCTAGCAGCTCTTTTTTTTTTTTTTATCTCCGGTGACTTACTGGTCAGGAACTGGTCAGGAATGTTCAAGCTTCAGTATTGTAAGAAACCCCGAGTGTCATCTGTTTCAATGGGAGCAGTATTAGTAAGTGCGAGTGAGGCATTATAGCGTGTCACAGGTGTTAGGAGTTGAAATGTTCTGGGTAGAGACGGGTCTTCAGAAAGGTTCCTTGAGTCAGGGCGGGAAGCTCCACCGCTGTGGAACCACAGATGAGAACGGCTGGTACAGAGAGGTTGGGTGCTATACCGATTCAGATACAGCTTGATTGTTCTTATGTTATGAAGCGTGAAGAGACACGGTCGAGAGACAGTCTCAGTATGGATGGAGAAGGACAACTTTTCATACTTTTTCCTCATTTTACTCCAGATGTGAGGCAGCGATACAGAGACTATGTGATAATGTGGGGGAGAGAATAGACTGACTTATCAAGAATGATTTATTTCCTTTCAGCTTTATTTTTGTAAGAGAATGAACACAATGCAGACGAGGCAAAAAGTACTTTTTAAAGAGCTTAGCATTCTGTCTTTGTGAAACATAGAAGAAAAATGATTTAAGCACAAAGTTAGCACCCTGTTTTCAGCTCCACTGACTGTTACGACCGTTTAATTCATTGTTTTTCATTGCTGAAGTTCTCAGTTTTCACCAATCAGATTTCAGCTTTTGTGCACATCAGCCAACAGATCAGCTTTGTGGGATCAAGACTTGTCATGATCTAATCCCCCCCCCCTCCCTGTTTGCTGGCCATGTCGTTGAGTTTCTTTATGTCTTTCCCGAAGAAAAGTTTGAACGCTCTTTGCTCTGTGGAACGATTTCACATCATCCTGAAAAATGAGCTCAGCATCATCAAACCTCATTTATATTGATGGAATAGGAAAAAAAAGTCCCAAATGTCACTTGAGCTCCTTCAGTAGAGGTAATGACTGCCATCTCCCCTGGACCTTTACCAGAGTTCAGTCACATATCGTCAATGATAGTCGCAATTTGCTCGTTTCTTCAGGCAGACGTCTTTACCCCGTTTCACCTCACATTGCAAGGCGATTCCGTGCTCTTTAACTGCATTTCATCTGAAAAGAAACACATTTTATCCAATTCTTTTGTAGGTATGTGTTACAAAGCCATGTTCTGCTGTTAAATTAAGGAGTTTTGCGTCACATCCGTGATTTGTCCACGGATGAGAGAGACGATTCTGTCATTTTTGCCAGGGGCTCTTCTTGCGTGAGTTAAACCACAAGTGTAAACATGAAATGCCCTCAAAAAAATGACAATGTAACGAGAAGTTGGAGTTGTTGACGGAAATCTGTTTTTTAAGATGGAAAATGAGACCAGTTGTTCCACACTGCCGACCTGATCCAATTTTCCTCTCGCTTTAGTCAGACATTTTGGACTGAGACGAACCAGTAATGTCTTCTCATCAAATCTCCTCATCTTCCAGTTTCGAATGCTGTTCCATTCGTCCAGTTAGGAACAACAGCATCAAACTGCTTTTCTTCAGTAACGACCACAACCATCCACACATTAAAACTACAGCAGCACTGGCAGTCACCAGAAGTCGGGTAGCAGCTTTAATTGCCCACATATCGTCTGCTTCTCTGTACTCTTTTAAATCTGCGTTACCATGGTGTTATGATCAGAGCCCTGCGGTGCTGCAACACACTGACATTCTGCCTTTTCCAAGGCAAGCGAGCGACTGGGAAGCGTGTACGAGAGCGAGGATAAAACACAAAGATATTTGGAGATGATGAAGCGCGCACACTCGCTGCAGCAGATCCCTTCCACTCTGTACTACAGCTTTTAAATAACAGGCTTGTATGTCATTTGCCACACATCAGTGTGCCAAGGAAGGCAGACACGCACACACACACACATTATTGGAAAACACATTAATCAGTCGTGAAAGGCTTGCTGGAAGTTACGCACTGCTGCACCTGTAACTCTTGCTGCCATTTTCCAAGAGCCATAAATCACTAAACAACAACCAGATTAACTAAATTGAATTCCTCCTCCGTGCCTACATATGAGCCTGTATGAATGTGCACGCGTGTGTGTGTGTTTGCTTGAATGCCGTTTAGCTGCTTCGCTGTGCCTCTCTGATGCACACGAAATCTAAATTTCTATTTGCTGCAGATGATAAATATACGACTCCAAGCTGTTTAAAAGTGGCACCAGAGGGACCTGGAATGTGTGTTCAGGCATGTGTGTAAGAATGTAGCATCACATTTCATAACAATTGGGTTTTGTTTTAGGTTTATAGACAACCATTTGTTCACTTTGTAACATTAGAAGTCTGGCTTTAAATACACATGTGTTCCTGCACTACTTTCAGCACTTTATTCTACTGTTGAAGGGAACACTGGAAGCTGTGCTGAGGGTGGCTCCGGACAGAATTCTTTAAAAGGTGATCTGCGACAGCTACAGCACACCCAACAAACTATAACTACGCTGTTCTTGGTAATTAATCTGATGACATGGACCTATACAGACATTCAGTTTGGTTTCTGGCTTGATTGAAACACTGCGATGTCCTGCTTTTGTTGCGGTGCTGGAGCGTGAAGCACTGCAAAGATAATGTTTCCCATTCATCAGTAGCAGAAACGTGTGTATCAAAGCCCAAGGCTGAATTTTCGATTTATTTTAAAAAAAAAAAGGGAAAAAAAGCCCAAAGACAGGAGAGATTCCAGTTTAGATGCTGTACCTCAGATGTCTTTAGATTGTTGTGATCTCTCTATTGTTGAGTGTGAACCTCAACACGATGTGCTTCTGACTCGTTTTTAAGTACTTTGCTATGCACATTCCCAGACCTGAAACTTCTCTGCAACCCTCAGTGTCTGAGATACCGCAGTTCACAAAAATCACAAAAATCTGATATAATGCTACTGCTGGAGAGAGAGCTTTGAGGAAAAAAAAACGGACAACAGATGCGGCGTCACCTTTTAGTGGCTATAAATAAGTAAAAACTGATTAACTATCTTGTTCTGTTTGGTGTCACGTTTGGCTTCGTCAGCAAAATTGCCAACCTGTTGGTCAACGATCGTGAAAAGAATACGACAATTTATCTGCGTAGCTTGCAAAGCAGATGGAACTGAAGCTGCGGTTGATTCCTATAATAAAACTGAATATCACATATGTAACATTTTATGAAACTACGCTGTACTGATGTATCTTTATCAGCCTGTTCATGATGACGACAAATTCAAGTCTACTGCTGTGACTGTGTTGTACAAATGTAGGCGAAGCAAAAGAGCAACAAAAACACATTTCCTGTCAAAAAAATGACCAAGACTCGGTGACATCTAATGGTGAAGGTGTAGGTTGCAGAAAAAGCAGATGTCCTACGCCTCATTGAATATATCGGAGAAATTATATCAGCTGCTAAAACCGCAAAAGGCAAACTCTGAAAGTCCATGTGTCACTGAAGAAAAAAGGGGAAGCAACAAGCCACAAGAAAGAGGACTCATGTCATCTGTCGGTGTAAATTGCTAAGGTAATGAAAGGAATTCTTATTTTCCTGAATCTACCAATAGCTCCACCTAAATGGTATACACTGGAAATTAGACTTTTATTTTTTCCTAGAGACTGTATGCTAAAATTGAAGATCTACAAAATGATCTGAAATACACGACATCATTGTACTGTATAGACAGTCTTGTATTCCTGGATGTTCAGCTCCATACCCAGAATTATTCACCCTGGAATAACGTGACACATGCAGTAATTTGGTGTATGTCATGATAAACAAATGTGGGTGTCCAGATCATCTGCAGACACACGGGCATGATGCAGAGCCTGTGTTTGACTCAGCCCTTCCTTAACTGCTAGCTGTTACAAATGAATGAGCAACAATTAGGGACATATTTCACCAAACTGCAGTGACTCTGCATAAAGTCTGCCTTTACAGAAAAACTGCCCCCTTTCAGAGTTGTAGTTTGATTGTTGAAAGAGGCAACCACAGAGCGGCTCCACCCAAAACCAAGGAAGGTCTGAATCACTCTTAATAGAAGGTCCAAATTGGTGCAGTGGGCAGCCTTTCTTGGCACAAATGGACACAAAGACATACACACAGAGTCAAAAATCAGTTGTTGTGACTCAGGCGTGAATCATCCAGTATGTTCCACTCAGTCTACTATCCAGGCAACAGATGTGTAAAGCAGCCACCATTTTATACAAACACTTGACAGGATGAGGAGCGATGGAAAGGCATGAGAGACGGGATGTGGTGAAGCGGGACAGGGACGGTGAGTGCCCCGATCAACAGCATTACCACTGAAAGGGCAGACGCCATCCAGCAACTTTAATGATGCTGTTCCCACTGCTGCTGCTAGACACAAGAGTCATGTTTACATGAAACATCAGATGGTTCCTGACTTCAAACAAGGAAGAAATTCAGAATCAACCCTAAAATTCATTTGAAGGAACAGATTTAAAGAGAAAACAGTAGTGCAGAACACTGGAAAATTAGAGGGAGTGTATCTTGAATTCATTGGAAACAGTTTTAGAGTTGAAAATGTATGAAAAGACTCAAGATGTCTACGCCTCTACAATCTAGATAAGATATATGAAGCTATAGTATGCTAAATTAATTATTACAGTAACTAGTGCTTGTTAGCATCAGCAAAGACAGCTATCACAGTCAGAGGTAAAACTAATGTGACTGATGTTTGCATCTGAACAAGGATAAAGTGAGCTAGAAGAATCCTTGATGAGAAAATGCAACCACAGAGGCCGACTTCAGTAAGTTAGTGAGATATTAACAGTACTGTCGCAACCAAAAGCTGACTGGAGGCACTAGTACTGCATGACATCACTTTTAACACCTTGTATACAACAGATATTGGAAAGCAACTGTATTACTTTAAAGTTTAACAGTAGAAGATAAACCTTTTCATACAATTAAAAAGAAGCATTTTTGGGGGGTTCCCTGTTCCAGGGTGTACCCTGCCTCCCACCCAATGAGAGCTGGGATAGGCTCCAGCCCCCCCCACAACCCTAAATTAGATCAAGCAGGTATGGAAAATGGGATGTATTAATACACAGGACTCACAAAAGCAACTTTATGGAACAAAGGTCCATGGAAAAAGCCACCCCCCCCCTTTTCTTTATTTTTACTCTAATGCCACGTGTGGTTTCCGATGACACACTCAAACTTCCTCAGCATGAAGGGCAAAGATGTTGCACGTATTTCTGGAGAAATTCCTCCGCAACAGTTTCTTTCTGCAGCTTTTACATCGTTTGATTCCAATACGGTACATCCGGGTTTCTGTTGTTCTACCTTTCCCTTTCGAATACTCCAAAGGTGTTCTATTGGACCGAGGCAGTTTTTCTTCCTCTGTTTGGGTTCATCCACAGCCTCGTGCATTTAGCCCTGCACGACCGCACTCTGTGCTATCTGAGCTGAATAAATCTCTTTGTATTGCATTTCGAGTATCGGTGCCGAATCAGGCTTATTTTCATGTTTTAAAGTTTAACCTCAATCTCTCTATTCTTTTGCATCTCTGAAGATTCGCATTTGGTTTTTCTCTGTTCCTCTGGTGACTCTTGTCTATGTGGAGCACTGATGCAGACACCAAGCTTATCTAATATTCTTGTTCTTGCTGTTAGTTCGATCTCATGTATTCAGATTTGGATCACAGGTGTACTGATCTGAGCTTTGTCTTTGAGCTCATATTTTCAATGTGTTCTCTCTGAAGTATTTGTTTTTGATTGTTCATTAAAGGAAACTCATTAACTCGGAAATAATGAAATTATCAAGGGGTGACGCAGTCTGGAATCATTTGATATATTATACTGCACAGGAGTGCTCCAACAACTGTTGTATACAAGTATTCGGGCATTGGGGCAGAAACAAAACTAATCTAAATGTAAATTGGCAAGAACAAACAGCAGCCGAGACTGCTTTGCAATGCTTAGGATGAACAGAGTTTTTACAAATAATGATAATTCTATATTTTTAAAATGCTTAACGACAACATGCCTCCAAACTAAAAGCTCATTTATTAGAAAAAAGTTCAAATGTAAGGCCAGTTGTGAGAACAAGACTGGCCTTTGTGAGCAAGTGCTTGCATGTGTAACAGAGCTTTGATTCCACAGGCCCACCGGGGGGAACAGAACTGGTCGAAAACAGGAGAATGATGAGGCAGAGGGGCAACAAAACAGAACCGGGAAAGATGCCGTCATTAGCATGTGAAATAACATCTGACATTTAACGCTCGGGAAGAGCCTGAACAGTCACCAATACTTGAACCATTGGGTCAGTAAATCATGGTGCAATCACTGTTGATCCTAAAAATAAAGCAAAATTCACACACACTCAGGATCTAGAGGAAGTTGCCCAGTAGCTTCCTCAAAGAGCACAAAATGGTTAAAAGACTCCAATTCCCTTCAGGTCAGAGTACTGTAGTGTCTTCAAGAGCATTGCATTTCTTTGAGAACCTCTTAAAGCTACAGTTTTGAATCAGCGCCTGCAACGTGTTTCCAGTTAGCTGCCAAAAATACCTGTGAACCCTTTTATTTACACAACCTCTTTAATGATCAAACTTCCTAGATACCATACCATTCCATACAATACCTCTGTACCACATTTCTTAGCATCAGCAGGCTTTCTCTACAGCCTTGACACGCTTTCAAAAATTACGAGCCATGTCCCTTAAACTCTCTATATATGTTGGAGGAAGCAGGATGGGACAATAAAAAAGAATAAATATTGATTTTCTACCCCCGTCCATTCTTTCATTCCCTGCTCTGCCTCATCACCATCAGAAAATTGATCCTTCCTGAGCATGTCTATATATATATATATATATATATATATATATATATCTTGGTATACACCAACAGGGAGGATGTCTCCTCATTCGATTTCTATAAATTATACATGATCATTTAATAACACTGGCCAGCGGACCTGTGCCAAACCTTCAAACATTCAGTCAGAAGCTGTTAGGGTGGAAATGTAACTTATTCTATTGTCTAAGGCACAAGATTCTTTAAATACTGATTTCATGCATGGACAACATGAGCAGTTCGGTGGGTATAAAGCTGCCGTCCCCTTTAAGCCCGTCTTTGACTTAGCTCAGATTACACACATTTGCTAAGAATCAGTCAGTCAGCCACCCAGTTATCCAGCCAGTCCCATGTGGTCCTATTATCTGTGTGCAAAAGCCTCTGCTGTTCTGTTGGGCTGTGGCAACACAATAAGTCTTTTCCAAGGACCTCTGAAATTGATGGGGGGGATTCCTGTCACCTGAGGCTATGAGTAACGTGCGCTTGTGTGTGTACGTTGCTCCTCTGCAGTCTGTGTTGTATAGACTCTCTGTTATTTCAGTATTTATGTCTGCAGCCTCTTTGCAGTCCCGCTGCCCCTTCATGTAGAGATGGAGCAGCCTGCAGCAGAAAGTTGTGAGCCTACCAGAGAATGTGTGTGCAAACAGCATACAGAATGAAGGATAAAATAGAAACCTACAGTATTAGGGAGCAAACAAAAAGGCATGAGCCAAAAAATTTAAGAAAAAAGACATGAAACGGACCAACCAATTCCCTTTGACTCATCCTGCCCTTTAGTTTTAGCTTACAGTGTACACACTGATTAAAAAGGTGTTGTATGTTTGCGTGTGCCATTACAGCCAGGTCAAAGAGCATGGTGATGGGCGAGGTGTCTCGAGGCTCATGCAGACCGGGCTCCCCCAGCCTCCAGGAGGGGGCGCTGAAGGCTGGATGGCTTAAGAAGCAACGCAGCATCATGAAGAACTGGCAGCTCCGCTGGTTTGTGCTGCGCTCAGACCAGCTCTACTTCTACAAAGACGAGGAAGAAACCAAACCACAGGTAATAATTCAGCCATGTTTGCTCACTACAGAAAACATCCACCATAAAAGCATGAAAGAGACATATTACAGGGTAAAAAACATTAACAATAACGTGACACTAAGAATCTATGTTGCCATTTTCACTCGTTGCCTGCTATGATTTAGCAGGTATCATCATAATGTGTACACATAAAACTGATCATAGCCAAATTCTCCTGAAGCCTCACAGTGGACTTTGGGATGGCTCAAATCACACAGGCTGTAACTGCCTTGAGAAAGAAACTAAATAATAATAATAAAAATAAGAAGAATCATCTTCCTGTACCCTCTTTATATCCAGACAAAAAATCCAATGACAAATTGACATTTTTAAAATGATTTTCCCAGTCAGAAGGTGTAAGTTCAAATTTCTCCTTTACCGTGGATGCAAAAGTATTCCTTCTACCTTTGTCCATATAAGCAACCGTTCCTAACATTAGCCTCTAAAAACTGAAAACAGAGAGATAGTGGAGTGTGGGGTGTATGGAGCGGAGAATTACAACACAACTTTACTGATTGGTGTATTAATTTGCCCGCCGACCAGCCAGCATGACTTCAGCCTTTCTATCTGCGGTGCAGTATTTTAACAACCTGGTTTAGGTCAGCACGTGATTTACAATCAAGATGTGTTACAAAGACGAACTGGTACCAACTGTACCTGGTTGAATTGCAAATGAGGGAAATATAAGTATCACAGAAAAAAAACTTGTTCTATCAGTTTGGGGTGTGGCAATCTGAGCTTGGCTGTCTGGGTGTGTTAGTGTGAGCTCTCAACAGTACTATCACTGCATTATCCAGCAGTGAAAGTGAGAGCACTTCCTCCCACACAATGTGAAGAAAATTCAAGGTACTGGAACTAAACAGCTGCATAGTCTTAAAAAATAAAATAAAATAACACTTACCTTGAGGCTAATCAACAAAAAGGCTCCAATTTTTCTAGGGAACATAAAGATTGGACTCTGCAGCAATGGAAACAGGTCATTTGGTCCTGATGAGTCCAGATTTTCCCTGTTCCAGAGTTATGGGTACACCAGGATGAGAAGAGTAGTGGCTGTAGTGCTGCACCCATCATTCCTAGTGTCTACTGCACAACCTGTGGAAGCAGTGTTACGACCTGGGGTAGCTTCACTTTGTCAGGTTTGAGTTCGGTAACGTTATGTCTCCAAAAAAAATGAGGTCAGCTGACAACCTGATTACGCTGACCGTGTTTTCTATCGAATAGATTTCTTCTTCTCTTATCACACAAGCATATTCCTAGATGACGACGCCAGGATTCATCAGGCTCAAATTGTGCTGTAATCAAACCCAAAGATGCTCCGACTAGCAGCGCGCTTCAGTATAAAAGTGTTGCTGCTAAAGAGAAAATGTGTTGCCTTCTGAGTCACTTTTCCTCAGATGACAAAGGGCTGCTGTTTATCTGTAAACTGATAATTACAGGAAAAGAAAAAAAAAACTAGACTATGCTATATATCGTGTAACTTCGGGCACACACAGCTCTCTTTAAGGTGTATTTAAAAAATTGGGAGCAAATCACCAAAGTAAATCAATGCTACCAGCAGAACTAATGTCTCAGTTTTAACAGCTGAAGTTGCCGTAGCAATGAAAACTGATCTAACTTACAAGATATTCTAGTGCAAGTAGCAAAGCAGCATAAGCTACTCCATTAATAAAGCATCATAACAATATTCATAATCCTCCAATCAATCCAATGGCCACTATGTTGTCCTTTGTGGCCAGGCGCCGGCTCGCATCTAACCACTCTAAGTCCTAATGTGCCCACACAGGAGATTTCCAGGATGGACATTCAACAAAGCTGAGCAGTCTGGCTGTAACTGTAACAAGAGGTGATGATGTAATCCAACTGCACACATATGCTCCTTCAAATGTCCGTGATAATCACCTTTCCACATTCCTGCCGAAATCTTGACAAGTATCGATTTCCTCAGTCTCTGCATGACCGGTCATTTAATGTATGCAGCAGCCAGCTGCCATCACGGTCTTTCAGTCCCAATCATCACAGACAGACGCGCTCACACGTGCACACTCAATGATTGAAGGCTTTGACAACCCGTCTTTTATCAGAACTTGCCAATAGTCATTCAGCCTAAATTGCCGTGCAAGTCCCAAAGGATTCGACTTGCACACATGGCTGAATGCAAGCTACACGAACACACGGGAAAATGCACACGTGTGCATAGACACACACACACCTCCCCCTCTAAAAGCTAGATGCATGACAGTGTTACTGTGCCCCCCCCCTCTTCCTCTCATCTTCGAATCGATAGGAAATCCGAGGTCGGTTGTGTGTGTGTGTGTATGAGGGATGAGGAGGTGAACAGGGTGTAGCCCAATCACTGCAGCAGCAGAACAAGACTACCCCCCCTACAAAGATGAAAGGATGTGATATGGAAATACAATACTTAATGAGGATCGAAACAGGTTCTCCCTTCCTTTTCATCATAATAGGTCCACTATTGGGCAAATCGACTTCAGCCATCACAACAGATTAATTACCAGATTACAAAAGGTTGCATGTCCTTTTCTCACTAGTTGGCACAATTTTCTGATGTGTTCATTTAATGTCTGTGACATGCCATGCTTAAAATGCCACAGAGGTACAGCATCACTGCACTCTCATCGACTTTGGCGTTCTGTCGTTGAGCCGTTTTTCTTTTTTAGGAGGTAGAGTAAGGCGACGATGCCTACGCTCTCTCCTGCAGGGTGTGGCTCTTTAGCTAGTAGTACATCCTTTGAGCTACCAGCATGCAAACATAAAATTTGGACCTAAGTTGGAATACAGTACCGAGCATGAGAGCTCACACGAGCTCATACATCAAACTGAGCCCAGACAACCACAACCCAAACTGATAATCAATCAATGTACTTTCTGATAAACTTATATTTCTCTCATTTCCCACATAAGTTGTTACGGATTCCTCTTTTAGACACAATTTGATTGTGAATCATGTGTTTATCTGGACCAGACTGAGAAAATGCCACACCACAGGGAGAAAAAAAAAAAGCAGAGGGAATGTAACAGCTTTTCCTCTGGTGGTATAGGAGAGTCAAATTGAGGTTCAATTTAATCTCATATAGGCTCAATAAACCCTTGGCTCCACTGTTGGTCAATTCCTCTGGGTTTTTCTTAAGCTCTTTGAGGTTTACACTTATATGTGCTTATGGAAGCTGCTATCATTCAACTTCTGCATTTTAAGTCATTTCTATGAAAGACAAAAAAGTACAAGTACTGTATTGATAATTATCAGGTAATTTCTTTAGGTGAATAATATTAAGAAATGAAAATGTGTCCATTATCACAGGTCAGAGGCTGAGTTGCTGTTCTGGTCCTGGATGAGGACTGATTAACTTAAGTAAACAAACCTGGGTAAACCAGATGTGTGCACATCCATGTGCATCCACTTATAGCCTTTGCACGTACACAAAATGCAAAAAAAGTGTAGAAAAGGCCTGTTCACCTCTCCTGTGCTCTCAGTCCACACTACCAACTGTGTGATGTGTGCTCTCAAGGTACGTGTTGCTTTCCCCTATTCATTCATCTACAGCCACTTCTTTGTGTTATTCTCAGCACATAGCACCCTTGGGACACCCATCTTGCCCTGCCTCAGTGCTCCATCCGTCCACTGCTCCCACCCCTTCCATTTGTTGCCATGGCGACTAATGCTGGCGACAGCCCGGACTACAGACTGAGGCGGTTTGGCAGACTCCTCTGCCTGTTTGATGGAGGATGCCAGTGTGGAGATTAACGGGGCCGACCCACAGACGCTGGCATCTCTTCACAGCTCCCTTGGCCTAAGTTCTTTGGGCTAAATGGGTATTGATCTGGATAATATATTCAGATAATCTTTGTGGGTTCCTGTTCAATCACAGGAGTAGCTGCTTAAAATGTTCAAGGGGGTTATGAGTAGTGAGTAATAGGAAGACAAAAAAACGGAAAAAAACCACTCAGCAACAGAGAAACATCTATTCCAGTTACATAAACTGTGAAAAGAAGTTAGAGCGGAGTAGGTAGAAAGAGGAGTGGGCAGACTGAAAAAGAGGAAAGTAACGACATCATTATATCGGAGCCAAATGACAGAAAATGCTTCTGTTTTTTTCCAGGGTTGTATTCCCCTGCAGGGATGTCAGGTCAACGAGCTCACAGCCAACCCAGATGAACCAGGAAGACACCTGTTTGAGATCGTACCAGGTGGGACCCCCCCAGCCTCCTTTTTCTTTCCTCCGATTCACTGCACAGTTTGCACCAAAAGAAAAAAAAAAAATCGGTTCAATCTCTCTCACTGCCTGGATGTAGAACCGCTGGTAAAAAAAAAAAACTATGTAGTCTGCCACATTTGAGGGTGTTCATTGAGATATGTATTTTGTAAACAACTGTAAGAAATTTGACTGAATAAAAATTCTGTTCAGAAGTTTGAAAAAGAGGATACGACAAAACTATTTAATTTAATAAGTGAACATCCTGGCATGGACTTTTTACTGGATGTGATTGATGAGACAAGTGTCCAGAATTTCTTAATACACCTTTGCATATACTGCAAGGGGAATAACATGAGCTCCTTTTCTCCAGACAGTCATCTTTAATATCACTTTCATCCAACCATCCACAGTCCACTGACAGCTTCTCTTTAACCCACCGTAACCTTGTAGCCATCTGTCAGCGTTAGTGATGATTTTCTTCTGGCTTTCCTGAATGGAAACTCTCATTCCCTTCAGCTAGTTACTTACAAACAAACACAAACAGACTCAGGGATATTGCTTGGAGTTTACTGTCCTGACGTCTCTCTTGGTCGATCAGTATGTTTCCCTTTAACCCTCCCACTTCGCGCGTACTTCATCCAAGTTTTTAGACACAGCTGACTGAGAACAACCAGCACCTTTTGCCACATTCCAAGTTGAATCACCTTCTTGTCGGAGTTTTATTATCCTTCCACGGACAGCTTTCTCGCTCGGACCATGTTTCCTGTCCAGCAGCCAGCTGCAACAGTTCAATTCTGCAAGCGTTCCCTTTTAACTGGAGGCTCGGTTGCATATTCAGACCATGTTTTAGAAATGCAAATTACAAGGTGGTTCCATCAGTTTTTTGCTCTTAGTTTGAAAGAGAAAAAAAGAGAGTGATCAGGCAAAATGAACACCCTCCAAGCGTGAAGATTCTATCATCTTTGCCAGCGGTTTGAACATCCTGTTCTCTCCCAGCTGCTGTAGTCTGTTACACTCCCTTACCCCAGTGACCACTTTAACGTCTCACATGGAGCTGCACAGTGATGACCAGATTACCTGTCGCTTTATCATATCGGGCAGTGATTTGCAAAATGCTGAAGGCAAAGACAAAGTAAACCTCATCCTGATGAATTACATCCAAGTACCCTTTCAGATCTTGAACTCTTACATTCAGCTGGTTCAAAATGTAAGCTTCCAGTCGGTATCTTGAAAATAACACAATGCTTCAAAAACCAACTGTGGACACTGATGAACCAATCGCACTGATTTTTAAAGTCATTCTGCACATTTGTCAAGGAGAAAAAGGGAAAACGTATTCATAGTTGCGAGTCTGTTTTTCAGACAGCAGGGGATGCTGTAAGCCAAGCTCGCGGAATGTTCCGTCTCCTTGTTTCACAGCCTGTGACCTCAGGCCTGGTGAAATAACAGGCTCTTATCCAACTTCTGGGTTAATAGTGTGAAAGTCAATTTCAGCGTTTAAGCAACAAAATGAAACGGGCTCTCCCTCCATCATCCCAAGCTGCTCTGAGGCTGTAGATTTATGGTCTTTAGTAATCCGTCACGCTTCACAAACCCACAGCTGAGACACAGCTTTGCCTGGAGCAAAAAGTTGGTCTGATTAGATGGACCTCACATGGTTTCACTAAAATCAATACAGCACTAACTTCAAGTTTATATTGAAGGTTATACTTGTCACAGTGTGTAAAACAATATATTGCAAGGACATAAAACTAGCTTTCAGTTACAGAGCTGTTGTGAACATTTCATCACATCAAATTCAATGCTGAAATTAGCACGCTGCGATCCAACAGCAGACATGGTGCAGTCTCGCATGCAGGGCTTCAAACTTAATGAAAAATAACGGCTGAACAATGAATGCTTAACCATGTAGTCCCTCTGCATCAATTATTCAGTCAATGTTTGCTCAGTGGTCTCTCCTTGTGTTTAAAATGGCCGACAGGCTTGTGAGTGTTTGTGTGTTTGGTTTATGGCCGTCAACATTGCAGAGGGGTGTGAGGCTGAGAGGAGAGGGGACCGAGGGAAGAAACGACAAAAATGCAGACAGCCGGAGAGGGAAGCAGTCAGGTGTAGAGAGATGAGATGGATGGAAGGTAGGCAGGCGGGTTAGAGCTTGGGGCGAAGAGCTGCAGCAGAGACAGAGGAGGTGATCGCAAGTGTATCTGGTTCTTTTGGAGGGGTAAAGCCACACTTCTACACCCTTCAACCCCAGCTCTTAGGAGATGCAGACTACAACTAATGCTTTCACTGCATTGGGATCATTCACATTTCAGAGGAAGCAGCACGAGTTGGTCTCCGGTTTCTTCCTCCAGTCTAATCAGCTTACGCCGATGAGGGTTTAACTCATTACTGTTGTATGAAATTAATAGACTTGGAGATTTCAGACTGTACATTGTGTGGAAGAGATATTTCAAAGAGGTTTGTGCTTCCTCTCATGTTTCAAAGCAATCTTTAGGATTTCACAACACAAAGAACCTCAGCAAGCGTCGATAAATCCCCGAACATTATTCATTCAACCATCAGGAGAGCAGAGGCTATCTGGAGTTGGAGCAATTGGTAAACTGATCAATTCAGCTTTAGAAGTGAACATTTGCTCATTTCGTTAACAGCAAACATGTAAATACATATAAACAGGATTTCAAGTTCTGGTTGCCTTTCACTCAAACTTTCACTTATATGCAAAAGAATTTGCTTGTGGAGAAGTTTGTCCATTTAGGGACCCTGCAGGCATGAAGGAAAAAGGCAAATAATTGGCTTAAAACATTTTTTGTATTCAATAACTGAATCCAAGCTGTAACCCCTCTGCTGTGGTAGTGTGATGCAATTTTAGGCCACTGGGGAATCCACCCACAAACACACAGAAAATACAGTTTAGGCCAATTCATTATCGTGGCGCAGCAGTTCAGACAGTAATTGGTCCATTTTTGTCAAGAAGCAACAACACAGACCCGCTCGACAGAAGGGAGCCCCGCTTTCTGACCCGAAACAAAGAGACACGTCATTGGCCTCTGACCTGAACCATTAACCCACAAACAGTGATCCAAAATAGTGCGGTGCAAGGCAACTCCTCCTCGCTTGAGATGAACCAAGTGACCCACTCGGCCGGAACCAGGCAAATGTCTTAATTAGGGATGTAAAAGAAAAGCTGAGACTGCCAACAAGGCGTTTCAGAGTTCAGCAGAGGTGTTATTTATGTGGCTTTCTTTGCTGTGGATGGTGTTTGTTCTTGTTCGTGCATCAGGTCAGACTGCATACCTTCGAGGTTGAACAAATAAATACTCAGTCCGGATCTAACTCGACATCAAAGCTTAAATCACCTCTAAGTCGGCCCACGTTCCACCTCTTATGATTTTCGGAGTTGTTCCCATCAGCCACAAAACATTTGAGTTGGGAAGTAAAAAGCTTTATGAAGCGCCTTCCTGTTTACCCGCCTCTCTCGTTATTCTCCTCATGCTTTTAGTCTTTATGCTCAATTGTCACATGCTGGCTTCCTCGAGGTTTATACAGACAAGAGTATATTATTGATTATTTTTCTTGACTCTGTAAAAAAATGTGGCAACTTCCACCGAAGAAACATAGTTAAAGCCGGCTCCAAACAGCCGTTAACAGCAGGCAATTTCTAAACCAGCAGAAGGATGAATGTCTGCCTGGGATGATTTGGCTTCATCTGCCTTGTGGTCAAGAGGACAAAAAATAAATAAAAATATATATATATATTTAAACATGCAAGTCTTGAACTTGTTCTAAAGTGTGTAAAAGTTTCCAGGCTTTGGCACATTCACAGGAGCATAAACCCTGTGCGACTTCAGAGAGAATAAAAAGTCTCTGCTGCCTGTGTTCGCAGAGCTTGATTGGCATTGTCTGTTTTCCCTGTGTGTGTGTGTGTAAGTGTGTGTATGAGTTTGTTTAACAAAGACTGGAGGACAGCCCACCTCCCAGTTACTGCTCTCTCTCACACAGAGAAGTACAGAGAGAGAGAGCGTTGTTCCACTCCTCCTCAGGGATTTGCATCTCCCCAGGGGGCCTGAGGGAACGGACCTGCTGCCTGTGCTGCTGAATGAGAGAGACAGGAAGGAAAGAGTGAATAAAAAAAAACGAGTAAGAAAAAAAAAGTAAGGCTCATTTGAGGGGTTTCCGCTGGTGTCGAGCATGCCTCACTGGCAGGTTCGGACCGTCAGTGCTACCTGCGTGCTGCTCTGCCTCCAAACGGACGCCGTCCTGTCAGAGGAGCTTCTTCATGCTGCAGCTTTAGGCCGGAGCCGGTCGCTCGCTCAGACATGGGGCCGGTCTGCTGCAAGCCGGACAGACTGAAGAAACAACATCTCCAAGGTAACGGGAAACAGATGCTGGAGATTTTTTTTCTTTTTTTTTACAAGAGGCAGAGAGGTGGAGTAGCTTTGAGACTGCTGGAATCTCTGATTTACAGCAGGTTTAGCCTCTTCTTGCCCTGCTCGTGCCCCTTACGCGTCTCACAGAGAAGACTTTTAGGGCACGATGTGGTTTCAAATATTCTGCACGCAGCAAGGCATTAACAGTTGGACTTTTAGTGCAGAGTTCTGCTGTAAAATGAGTAACTTGTAACTGCAACATGTGTGTGCACACATACGAGTTTGGGTGGCCAATTTTTGACCAAGTTTCTTACAGCCAAATGAGTCTCTCTTGGCGGTGACTTGGCTGACTGATGGGTAATACTGCTCTGTACCGGCCCTGCTGCACACAGACAGCAGGAGCTTGTCGTGTACACTGCAGTGTGTGCTGGATTGAGCCAACAGGTCATTTCTCAAACTCGTGTCCTCGTTTAGTCGTCGATGCTTCTTCTCCTTTTCTTTCAATTCCTGTTTCTTAATAGCTAGAAGATGTTTTTCCAAGAATTCTGACACTTCAGCAGACTTTAGAAAAACAAACTTTTACGTACATTTTGTCGAGCAAGCCTAATCCTTGCATACTGTTGCTACTGAGTAACAGGGCTTGTGCTCTAATCTTTAAAGCTATTAGTTGCCTTCAAATTGTTCTCCCTCAATCACTCAGAGCCAACAATAAGTAGCACAGAGGTCTTATATAAAGTTAAAACCCAGCCACTTTATCAAAGTAGTAGGCCCGATCCACAGGGCAACACGCAGTCTCCATGACATGTTGCTGGTACTTACAGCCTCTTTAAAATCAAAAATAAAAGGAAGATTTAACATATACCCTGGAAAAATTTCAGTCAGACTCTGGGGTTCCCAACAGAGGAGAAAAGTGCAGTCAGAGTTAGTTCATGTTCCACTTTCTTTTTCTGAACAGTTAGAACCGTCTTCTATGCCGAGTACAGTTCCAATACGTTCAGTGATGAGACAAAGGTTCCATTCCAGTCACTTACTGTAGATTCTTTATTGCTTTGAGCATTTGGGTCTGGTTCTTCAGAACTGAAGCCGGTGCTGTGGGCAGTTTGAACGGGGTTACTGCTGCGTTACAACTTAGCGGCATAACAAGTTGGCACCAGGCCCAATGCAAGATGGTCCAAGCAGGTACTGCCCAGTCCAATGTTTAGCTCACTTTTCACCCTGCCTTCCTCTTGTCCATCCGGTCTCCACTCAGATTTTTATTTTTTTATTTTTTTAAATACACACCAATTCCAGCATATCAGCCAGCTGTGGCCCTGTGACGAATGCCCCAATCTCACAGTAAAAAGAGCAACACGAGGTAGCGAGTGAAAGAATGCAACCAGCAACATGCTTCGTGTATCAAACCCCTGAAAACAGAAACAATGTCGAAAGCACATCAGTGTTTGCCGAGGTCAGCTACATTATAGGTGGAGTCCCTGCACAGAAAAGTCAGTTTAATACTTTAGATTCGCCTGACTGGCCATTAGCCTCCAATAGTGTCTTTTATAGTCCTCTGAAGCCAGCTTCTACTCGTCTGCCAACTGTCAGTTTCTGTCCGATGCTGCGCAATTTTACGCATTTCTGTAATCAACAATATCTGCGATTTCACTTATTAATCATCCATTAGTCTTCTTTAAAGCAGCTAACATAGGTATGAGTTGATGATTGTGTGTATACAGTGTTACATTACTACACTTTAACTGAAAAAAAAAAAACAAAAAAAAAACAACAAGTTAGACATTTCCTAAATTTAGCTCAAATATCAATAAGCCAACAACGCTGTCACCATTTCCTCATATGTTTCCATCTTACTGCTACAAAAAACACATTCTTATTAACCAGCCATGCTTCTTTGGTTGATCACACATACGAGACGGAGGAAACTGAGCACTGCTTCCACAACACGAGCTGCATCCACAGCGTTAACAAACTAACCTTCTGACAGAACAGTCAAAGAAGAAAAGTTTCTGCATCAGGTTTCAGTACAAAAGGAGTTTCTGGCAAAGAAAAGCAACACCCATGTTTTCTTATTTAGGCTATTTTTTTCTCCCCTTCTTCCTTCATTTAGTATCTTTGCTGCTGAAAGGAGTTTCTCTGTGGGAGGGGATGGTGGCGAAAGTAATGATTGCTTGCCCGGAGATTTTGCCATTGCTGAAATTTTCAACTCTATGCTGTTACCTGGCAGATTAGAGGTTTTGTCCCCGCTTCTTCTTCAGCTGGCTCCTAGCAGACCATGTGACTCCCATCTCAACTGGTGGCCTAAACGGGCAACACAGGTCTATCCCCAAAGGATTTTAATTGTTTTATCCTGACTGCATAGGTTTATGTATTTAACAGACGCTTTTATCCAAAGCGACTTACAAATGAAGATATAACAAGCTATATAAAAAGCTAACAAGAAACTTTTTCAAGAAGAAAGAAGGAACCCACTAGTCCGACTCTGTCAGAGGTGACAGAGTAGAGATAGGGTGCAGGCATAGAAGGAAGTGCAGAAAGAGAAAGTGCAAAGATAGAGGGGGTAGGTAAGTACAAGGTAAGTGCTAGGATAGGAGGTGCTCTCTGAAGAGCTGGGTTTGCAAGAGCTTCTTGAAGATAGACAGGGACGCCCCTGTTCTGGTAGCGCTCGGTAGGTCATTCCACCATCGTGGGATGACACATGAAAAGAGTTTGGATTGTCTTAGGCGTGATGTAGGCACTGCTAGACGACAATCCTGGGACCAACGGAGGGACCGAGTTGTGACATAAGCCTTTGCAAGAGCATTCAAGTAGATGGGAGCCGTTCCATTAAGCACTTTGTAGCTAACAGTGACTTGAATTTGATGCGGGCGGCTAAGGGCAGCCAGTGGAGCTCAATGAACAGAGGGGTGACGTGTGCTCTTTTAGGCTGATCGAAGACCAGACGCACCGCCGCGTTCTGGACCATCTGCAGAGGTTTCACAGCACAGGCTGGGAGACCAGTTAGGAGAGCATTGCAGTAGTCAAGGCGGGAGATGACCATGGCCTGCACCAGGAGCTGGGTGGCATGTTGGGTTAGGTATGGTCTGATCTTTCTTATGTTTAGTAATGCAAAGCGGCACGAACGAGCAACCAAGGTAACGTGATCTTTGAAGGTTAGTTGGTCATCAATCATGACACCCAAGTTTTTAGCAACCTTTGATGGAGCAAGAGATAGGGATTCAGTTTGGATGCAGATGCTGTGGTGTATGGACGGTTTGGCTGGGAAGACAAGCAGTTCAGTTTTTGGGAGGTTAAGTTGGAGGTTCATAGTGTGGTTGCTCTGTCTTTGCATTACAAGTTTCTGTAATTACCAACCCTACACAGGCCCATTAGAGTCAGGGATGAACTTGCTTTGAACTGGTGAGGTGGTTGCACCACACAAGTTAACCTGATGGGACAACTGAGCTCTACATATAATTTTCAGGTCTAACCTTAAGCCAGCAACGTCAGTAAATGCCACCAAAGGTAGGCCGACTGCCAATGTTGTTACGCACCCAGTAATGGAACCGTTACTTCCCAGTTGAGTAATGGGCCGACTTTCTCGGCGAGTGCTGGCAGGTCTCTTTAAGCCATTGATGCTCAACTGCCTCAAACGTGCAATATTTCATCCGACAGCTCTATCAAGCCATCTTGGCAGTTTAATGTTCAAACTGCTTCAGCGAGGAAAGGACTCAAGCGCCTTCCTTCCACCTTCTCTTCAGTTCCACTCATCTCCCGTTCAGAAGCATCTGAGCGCCGGCTGACATTTAAGAGGAAAAGCAGAGGTGTGTGTTCAGTGAGAGCAGAAGTGCGTGTGCTGTAAACATTCAGCCTCCTCGCAGTTTCAAATGTCAGCCGCTGACTGCCGTGTGGAGGGACTACGATCAGATTCATCACAAGAGCTTTGAGAAAAACTCAATTAAACGTGCGCCTCTGTAAACCCTGCTCTCGGCTTTATCTTAATAGGCTCCAAAAGGGATCCTTGTACGCCTTGTCAATCCAAGCTTGGATGTTCCCAGAGTTCTGAAGCCCACTGGGTATGTTAGGATTGATTTAAGTGGCTCAGTCTGTGCGTGTTTGTGTTGCATGATAGCATTAGATGTATTGGATGTGTCCAGGCTCCTTCATGTCCACATCTCAATATATTTTTCAAAACCAAGGAGGCCTTTTTCATGCCTCTTTTCCTAATGTCAAGTTCAAGCACGCATTTAAATACAATAGCGTAAATCAATTACTAGTGGTCATGAAAGGAGATAAAACATCTAATAATTGTAAATCCCCCTTTTTGCTATTGCCAGCAGAGCAGCGTTCGTCAGGACCGTGAGACTTTGAAAAGCTGGGTGACAATGGCCCTGAGCTTAATAGCACTGCTGTTGATATTTGGTTTCGCCTCTCACAGCTAAATGACTGGGACAACAATGACTGCAGCAACACCCCCCCATCTGACACAAACTGCCCAATTTAAGCAACCAGAGAAGCGGCATTCCCCAAATAACTTCAATATATGGCTAAAAGAAATCCTGTACGCACAGTAAGAGATGATGACGCATTTGCCATTTGTTACATTTTGTCATTTTTCTGCAAAACAAACGCGTTCATTGTTCCTACCTCAACTTCATGATCCACAATGTGCTTTTTTAATCGTAGTGTTCGATACATTTCACATGGTTACACACAACTGTTGTTGTCATGCACAGTTAAACCAACCAAAAAAAAAAAAAAAAAAAAAAAAAAGGGAGTACATGAGGCCATTTCTGCATCTGAACTCCTTACATGCTGATCAGGATGAGCCACAAACAAGAGCATCCTCTGCAGAACTTCAGCACCATCTTGTGTTTAGAAACCATTACTGCATGTTGATTTAAACAAAAAAAACCTGTTTAATAGAATTTATCTAACGTCAATTTAAAGAAATACACCAATTACAGTTTATGTAATCCAGGCGATAATTTGTTAATGCCTTTGAGCAGTTTCAACTGTCTACATCTAAAACACTGCACTCAGATGACATTAAGGTAAACTGCCATTACAGAACACTACACGGCATCTGCAGGCTTAAGGATGTTGATGTATGGATCACTAAAATATAAGACCTTTACATCTCCTGGTTGTAAAGGAAATTCAGTGGACAGACAAACTGTCTCATAATAACCCACAAATGTCATCAAAATCACCCTGAAAAGAAAAAATTATAATTTTTCCTGCCTAAATCAGTTATTAAGATATGACAACAACACAAATGAAAACATGAAACATTAACTGTATAACGTAAAAGATAAGTGGGGTGGATCTGCTGTACTCACATGCTCCTTATGTTTGGCCCCACAGGTGGAACTGGAGAGAAAGACCGGGCCCCCATCAGCCATGAATCCTTCCTGCTCATGGCAAACTCCCAGACAGACATGGATGATTGGGTCAAGGCCATACGGCGGGTCATCTGGGCGCCGTTTGGAGGAGGTAAACCTAGATCCTCTGAACTGAAACAAAAGGAATGTGGCGACTGCTACACTTGCAAACAGATTATCAGCCTTCAAAGATTTGTGCTATTAAAAATTCAAAGTTCAAATGGACTGAGATAGCTTCTGTTTCTGGGTAAAGGACAGGAAAAAAAGCTTTTCTAAAAATACTTCAATGCCAATTAAGTTTGAAGCATACCTTCATAAGCCAGGAGGTCTTCATTTCCTATCAGCCCTGCAGGCTCCAGTCTCCCAACTATATTTGAAATAAGATCTTGCCGTTCAAGCAGAAAAAGACAACAGCAGACCACATCTCCGGCCCGTCTCTGTTCTACTTTATGAAAGTCACAAACTCTTAGCACGAGCACCACTGTGTCTCAGTTCTTGGACTTAAACATCTGTATCCGACTGGAGAAACGGGATCAGCGTCTGCAGGCGGTCTATTCCAGTAAGCTGCGGCTGTAAATTCAGAAACAGGACATTTGGCCTACAAATCAGACTGCACAGTAGGGAGCTCGTTTGTCATTTGTAATTACAATCTTCAACTTAAATTCCCACCAAAAGTCAATTTCCAATCACACATCGTGTGCTGTATACAGGATGTGGGAGGTCGAAGCTAATCCCGTTTTCCTTTTTTTAAACAAAGTCTCTAGTGTTTCGACACAGCAGCTGACCTGTCGTTAATTGTCACCCGTCTGCATGTCAGACTAGTGAACTTGACAGAGGGGCCGAAATAAACCGAGGCATGTCTGGCTGGGAGCTCACAGAGAGCAGCTGAACAGCAAGGTGTGGGGTTACCAATAAGCACTATATTAATAGGAGCATAAATGCAAAGTAACGCACCGTTGACAGAGCGTGTGACGTCACAAGTCTGATCTGGATTTTTGTTGTTTTCTTTTGGACAACTTTTCCTGAGGTGGTTTTTTTTTTTCTTCCTAATAGTCTAGGGTGTCGCTCTGCTCTAATAAAAATCCTGATTTTATAACCACACCATGATTGATAAAAATCCACTTTTTATTCAAGTAACTTCCTGTTATTTGAATGTTTGAAACATTATACCAAAACTTCACACTTGTTTCTCACTGAACTTTGAGTAATTCTTTACCAATCCATAAAATCTCCACCTCTGTAATGGTTTAACAGTCCACAGTGGCAGAAATATAATCTATTTATCTAGTGTGCACTCTTTATATTGGCATAATAAAAACGGTCGTTCTATTATGCAAATACAGAAGTTACTTCAATATTCCTTGTAAAGAAATTCTCACATTTAGGATGTATGATAAATTGATATTTGCCAATTAAAGCCTGAAGTTCCTTTTAAATGTGATAAAGTTCCATTTGTTGTATCCAACCTCAACAGCTTTAACTGCCTCTCAACAATTAAGTTAATTCAAAGCAAGACTGTAAACTCAAACTACCACGTAACCTATTCGTTAGTGAAATGTTAATTTCACATATTCAATTTTTGCATTTTGTCCATTACCAGCTTTGCCTTTTGAAATTCGAAGCATGTTAATGACAATGAGATTTTAAACCGGCAATTAAGACTCGAAGCTCATTTGAAAATGGTTACAGATTTAAAAAAATGTTTTAATTAGTTTAATAATTTAATAACTCTTTTGGTAAAACAATGGAGTGGGCAGCTACTGGTCATTAGGCTCTAGATTGGAAGGTTTTAGCTTTCATTTACATAAAAACATATGCTAATACTTGATAAGTTAGCATGGCAGTGCATGTCAAAAAAACGTCTTTACACATATTACAGGTTTCATTTGAGGGTGGTTTAAATTGCCTACTTGATATCTTACAAAAAGTTGAACTTTGAAAACTTCGATAACTTTGAACTTGAAAATTTAGATGGAGATAAAAAGAAAATAACTAACTTTTCCCTATCCAAACAATTTGAATCCTCCAAAATCTAAAAACAATGGTGTCAAGCAAAAAAAAAAAAATCTGTTTAACATTAGTTCAGTTTTGCTTTAATAGACCAGTCCTCTTTATATGCGTTCTTAATCTAAAATGTGGTTTGTTTAGTTTAAAACCAAATAAATATTTTTTTAAAAAATGCAAGGGAGAGGAGGCAACTAAATTAATTTATTCCTAAATGTACTCTGTGATCTCAGACCGGGGTTGGTGACGCAGTTACTATTACTAAATTACATCAACGGTTACTCACTGTGGCGCGGACATATTTCCAGCCTCCCTCTCAGATTCACAGGCCTGTCCAGAATAGATCTTTCGCCAACTTGCAGACCTGTCATTAACAGCAGCTCCACAGTCAGCACACTGACCCCCCCGTCTGCTACCGGCCATATTTCTCTGCTCCCTCTTCGCCTCTGTCTTTTTCCTCAACTTCTTTATACGGTGCAGGGACTCGGAAATAAATTATTAATCTGCGATATCCAAAAACCAAATGCCATACACGGAATGGACTAACTTAGTGAAATGTGATTTGGGTATGTATGAGAGAAGCTCTCTGCTGCTGTGCAGCTCCTGTACGGTGAAATACTACGATTACTGCGAGCTGTCAGCCAGCTGCGACTGCTGCAGTCAATCAACAGGTAATTAGCGGCGGCCAATTAACTTGGTTTAAAGATGCTTTTAGGGTGCCCTGTTTAAGACAGAGTATTTATCTTTATCTTGAGAGTCTTGTAGTCAATTCTGTGTGAAAATGAGGAATAGTCCATGTGATTTCCACAAATACAGGATCTATCTGCAAACTTTTTTAAAGGTCCTTTATGTGACAAACTGAGCAGTATCATACAGCAGTCTTGCTCGTGCTCTAATCGCAGTAAAGTAGCATGTCTCAGTCCAAGCAAAAATGCATTTGTACTCAATGAATACGTTTAATTTCTGTATTTTCTTGAAATCTTTATATATGTGTACTCAGAAGAAAGAAAGAAAAACATCTAACCTAGTAAAGCTTCAACCCACCAAATGCACTGTCTCTCTCTATGTTTTCTTTGTTCATCCTCAGGGATATTTGGCCAGCGTCTAGAGGACACGGTGCAGTATGAGAGAAAGTTTGGCCCCCGCCTGGCCCCCCTGTTGGTGGAGCAGTGTGTGGACTTCATTCGAGAGAGGGGTCTGGATGAGGAGGGTCTCTTCCGGATGCCCGGACAGGCCAACCTGGTCAAAGAGCTTCAGGAGGCCTTCGACTGCGGGGACAAGCCTCTGTTTGACAGGTAGAGAGAGCATCTATCTAGAATCTCTGATTTTTATTTTTTACAGTCCTGATGCACCTTCCTTTCCTGTACTATTTCTTTCTATTTATTGTGTATTAACTTGCAGTAACACAGAAGTCCACACGGTGGCATCATTGTTAAAATTGTACCTGCGAGAGCTGCCTGAACCAGTGATCCCCTTCTCCAAATATGAAGACTTTCTAACCTGTGCACAGCTTTTGGCCAAAGATGAGGAAGAGGTTTGTGCAGATTCCTTCTTTGTCTGTGTATTATTTGGGTGCCATTGTGTATAGAATGAGTGCTACAGTGTGTTTTGTGTTTTATATCAGGGGGTCCAGGAGCTTGAAAATCAAGTTAGCACTCTACCTCTACCTAACTTCAATCTCCTCAAGTACATATGCAAGTAAGTCCCCCCCTACCCCTTTTGTTTAGACTTGATGATTTTTCAAAAATTATGTATTTTTCTGTCCCAGTCTTCACACGATTATCTGTCTATAGGTTTCTAGATGAGGTCCAGTCCCACTGTAACGAGAACAAGATGAGTGTCCAGAACCTCGCCACAGTATTTGGACCAAATATTCTTCGTCCCAAGATGGAGGACCCAGTTACTATCATGGAAGGTATGCACAACTTAATAATTATTCAAATTTGTCCCCAAAGTGTTTCATTCAACACATTACTCACCGTAGTAGTCCCATCTGATAACACTATTAAACATTTTGTAGGGGCAGATTGAACCAAGTAAAATTCACTGTAACTTTCACGATAATCTGCCTGAATGTGGTCTACATTGTCTAGGAACCTCTCTGGTCCAGCATCTAATGACAGTCCTCATTAGGGAACACAACCGATTGTACTCAGGGAGGGACCAGGAACGAGCCATTATACCTCAAACTGAGGTACCTGTCCAGGGGCATCAGCTCCAACACCGCAGCCTAGGAGCATGGATCTCGGAAGAGGACCTACAAAGCTGTCCCGTTTCCAACCCCGACCAAGAACTTCACAGCAGTGCCTCGTCCCTGGATGCCAAACTGTGCGCAGCTGTCGCTCCCACACAGGCTCCTAACCCGAACCCTGGAACAAAACTTGGATCTTCAACAGGGAAGGGTGAGCCAGTGGTCAGCCCTAGTAAACAAGCCAAGACCATGCCTTCCTGGAAATACTCATTTAAAAGCTCCTCGGCACCTCGTTCGCAGCCTCAAACTAAGCAAAGTGTCACTGGGGGCTCAGTGGCAGATACAACCAGTGGTGGTGGAGGAGGTAACTGGCTCATGAATGGTCTGTCCTCCTTGAGGGGACACCGGCGCACGTCATCAGGTGAGCGGTCCACCCGCGATCGGGACTCTACCGGCTCCTCCCAGAGACTGTCCACCTATGACAATGTCACCTGCTCTTCTAGCGTGGGGAGTGTTCCGAGTGTCTCCAGCACACCGTGGTCTACATCCTCCTGTGAAATCTCAGTCCCTGACTCTGGCGGGGATCCCTCAGCACATCAGAACTTTGGTGGTGGTGTAGATGGTGGTGAAAAGGGGGAGTGGTTGGAAAGCCAGAGGGAGGCTGAAATAGAAAGGGATGGAGGGATGATGACAGAGCCCAGCTCTGAGCAGGACAGTTATGAGGCCATGGAACTTTGCACTAGCAGTGCAGCCTGCAGTGAGAACGGAAACTTGGCCTTGGCAGCTGGAGTGCCGTCCATTATCATGACCGAAGATGGAGATGCGAATAACTTAAGTCTGAGCAGTCTGGTGGAGGGACTTAAGGATGAGTTGAGGAAGCAGAAGTCCACATATGAGGCCAGGATTCAAAAGTAAGTCTATGTTGCAAGATCTTTTTAGTCATGTTTAGGCAATTAATGTTTATTTTCTCCTGGTGCTTACTGTGTCGTTGATACAAGTGTCATGTCTGTTTTAGACTTCTGCACCAGGCACACTTCCTTGCAGACTGTATGGAGTGAACTATGGCATCACTCTGTCTGTCATGTTTTCATTTTACATTACAGTGGTGCTGCTGTATATATTATATTCTATATGTGGTGGAGAGATATTCTCTATTCTCAGAGAACCAGGGTTACACTGTAACCCCACATTCTCTATCGTAAGACCATAAAGAAACTACCTTTATGTGTGTTGTGCTGCATCCCCTCAGACTGGAAGAGTCCAGTGCTGCTCTGTGTGCCCAGATGGAGCGTTTGGAACAAGAAATGGAACAAGAGAGGAAGAAACAACGCATGCTGGAGATCAAACTTCGAAACTCTGAGCGAGCACGGGAGGATGCAGAAAACCGCAACCGACTTCTGGAGAAAGAGATGGAGGATTTTTTTTCCACACTGGGGGATCTGGCCCTGGGTGCAAGAACAAGTGACATTTGATACAACATGGTCTTTTATTTGTGTGAGACTGTCAGTGTTTCAGGGGCTACCATCATCTTCAGTGCATCAGAACGTTCCTTAGGAAGAAGATTAAAACAAGAGAAATGAAAAAAGGCATGTTGTTGCACATTCCCTACAAGCTTGAAATTGAAATGTGGAGATGGTAGTAAATGCTAAAGGTAGTAAATGTAGTCCCTGTCAGGATCGTCTCCGCTTGACGATTTTGACTCTTGCATGCTTGAAACTGAACATTAAAAGGGCGCTTTTGTGATGAGCCAACACTCCTTGCAAATTTTCCAGGGTTTATCTTATGAAGGCAGTGTTTTAAACATTTCAGGTGCCTGTACAAGACTGATATAAAATAATGTAACATCCCTGACATTCTCTGTACTGGTTAGCACTGACTTTTTGAACCACTACTTTACATGGACGCTAAGTTAATGGATTTTGTGCTTAAACTGTAGAGTTATTAGAAATGTCACTGTTAATGCAGATAGCTGATTGATATTAATCTTCATTGGATATTTATGTTAAAGCAATAGTCTGACATTTTGGGGAATATTTAATGTCCTACAGAGGGTTATATGTTAAGTTTGATACCACTCTGAACCTGAGGAAGTGCTGGCTAGTAGTTGCTATTAGCCTAGCTTAAGACAAAGAGAGGGGGAAAAGGAAAAACAAACAAGCAAAAATTCACTAGTAATACCTAAAGGTAAGTAATCATGCTACATCATATTTGCATATCAATCGCCTAATTTTAAAAGTCAGTAGACAAAAGTAGACATTTTTAATTTAGTTAGTTTCTTTAACAGGAAATGAGTCTTTAAGCTAATCTAAGCTAACTGTCTTAAGCGCTTGAACATTTTGTGGTTTCTGACTTCTCAGTAAGCATTCAACAAAACGGCAAATAGTTACATTGTACAGAGTCAATTTATCTAGTGGAGGAAGCTATGAAATGTCTTTCTTTTTTGTCCAGGCTTTGGAAATGAAACGGTTGCTAAAATGTAAATTTACCAAAGTGCTATTTTGTGGTAATGTTGTGAGGCCCAAAACTGAATTCTGACCAGGATGGTGACTGCAAAAAGTCCCATTGATGTACAGTATATCTCCAATCCTAGGCATATTGAAGTGTTTTAATAGTGAGTAACCACTAGTTACTTTTATGTAATTTGGGTGAACTGGTTCTTTAAGTACAGTGAAGGTTTTAGTAGCAGTTCCTCAACTGGTATCATCCTCCATATTTTTACTGCAAGCGCTTCTATGGTTTTCTGTAGAATTCAGTTTGTATATCGTAAAAGGAAAAGCAGGTTTCAGAAAACAAGATTTCCCAAATGGTTTCTTCCGTAGTAACTGAAGCATCAACAGATGGGACTCCCGCCACAGCTGCCTCAAACTCTTCTTTGTCCTCAGGCCCTTCCAGTGCCTCTCTCGTCACCATCGACATGGTTTCCAAGTACATTTGATGGCAAAGCCTGGGTCTTCAATTCATTCTGATTCTTGCTGATGTAAATATACCTTTGATGTACATATAATATAACAGGGATGATGAAAACCATTCTGAAAGCATTTTTCAGCCTAGTACACTTGCAAGTGGCTCATTTACAATACACAGTAAATACCAAAGCTGGACTGCCTCAGCTGTTCACTCACAAGCGATCAGAATGGCCTGCTTGGAAGCCATGTTGATTTTGGCACATGAAGCTGAACACTGCCCTCAGAGAAACAATGGAGTTTCCTGGTTGTGCCTTCAGGGAAGTGTGTTTAAATAGGAAATAAAATGTAATGTTGCTTGCTTGTCTGGAAACGTGCATATATTTACCCATAGTATACTCAGTGGCTGCATTGTTTTTTTTTGTTTTTTTTTAATACAATGAACAAACTGCTGATGCTGATAAATCACTTGAAGGTGCCAATTCTTGTGAAAGTCAATTGTGAATTGAGTGGAGGTTTTGCATTACGAATGTATCCTTGTAGTGAATGTGTTATTGATTAAAAACCAGCCCTAAAAAAAAAAACTGAGTAACAAAAAGGAAGCCTCTCCTTACATTCAACCTGCATTTCTGGCTCCAGCTGTATGGCTACAGTGTGGCGTAAGACACAGGGTACTGCTGGTCATGTTATAAAATGTGTCGCAATAAGTCTTTTTCGTTACAAAGTGTAACTGTGAAGGTTTTTGTTTTGTCAAATGAACATATCGATTTGATCAGAATTCCATGTGGATATCAGCATCATATTACCAACCAAAAGAACGTTCAGAGTGTCACTGGTGATGGTTTTTTCCTCAAAAAAAGGGCCCAATGATCATTTATAATTCTCTTTGAAAGTGTGCTTTTGGTTGGACAACTTGATTGTTTTCTAAAGAACTAAATCACAATGAATTATTTTACTGGTTTAAAAAACGGTCCTTCATAGACTCATCTCAAAACCAAAAGCAGGTACTTTCATTCCAACAGGACTTTTCTTTCGTCTTATGTATGTCTCATGGCTATGGATAACTGTTTTGTATTGCTCTGCTGATCATCTATGGTGCTTATTTATTATGGATTTCCACTGTTGTAATAAATCCCATGCCATATGTGGGAATAAAGGTGACTAACATGTGAAACTGTGTGGTGCACTTGAATTTCTAGAGAATGCGAAATAATAAAAAGGTCCTTTTCATGTGAGTCATATTTGACAGGAGTCTTAAAAATGCTGTGAAATTTTCAGGTGACCATTAAACAGACACGGTAGATGTTGTCAGCTTTGGTTACAAGCACTTTCCTCTAAACTAGACCAACAAAATATCAATACAGCATGTAAAGAACTGAATTCAGATTTTTTTTTAATTTTTTTTTTTTTAAAAAGCTGTTTTAAGCAGCTGGCTATGTTGTACATAACCAGACATCTAAGAAAAACAAAATGTATATTTCCATTTTATTTTGAAGTGCCACATCATGCTACTCAATAGCAGTATTCAACACTTTAGCTCGTAAAATCTGCAGTATCATTTCAAAATTACTGTGTTGTTGGGTTTTTGAGAAGTTTGTTAAACATTAGCTCTGAGTACTGGAAAAGATGTGGGTCTTGAAGAAAGAAAGACCACATCCCTCAGAGGCAGTGGAGCCTTTCAAGTACCGACAAAGCTTACCCAACTCCATGAAAGCAAAGACAAAACATTTGTTCATACGGAAAGAAGACGTACAATCATGAACCAAAGTGTATTTCTTTTATTTGCAGTACATTTTTTTTTTCCATTTCCAGGAGGTGGCATCATGAGATCCCAGTGCATGTATTCTAGTAGTGCACTTCTTCACTGGTTGCGGCTGGGACGCGCAGATCCAGGAATTCTTAAAACTAGTTGCATGGCTGGATTCACTAGCAAACATTACAAACCAGCACCAGACATATAACGATTTCTTGTAGGTATTTACTCAGCTTTTTTGTGTTTATTAACATACGAATACGTCCCATATCCAAAATCTGTCAGCAATGTGCGAATCAAAGAACTTTCGGACTCTACATCAAATTACGGCCGACAGATATTTTGGTGGGAAAGACCGATTACGTAACATCATGACTAAAAAAACAAGTCACAGAAATAACAATTGATCTTATTTGTAAAAAAAAAAAAAAAAAAGAAAAAAAAAGAAAGAAAGAAAGAAAGAAAGAAAAAAGAAGGAAAACATGGATTGACGGTACCAAAACATTTTCTTTACCTTCAGAAGACAGCTATGGCTAAGCCCATCACATATTACTAGCACAGTTTGCTGAAGGTATTGCACATTTAGTTAAAAAAAACAAACAAAAAAAACAAAAAGAAAACCGAGACAAACCCCCCAAAAAAAGAAAAAAATATTTTATATAACAATTCTCTTACTTCTGGGTGAAGTATACATAATGTACAAAACTAGAAGTCTGCTGAAACTGACAAATAGTACACTTTCAAATAAATAAATAATGGAATCTGTTATTCACACATCTTCGATAGCTAATTCTGCAGGTGACTAAATATTTGCACGAACTGGCAGAAAACTCAGCGTGAGGTAGTTCATCAAAGCGGACTTAAATTAGAAGAAAATTGTTTGTAGAGATGTAATAATATTACTAATAAAGCAACAACAACCTAAGATGGAAAAAAAAAGAAAGAAATGAATAAAACTCAAATTAATGCCCCTAACGTTGGGTTAAGAAAATTAAGAGCACTTTCAAGAAAAAAAAAAATGTTTTTCTGATTTACATTTTTTACTTTTAACCAATATCATATTTGGATACATTCCGCTGTTTTGTTTAGATTACTCCTGCTTTTCATACAGATGTGACACTGCTTATTGATTAAACAGTACTACCATGCATAAATTGTTAGAAATTTAATATTTTTTTCTGTTGGAAACTATTATCATTGCTGCAGTTTAGTTATATACTGCATTATTTTTGGCTCCACAGCTGAATATTGATGCTCGATACTGATTAAAAAGCATTTCTTCAACATTGCGGTGGGCAGTGGCACCAGCTGTTTGTTACAATGTAAGTGTTAAGTAAGTCCACTTTTATAAATCACCAAATTCAAACGGGTTGCACCAGATAAACTTTTGCGAGTGTAGATATTTTACACCCCTGGAACCTATCTGGAGCAAAGCTAAAATTTTTTAACAAAATTAGTATTAAGAGTTGCGTGGCTGATTGACAAGCTGTTTGCTTCTTTTGTGTGATACTGTGTAGCAAACTGTCATGGCAATATGTCCTTTTCGATATGCTTTATTAACAGTTGTGTAATTATTAAGATAGCCTTTGTCGTCTAATATGAATAATATCAATGACTGTACAGCTAATTGGTTAGCTAAAATTTGATAGTTAGCGTTGTGCAGCAAGCTGACTAAGCTAGCATTTTCACTAATTGCCAGACCTAACGTTCGCTTGTTAAAAGAGTGTTAAGAGTTGTGTAACTGACAACCTAACTTTTTTCTTATTTTATTATGCCCGTGCAGCTAACTAACAGGCTAATGTTGAAGTGGTGCACAGCGACTTTGCAAAGCTAACATTTGCTTGTTAATATAGTGAAAATGAATGGTTGTGTGGCTAACTGACAAGCTAACGTTTTACAATTGTATTAAATACGAAACGTTGCATCGCTAACTGACAGGCTAAATAATTGTATATATATTTCAAATAATTGTTTATATAAATTCCCTTTTGAGAATTAATAAACCATTTTCCAAGTCAACTTTTCACTAACCCTTTGGGGATAAAATATCAGTGTCTGTGCGTATAATTGAAGCAACTAAACTTTTATAATATGTTTTTTTTAATGATTAAGCTCATTAAAAGTTTTTTTGTCCGATTATCTATTGATGGCTGTGCAGCTGTCTGAAAAGGCTACAACTAAGCTACACTTTGCAGGGGCACTTCTAAAATTACAACTCAATTTCACAAAAGGTTCTGTACCGTGAGTGAAAAAAAAGGGTGATGGTTCCTTTTAACAGACTAAATGATAATAACTGATTATATTTGCAACATTAAATATGTCCTACTAATGGAAACATATCTATCCCTTAAAAACAAACAACAATAACAAAAAAAAAACATTCATAATGGACTATAATATGTTTCTTTTGGCCTGCAACAAAAGGCATTTGTTATATGGACCTCTTTTACGGCGCCATCTGCTTCCAATCTCACTACAGGTGATCTACAAGCATCACAAGGGCCTAATGGATCTTTGGCTCAGGTTTTTTTTTCCCTTTACTGTCAAATGCATTTATTAAGTTTTAATGATGCAACCCGATTTTGCAAATCACTCTTTGTGGCGGATTTACGAATAGCTGGTGCCTGTCACAGACTTGACGTGTTTTGAAAGAGCCATAGTGCAGCAACATCTAAGATGCACGCCACTAGATGGTTCAAACTCTTTAGCTTGACATATTTGGCAGACAAAAAGCTGCCCAAGCACATCATAGCAAAGAGCTACAGTGTATGCTACACTCTAAAGATAACCTTGCCTCTTTGCTGTTGTGTGCTGGTGTGTTACACAGACAATCCCAGCAGTTATCTTAAATCTCCCACCGTAAGCATCCGTTTGTTATAAATACAGGAGAACATCACTTCCTATCTGTTGCAGATAGGTTTTCTTTACGCAGACATTTTGTGGCAACCCTAATAACGGCAGGAATTCAGGAGAATAATGATGGTTAGGGGCATGTTCTCTTCGTACCACAAGGTTTACACACTAAGAAACACTGTGGTAGTTTGGCTCTGCCTTTCTGAGGGCTTTTTCTAACTAAACCTTGAACCTGCCTTTCAAACAGTAAACTTTACCCAAAAAGCTTTATCCTTAAGTAGAACCTTTTAGTTCATTTTTCTCTTACTCTGTCAATCAACACATTTGTCAAGTACTCAAAGGAAATGTATAAAAAAATAAAAAATAAAAAAAATAAAAAGGTTATTAACCTATAATCCGGTTGCTGTCACTCCAAAGAAAGACTTTTATACTTTGATGAAAGACCTTGATAAAACTGCATTTTCTTCTCAAAACGACTCCAACGTGCTTGCGCACCTGAACCCCCGACGTACGCCATCGCTTTCTTACCCTGCAAGACACCGCGGTCTCCTGCTGAAGGGTCAAAATCGAAACAAGTAGAAAAATATACAATACATTTGTGAGAACTACAACCCCACCACACGTTACTGTTTGGACATGGAAACTACCGTTGTTATCAAGACGCCATAAAAGCCTACACATAAACCGACACACTCCCTTCCACAGACTCAGGAATGAACGACAAACAACAGGCACTTTTCCTTTCAAAAACCAAAAATGAAATACACTCGGAGGGCGAAAATTATTGCATACAGTAAGAATAATTTGTTTTCCCGCGAGTCTGGTCGTTGGCGCTGCTTGTATTCGGTTTTTTTTGTTACACATAGTTTGGATTCATAATTGCAGGCAAGTGTGGTATGCAGTGCATGGCCAACGCAGATAGATATCAAATCGCTTTTGGATTTTTTTTAAATCACAACGTACAGATGGGAAGTGTTCTCGTCACACTGCTTCAAACGGCAGAATTGCTATCCCTCCAAGACACCGAATACAACAAACGTCCGCATGCTCTCTTAGTCTCACGATTCCCTACTTGACTGAAGCACATTCCATTTTCGCCACGACCGAACTTGACGACTTCCCACAACTCTCCATCCCACAAAAAAAAAAAAAAACTGAAAAAAACTGAAAAAAACTCTCAAAACACATTAAAGAACATTCTAAAGACCTGAACCGTCACCAAAAACTATCCCACCTAACCGGGTCCATAACGTTGCACCACTTGCTGGACATAAGAGGTACTTTGAAGCGCTTCAAAATACAGAAGACAGTCATTGAGGAGCAATCCCGCGGGACTCAAGTGTGCTGTTCTATAGCCTAAATGTAGAAGTAAAAAAACAAAACAAATCAATCTAATCTCAGCATTTTGACTGAACAGGAAGTGAAGAATTCAGGTAATCATAAAGCTTTCATAAATGTGACATTTAACAACGTAGGAAGTGGTAGTGACTGAAAAGAAAAGTCTTTTTACAAACAAATCTACATGATCGCCGTTCAAATAAAAGGATATCTCATAGGAATTAAAAACAACATCCGTATCATGTCAGATTAAAAACATAAGGGAATTTCTAAGACCACACATTTGTCAATTAAATTAGGTTTCGATGGCTCACTGCAAACTCGTATCGAAGATAAAACTACATCTACCATAAAATCTGTACAAACTCGGTCTACATTTATATGGCAAGTTGTAAAAGCTGTAGCTTACGGGTGAAACTGATGACTTTCAAAAGAAAAATGGATCACACCAGAACAGTTTACAGATATTTCTTTAAATTCGGTTACTGCAAACCGAAACGTAGTGAAACAAAGATTCAATCGTCGTCTTAGGTTTCTGAAAAAATTAAGAAATGACACGATAAATTACAGCTAGAAATGAAAAGAAATGCTAATAAAAAAATGTTTAAAAAACTCTAAAGGTCATTGAAGGGAGGGGAGAAAAAAAAAAAACATCTGTCCTTTCAAAAATGTTTTCTTAAACAGCTATCTGGGCTGGAGACGAGCATGGAGAGGAGGCAAATACGAGGGGCTGGGGGACCAGCGTCAGGCCGGTGGGTTCGGGCATTACCATGGGGTGTGACCCAGTCCAGGACTGGGTCCAGGGGCCGGAGAAGGTGAAGATGATAGTCATCTGCAGCAGCCCACAGGGCCGCTGGCCGTAGCAGCGGCGGCGGCAGCGACCGAGGCGCCGCCGGTCGTCTCCAGGCTGCTGTCGGTGTCGGTCAGGGTCTGGTCGGTGGACATTGAGGAGACGTCGTTGGCGGAGGCGGACGAGGAGGTGGAGGGGTGGTGCTGGTGGTGCTGCGACGGGCTGCTGCTCACTGTTGCACCTGTGCTATGAGAAGCAGGAAAAGGCTTGTGGTCAGTTTCTGAAAGCGGCCGCTTTAATTGGTAGATGAGCTCAAGTCTGAGTAACAGCAACGTTTCTTGATCCGTGAGTGGAACGCGTGAATATTAGCCCACATACTGTGTACCCACACTGTGAAGAAGTCCTGCGCCAGCGTGAAGATTCCCAGCAATCCGAGCAGGAGCACAACAAACCATGACACGAGTTTTAAGACGGTAAAACTCCACTAACCTATGGATGCGGGCTGTCCCCTGATGACGCCATTCTTCGTCCGTTCCTCCCAGTCCAGCACCTCTTTATATATCAATTCTGAAACAAAAAAATGGAACCATTTGTTTAAAAGGTCAGTCGTGGAGCCACAGTCACCATATTTGGACAAGACGGTGAAGCTGGGCAGCAATTCTTAAGAGTCTGATTGGACAAAGGTCTTTGGAACGGGAGTTAGGGCTAACAAGACTGTGAAAAGCACAAAGAAAGCAGACTTTATGTGAAGAATGTTAAGTGCAGTTAGCGTCTTCTGTTTGTTTGTTAGCTTGAGGCTGGTTTAGCTTGCAACAGTCCCCTCTGGGCTGAATGCTTCTTTCTGACTTTAATCCTTGCTTTTACTTGTCGCCCCGGCAACAACTGCGAACAGACGGTGAAGAAATCCACACTCATCCCAGCCTGTTGGGATGCGCTCTCGTTGTACATCTCCACATGTAACAGTGATGAATTCCGAGTTATGATTGCGCAGAAGAATAAAACGCAACTCCCTTAGGGAATGGAAAATTGACTGGCTGCGGATCACAAAGCCAGGCCAACGTCATGCAACATGCTGCAAAGTACCGAGTGTTTTCCATCAGAGAAAAGAGAGGACCTCTCCTACCTTTCCATTCCTCCACTGTGTGCTCTCTCTCATCCAGCTGCTTGTCTGTGATCGCAGGTGGTGGCTTGAAAAAGGAAGGAAAATGCACATTTTCTTTTACTCAGTAGTCATTAGCAACACAAAACAAGTTCACACACACACACACACATCAAAATGCCTGAAACAAAGAATCCTTCAATATAGTTTGGTGTAAAAATCACACACTTCAACGAGCTGTTTTGAAATAAATAAATTAGGCTGCGTAGTGTGACCAGAGGCTGGTAAAGGCTACGCTGCCTGCTGCTGTAATTCAGTAGAAGAAGTAGTTGCCCTGACTGGAAACAAACCTCGAGGAGGAAGAGAAAAAAAACAAAAACAACTGCAGTGGACATTCTTCTTTTAATTCATTTACTGTTTCCAGTCACGCTTTTATTATGCAGTTCTTCCAAATGTAGATCAAAGAAAAGCCAATGGAAGCCCAGCGAGCCTCAAACTAAAGGGGTAAAAACTAGAGATTTGCTTAGGAACTGGCCAGTGGTGAAAACTGCTTTTATCTTTCTCTCTACGCTGAGAGGAGCTGGAGTGAACAACCTGAAAGGCAGCAGAGACTTACAGTAACCGAGGATCTGATGCCTTCCTGATGTGTCACAGCACACCAGCGGAATACAAATCGGCACTCGTCAGGGCTGACAAGACTGTCAGCTCTGAGAAATGCGTTCATGCCACTAAAGGACAAGGAGAAAAGCGGCAGCTCGACTCATTTGCCTGATTACAGGCAAAAATCAGCTGGCACTGGCTGAGCCTTTGTTCCAAGGACAGTCTGAATGTTCGTCACCAGACACAAACACAGAAATTCAGGGGACATTTTCAGACTTTTGCAGCACGAGCACACTAAGAAAGAGGTGGTTTGTGGTTTACAGGGAGCACTTTATCTTTAAATGTAGTCAGAATTCGCACAGATGCGCTTGACTTTTGTGCTGAGGTGGCAGCAGTTTTGGTGGAGAGTTCCACGTTCTCCAAGGTTCCGCCGCCATCGCAACAAAGTGTCATTTGGGCTGCTTTCGAAACCAAGTACTTACTGCTTCCACTTCAGTCGGGTCGTACCACACGTTGATGTAGGGGTGCTGGAGAGCCTCGTCCACGGAGATCCGCTTTGAGGCATCTATTACCAGCATCTTGGATAGCAGGTCTCTGGCTTGGCTCGCTGAAAAAGGAAGAGACAGACACATGAATGGCTTGTTCCAGCTGGAAGGAGGACACAATGCAGGGTGAACGAACAGAGTATCAGTCGGGGAGGAAAAAAAATGATATCAAATAATATTAAAAAAAATTATATATATATATATATATATATATATGGAGAAATGGCACATAAATTCATCTTAAAGCCTGGTGAAACCATTTCCCTTTGTGGCCATCGGTTTTAACGGCCTAAAAGATCCTTGAGCATCTCTGCACTTATTAAAATCAGAACCAAATGGGGAAAAAAAAAAAAAAACCTGCTTCTCTCAAGTCCCATTTGAGATCACAAACCCCCCCGGGTGTTTGCCTCCTAAGGCAGAGACACGCAGCCACCTTAATCATCACTCATTCTGTATGAAGCTTTTGCCAGCGTGAGTCACCGGAGCTTTCAGAGGCACAAGCAGAGGAAGAAGAAGCAGTTAAACCAACACTCGAGGGGGGGGGGGTTGTCACATATTTCTACATCTTAACAAGGACAGAAAAAGATGAGCTACTTTTAAAAAAACAACAACAACCAAAAACACATCCCCACAGTAAACAGGATGATCCTGAGCTGTCACATTTCTGGGAGAGTTGCGTGATGTAAGGCAGCAGCAGCATAATGATTCATCTCTTCGCTGTCAGCAGATGTTTGATGGGCGGCAAACACCTGGAACAACGCTAACTGATGCTATGCTTTGAGGATTTTATCAATCCACCCCCAAAAGCACAAACACAGCCTTTCAATTCTACATTATTGAAAGAAAATTACCTGTCATCATTCCTTTCCCCAAAACGTTCCTTTTACAGGGCGAATGCACTCTTACAAACGGTCACAACTCTTCACGGACTCTCCACTGTGCATCTGCACACCGTAACAACACAACGGCACCCTCACCTTTCAGCTTGTTGTGTTCAGAGTCAGCAGGAAACAAGACATCGGGGAAGAGCTTCTCGAAGCTGTAGCCTGCGTACCGCGGCCGGTTCTCCACGTAGGTCCTCACCGACTGGTTGAGCTTCATCAGGAACTCCTGAGACGGCGTTCCCAGCTGCTCGATCACCTTATTCCACTGGTCGATATCTTGTGGTTGCGGTGTTAAGAAAAGCAGCGGGCAGCATTCGGGCAGAAGGAACCTGCTGAAGTCTGCTGGGTGTTGCACTGATATCTGATTTGGATATGTTGCTAAAATACTCTAATAGAACACAGGTTAGCGACCGTTTACATAGAAAGAATCGATGGTGTCTATATTTCACCTGCACATAACCCCCGAGGAGAGGCGGTGGGATAAATACACTGAGAGAAAGAAAAGGTTTTAAGCATCTGAACTGCAGGACAGATGATGCTCACCTTGATGTTGTCCAGATACTAGCACTACACCTAAAGCTGGTTCTTTCTCAAAGACGAACACACACATGTATATACAGATGTAACACATACAGAAAATGCTCGTTGACGTCTTTGTTCATCCTTTACAACATAATGAAACAAGCGGGTGAAGCTTTGTGTGTCTAAAAAAACTCGCGGATTTCATCAATCAGCTAAAAACTGCTAAAACCGGCCAGAACTTTAAAAAAAAAAAAAAAACGAGATTACTTACAAACGAAGACTGGTGCAGAAAGCTGCGCAGACATGCTGAGTCACCCAATTGGAATGGAGCAACATCAGCGTTGTCGTATTACGACTTTACCAGCTGCAGGGAGCGTTCCCCCACAAATGTGTCGCGGTAGCTTCTTTCCCCGCGTGCGCAAAGGCGTGAACAAAGACGTGAGACAAATGATGAGACGGCACAGTATCTGGGGCGGGGTTGGGGTTGGATGGAGGTTCAACTTAAGGATACGATCAGTGCCTGGAAACAACACACTACCCCGGACCATTTCAGCCATGATGCAGCCAACAGACCAGACATCAACTGAAAAATGAATTGACAACCACCAAATTAGCATGCGGGAGTGACAAAACAAACCAAAACAAAGTGCACACAAAAGGGAGAATTATGATGAAAGAAACCATGATGTGAGCGAGTGGGGGGGGCATGTGAAACAGGACCAAACATGTGCTGCATGCGGCACAGTGCATTCTCACACCGAGGTCAGGGTCCCACACGGCTCTCACCACCAGAACTATACAAAACTGCTTCTTAATCCTTTTGAAAGGTGAGACATTGACGCTCGAGGTCTTGTTTCTTTGCATGGACGCAGACTTGAACGCCCGGTGTATCCTCACTGCAATGCACACTGGGTAGTTAAAGCTGAAGCGTTCTCAGGCACACAGCCAACAAGTACAAGGAAAATGTGCGACGCCGCAGATTAGGAGGCTGACTTTGTGTCAAAGCACTGGCTTTCTCAGTTCTACAGAGAAGGAAAAGAAGAAGAATATTCGTTTTTTTGTTCCGGAGCGTGGAAAGCAGTTCAGAGGATAGACGAGGCGCTTTCTGTCTGCAGAGTTCTCGTCTACGGGAGAGCAAACTATCGAATTCTATTTCAGCTCTTTTTCGGCAGTCTGTATCTGTAGGAAGAGCAGGTGGATGGTTGTGAGTCAAGGTGTCAGGAAAACCAGAGAAATAGAATTTCAATAGTTGCATTTAATGGGAAGGGTGCGGCGGACAAACGGTTTTCGTGTGTGTTAAGTTTCTTTGAGAGAAAAAAATAAAATAAATGCCAGACACTGCTGCAAGCAGCTCAAGGATACAATCCCTTCCTGGAAAAAGGATTTTGTGGCGCACCATTTCTGCCATAATGCAGCCCACAGCCCAAATATCCACTATGTAAGCGCAGCATAAAAGGAGGGAGAAGAGAATAAGCAACAAATGCAACAAGTCAGGAGGAAAAATTTGGTTTCAAGTTTTTTGATTGGACTCTTAAGACTCGTTTGGATCCACCTTGCGATGGCTGAAAGGCTCTGAGAACGGCTATTGGTTACATGCTTTTATATCCGACAGTCCATCTGTTAGACCAAGACACGCGTCTATCGAGTTAGAGAAGAGAAATTGGTCTTTTTTTTTCTAATAAATGTTAAGAAGTGCAGATTGAAACGGCCTTGTATGAAACAAATAGAGCCTGGAGCTAGTTAGCAGAGCTTGGCATTAAGAAAAGGAGGGCTCACCCTTAGTCAAGTCCTTTCTTGGCCCTTTCTTCAGGGGAACAGTTATGAGCAATGTGTTGAGTCTACCTTCTAAAAACGTGATAAGTCCAAAGCAGGAGCGCAAAGCTAAACTGCTGAAGCATGCACAGGGCCCTGTGTTCATACTGGCATTTTCAGCCAGGCTGCATGGAGCTCAGGACCAGCAACCTCTTAATAAAACATCAAACACATGCTAAAGCACTGCTGGGCACCAGAGTCCTCAAACAGGAGGTTCCCCACAAAGCACTGATACCCCACATGCCAACTTCCCCCCTGAGTGCAACCTTTGCAGAAACAGGGAGTGTGTGTGAGGCTGTGTTTGGGAAGTGGTCTTAAAACAGCTCAGGGGGAGGAGGGGGGGTGAGGGCCATGCAGCAGGCCAGTCAGCAGCAGCAGCTCCTCATTGGCCGGGTGCTGTCAGGGCCGGGTGCTCCTCCACTCACCGTTGGCCTGGTAGCCCATGCCGAGGATGACTTCAGGGGCGCGGTAGTAACGGGTCACCACGTACGGCGTCATCAGGAGACCTGTGGCGGCCGTCCTGGCCAGGCCAAAGTCCAGGATCTTCAGTGTGCAGTCAGACTTCACTACAATGTTACTGGGCTTTAGGTCCTGTACAGAAAACACAACATTTTACAGAGTTACCCAGCTGAGCGAGACAAGAAGGACTGACTATATTCCAGCAAATAGGGCTGTAATACACATATATTTGACTTAACTTGACTTTTATATATTTGCCCCTCCCTCTCTCTCTCTTCTGAGGATAATCCTGATAAGCTAAACTGACATTATCTCTCGAGCTCTCTGGATTTCCAACCCATAAGGCATCCTGCTAAAAAGCTCATCGCCTACGGCTTTAATCTACAAATGACTGCGACCCGTTACACTTCACTGCCCTGAGAGATGAGACAACTTCGTCAGAGCGAGTCATTTTCATCCTCATAGGGCTGCAGAGCAATGAGACAATACACACGCACACACAAAGAAAACGAGAGAGAACAAGAGAATCTTTGGCGAGCTGTGACTCATGTTGCATCCGTTCACCTTATGAAAGCTTTGTGTGTCGATCCGTGCCAATGCAAACGAGGCTGGTAAGTTCTGCCAGCAGCTCAATTAGTTCTGGCTGACAGAGCAAGATGAGCTCTACTAATCTACTGCTAGATATCTCACCGAGGGTGATTGACACAGGGCTGTCACTCTGTCACAAAGTGTATCCCACTGACTGTGTGTGTGTGTGCGTGTGTGTGTGTGTGTGTGTGTGTGTGTGTGTGTGTGTGTGTGTGTGTAAGTAAAGCGGGAGGAAACTGCTAGACCTGACAAAATCCACCCTCAGATACCTCCAGCTTACTACTGCTCTTTGTTAAAGCTGCAGAAACACTGAAGTGCAGAAACAGCAGTTTCACTATCGACTGTACAAAATGATGTTGAACTTGAAGTTAATGGGAAAGTTTGTGCGCAGGACCATTGATGCTGCTTCTGTAAGTCCAAGCGCAAAAACTCCACCTCCAACAGTTTCAACTTCTTTTACACGAAGGCTCAGTTCCAATTCCAAACCTTGGCCCTACCCCAGCATTTTTAAAGAATTGCCGATGGGGCAGGTGCCAAAAGCCCAGCTGAAGGGCTAGATAACCACTGCTCCTTGATCCTTTAAAGAAAGGGGCCCACCTTGCCTCTGAAAAGATGGACGGGTAGGGACACTTACATGTGCCTTTCAACTTTGCTTTAAGTTCTCGAAAGCACTTCACAATGCGTTTCATAATCATCTGCTCACACAAACACTCATACAGCACTGACACTTATTCATGCAGCATAAATATTTCTCTACTGTCATTCACTAATAAGCACATTAAAGCAATGAGCCAAAGCTGCTCTACTCCGTCTGATCACTGTACTTTTGGTTGTGTTGGTGCCGTTGTTGGTGCTTTAGCTTTTCGTCCAAGTGGACAAAGATCTGATTAGTGGTGGAGTAAAGTGGCCATGCCCCTGTTGTCTGTACTTTTACCGATACCTTTATTTTTTTGGGGCATTTAGCATTTTTGACAACTCGTTTTCTTTGTTACGAACACACTTCCTTGCTCCGTGAAATCGTCTAAAAGTCTGAGAATTTACAACAGAAATTGCAGATATCTCATTTGTGTGAATGGATCGCACACTGTGTGAATGACTAATGAATACATGAGCATCCTGACGCATTTGAATTTGCAGATGAAATTTTTTCTCTGACCAAAGCTGAGCTCGGTAGCGCTTTAGTTGTCATCTCTCCCACAAAACTTTCAAACGCTTCTGAAATTAAACACTGTTGCATACTTGAGTGCAACAACTAATCTATACCCGGACTATGCACTTTTTAAATCCATCTGTATAATACATGCTCAGTTTGTTGATGCTAAGTTGGCCTTTCCAATGTCGCAGTTGCTAAAGTCTTCATTCAAAGTTGCATATCGGATTGAGCAAGCACACTTTGCTGGCATTTATACTGCCGGACCGTCTTTCTCAAAGAGATAAATGCCACCGATTGTGCTCATCTTACCTCTGATTTGTTGATGTATTCGCACAACTCACCCTGTGTATGATGCCTGCAGCGTGCAAGTGTTTGATTCCACACAGCATCTGGTAAAGCAGGTAGGACAGCCTCTCGTGGTCCAGCTCCATCTGAATCACCTGACAGAGGTTGGCGTCCATCAGCTCCATCACAAGATACCTGCAGGGAAACCACAGGTGTAAAAAAAACAAAAAAAAAACACCAATTATTTCACATGAGATGTCATTCGCACTTATTTTGACTGGTATCTGGGAGGTTAAAGTAGTATTCCCTAAATATTCTACTATATAGTTTTTTTTCCACTTACAAACAGCAACATTTTTGCAATAGAGTCAGAAGTGGAATATTTGTGCAGAACACTCAGAATGCATGAAATACACTGTAAACAAGTCTTTTTCATGGCAGGGTTCAGTGTATGTGCTCATTTGTGTCAGCTTAAATCCACACTTTCAGAAATCTGAACAGTGTACCATGATGCATCCGGTAATGCACGGATGCATTCAAGTATACAAACACGCAGGCAAATGGAGTGCTCGTCCTCCAACTCCGAGTTGGCCCTTCAACCCTCTGGCAATGATTTGTCCGGGTTCCTTTTTAGCTCCAATCAGGCAGACAGAGCAGTGCAACAACACACAAACTCAATCATCCCTCGCTCACACACACACACACACACACACACACACACACACACACACTGTGCTTCCAGAAGATGGCATTAATCATGTGCACGCCATGCTCCACAAAACCATCACTTCCCCCACATCTCCACGTTTCCACTCACACAGATTCTTGTCAACTTCAAGATATAGACAGGACCAACATTGTTGCTCTTACGCGAAGGCAGATCCCACACAAATGGAAAGTTTGGCGTATACAGCTCTGTTTTCAATAAAGGTTGCTGCACTAAAAGTAAAAAAAAAAACTGACAGTAACTAACAGTGCAATGGTGGAACTAAGAGAATGATAAGCTTGTTGGGAATATGGCGCCAGCGAAATTGCACCAGTTCTTTTAGCAAAATGCAAAGGTGAGAAGTTTTCCTTTCCTTGCTTAACCCATCATTTCAGCCGCTCAACACTCCAGGGCCTTAATTGTTGTGTTTCCCATCTCATGATCCAAGGGTCTGGACTGCAGGCAGGACACTTCTTAACCTTACCAAACCCCACTGTCATGTTCAGAATCTGGTTTGGGGTTATTTTGCTGAAATAAGCAAAGCTTTCCTCCAAAACCTACATCAATGCGGCCTTTACGGATGCACCCGAATTCCATTCTAGAACATTTTTGGGTGTCCAACCCTCGACACAAAGTCTAGCCATTCTTTTTAACAAAAGTTTAAGTGTTGCCTGCGAGTTTTTATCTATTTTGTCCACCAAAAGAGTTCACCTGAGTTACCTGCTGACGGCATCATTAGTGACATCATTAGTTGTTGCCCAGCAACAAAAACAACACCCCAATCCCACAAACTTTCTGTTATTGGCTCTGTAATACTCACACATCTTGGAATTCCTCCAGTGTCTTCTGTGGTGTGAATACATTTAGTAGGCCAATGATCTGCCAAAATAAAAAGTTAAGTTAGAGGGATGATTATGGGTGTAAGTGGTTGTTTAGTGCTTCATTGCAAGATAGGTGGTGTTCTGGACTTCAAACGATCACCTATGTTCCTGCAGTAGTATTTATTTTCATTACTCGGAATATGAACCCATATCAGTACTTAATCATTAGGAAAAATAAAACTGCAGCTCTTACGTTCTTGTGGTTGACACACTTCATGAGCACCAGTTCTCTGTAGGCCCGTTTTGCATGAGTCTGATTCTGAAAGGGCCGGCTCAGCTTCTTGATGGCGACGTTTCTCTCCAAGTTGTGGTCGTACGCAGAACTGAGGTGAAGAAGAAAAAAAAACAACCATCAACAGTGAAGCACGTCATAAAAGCCTTTCTTACCCTTCCCAGGGGACCACGGGTTTATATGTTAGCATGCTCAGATAGTTCAAAGGCACTTAAAAAGGTGTGGACGAGTCTTGTGTTTACCGGCCAAAATTTCCTCCTAAAAGGTGACGGTTCACCACCATCCTCCTACGTTTTAATCGCGACTCGAAAAAACAACAGATGAAAATAGCCGAAAGTGCTAAAACGGCGTTGTTTGCTTGATGGAGACCAATAATTTGACCCTCCTGGGACAGAGGAACACCCTTTTCCTTCGCTTTCCTTTTCCTATGTTTCGATTCAGAGCATCGCTGTGCCGCGTGGACCTCAACGCCAAATAAAACTGTTCAGCATGTAGTGAGTGGCTATTCTTCCATTCGCTCAGCGGATGTTCCCGTTTAAAAGCAAAAACAACCCTGTCAGAATAGACGGGGGGGGACTCGGCCGGAACAACCGCGAGCTTGATAATAAAACTAAAAACACATGTTCTGTTACACATGAGATGTTGGCGTTTTGGGACTATTCCTCATGTGGCGAACTGAACTGATGCTTGTACGTCTCACTTTCTTACTATCCTAAAAGATTAATGACAGATGAGTTCATAACAGTTAGTTTGTGCTGAAAGAAATGGATCTGGATGCCTTCTGACTGCCCCCATTTGGCAGTTAATCTAAAAAAAAAAAAAAACTAAAAAAAACAGTAAGACGGTACGATGACAGAGTATAGTTAAAATATCGTTTTGTCTCTCTACTCACCAGACTATTCCCTGTGCTCCGGATCCAATGGGTCTGAGGTTCTGGTAGCGCTTTAAAACCATAAAAGTCGAATCCCCCACATCTATACTGTAGTACTCCTTCTCACGCTTGTTCCGGTTCATGGTGAAGCCTTGGACCAACACTGTGGCTGAGCATCCAAGTGGAGGTTGCCTCTCAAAAACCTGTGAGACAAGGAGGAAGAGATGAGATTCTCACGTGACATGCCACCTGTGCGTTTTTCACTAAGCAACGAGAGCTCAGAGTGAAGGCGGCCAGGCGTCGCCGTCAACCAACAAAGTCTAGAAACAGGTTCTGTGTGTTTCCAACCGCTTGTTTAAGAGCGTGCTCTGAAAAAACCCTGATGGCAAAAAGCAGGGGAACTATAAACAAGTCACGTTTACAGACAACGCATAAAAACATAAAATTACGTCGTCTTCTTCTGCTAGTTCAGTGGCATTCATTTGGATAATTAGCGCCACCTACTGTTCACCTTAAAAACTTCTATGCCCATAATTCTATGAATGCATCTTTTTTTCTTACAGTGCAGGCTGGTGAAACTACAAACCGCTATCAGTGATTTAAACACTCACACGGTTGGTATTATCTGTGGACCACTTGTAATAAAAGCTGAGCAGCACAATTATCTGCATTAAGAGCCACTCTAAGCACTCCTTCAAGAGAACTGCTGAGTCAGTGGCTGGGAAGAATCAAACTGTCCGTGCATCCCTCGCTAAAGGGAGGATTATCAATTATAATGATTACTGCAACCGGGCAATCTGTCATACGAGCCAGAGGAAGCCAAGGTTGGCGGTGATGGAGCAGTGGCCCGGGCGCAGAGGCGGCAGGGTTTCACGTCGGCTACGAAGATGGCAAATCATTAGAGAGATTTGGAGCATTGTGCTGAGGAGGTAGGCTCTGTGCTGATGAGCTGGACGTGCCACGATGGGACTCCTCATAACCACGGCAAGCCCCACTCCTCCCCCTTTCTGGATCAGTTCACTGTTTCCCTTTTCTCTCACCTCACACTCCGTAGGTGCACCACACCTCAGATTGTTTTTGCTTGAAAGGGCGTCTGATGTCGGATGATAACCCCAACGTTCAGCTGCCAGAACCTGATGTTTACATTCAAGCATTGCAACCACACCTCCCTGCCCGTCTCCTCTAAACACAGCTCCCCCCCCCCGTCCCTACCCATTTCCTCTACTGGTGTTTCATCCCTCCCGCTCCTCATCATCTGTATTTCTTTTCCCCCTTTAGCTCTCCCGGTGCAGAATCTGCAGCTGAGCAACAGCGCTGAGGGCACAGGGACGAAGAAAGGGTTCCAGCCTCATTCTAACCTGAAGCCACAGTATCAACAACAGGAAGTCTTGATAACATATTTCAAAAGGCCCATAAGCAAACTCAAACATCTAAAGTTTACTGGCACCCCTTTCTGGAGTTCCCCTGCAGATAGTTTTCCAGTTAAATCTGCTTGAAGGTGAGAAAAGGAATACCTGGGCCAGAGGTACTCCATGTCCTTCCAGCTGGAAACTGTAGAGGTTCAACATTTACGATTCCTTTGATTAAATGTGTCACGGCTCCCTGCCTGACGTTGTTCCATCACTCAGCTGTTTGCACACAGCGCCTCCAAAGTAATTATCCTTTCCTTGTGTAAAGTAACTTCCAACCTTCTCATGTAATATTTAGCCTTACTCAACAAGCAGAAGCTTAATTATCTGCTGCAGAGGGGACAGAAATAAAATGAAGCTCTGACACGCTTTCTGAAACTGCCACATCAAATATAGACGATGTTAATGCGCATTTGTCTCCTGCTTTCGTACGCATGTGCATCTAGTCCCTGCAGAAGAAAAAGAAAATTAAAAAAATGGGTCTAAACTCATCCCAGAGCAGCACGGCCACGTCACTGCGCCCTGAGCACAGACAGTTTCAGGATCTGTGGCTGACTGCGTGTGAAAATGGGGCTCAGCGAGCTGACAAGAGCGTGTCAGGCTGTTAGCATCAGCTGTTAGAGGGCTGAGAATCGAGCTGTGGCCCACCGTCAGACTGCAGCCAGGGCGGACTGGTGCTTTAGCTCACAGGCTCAGTATTCAAGTGCTGTTTGCATGTTTGTAAAAAAAGAAATTAAAAAATCATGGATACAAATGACAGGACCACAGCAATCATTCATCTATCACACCACAGAGCACATGTTAAACGATAAAGTCGCATCGGCGTCGCAGACATCCCATCAACCACTGCCAGCAAAGCTGTTACCATCGGAGAAACTTACTGTGGGGATATTGAGTCTCTGACAGCCACATGAAAATGAACAGATAGCTGCATCAAGGAGCGCCAGATATGGCTTTTGAACTGGCAGCCCTGTCCCGATCCTCGCCCCCACAGCTGTCCATCACAGCCTCTCCTGGGAGACGATCTATCTCCAACTGGCTGTCTCACTCTGTATGCATCTTGCAGACATCAAACAGCAACAGAGTTATCAGGGCAACCGTGATTAGAGTCCACCGGCAGGTTTGGATTTTCTCTGCAAAATGCGCACCTTCAGCGAGAGTGACAGCTACTGACGCCTGTGAGGCCATTTCCAAACAGCATGGAGATCATCATTACCCAGAGGAAAAGCACGTTCACGAGTGAAAATTAAACACTGCCTTTCATTTTCTTCCCTGGAGTGGACGTCCCTGCAAGTTCACCCCAAGGTCAGATTGTGCAATGCTCAGAGTAACTGTAAAAAAAAAAACCCAAAGAGCTACATCTCAGACTCTACGGGCCCCAGTTAGCGTGTTAAATGTTCATGACAGTGTAATTAAAGAAAGACTGAACAAGTATGGCTTCTTTTGGAAGGGTTGCAGGAGAAAAAGAACATGGCAGCATAGCTTAGGTTTGAAAAGTCAGACAGATGTGGACAGATGAGACCAAAGTGGAGATGTTTGGTCACAGCAGCACGTTTGGAGAAAACCAAACACAAGAAGGCAGCACAAACACCTCATACCAACTGTCAAGCACAGTGGTGGAGGGCTGATGATTTGGGCTTGTTCTGCAGCCACAGGACCTGGACACCTTGTAGACACTGAATCGACCGCGAAGTCCTAAAGCATGAACTTCCAGACCATAAATTCTAGAGTCAAATCTCTAGTGCCTGACAGCTAAAGCACGGCTGAAACTGGGTCATCAACAGGACAACGAGAGCGATAATGCCTGAAAAGTGTACTGTTAGAACTCTACCTACAAGAGACAGCCACGCACAGATGCCTGCAAACCTCGATGAACTGAAGCTGAGTGGGCTAAAGTTCCTCGACAACAATGCGAGATCCTGCTAATGTCATCAAAAACATGGCCAAAGGGCCGGCTAGCTCACTGGTAGCTTTGCTAACTGTGTGTTGTATGAAGACAGGGCATGAGTGTGAGTTTATGAAGTACACACAAGTCGACACGCCCACCTGCACTTTCATGTGTACGTCAACACTGACAGAATAGAACTAATATTATAGCCTTTTTTCTATATCATTCTTAGTCTCATTTGTGCTTGAACTAAAATCAATCAGGTCATGTAATGCATTGTTCTATGTGTATGTATCTCTATGTGTAATTCATTACTATAAATACATGATTACAAATGTTACAGGCGTTGTTTAAAAAGAAATTAGATTGTGTTAGAGAGGAAAAGTTTTTAATTTAAAATGTAAAAAGTCATTAGAATTCCTGCAATTTTTGCCTAAAGGTACAATTCAAAGCTGTTCTTGAACCATTTGGAGAAGAGGAACAGTCTTGCTGGAATTTCAAAAGTTTCTAAAGACTTGTGGACTGACTATTTTACTGGAGTACATTAACTGGACCCTCGCCAGCGTAACAGGACCATTTTTGTTGGAGTTGTGTCTGTTTTTGGAATACCGTGAGGCTTCATAAGTTGCATAATATTTTTTGTTTGCGACTGGTTTGACTTCAGTGTTTGCGACTGGTTTGACTTCAGTGTTTGCGACTGGTTCGACTTCAGTGTTTGCGACTGGTTCGACTTCAGTGTTTGCGACTGGTTCGACTTCAGTGTTTGCGACTGGTTCGACTTCAGTGTTTGCGACTGGTTCGACTTCAGTGTTTACCATTGAGATTATATCCTGAAATGGCGTACATCATTCGGATCTCAAGAACTTCCGCTTTCCAACAGTGTAAAACACGTGTAGGTACATAGAAAAGAGGGTTCTGTCGTGAAATATGCAACGTCAGAATGCTAAGGGGTTAAACACATTTCAGACTAATTATTACAACACCACGATACCGCGAAACATGATATTTTTGCTTAAGGCGATAAATCGATAATATCGAATTATATCGAATGTGTGTCAAATCAATTTTTTTGGAAATATTGATTTTGTAGACGTAGACAATAGCCAACTTTCATCTGCAAAAAATGTTCGGATTGATCAGTTATGTTTACAGATACTATTTTTGTAATAGTGTCCAATCCCGCATGCTATCTTTAAGTGTTATCAAAGGCGGATGATGGAAATATCCCCTCCCTGGAAATTGGAACACTATTTGACTTTTTTTCTCTCTAAACAGCTAATTTTCTAAGCTGGTGTTTGTTTGCACTTTAAGCCTGACGGGATATTCAGTTACATTTTTGTTAAAATGCGTTTTTTAAATTTTTTTTCATTTTTATTTATCGTCAAAAAAATACAAGCAAAAAGTTGAAAAATAGTTTTTGTTTGTTTTCTACCAACTCCTTGCCAAACACTTAGAAACCCTTATTCACACATGTTAAATTGTGCTCTAATTTCTTAGTCTTCAACAGAGAGTTGTGCGGGGGGAGCAACGGGAGAAGCGTCCCACCTTACAGGGGGGGACCTGAACCACAGCGTGACCCCCGCACAACCTTTCCTTTGTTTTACTTGTGTCAGGGATGGCCCCCAGTTTAGAGCAGGACAAGCTGGGCATGCAACCAGGCAATGACTCCACCCATCCATCTATTCTCTATTCCTGCTGGGGGGGGTTTGGAAACTGGCCAAGAGAGGTGGGGGTACACCTGCGGGTGGGTGAGATGACTGGCACGGTCCTTTTAAGGTCAACATGGAGGGATTCAGAAATCAACAGAAAGATGACGATGCGCAAAAAAGTAGGCCAAAGAAATCTGTCAGTATCGACGAACTGTTTGCCCACATACTGCATGTGGCCAGAACTCACAATCCCATCTTTCCCTTTTTGGTGCAGGGGGTCAGATTTCTTGGTGCACTCGATTGATCACCGCCGTTCTCTTGGCACGCTGCTTCCAGCGCCTCAGTAGCAATTGTGCAGTGCAGTCTGGGAGCTCCAGCGCCCAAGCATGACTCCAGAAGCATTCGAGATCGATAGTGCAAGTAAAATCCATTTACTGGAAACACACACACACACACACACATGCTGAAATCTGGAACAGTCGCACTCTGCGTGCCCCAGTGATGACCAGATGTAAATAATATCACTAATAATAACCTGATGGAACATCACGCTTCACACTCCTCTGACCTGATAGGTGAGCTCACTGTTAGATGCAGCATTATGCAATTGCCAAGAAAAAAGGTACTCACACTCTTGATTCAGACTCCAGGTCTGTAAAACCAGTTGAGACCTTTGCACTCGAAGAAAATATATACAAAAACACAAAGCTCGCCGCCTCGGAAAATGCCGGACGCTTCAATCACATCCACTCAGGGTTGTTGCTGTTTACATGCAGTGTAAACCCACCAAATGCAGCAACTGAGTTAGGTCACAGCCAAAGCTAAAATAACTCCACAGCACGGACTAAACGCAGCAAACTTGATGCTAGCTGGAAACAGGGTGTATTCAAAGGCGTCAACGGTGCTTTCTGTTTACATGGAGCCTGTTATCGTAGTGGAGCACAGAGTGGAGGTCACACCGTTCCAGTTTAGCAATTTTTACAAGTTCTATGACACCCAATACGACCCGATGCTCATTCACGGTGTTATGCTGCGCTAAAGTGTGTGTAGCACCGACAGAGATAGGTTACAGTAGTGCGCTTCCCTGTGTAGCCACTCAAGTGTGGCTGCCTTGTACCCTTTTAGGCCAGATTTGTCCTGCCTGTTGTGGTGGTCACCGTAATTGTTATAGTAACTGCTATTTAAAATTACACCGTGTGGCCCACATTCGGCCGTCCCCCATCCCCCAACAGTTGACAATAACACGTCCCAGAGGGAGAAAAATCCATATGCAGAGCTCACCCCTCTCCGGTTAATTCCAACAGTGTCGACCCGCAGTCGCCGCTTGCTGCCTGCCGGAGACACAGCCTGGAAGGGTTTTGGCTTTTTTTGTGTGTGTGTGGGGGGGAGGAAATATTGGTCTTTAATCCTCTTTTTTTTCCTCCGGACACACTCCCGTTTCCTTCAATTTAGTAAATCAGGATCACCGCCAAAAACATGTGTAGCTTCTACGTAACCTAATCTCGGTGCTTCCGCGACACAGGCAGTTTCTGCCATTTCATACCGACGTCGTCGAAAGCTTCCGACGTTTCCTCGGCTGCACAATGAGAAGCAGGGGGACGTTCAAGACCGCCTGCGCGTTCCGGTAGCAGGCGGAAGACGTGCTTTCGCAACGTTTTTGAAATGACGTCGAATAGAACCGGAACGTGCTGATATTTACATTTAAACAGGTCGTGTATGTAACGTTTAAAATGCGTAATATACATACAATGTGTAAAGATACGTACATTAACGTTGCATATTATCATTACTGCGAATAAATATTTAGTTATTTTTATTTATTTCGATTTCCCGTTCACAGTTATACGAGGTTAACTGGCAACTCAATATTGTATCTAGTCACTTAAGTATGTTGATTGAGTTGGCCAATGTGGATTTCAAGCTACTAAAATGAATTACTCTATAGTTGAAAACAAAACTGGGATAAACTGTGAAATTGTAGACAACTTAGCTATTGTGTTTAGACCTAGGCCTTCTGTTATGCTTCTTCATGCTTTTACTCCACTTCCCTAAATACAAATTTCAACTCATGAGAAACATAAAATATAAATCTCATGAAGTAGTTGCATTTTTCTGTATGTTTGTATTGCAATGTGGATTTATTTCCAAAGCACAGAGCTTTAGTGAAATATGTACATGGGAAAAATAAAAATACTGTATGCAACTGTTTTTCCTGAAGTTATTTATCTGAGTAATAAAATGTTGAGAAAAACTTATTTATATATATATATATATATATATATTTGATGGAATCTTGCAAAATCAGAAAGCTCTGAAGTTAAAACAAGCTCTTGTTTCTTTGTTTGGCCCTCGAAGCAAAATCTTTGAGATTCTTTCTCAGCATTCCTGAAGAGGGTGGACATTTTTACATCTACCGAACTCTAAGAGACAGTCGTTGCTGAGGCAAAAATTCATCCATCTATCCATTTTCTGCCCCCTCTTAATCCAGTCAAGGTCGAAGAGGAGGGCTGGAGCCTATCCCCAGCTCCCATTGGGCGAGAGGTGGGGTACACCCTGGATGGGTTTACGGGCCATCGCAAAGTGACACAGAGACAAACAACCATTCACTCACACTCACTCCAAGGGTCAATTTAGAAACACCAATTAACCAAACATGCATGTTTTGAGCATTATTCCCGAAACAGCTCTGCTTTCTTTGAAGCTTCATCAAAGCGGAGTTTTCAACAGCTGTTAGTTGCAAAAAATGTAGCCGCAAATTAGGGTTTCAGTGGTGTGTGAAGCAAATTTGAACCAAATCCAGAGAAAATTGACAGATTGGTGAAATACAGGCAGAATATAGAATTGAAAAAAGAATCTCTGACGGTCTAACTTCACACATCTATACATAAAAAGGTGCTTTGAGAAGAGTTTTGGGATTTCGTAAAGATAAAAGAAAGAAAATCCTGGCAGGATTAGGTTGGTTATTTAGAAAGCTCGCTATATAACTGTATATATGACATTTATAGTATATATGTTCCCTTGTGCACATGTGCGTGTGTTTTAAATGGAGAACAAAAGACGATTGATACATTATCAGTTGGCCTTACACAACAGATGTCGCAGCCATGATGAGCTGATACTAATTATATGACGACTCACTGTTACATCAATATGAATTTTTCCAAAAAGAACTGAACTTATATGGTAATTTTCCTTTTAAATGTGTCTTTTTTCATATACACAAGATATACTTTATGATTCTTTCCTCTTTTTAAAAAAAAGATAAAGTCTGTTTTCCATCATAGTGGCTGGCAGAGAAGTCTAAAACACTCTTTGATTAATTTAAAAAGCCACAGGTGGCACGTATATTGGTCTTTGTGTTCATCTGTGTACAGTCCTGGCAAAAAGCGGGTCAATTAATGTATCACTGGTAGTTGAAACATCAGATTACCACAATCCCGCCTACAGTGGATTGGCCCTTTGCTGCCCCATCTGCCTTCAGCCAGCCCTGCAAATCCAATTATGTTCTTACAGTAAGTTCCCCACGGCTAAAAATAGTTGAAAATGCCAGAAAACACAGCACAACATGTCATTAGACGCAAGTGCAGAGGAAGTTATGTTATGGAGCTGACTGATTCTTCCTATAGGGACGTGCTTGATCATCATGCGGAGGTGACAGTGTGTGACGAGCTGCCATGACAGACAGGAGCGCTGGGATGAGGGAGAGGTGGGTGGAAAGGCAACAGGGGATGCATAAGAAGAGGAAGGATTAGAGTTCAGAGTGGCGAATGTTTGAAGGAACTTAAGAAGAATCTGCTCTGGTACCAGATGAAATAAGGTAGGCTGCATAATGTGTAGAAACCTTGTTATGTAGAATCTAGTCTGAACATTACTCATCAGACTGCCTGTTGGTGTCAAGATGTGTTTACGCACACACTGATGACAGGGATGATGCTTCAGACAGAAGCCATTACTTACAGTCACAGACGGTCAGCATGCTTTTTATACTTATCTTATACTATCTCTATGGCAGGTGGTTTTAGCATCATATTTCTGTGGAGGTGAGTTAGCAGGACAGGGTGCCGTTGAGCAAGGCAGCAAACGGTCAGCTGATATCAGTGTGGGAACGGAGAGGAAACGTCAGCAGTGACAGCAAAAGTGTCGGCAATGTGGCGCCTTTTCATTCTCTGGCAGAGAGAATGCCTCGTTAGAGTTCCTGATATGTTTTGGCATCACCGTTTGGGTGACTCTGAAAAAAAAATAGGCCCTTTTCATGCTAGATATTTTGACATGTAACACAGTGATGAATTCTAAAAAGTGGATTCAGTTATCAGCTAAGGGGATGCCTAAAAATGGGGTTACGCAGATTTGAAAAAAAAAAAAGAAGAAAAAGACAGAATCTGAAAATGCAGCTCTCCTGTCTTTCCTTTTTGGCCTCAGTTCCTCCCACCAGACTACCACAGCGTTTGTGCTCTCTTTAAGTGTGTCAAACTGGCCTTGAACCCTGAATATAGGTTGTTTCCGTTTAACCCAGTCATCTACAATATCCTACATTCTGCGTGGGAAGTTGTAGCTGTTGATATTCCCTCGCACGATCTGATCTGAACCGCTCTGTGATTGGCCACATTTTCTTAAGCACAAAAAGGCTGCCAAGATGAGGTTGCTGCTTTCTACTTTCATCTCAGATCACTTGAATTAGAATAGGCTGAACGTTCATTATGGGAGTTTTTCCCAACGAGGCCAAAAGATTTCTGCTAACTCCTGCTTTAATATACAAGAATCACTAACAACCTTCCTGTCATCGGTAGCCAAAACATCCTGCTACCATGCAGGTCCCACAGCCCCAGGTTATCTAGTTTAAATTAAAGTGCCCATAACCTGATTAACAGAGCTTGGGTTACTTGGCAAGCTGTCAAACTGGCAGGGTCACATAATCAAACGGATTCCAAGCGGTGTTTTGTTGCAGCGGCTGAACAGCAGACGTGGCACGCAGCACATCTCTAAACATTACCGCTTGTAAACTTCTGAAGTAGCACATTATGTCCGTATAAGTTCATTGAGTATTTAGTGTCTGTTCATTAAAATATCCACACAGACAAGAGACAAATTAAAGGAAAGTTTCTCAGTAAGGCGCTGGGTTACTACGCATTTATTCTACAAGTCTCTGAAAGCCTACTGGCAGGATCAATCTGTATTCTTCCAAAGTATATTCCCTCATTTGGTGTTTTAATGATGACGACAGCAATGTCATGTCGGATAGAAATCTCCCTTGGGTGTTAAACTGGGCTGAGAACTGCAGAGTGTGAAGGTAATAGGGTGTGAATTACATCATTTTCATAATGATCAAACCTAACATTAGACCTCTCCCATCATCATAGAAACGTCTCCTCGCTTCAGAGAAAAGTGACTCCTCCCTCTAAAAGCCACGGTTTCCACGCCTGTTTGTGCGCAAGGTCCGTGTGACATAATCTTCTTTTTCTTCAGCAGTCTGCTGGCTACTCACGAACAGCCGTGAACACAGTAGCGATCGTAAGCTTGGCGTTTTCACGTGTCACCGACCTCCCCGTGGCACCAGAAAACACCAGACAAAGAAGAAAACGGGCGGAAGAATGAGAGCAACGTGGAGTCTTTGTCTTGCTTTTATCCCTACATCTGTAATTCTTTATTTCAAGAGTAGTAGTAGGGGGAGACACAGATGGGGTTAAATTGCAGACTAGAAAATCATGCCAACTCACCTGCCTCTTGTCGACTGAAATGTTTGCCACAGCTGCAGTATGAGTAGAACATGGTGGATGTCTGCTAAATTTAAATCTGTTAGCACATGCTATGATCGTATAATTGTTTTTTATGGGACAAAAATCAAATCAGACAGCAAAATGCCTGTCACAGCACTTTAGAGCCAGTAGATCTGTTCACTGTAGGGATCCATTATTCCAGTTTTCCTTTCATCTCTCACAGCCTTTCATCTCTCACACCCTGCACGGGCTCTGCCTGTTCTTGTCATAAAGAGAGACAATGAAGATCATTTGTTGAAGGTCTCTAATTGTAGCACATCAACTGAAGAGACCACCTGGATAACAGGTTAGATATATGAGGTATCTGTATACTTTGTTGCTATACTTTCTCAACCACAGATTGCCCGTGTTGCAAGCTTGTTCTTTCCAAAACGGTCCGCGATGCGACACTTTGTCACGACAAGAACTGCTTTATGTAGACCTAGTCTGTGTAATTGAAACAAAAGTGATTCGACGTAAAGATCAATGACATGCTGGGACCAGTGTAAAAGAACTAAAAGAACAAACTGCATGTTCTTGAAGCTAATGGCACCCCCCAGCAGCACCTCCTGACATGTCTTTCTTTGTATCTTCTTTTTAATGCGAAAATGCTGATCTCTGAAAGGCTTTTTTTCTACACTGGTTTAGATGCTGTGTTGCTGGAATGATTTCTGCTGTTAATTTTGGCACTTTTTTTTTTTGCATCTGTTAAGATGCTTAACCATCCCAGCTGGAGCAGCTGATTAAGCGTTTCAAAGCCCAAGTAATGCCTGAAACAAGACTCCAAATCCAAATGAGTTGAAGAGGAGATGCCTGAGATTCAGAGCAGGGGCAAAATGGAGAGAAAAGATGAGAAAGTTCAAATTATTTCTTTTCTTGATGGTAGTGAGAAATGTGAGCTCACTGGTAGATGAAATGGATGGTGTTGGAGTCCTGACTGGAATGCAGTGGGGATATCAGGAAGGCAAAATAGACATGGCTGTAATGACTCAACACCGCTCTATCTAGTTTTTAGACTCTGAGCAGATGATGACTGCAGACAGAGAGGTAACAGGGATTGCAGCTCTTGTTAACAACAGATGGTGTAAACCTTGACATGAAAAGGCGTTCACCTGATGTTGAACTGTTGGCTGTTTCTGCCCATGTTGTCTGCTGAGAGAGTTCAGCTAAGTTACCCGCTGACGCTGTGTGACATCATCAGCACAGCTGTTGCCAAGCGACAAAAAACAAGACATAAAGCCGTTCCCTGTCTACCTGTCAGCTGATTGTTATTCTATTTTTCGATATCAAGACCATAACTATTGCAATTATTTACACTGCTGCAAAATTACTTCCCTTCAGGGATTAATGAAGTTTTTTGTCATTATTATCTTTTTAACTATAGCATTGTTGTGCTTAATTTCTGTTGAAGGACAAAAAAATGTTAAACCTATTTTGCAATAGGTTTAATACAGTTTCATCAAGTGCTGTTTGTTACTCTTTGGTTAGGAGTTCCTTGATTTGGCATGGGTAAAAATATCAAATTTTTCAAGGTTTTTCAATTATCTGGTGTAAAGGATAGGCTTACTGTATTTGACTGTTTACAGAAAAAAGGTTGTTCAGTTTGCCGCACAGTTGTGGGGCTATTACTGACAAAAACTGAAGCTCTTTTTCTGGTAGACAATTCAATGCTGCTATAGGCTTACAGGGTTCACCTGCCTGTATTATAGTTAAATAATAGTATAAAACTGTAGGAGGATAATCATGATTATAACCTCAAATGATGTGGAATTCTCAGTAAACCAGCTGTAAATCCTGTTTTGAAAGCTTTAAAATGCTCAACACTAGAGGAAAGTAAGGACCAGTATTGCTGATGAAATAAAAATAATCCAACGGTGCACACATAGTAGGCAAACTTGCAGTGATTCTTTTCCCCTAATCTTTAAAAACTGTCTATCAGTCATTAATCTGGTAAAATGAATCGTGTTTTTTCTTCACTACTAAAATTGCTTCCACACACAATATACTGTAAGGTCACAGATAAACAATGTCCTTAAATTCACAATTAAATCACACCGATGCACATTAAGCATACAATAGGTATTGGATTAGTTTCTCCTTAGGTCTCTTAAATCCCACTAAACCATAAGCTTACTGGTTTAACACTTTGATCTCCAAGTGTTCACTATGTCAGGTGTCTGTGGGATTCTAGTTAATTAGGGAACTCAGTCTGTTTGATTGGAAATAGCAAACAGTAGTTGCCACTGTCACAACTTTTGTCAATCAGTTAATCACTCCATTTGAAAACCAGGAAGGCTGGACAGCATATTGTGGAATAATAGAAAATAGATAAACGACCTACCTGTATATTGCTGTATATATGAAACTGAACACCTTAGTTTGTGAAACTGCAACAAAAGAGAGCTTATAACTGTATTCATGCCAACACTTGGATATACTTATGCAGGGGCAGTTGTGTGTATATCAGCAGGATGGGTACATTTGTGACCCTGGCAGAAGTCTTGGAGGCCCGGGGTTCACCACTAGAGGAGGATGAGGTGTGGTGTCTGCTGCTCGCCACCACCGACACCTTACTGGACATCTCCAAAAAAGGTGAGGAGTTATCAGCTGCCATTGAACTAATTTCCTTTTCTTGTTTTAGGCAAAGGCTTTGGGGTTAAATAATGGCAACCAATAAGAAAGTTGTCAAAACGTCTTGGTGACCAGTTTGTGGTCTACTCCCTTGTTTAGGTTTAGGTAACCTGTGCAATGTGCTGAGCCCAGGCTCAGTGCTGCTGTCAGCCAACGGAAACCTGGCCTTCAAGAGCTGTACGCGATATGAAGACGTGGCCTCCTTCACAGCCCCTGAGGTCCAGCAGGGCCAATCTGCCTCCACCAGGGCTGCCGCTGAAAAGGTCGGAAACTCTGTGTTAGAAAAATTCTCTGTAAAATTAGGCTCAGAGTCGCTGGATACGATTAATTAACACAAAACATTTATTTCTTGCAAGAAAGAGACAAGTCCGCACAAATCCACACAACCTGTCGGGAAGACCGCTCAGAGTTGTCTCCCGACCAAATGGTGCTCCAGCTATTTATGTTGTTTATGCTTGCTGATCACACAATGTTATGAGAAAAGGCGCTTTTCTCACCATTCATTATTATGGGAAGGAACATAAGAGGTGCTTCTCACCAGTTAATATTATGGGAAAGACTAGTACCAGAGTCAAAACTCTTTTGCTTGAATCATAGAAGGTGAACAGATGGAGGGACTCTTCTGTCATAGTATAACTATATAATTTTTCCAACACTCTGGAAAGCTTGTAGTTCCCAAGGGCTGAAGTGGAAAGCAAATTCAATACTTTTCGATTCTGATTACTTGTTGTGAAAAATTTAGTGCGTATATGTTCCTCAGATGGTCGTGTACTCACTGGGGATGACTCTTTATTGGTGTGTTGACTATCATCTACCTCAAAACCAGGTACATTCCTTCCCTTGCCAAATCTTGCTTACAGCCATTCTTTCATGTTTCCAGAGGTTGCACATAATCCATTTTGCTGTCGCCCGTTTTTTCTCCTCAGCCGGTCCAGATGAGCCCTGAGCTGGAGGGTTTGCTGCTGAGCATGTGCGAGGATACGGTGGTGAGGAGGACCGACCTGCTGACGGTGCAGGAGACCTGCGAGCTTCACCACAAGACCTCCATGCTGCCTCCTGCCGAGCGGCTAATTAGGCAACTGGTAGAAGATGTCTACAGAAACTCAGTGAGCGGTGATTCATTTGTTTAATTTATTTTCTGATGGCGAGGCAAGTTCGGGTTTGGTTTTCAGTAGTTCAGTTTGCTCTCATACTTGAGTTCTTTGAACACCATCTCTGCTTATTTCTTTGAGCTGGACAGTGATGTCTTTGCAGGTTGATCATGTGTCCATGACTGAAAACGGATCCCATCTAACAGACCGCAGTCAGGTGGTCAGGGACAGATTACACAGTAAGAAACTGATCCTATTTGTCAGAGGTAAAGTTTGACTTTTTTCAGGAATGTGCTTATTGGTTTTCTTGCCAAGAGATGAGGAGATCGATACCACTCTTATGCTCGCCGAGTAAAAAAATAACCCTGTTTCCAAGAAAAAGTCGTAGTAGTAGTTGCTTGGAAGGCTAGAAAGTGAGCCCTCTTCTCACTTGATGTAGGACTTCAGTAAGCATTTTCCTGGGCTAATAGTCTCAGTTGCTTTTTTTCATGTTGTCAAAATCTAACTTTGTTAGAGTTAAGGTTGAAAACATCAATCAAAAAGGTGATAATGGTGAGCCTGACTGAAATTTAATTTTAATCGAACAACTCATTACACAGAAGGCACTTAGAATGGAAAGAAGGAATGGTAAACAAATGTATCTAACATCATCCCTACACTATGTCTCTAACATGTCAAACAAGACTGTAGTGACTTTAAGTTAGCATTAAGTGCAAACCGCTACCTCAAATAGAGCTTTTCGGACAGAAATCTAAGCAAGAGGGGAACAAAGAAAGGCAAGGAATGTGGCACATGTCCTTTTTTAAGGTAGCATTATGTTTAATTTTCAAAGTGAAAAGCACGTTTGCTGCACACATTTCCAAACAAGTTAAAGTAGCAATAGCCAAAATGCTAAACTCAAGATCTCAGAATAGTAATTTACAAACCAGTGGGTAACTTCATTATGAATGCATCCATCCTTTTTATTGAATTAAAGAGGAAACAGCTTAGTAAGCTAAGTCACTTAAATGGGCCGCAAATTGTCATATCTTGTTTCTTTAATTAGTGCATAAGCTGAAAAGCTGTGGATAGCTGTTTTCTTCTGCACCAAGTCTTTAAGCTGGGTTTACCATCTCTTAAAGTCTAGACATTTAATTGTCTGCAAATATGTTAACATTATACTGGACATATGGACATAGTTAACAATGATAGGGATCTTATGATTAAAATGACCAAAGCACACGGTTTGTGTGGTCAGATATGCTACGCTGAACAACACTTCCTATAGAGGATGCAACGTTGATGCGTTGGTCTGTTTAGACGTCATATTGTATTCTCTGGGGCTATTACTGTGGGGCTGTTGTGTGCACAGACTCTGAACAGACCCTGCCAACAATGGCACTTAGCAGAAGTAACAGGAGAGCAATTCTTATAAGATGGCACTTCTGTCCCAGCAAGTCTCTTCACATTCTCTATACTTAGCACTCATCATATGATGCATCAAAGTGCTTCAGAGTCAGTGTTAAGCTTTTGACACAGGCTAGCCGTTACCCTCTTTTTTCTACTCTTTGCGTGAGAAGCAGTTGCAAATCTACCTGATGCCCCTTGTAGCTTATATACCACTATAATTTCTAACTGTAGACTGGTGGCAGTCTGTTAGCTTTGCATGATGAATGGAAGCAGAGACGCTGAACAATACATGAAAAGTTCACAAATGAGTTAAAACATGTTTTTTTTCTCCCATATGTGGACAATTTGCTAAGAAAATTAACAAGTAAATTTTGCTTTTATCCTTTATGCTAAGCTAAGCTAGTTTAAGCTAATAAACTGCCAGTTGGAGCTTCATGCTCAGCACACAAATTGAACAAATATCAATCCCTTCCCATTTAACTCTTTGCAAGAAAGCTAATAAGATAAAAAATAAACTTTGTCAAACCACAACTTAGATTTCTGCCAAGCCTAATATTTGAAGTTTTAATGCTTGTCAAGAAATTCCACACTAATTTTCTTTTCAGAAGGTTCTTTTACCAACTCGACATGGACGCTGAAGAAGAAGATTCCCAGAACACTCTCGTCTTATCCAGTCGATTCCACAGGGTATGAAGTCTAACTGTATTTCATACATCTTAGAGCGGAGATTTTTGGAACATAACACACAGCATAAACCCATTTACTCTTTTCAGTCACAGTACAAAGCAACTCACTGTGAAATTGTATTTTGTTTACTTGTCAGTCAACCAAATTCAATTTAAACTTACTGGCTCGCATGAAAAAAAAAAACAGTATGCAACAGTAAAGAAAAAGAAACGCACTACGTAAGACGGACCAACTCTGAACTACAGCATCTGAGAAGGTTTCTTCCAGTAAAATATATACTGTTTGGTCATAAGTCATTGTGTTAGTGACAGGTCTCGCCTTTCATCAGACTGAGAATAGAAAACTCCCTTTCTTCAGGATTCCCTTAGGAGGTCGACTCAGAGAGAGTTACACCAGCTGCCAGCACCTGAACCGCAGCCACTGTAGTCCATACATGGATGGTAATCAGAACGCCAACTCAAGATCCCTCACACAGTTTGAGTCCACGATGAGTCTGAATAACAAGAAACTGAAGGTGAGATGGGTTTATATATGTTGTTTAGTGTCATTAAAATGCCATAATGATAACAAATTTACCTCAGAACACATGAGTTTAACAATCTATTGCCCTAATACTTTCCCTTTCTTTTGCAGGACATGGGTCCTGAGTTTATTAGAGCATTAGATGAGCCTGTGGTTGTCTTGGAGCTGCCTGTATCCATATTAGTGAGTTATTGTCAAAAGAAAAGTCCTTCTGACAATTTGGCGGGGTTAAATTTACTCTTTAACTTGCCTGTTTATCTGTCTTATTAAGTTACACTCTTTACCAGTATACTTTGCACAACCTATTGTCCCTCTTCACAGTCAAGGAAGGGGAAATCTCCAACCACCCACAGAGAGCTTAGTGTGGTGATGCCAAACGGCCAGAGCATTCTGGTCAAGTGCGAAGTGAAATCCAGAGGAGGGGACGTCTTTGACATGATTGTGGCTCACTCAAACCTTTTGGAACATTTCTACTTTGGCCTTGCTTACATTGATGGTAAAAGACTTTTAAAAATGACTGAGTGAGTGTGTAGAGAATCGTAAGGTCAGCATGTTTATAGGACATTGCTGAGAACAACTGTAAGTGGATGTGATAACTTGTATGGGACTTTGTGGCACGATGGTATCTTATGAGTCATTCCTTATCAAGTCACTTTTCCTCTGGTCTTTTCTTTATTCTCTGGTCAGATAATGAGTTTTTCTTTGTGGACAATGATACCAAGATTTCCAAAGTCGCTCCCGATACTTGGAAGAAAGTGCCTGCAACCACCTTTGTCCTTTTCTTCAGGATCAAATTCTTTGTCAATGACATCGCTCTTCTTTTGTAAGTTTTTCTCGACCCTTTTCAAGGGAGATGGGGCTGGATGTTTGATTCCAGGAATCTGAGTTCTATTGGGTAGCGTTTATAAACTGCAGCTAAGTTATTGATGAAACAATGTCCTCTGATGGCGGGCAGACGAAAGGTTGACCAAAGCTAATTTTCTCCGTTTCAGTCAGAAACCGCTCAGATAATGCCTGGGGTCAGTGTTATGGCTAACGCCATTAAGCCACCCCTGTTTGCCTTCTGACATTTTCAGCTCAAATCAGTTGCTAAAGTTGTTAAGATGTCATCTATGTGAGCTGGCGTGGCATTCCCGATGACCGCCCTGTATTCCTCTCCTGATTGCAATATAATTAACTTCCTGTCATGAGAAAACAAACCTTGTTGTGCCGACATAATGAGACAAGTAACGAGTACTCAAATGTGTGCGATCTTCTCCATCAGGCACAAACAGACCCGTCATCAGTATTACCTCCAGCTCAGGAGAGACCTTTTAGATGACAGGCTGTCCTGCCATGAGGAGACTGCTCTGTACCTGGGAGGTCTGGCCCTGCAGACAGAGTATGGAGACTGCATGCCTGAGGTTGTGCATTCAAAGCAAAAATAAAAGTTTCAAGTTGAGTGTCTCACAAGAGATGACATTTAAAGAAGGATAGTGAACTGACATGATAATGGTTATGAAATCCTTACTTTTGATCCCTAGAATGTCATATCATACCCTCCATTAATATCTTATGAGATAAATTTAGTTTCCAAACTTGACATATGACATAATGGATAATTTTCTTTGATTGGACAAAGCTCTTCCACACCCATAGAGGAGGCACTTTTTCAATGCAGACTACATTTCCCACGAGCCCACGTTCTATTAAAAGCTTGTGTTTCAACATCAAAAGCATGGTATAACACTGTTAAATTTAAAATGTGTTGTTTTATGTTGTTAAAAAAACTAATTCTGTTCTGTTTAGGTGTACGGTAGGAATTACTACCGGCCTGATCAGTATGTCTCCAAGAGTGTCATGGAGAAACGTGCCTTGCCTTGCATTCAAGGGGAGCTGCTGCGACTTCACGCCAACAACGCTCAGATGCTCACAGATGAATCGGAGCTTGAATTCCTAAAGGTTGAAAAACAGTCTTGATTTTGACTATTCGCGTGACAATGCTTCATCTATTGTACGATCTCATTTCCAAAGTGTTGGGACCCTTTGTGAAATGTAACTAAAGCATGTCTCATAATCTAGTGTTTCGTTTCCAATTTCTACACAGCATCCCAACCTTTTTTTTGGAATTAGGGTCGTATATAACTATGACTACTATTCTGTTTACCCCTGTAGGTGTGTCAGCAGCTGCCTGAGTATGGCGTCCTGTTCCACCGTGTGATGCGGGAGAAAAAGCCTTTAGAAGGAGAGATCATCCTTGGGGTTTGTGCCAAAGGTGTCATCGTCTATGAAGTTAAGGACGGCGGCAGATCCACCGCTCAGAATTTCTACTGGAGGGAAACGGCAACTATCTCCTCTAACGTGAGCTGGTAGTAAGAATTTATTCACCTGATTGTCCTTTCGTGCTCTAAAAAGTCTTCCCTCGTGTTTTTTGCAGAGGCGTAAATTTGTAATAGAGTGCCGAGGCAGCAAGAAGAAGTACACCTTCATCACAGAGAGGTCCAAGATAGCCAAATACCTGTGCAACCTCTGCTCAGCTCAGCACAAGTTTAACAATGAGATGAATTCCCGCCAACTAAGCCACAGCCTTGTCTTAGGTAGGTTACTGAAGCCCTGTTTTTGAGGTGCAAATGTCAGTCGTCAGCCTCCTGAACCGTTCTCATCTCCAACAACCTTGTGATATTTAGCCAAAAAGACACCCATTCTGCTAGTTGGCAGATCCTACTTACCTTTTACTTATCCGTCTTTGTCCAGAGGACAACATTGTGCAATATGCGGCGGTGTGCCGCGCTCACAGCAACCAGCTCAAGTCTCTCTCGTGTTCTGAGACGCCGCAAGATGACAGCGGTCTGACCACACCTCAGGAAGAGTCCTTGACCAAACTGTGTGATGACGTCACAGCGAGAATCGAGGCCCGAGTAAAACATCTGAGGTATTTAGTTGTCCAGTTGTTTTAATTAGCACAACTCTGTGTTTAAAACACAGATGAACCGACGACTATTACCACTTAAATAATGCTGATTATCTTCTAAAGATTGTGAGTTTCAAGGTGTGGAGTATATTAGATCAGAAGTGCAGTAGAAATGGGCAGGTGTTAAAAGCCTGAGTGACATTTACAGTTTGTAGGAACAGATCACAAACCAGAGGAATGGTGTGAAGGAACATCTCTGTGCCGCAACTTTTCCAACTCCTAACTCACAGGGATCTGCCTCCAACATCTCGGTGGCACACATTACCACAGCGCACCTTCAGAGGTCCGCGCCACGTTGGAGTAAAACAGGAAGTGACAAACGAAAAACACAAATCACGACACCAACTATTGCCGTTGAAAAACAGTTTTTACCCCGCCCCGAGTATCGTTTCCAGATAGCGTGAAAAGCACAAAAACAATGGAGGCCTTTATGAAATTTCTGTAATTCATTTTCACATTTTCCCCCCTGGATGTGTTTCCTTTGCAGTACCTGTTCCAACAGCCTGCGCAGCAGCACTAGTATCCGTTCCCCGGCGTGCTCTCCAAGGAGTGGATCTGAAGCCCAGTCTGGCTCCCCAGCAGCCAGAGGTACAACATGACCGAGCATGCAGCTCTCTGCTTCCACAGCTAACAATCTACATATACGGTTCACCTTATGTGCTCTAGTGCTAACAACCGAGCATGTAGTTTCCCCCCAAAGCATCTCAATGTGGAAAACAGTTTGTGTGAAAGAAAGCCTTTGCTGCCATTAGTTACTGATGTTATTCAACTGTATGACTCGCAGAAACTCCACCTAAACTGGGGGCATCATCAGAGAGAGAAGTTATATGTGTTTCCTTAAAGAAAGATCCAAAACTCGGCCTGGGTAAGACGATCACTGCTTCTATATGTGCATAGTATCATAATACCCGCTCTGCTTCATATTTAGACTGTATTTGTGCTGTGGACGCTGCTTGATTTTGACTGGCATTTCTAGGTGAAGCACAATGAGGACATGCTAAGGAATATCACAGCACTGTGACTTGTTTGAACATGACAATCAGAAGGTGCATAGTTTCGTGAGTTTCTGATTTATGTCCATACAGGCATGGTGATAGTTGGAGAGGAGACAGTAGGGCGGTATGACTTGGGCATCTATATTGCCTCCATAGTGCCTGGTGGACCCGCTGATAAGGATGGACGCATCAGAGCAGGTAGAGACTCACATGAGCCATTTTTTTTACTCTATGTTAACAAACACTACTTGATATTCCACTTTTAGTTTAATACATGACTTTGTTTTCCCACAGAGGAATAAAAAAAACAACTGTGGTTTATTTCCGTGTATTTTCAAATCGTTTTGGTGCAAACTTGGACATGGGTGTACTTGCATGGTGCTTGTCCCTAGAATGCATTGTTAAAAAAGTGAAAAGAAAGAAAAACAACAGAAAGATAGTATCTGAAAATTGCAAAAATTGCCTTTCCTTTTGCTGTCAGGCGGTCGTCTGATCTCTCTGAACCACGTCAGCCTGGAGGGCGTCACTTTCAACGAAGCAGCAGAGGTCATGCAGAGGAGCCCTGAGGAGGTGCAGATCATCATCTCACAGCCAAAAGGTGCTCTGTGCGGACATGTGCGGCTCTAAGGGGGATGGTGTTGTGGCTGCGCCTTGTGCCTTCTTTTGTTTGGCGTGTCATGTTATTCATTGAGTAATTAGCTTATTCTACTGATTCACCTGCTCTCTTTTTAAAAGGTGTAAAAGTTTCTCAGTGGTGAACGATACTTTTTTCTTTTTATTGTAGCCCTGGGAGTAGCCTACTGTTTCATTGCCTTTTGTACAGTTCAGTTCAATCGTCTCTGTTTCTGCTAAATGCCAGTTTGTGATGACTAACCTTCCACTAAAGGTTCAAATCAATTCCAGCCTCAATTCTCATCAAATAAGGCTTCATGTTTATGTGTGTGTGTGTGTGTGTGTTAAATATGCTATTCTAAAACTGAGAAAACAGGCTAACAAAAAGTTGTGTCCTTTACACTTCCCCTTATCTTTAAAATACAAAAAATACAGAAATAAAATTCTAATAAATTTTCTTCACACGTCTCTTACATTTAGATGGAGTAAAATAAATTGATTCAGACATTAAATAAAATAGATATAGCTTAGGTGTCAGTAAGCTACTCTTATGTTAACCTTAGCCTAGCTTGTGTGCTCGCACTTAGGAACAACGGTTGCACATAAAACAATTGTCCTTTAAGCATGAGTGATTATGTCTGTCTGAAATTACTTTCAGCCTCAGAAAAATTACTATAATTTGAAAAATGTGCTTTTGGTCTCCTATCCAAAAGTTAGATGGTGTTTATATTTAAAACTAAACAAAAACTAGCAACTGGTTAGCTTAGCTTTACACAAACACTGGAAAGCATATGAAAATCGGTTATGTGTAAAGATGGCAAAGTGCACTTTTATGAGTTCCATTACGTGTGCCTAGGCAAATATGAGAATGGCATCAATCTACTGTGTAGATGTGTGTACTGTGTTAAATACTGACAGCAATAGCAGAACTGATTCTTGCCCCCCCCCCCCCCCTCCGCGCAGTTCCCATCAGTCCCAGCATTATGCGTTCTCCTGTGCTGCGAAAGTACGAGTCCCAAACCACGCTCATGACAGACGCACGGTCAAGAGACGACAGTCTTGAGGAGATTGCTTCAGTTATCATGACGCCAAAGACCAGCAACAGGCTGAACGTGCCCCGTGAAGTACGAGTCCCCAGTACGCAGGTAGAGTCGTAAAGATGTTAATCTCAATAGTTTTCTTTATCATATATATTAATTGAGGTGGTGTATATGCGTGATATGGCCTTTTCATGCTCACTGCATGCTGTCAGACAGACTCAAGGTATTTTTCAATGTCTACACCGGCTTTAGGACGGCTGCCCTCTGTCCCCCTCACTGAACTGCGTGAGGCCGGAAGAGATCGCTGTGGAGCTGAGGAAGATATCAGGAAACCTGGGCATCAGCATCTCTGTGAGTTTTTGTCCACACAAAAACAAGTGACTGTATGAATGTATGAATGTGTATGAATGTTTGAGCCCAAAATGGCAAGTTTTAAAGATGTCTGGCATGGCAATTACACAGAGCTCAGCTTTTGGAAGTACTGCTTTTGGTATCAGCTTGCAAAACCCTTTATCCATCCAACTGATATGTTTACAATGCAAGACTCTGATTTGAACATGAGGGAATGAACAGTCAGGGAGGATAACTGGCACAGTGACTCATCTGTAGCGGTAGGGTCATGAGGTTAGACTCAAGCTGATTAACATTTGTGGTCTGACAGGATTAGAGAGACACAGAAGGAGTTACCTCATTTACACAAACTACTGCAAAAAAATAAATACCATAGTATAAAATTAAGTGTTTCTTAATCCTAAGGTCTATTCTCTATCGTGAATTACTTAACTATTAGTAAGTCAGTAGTCACAAACTATAATCCACTGTATGTCAACCTAAGTTTGACTATCTAACATTCTTTGGGATAGTTTAATTTGTCAGATGAATGTGGCATAGTACTGAAGTATGAGTCTAAGCAGTACAGAGGAGGGAATGAAAACAGTCAAGTCGCTGAAAATTCACTTTAGCCAAGTACTTGAGATGCTACGAACACCCTTAGCAACATCTTTCTCAGGATATCACCAATAGTATCACAATGTTGAGAATGAAAGTTGAACCTCTGCTTGATCGGATAGGGTGGCGCAAACACTAACCTTCCCAATGGAAGAATCTACATCAAAAGCCTTGTTCCAGGGGGAGCCGCTGAGAAAGACGGACGTTTACATTCAGGTAAGAAAGTTCAGTGTATGTGGAGGAAATGGAACAGTTTACAGTGTTCTTTAGTACTGACGGAATTGGACAGCAAGAGTGTGACAGTTTCATCCACTCACCCTTCAGGAACAGAATACTTTAAGTAATATAAAGCCTTCGTTTTTCTGTAAGCTGGGAAAATTAAATAAACATCAAATAACGGGCGCCATGAAGGCGTTATAACTTGAATATTAAACATGACATTTGGATGATAAATAGAGGAATCAGCAAGAAACCCAACATGAGATACAGGTTATATTTGTCATTTTATAACTCTGAAATGTCTATTTGTCACAATGCTTTTTTCACAGGTGATAGACTTCTGGAAGTGGATGGAGTTAACTTCCATGGCTTTACCTACCAGCAAGCTGTGGAGTGTCTAAGTAAAACTGGGGAGGTAAAGCACAGCGTATCACCAACATACCTATACATGTGAACGATGATGATAAGCTGTTAGCTGTGCCAAGGGTGTGGGGGACTTTTTATGTTTTTATGTTATTAAAAAAAGCTCAATTCCGAAAGAGCTGGGATGCCTTGTAAAAGGTATATATAACCACGATGCAATGATTTGCAAATGTCATCAACAATCTTTCATTCGCAATAGTACATAGAAAACATATCAAATGATGAAAGGGAGACACTTTCTATTTAATGAAAAATATTAGCTCATATTGGATGGGATGGCAGCACAAAATCTCAAAAAAGTTGAATGGGGCCATCTTTACCACTGTGTTGCATCCCCTCTTCTTTCAACAACAGTCTGTGAAATTCCGGGAACTGAGGAGACCAGTTACTGGACCTTTGGGAGAAATGTCGTCCCATTTTTCACTGATATAGGATTGAAGTTGCTCCGCAGTCCTGGGACTTATTAGACATATATCATGATTCATGATGTGCCAAAAGATTTTAACTGGAGAAAGGTTTAGATGGCAAGTCAGTCCAGTACTTGGACTCTGATGATGCTGTCAGAGATGCACTATGTGGTTGAGCATCGTCTTGCTGAAATATGCAAGGCCTTCCCTGAAAAAGACATCGTCTGGATGGGATAATGTGTTGCTCTGAAACCTGAATATACCTTTTTAGTATTTCTGGGGCCCTTTTTAGATCTGCAAGTTGCCAGTTCATTAGAAACTAATGCACCCCCATACCATTGAAGACAAAAGATTTGGAACTGAACGCTGATAACAAGCCAGATGGTCTCTCTGCTCTTTAGTTTGGAGGAAGCAGCGATTTCCCAAAAAGAATTTAAAAGTTTGACCAGTCAAACCACAAAAAACAGTTTTCAACTTCGCTTCAGTTCATTTTAAATGATGTTCACACGTGGCTTCTTCTTCTTCTTCTTCTTTGAGCTTTAAGCTGTATTTGTGGACGTCACGGTGAACTACGTTCACACACAAGGATTTGTGGAAGTGTTCCCGAGCCACACAGTGATTTCTGTGATTGAGTCATGTCTGTTTTCACTACAGTGCCAGCTGAGGGCCCCAGGCTCGCATGTACACCATATTGATTTTTAGCCTTGTCCCTTCTGCACACAGATGTCTCTAGATTCTTAGAATCGAATTGAAAATTCGAAAACCCCAAATACGTTCATCTACTCACCGAGAACAGTTTGGCGAAAGTCGGCGTCCTGAGCTGCGTGTGGATGAAGTCGTCCCTGTAGAGGTGTGTGTAGAATTCCCTCCGTTAGCTCTCCCATAGCTGCAAGTAGCCACATAACAGTAGCTATGTGCTAACAGAGCAATAGCACACGTTCGTTCATTCATTCGTCTTAAAGTATTGGTGAAATAAAAACAGATAATGCCTTATTTAGAGGCTGCATCGTCTAAGCCCCACTCACTCCGTTATATGGATCTCCAGTTATCTAAATATCTTCCGAAGGACGCCGACTTTTGCCAAACTGTTCTCGGTGAGTAGATAAACGTATTTCATGCCAGAAATAAGGTGTAGGTTTAAAAATACCGGAGTTCCCCTTTAGCATTCAGCTCAAAGCAGTGCAGTGCAGTCCAACAACGTCACATAGCTGCTAGCTTTGCTCCAGGCTCTTCATCTGATGGACTGGATCAGTCTCGGCTGTCATAACTCTCAATTTCCCATCTCATTCTGGTCCGCTCCATTCCCCTTCCCGTTTTTTTTAGGTGGTCTACTTGGTGGTGGAGCGGGGATCAGTCAACCTCCCCAAGGTTTCTGTCAGTGGCGACACCTGCAGCAGTGTGTCCAATCAGAGCCTCAGTCCAGTCACCAGCCATCCGAGACTCAACAGCTGCTCGTCCGTCAGTACTCCCCCAAGCACGATATCTAACCGACCCAGATACTACAGCTTTGTTACTGATGGTAGGACACCTCAGCACAGGTTCAGACCTGTGAACTTAAACGCACAAAATACATTTATTCAGGTGCCTCAAAAGTGAATGACCCACTGGTTGCCAAAACCAATTTTTTTTCCAGCCACATAAGCACAAGTGGCTGGACTCAAAATGTTCCCCACATCACACTAGTGAGGAAAATCCTGTATGAGAGAACCCCAAATTCCTGACTAGGCAGCAGGGCTAGTCTGACTGCTTCAGGGTGAACTGCACTTCATCTTGATGTACCTTACTGACCCTGGCTTCCCTCCTCTTATCCCCCTGGCTTCCCTTATCCTTTGACTAGTCTATTTATAGCCATCTTCCTACACCTACTCCTCTGAAAAGCAGACAGGTGGATCCCATTTGGTCCCTTTTGGGAGTCGATGATCTAGAATCTTTTTTACTCGTCTTTGTGTAGGCCAGGTCTATCAGTCAGTCTTATCTGGTTCCACTTTACTAATAGAAAGCGTGTTTATGAAGGACACCAACATCATGAAAATGTTCTGGCTAAAATCTGAACACAAACTCCTTTCTGCTTTAATAATCTAAGCTAAGATAAGTTAAACTGAGCTAACCAGCTGCACGTTGCAGACAGGTGTGAGAGTGACGGGGACTGTGACAGCTCTCCTCTCCTCATTTCTACCCTCAGATGTTTGGTGGATTAAGTGATATCACTATACGAACCAGTCCAGGTTGTGTGGAGTGGCAAGATATAAGATTAGACTGTGAGTTCGTCATTTATTGGAAGCCGTGTGGGATTTTTATAGCCAAAGGAGATGATTTTGTAAGCGTCGTCGCTGGCAAACATACACATTGGAAAGAACACATAGACACTTGAGCTCGTTCCGAAAACTTTGTGAGCCGAACACTCCTACCTCCTGCTCAAATACCCCGATCAGCATTAATTATTTTCTAGTTTGTCACTCTAAACTCACAAACTCTGCACTGTGGGTGTTGTAGGATGATATATCATTTAGTTGTAGCTATAGAAATATGAAAATAAAAAGAAATGAATGAAAAAGTATCTGCTTCCTCCCCTGCTGGCCTCCTATTTGCCTCTTCTTTCCAACCTGAATTACCTCCTGGCCTCCATACGTCTGCACCATGTTTGACCTAATCATTGTCTCTTTGATGTTCCTACCCTCCTGGCTCCAAACCCCCAAGATAACACCCAGGAAGTGACTTTGATTAAGAGTGCCAATGGCCTGGGGTTTAGTTTTCTGATGTGCGAGCTGGATCCTCCCACTCGGGACTTTGGGAGCCTGGTCCGGATAAAGGAGCTTTTCCCCGGCCAGCCCGCAGAGCAGAGCGGCAGAATACAGGAGGGAGATGTTCTGTTAGCCATCAACGGCCAGTCACTCAAGGAGCTGTCCTATCCAGTATGTGCAGAATGAGGTTTATTCATCATTTATGCCATAAATAATCTCCTAATGAACTTAGAGGACATAACATATTTTCATCCACCTCTTAATTATGGATTATTATACTGTTATATGATTACTTGTAATTACTTGAGGATAGATTAGTATTGCATTAGTTTTCTATAGATAGAATTGATTGAATGTACTGTGGATGTAGCTCATTGTTTCCTTTTACTGGAGATCCTGGAGATGAGTTTTTCTTCTCATGTGATGCTTTTATTGTTGTTTGATGATCTTCTCTGTCCTAAAGTTCTAAGACAAGTTTTTTTTCTCACCATGAATCTTTGGTCTTTAAAATAATGTTTAAGATCCTATACGAGAGAGAGAGCACATCCTGATTTTCTGACCATAGTTTTCTTCTCCTTCTGCAGAAAGTGCTAAAGCTCTTCAAGACTTCACCAGCTGATGTTCGACTGACTCTCTGTCGACCAGCACCAGGTAAACACGCACAGATAGTCGGACTTGTACGCACATAAACGCGGTTGCTTGTGCTGATTCGCCTCCCTCGTCCGTGCCCCGCAGGGATTCTTCCTTCCATGGACCAGTTCACCTGCACATGAGGGATGTCCCAGAGTTGTACAGCGTCCAGCATCAGTGGATGTTCAGAGGCAACAGCGTGCTTTCTGATGACGCAGGAAGTGGGCAAAGAGACTGATGGGAGCACGGCTGATGAAGCTGTTCTGATCAGTTGACAGGTGCATTAAGCCGATCTTATCAGCGGACTCCAGCACAGCAGAAAGGTCAGCGGTGTTCCCCAACGTGCTCTAATGTGACTCGACAGAACACAGTGCAGCTCGACCCCGTCGACAGACAGCTAGTTAGAGGCCAACCCTTTCTTGCTCCCAACTCTTCAGTTGAGAGACAATGGCGTCAGTTCCGAAAGGAGAGGGAATCCCTAAGTTGTGCTTTTAGACATGTAGGGTTTAACGTGGAGCCCAGCTGACTCTGGGCAAAGGCAGGGTACACCCTGGCCACACAGAGACAAACAAGACAGACAACCATGCATACTTACTCCTGCAATCAATTAAATAGTATGCACAGAGAGAACATTTCACACAGAAAGGCCCCAGCCAAGACGCGAACCGGGAATCTTCTTGCTGTGAGGCGACAGCAGCAAAGCTTTCCACAACATATATTTAAAAATGCAACACTATAAAACTGAATGTGAATTCAAAGCCTAACAATGATGTTTTCCTAACCTTGACAAAGTCCACTTTAACCTTTAACCAAGTTCACGAACAGTGTAAAATAGCAGAGGGAAGGAAGTAGCAATAAAGCCAAAAAAAACAAAGTGCCATGTCCCATGCTGGGGCCTCGTGTTCTGGTATCTACCTCCTTCTGTCCTCTGACATCCTTCCATAACCTCCAGACGTACAGAAGGAGGTTTTTCTGTTTATCATTGGCACCGTCAGTTCATCACTCACTCTCACAGAAAGACGAGTGGCAACACGCAGCAGTTTCCTGTGCGTTGAAAACGTGATCAAGGGCTGCTGGCGAAGTGTCAGTCTTGACTAAGGGATGGAGATTGTGCTTTAGAGTTGTGACTTGTCTGATTGCCTCCTTTTAATACTCGAAACCACAGAAACTTTTTCCTGTTTTTTTTATTCTTTCGGACGAAGTACCGACGTTTCCTTTGTGTCTGCACAGCTGATTTCTGGAGGGGATGATCACAACTGTTTTTAAGACTCTTTGGTGGTCCAGAAGGATGGACCTTTGACACAACATAGATGCTGTGTGAAGACATAATGTGATTTAGTTTGATATGACAGGTGGTTAAACTGTTTGTTGATTCGATGCTGTTTGTTTTGTTCATATTTTCTGGAACTATTCAAGTCAAACTTAACAGTGAAGCTTTGTCTTGTCTGTTTCGTTGGCAATTCGAGAAGACAAAGACGGGACTGAAGAGCGGAAAAGTTGGAGGCTGAACGTGCGTCACAGAAGGGAAGACCACAATTATGGGTAAGTGGCTGGATAAAGAGTAATATGAGATTGTTTACATGAGATTAAGTTTTGTTTGACTGTACAGTCACAAACACGTTTGCTATAGAATTCCTTTAGAAAATGAAACCCATATTATATCAACAAAGACAGAAAATTACGTTCATGTTTCAACAGCAAAAAAAGTCAAAACACAATGTAAATGTGGACAGCCCTGCCGTTTTTACATTATCCACAAGGTGGCAGCATTTCCCAACATGTGACAACACCATCGTTGTATTTCAGACTGTGACCATCAGTGCTTCTCAGTCCACAAAAGAAACAAACATCTAATGATGTGACTGTTTTCCCATTTCCACAGGATATCCATAAAAGTACGAAAAGAGGATGACCCCAAGAGAAGAAGATGACTGAAGTAAATAAATGAATATTTTTTTAAAAAGCTCATGCTCAACTGCTCGTTCTTCATTAAAGACGGTGCAACTTTCATCAGACTTTGTTTCTCCCAGAACTTCTTTGTCTACTTCTTCTAACAAGGCGCACATTGTGTACGCAAAGCCACATTTTCTCACCAAAAACAAAAGCCATTAAACTGAGTCCGACCTGAATATGGATGATCTGTTCCCAGAGATCCATTTAGTATGTGAACAAACTAGGAAACACACACAACTCCCTGGGTGAGGAGCCAGCAATGGCCCCTCGTAAATAAGGGTTCCTGTATTTTCTGTGAAACACAGCGGTGCATCTGGATCCCATCAGAGCTTGTGTTCCCTTTGCAAATGATCCCAAATGTTTCTAATTATGCCAGTGAAATCGGCACGAGGCTGTGTGAGCACGTATGTGTGTAGTCGCCCTGACGGACACGCACACCCATGCGCTGGCCTCTGTTTGTTCGTGAGCGGGGCAGCAGAGGTGGACAGCATGGTCCTGACCCCTGCACCCTCTTCTCAGGCCACTGCTCGTAGTGATGAGTGAAGGATGTGGTGAAGATGATTATTTTTTTGTTGTCTTTCGAATGATTTCCATCCTGTTGAGTTGAGCAATGTGCTTAAAATGAAAAAGCACATATACATATAGTCTCTACAACAGTAGAGACCTGTTTGGATTTGGGCGATTTTGATGTTTATAATGAGCCTTTGCTATGCAAAACCTGCATCATTTTACATCAGACGCTTGATTCTAAGAGTGCAAATCACCAGCATTTAGCATAAAAATTGCTAAATTTAGCATAAAAATTGCTAAATGCTGTGTGGCTTCCTCTCAGCTCCTTAGTACACAGGACATAACTGCAAGCTCCAGTGAGTCTGAAAAGCAGTGAGCTGTGACTCTCGTATGTGTGGCCAGAAATGTCCATCCATGTGTGGCCCCTTGTTTGGTCAACAAGCTCGCAGGCGAGGCCACAGAGTTTCAGACAAATCAGTATTAAGTTTGAATTAACGGATGCCCTGGTAACCTCTTCATAAAATAAGCTAATGTTGTGTTTGGTGCATTGCCATGAAAATAAAAACTAGCAAGCTAAGCCACTTTAAGACGACAAAACACAACACCAAATAATCTAGTATTCTGGAGTTTTGCAGTGCAAATGATATAATAACAAACTGAGATAAGGCCGTTTGGCAACTTTGTGCGAAGCCGTTATCTTAGCCAATGACAAGGCCACAGCGTTAGCGACTAACTTTTGAAGATAGTGGAGCTGTCGTTGCACTTTTTCTCAGAAACTTATGGAAAGCAAACAAGAGCTAGAGTAAGACTGACTTTCCATTTGTGTGTGTGGTCAGTAACAGAGTTTAACATGAAGGCTACTTGCCTCTGTGTCTGCCAAATTATACTCACCTTTTTTAGACTACTGAGAGAAGTGTGCTGACAGTTATCTTATTTCTTGTTACCCTTTTTTTTCTCAAATAGTCTCAGAGCTAAGGGGAAACAGAAGCCATCCAGCTGAAACAAAGACGCTGAAAAAGTTGCGATGAAAATTCGGATCTTCCTGGTTCTTTCGGATATCCAGAGAGTATAAGACTTAAACATTTGCTGTCTAACCGAAACATGCCAGTTCAACCAAAAATCATTTCTCATACCACACTTTATTTCCAGGTTTGAACAAACGCAAACAGAGCTAAAGTTGGTTTTAGCTAAATTAGCATGTCTTACATGCTGGGGTGGTGGGTCTGGCTTTGTGACGTTGGCCAAAAATGGATAGTAAAAAAAATAAAAAATAGAACAAAAGCTACTTCTCACACGGGATCATCTGCACTTAAACCTCACAAGTGTTAAGTGCTATGAATACTGAGTAAATGTGACAATTTCCCACATTGTAGTGTGGACTCAAACCAAAGATGCAAGTCTTGCCATGCTGTTGTCTTGCCATCATCGAAAGAAAAGAGAATTGACCGTGAGATGCTGGCTCCTATAACAAAAAAACACATTAGTTAATTGTTCTACAATGTGTCTATAACATGCACATGGATTACCTACAGTCACATGCTGGAGCTCCATGACCCCCAAAGTAACACCAACTGGAGACATGGGTGGTGATGCAGTTTGGCAGGCCTCAAAGACCGTTGTCTACGTAACAAGGAACTGTGGACAATTCAGATTTTCCACTGCAGCCACAGAGCAACATCCAGAGGCTCCGGTGAATGCTTGGGGATAGCACGCATCGGGCCTTTTGCCGATGTCACCCCTCGCTCAGCTTTTTCCTCCAATTAAACTGATTGTGCTAACGTGTAAAGTGGACTGTCACGATTAAAGGTACGCCGTGTTGTTTTTCAGAACGGTTTGAAATCCATCACCATGACTGCAGTTTAAGGCATCTACTGACACAAACTGTGCGCTTGGAAAAATCCACCCCAGCTCTGTTTGAAACAAGGAGGGGAACTCATCAAATCTGACTTATTGCTGGTGAGAGAAAAAGGATATCCTAACAATAATTATATCCTGACTAAAATGGGTCCATATTAAAAAATCATGATATTGAGAATTGTACATTTCAATGAAACTGTTGACCAAAGAATTCCACATTTCTGGAGGGAGCTGAAAAGACAAAGGGCACTGAAAAGGTAATTGAGGGGGTGTCAGTGAAAAGGAAGCAGTCAAAAGGGAATAAAAGTTCAATATGTCAAATAGACGAATAGAGGGTGAAGGAGTAAGTGGGGGGTGTATTCATATGTGCATACACATGCTTTCAGAGAAAATGAGAGCATCAAAGGAAAAAGTAGAGCTGCTCAGCTCACTCCTAATGTGTCAACACAGTTCAGTGTGGGAGGTTGCCCGAGGGGGGACGCTGCCTGACACACAAGGGAGAAATTCAACAGCTCTTTCAACGGAAATCCTCATCATACATCTCCACCGCTTTAGGAAAGCAAAACAACTTAACCAGAAGACCCCAGTGCTGGAACCGGGGGCTGTGGTTTGTTGCTATCCATAAAGCGGAAAGGATCACGAGAGGTTTATTCATTTTAGCGACAGGAATCCAATACGTCATGTGTCAAAAGTGAGGAAAAATATACAGTATTCAGACAATATTCAAAGTTAGTCGGAGGCTGATAAGATTTCTGTATCAAAAAGCTAAGCGATTGCTTTTCTAGACGAGACTAAATGCTCTTGATGAAAGAAACATTCAGATCAGCCGATAGAACTTGAAGAAATGTTGACAGGATCCAACTATCGTGGGAAAGGTGACTGTAAAGTATCTTATGCATATGTTCTTTATCAGCAAGGCCAGTTTCACGCTTGGTTACACCCATTTACATCTGGGAGCTCGACACACTGCTGGCCCCTCCAATTTAAAGTACATTAATGCAGTTAATGGGGGCATGTCAAAATCTCCCAGCAAATCTTCATCTTGGGACAAAGATTACTGTATTTAGATGTTAAAAAAACAGTTTTGCCAAAAAAACAGAAGATACATGGGACCATTGTATAGTTCTGAGTGTAGTTTTGCTCTATTCCTGCAATTTTAGGCTTGTGAATAGCACAAAATTCCCTTCATATTTTGCCTCAGAGACAAAACAGCCACAATCACTCCTGCTTTCACCAAAAGCCTTTCGGTTGGCTCATTCAGCTGTTAGTCTGGAGTGTTTTTGGAAGCATCAGCATGACCAGTCAGTGTTATCGGGGTCTTCTGATGCCATAAACCAGGTTTTTCAGCTCTCACTCAGCGCCTCTACCCAGAAGAAAACCATCTGTTTAAAAAGATCAAACTGCCAAAAAGCAAAGAGACTACTGCAGAGGTACAGCAGAGGTACAGCAGACTACAGCGCCCAATGTTTTGGATGCTTCAAGGCCAAAACTCTGGTAGTGAACTTACAAGAATGGTATGTGTAACAGTGGACAGAAGAGTAATCAGGCTTTAATTTGCCTGAGTTCCATTACAGTGATGATAAGACCAGAAGGATGAGGTATTGTGTGACAAATTAACCCATTTTTCCAGATGCCTTAATGAGGCTTACATGAGGGGAAGAAGCCTTGTGTTGCCAAAAACACAGGAATCTACCCGTTTCAGATCATGGAACTTCAATTAACACAAGAACCTATTGGTAAAGTACTAATATGTTTAGATATCATACAAATAAATGCCACTGCTCCACTTATTGTTGCTACAGCTATTCAGTCTGCTGTAAAACATTTGAAAATGTGACATTTGCATAGATAAGGTTCATAAGAAAAAAAAACAACAACAAAACATTAGTATTTAGGATAGTATGATCTGATTTATGATACTATGATCAGAGAGAGTTGGGATATTTCAGCTAGTATGAGATTTAAGTTTAAATTTAAGTGTAAATACAACTGCAGTTTTACTGTCAGAGACTCGCAGCATTTTTACCTTATATTTCATTTGTGGGTTTTGCATGGTATTTGCTGTGGGATTCCAAATAACAGAGCACTGTATCAAACTAATTGCTTTAACTACAAAAAATGGGCAGATGAATGCACCACACTCCTCTGTAACTTTAAATCCACTGGTTTTAAAGTTATGGTCCAAATGGTTTAAACCTGATGTTGTGCACCTCCATGACACCTCAGAGTCAAATCATAATTACACCTGCAGTTTAACTATTTGTAAATTAGTGTATTTTTCCCATACATTCAACTGTTCAACTCTATCTTTTGTTCCGAGCAGAGTAAACAAAACATAGAGCAGAGCCATACAGTACAAAGTGTACGAGTGTAGCAACTGAGTATACAGTCATGAAACCGTATACTTGTGGGGGAGAAAGAGAGCAGCAAAGACCCTCACACTGTAATAAAATGAAGTGAGGTCAACAGATATAATTCAATTTTTGAACTTGGTAAACAGTCAGTAATATGTTGCTAATTACTAATATTGGTTGTTCCTGATTGATAGCTTTTACAAGTTAGGCCAGTTCTATCCAACAAATGAACAAGATCCTTGAATTTGTTACATATATAATGTTAGAATCTTTTACATATTTTCTAGCACATGAAAAAAACCCCACAACATACGCATTTCAATAAGTTTAACTATTGTCACTGTTGGGCAATGGGCAGAAACATTGCATGTCCAGAACTGCAATTTTTTCAGGAAATGTTTTAAAAAGAAATCCCTTAATATAAAACAAACAACAACAAAGAAAGACAACTGTGTTGTCAAAGTTTGGTCTCTGTATATGGGTCATTATTAGTAACAGGGTACCATAATCAAGAAGAATTGGTGTCCATGCATAGCATCACTTTGTCATCAGTATACAAATTATCATGCAATTTTTAGCTGTGTGTCTCCTCAGTTTTACCTTTCATCAAATAAAGTTGTTGACAATATCTTATTATAAAAGATAATATAGTATTACCAGGCCGCTTAAGACACTTAAGACTGCTTCTACATATCTCAGGTCTCTTATTTAAGAAGGAAAGGAAGTGGAGATATGAGATTTTGGAGACATTTTGAGGTTTTTCTGGTACTTGTGATTGGAGCATTATTTACGGAACCACAGACAGATATAAAGGGTGACCAATAGAATCAATTTTGTGAAAGAAAATTATGAATTACGGAGATAAAAGAATTCTGCTAGCAGCGACAGTATATGTAAAGGTTTCATAGGTTTCATTACTGTCAATTAAGTGTTATATAAAGGGTGTGGTTAGAATGTATAAGATATGATAACTACAATAAATGGGTTAGTCATGGAGTAAAAGTAGGTGTGTCTTATTGTCTGTGGGACTACAACAAGTCCTTCAATCAATACGACCATAGGCTATGTCATTCCAGATAGCCTATGTCATTATCAAGGCTTTTATTTAAGGAGCCCCACAGTCTTAAGGAGGAAGGTGTGACCGTGTAAGTCTTCATGTTACGACCAAAAAAGGATTACTGTCTCCTCTCTTCTGAAGTTACATTCAGTCAATAATGTTTCCTTGTTGGCTTTAGGCAATAGCAACACTTGGTTAGGGTTGGGAGTAAAACTAGTTGGATGCGGTTGGAAAACGATTGTGGTTAGGGCTAAAATACATTCTTCTTACAATGCAGTTATTGCCCTCATGAACGTCTTTTTCACACTTCACCTGCAGTCACTCTCACGACAACTCTTTTAAATAGATTTTAGGTTGTGTCTGCCGGCATGAACATACAACCCTTGAGTAGGTTTTAGGGAGAAGGACAGTGTCTTCATGACATTTTCTGGCAACTTTTGTCATTTCAACAAACAAAACTGATAGTCATCAGCTGGACGTTACCAGACTGATTTTGGAAACCATAAAGAACGACAGCAGGGAAGGATTACCTTAAGTCTTTGACTGTTCTATTAATCCTGCGAGCAAACAATCAAACCAAACCAACCACATAATCTCTTTGGTGGAGGTGATTATGTCAGTTAAATACACAGCACAATCAAACCTTACTTGGCCTCTAAAAGCAAGTTTTGCTCCTTGGAAAACTAGTTGTGTTAGCAGAGCAAATCTGCTGCTGAATGAGGCACGCTCCATTGCAGCTTTACAGTTTAAATCATGATGTAGTACAGAAAAGAAGACAGGGAGATAAATCAATGCAAGTACTTTTTTTTTAAAGTAGGAGAAGGTAAATGAGCTGCACTTTTTTCTGCATAGTGAAAGAATTCAGGCAAAAAAGTTTGCAAAATATTATGCAGTACAGAGCTTCATCTGTTTGATTAGATTTCATGTGGAAACTGTGGACAGAACACAGCTTCAGGATGCACCCAGCAGAGATCGATGACGATAGATAAGATGAGCTTATGATGAGCTTATGATAGAGGCATTGTAAACCACTATAATTTTTGTGTGTGTGTGTGTGTGTGTGCAGGAGTGGAGTTATGTCCTCTGTGTGAAAGAACCTTATGCGGCACATTGTGAAGTCAACATTTACTCTCTCAGCAGGGTGGCATGAGCATCCCCACATGAACAAATGAGTTGAAACGCATGTGGTGCAACTCTCACATGTAGTGTAAAGCTCCCCCATCTGCAGTCAGAGCCTGGATCATCCAGACTCATCTTCTTCTTTCTTTTAAGGCCCCTGCTACCACCCTGTCCAGGATAAACAGACTGAGCGTGGACCCTCCACCTCGCTGCAGCAGTTAACATCAGCCTCCATGAAACGCAACAAGACCGCATCTGCCCCAGACAAGTTTTACAAGCGCAAAGCTCAATCAGCCCACCCCTTCCCCCCCCAAAGGCCCCGTGTCCTCTCCCAGAAAACTCCCCTTGGCCTCATTAGCACCCACAGCTTGAGATTTTACGTGAAGAAAATGTTGTGTTATGAGGAGTAGGGATGAAGTCCTGTTTTGGTTTTAGCAAGCTTAAAAAATGTTAACCAGCAACATCTAATGACCACCTAATAAATATAGGATGTCATTCTTATGAAGCCTTGATCATTTAAGCTGCAAAAGATCTTATCATTTGTCTCTTCTTTTGAAGAAAATTGATGCATCCATTCTCTCTGTCTGGTTAAATGCAAACAAATGTTCACGATATTCAGAAACAGCAGGTCCACCAAGGACCCTGTAGAGCGTTCATTCTGCACAACAGTCATAAAGTCAAATCTCCAGCTTAAGCCCGAGCACTATGGAGGCCCTTGTTCTGGGTCGCTGTATTTGTTGTTTAAAAAAAAAAGAAAAGGCAGCCGCAGCTATTCTTTGAAGGTTTTCCGAGCATCTTAAATTCAGAATAAGGAGGAGGTCGTCGAGGATCTAAAAAAAAAAAAGTGGTTGGAACATTTCTTATGTTTTATTTCTGTTGCAATAAACTTAGTAGGCCAGCAGTGGAGAATTGTTAAAACAGGTTTAATAACGTCACTCAAGTATCACTTCTGTTGTTGCGTTTGCTTTGCTCAGATCTGTCGGAAAAGTTGCAGACGTGCAACTTTAAACTCATGAAAGAATTACTCACAAGCCTAAACTTGATTTAAAAAAAAAAATCTGATTTGTAATTAATTAATCGAAATTAGCCACATTTTTTTTTTAATCGCATATAAATATTTGACCTGAGAACAGTGAAAAGCATTTCTTTTACATGGATTTTAGTATAGCATTGAATAATGACTGAATACATACAATACAATACAATACAACAAAACGTTGTTTTTTTTTCAAGGTGGTACTTGACCAACTGTGCTCTTATCGACGCTTCCATTTTTTTTAATGCTTTTTCATGGACAGGACAGATAAAAAGAGACACAAAGCAGTGAGACGGGGAATGACACGCAGTAAAATGCCGTCCAATGTGGGATTTGAACCGGAGCCGACTGCAGCAAGGACTGTGGCCTCTATACACGGGGCGCCTGCAAAATTTCCCATCGACGGGGCCAACCAAAGCGGTCTCATCAGCTTCTTTGTTCAAGTTTGACTGTTGTTCACTGTGGTTTGTTGTTGTCTGAAGTTACTTGGTGCTCCAGTATAATCGGTATAATCGGTATGCCTGAAACTCTGCAAAAATAAGTGCGATTAAAATGCGTTAATTTTTTTTAACACATTAATTTTTGTGTAAATAATTAATCTTAATTAATGCCTTAAAGAATACAATCCTGATTATTTGTCCCTCTGCTCTGTCTATGCCAGATAATGAAGCTGTTGCTGATTCCAATGGCAAAACCAATGAAACATGTTTATATACTGCAGACATTTACTTTAGGTCTTTGTATCATAACTAATGAGAACAACACAACATTACAATAGAAGCATTTATCAGAATTTGTAACACAAGTTATAACCATATCATCATCGCCTCCTAGATGACGCCTTAGTTCTGTTTCAGACTTACATGGAAGCAATTTCTTCTCCAGCAAGAGAGTGTTATCAGTTTATGAAAAATTTCCAGTCAAAATCTTGGAAGTGTGCAGCCTTTCAAAATGTTACATGGAACAGCAAAAAAAACATGTCGATTATGTTGCAGATACAGTATATGGACTTCACCACACAGATACACCACATTCAGAGCCCTTAAAAAATGTAAATCAACCTCAACTGTATGACAGATAAACTTGAACATTTTGTTTCATTTTTTGTTTTGTCTTTTCTTTTTTAGCATATTTGTTAATCACATTAATCACAGTATGAAAACAGATGCAATTTCATTGTTATGAGGTCCTAATGATGATATGAAAATATAATAAAATCCTACCTTGTCTCTTGACATTTTTGGTGGCTTCTGGAGGTTTTTTGAACTTCGTAAATTTTATCTTGTTGCAACAGAAGTGGAAACATCAGTGACATAGGGCAACAGCAGCTGTGGAAAACTAAGGGAAAACTTTCAAGTGTTAATTGTGGTAATTTTTTTTAATATATACTTTATAGTCTGTAATGACATCGCATTTGCTGCTAGAAACCCAAGAAGCTGGGTCACTGGGAAAAAAAAACATTAGACACAGACCTAGGAAATGATTCTTTAATGGAATGTCTCGTCTCTGAGCAGCCTCTACCTAAGGAACTGACAAAATGAGCTTGTAGAGATGTTTGGTTCTCAAACCTTTCAAAATGGATGTTCTCATTGTTTTGTTTTGTTTTCATGTTGAATGTAAACTGTTATGTTGCCATGAAGTCCATTGATGCTAGTGTTAAATGACCAGTGTGTAATAGTTATGGTGATTTATTAACAGAAATGGAATATAATACATATAACTATGTTGTTAGTGCTATATAGTTACCCTATGAAATGAGTCGTTACGTTTTTATTACTTTAGATTTCGCCTTTTTATTTACATATATCACAGTCCGCTCTACACAAAGGCTTACCCGAAAGGACACCACTTGAGTCGCCATATTGATTCCCTAGACGGGAAAAAGGGTGGCCCAAGCGCGATTTGCCACTACTTTGCAGACGAAGAAGTCGGATGTGACGTTGTAGAAGAAGAGGAAGAAGGAGAAGAGGAAATGGTCAGAATATATTTTGGAAGTTTTTCAGTTTTGTGAAGTTATCTGAATAGACATGGCGGACCACACTCACTGTTCTCCAAAATAAACCTCTGAAGACCACGAGTCGTCATCAAAGAAACAAAAACATGACGAGTCCAAAGGATAAGTGACGCTGAAGTTGCCTGTTTTTTGCTGGAAAGGTAATTCAGCTCGGTGTTATTAATGTAAATGATAGATGTTGTTTGGTGGCTGTAGCCTGTGCTACAAACGTAACGTTTTCTCTGTGTCCCTGTTGAAAACTGTTGATTCGCGCGAGTTTCTGCACCAAAACTACTAAGTAGCTTTGTTAGCTGGTCAGAAATTACTCAGCGTCATGTTATAGAGATTATCTTCAATCGTCTCTTCCTCTTCACATGAGGCAGCAGCTGCCCATCCCGGTGTAACACTCTGCGAATGGTAATGAAAAACGTGTTAATGCTAATGCTATCCCTCTATCAGACTAAATACAAACGGCCTTTAGCCTTACATAGCTAATATTATTACCCACCTGGGGTCCACAAAACACTAATATAATGCAGAACAACTAACAGTGACATTCACTGTAAGTTATCTTTTCACAGAATTTCTAACGAAATGTAACATCTAGCCTCACAGCAAGAGGGTTCCAGGTTCGATCCCCGCCTGGGGCCTTTCTGTGTGGAGTTCGCATGTTCTCCCTGTGTATGTGTGGGTTCTCTCCGGGTACTCCGGCTTCCTCCCACCGTCCAAAAAACATGTATGTTAGGTTAATTGGTGACTCTAAATTGTCCTTAGGAGTGAGTGTGAGTGTGCATGGTTGTTTGTCTTGTTTGTCTCTATGTGGCCCTGCGATGGACTGGCGACCTGTCCAGGGTGTACCCCGCCTTTCGCCCGATGACTGCTGGGATAGGCTCCAGCCCACCCGCTACCCGATTAACAGATCGACGGTATAGAAAATGGATGGATGGATGACTTGGGTAGTGTGTGCACCACGTGGAGTGTTGCGTTCAAAGCGCAAACGGAAATGACAGAATCTAGCGAATACCGTTAAAACGCACTCGGAAATTACTTATACACCGCTCCTTTAATATCCCCCCAGAAGCTAATTAAAAAAAATACACAGAAATAATTGTTGAAGTTATTCAGCAGCCATGAGGCAAAACTACAGATGGTATTTCTTGGTATCTGGTGTTTTTAACCAAAAAGACCTCAGATCTGCTTTACCAACAGCATGCGAATATCCTTACAACACATAGAGAAATACCATTGACAATCCAAGTAGCTGCAAACTCCACTTGATTCTCATTTTGGTCTGTTAGACCACCTGTTCCTCTTCCCTCTTTACTTGATAAAGGGATCATATTTTTGTTTAAACAATAATTGCCATAGTGACTTGAAGGAATAGAGTCTTATACTCTGCTATGTAAATGGCTCCAACAAGCATTTCGAATCATGAACTGAATAAATAGGGAGGTAGATGTCAGCATCAATTTAATCTATCCAGAATTTGTTTTTAAGTTTGTGGTAAAAACTTAACTGAAAACCTTTCAGCCTAAAAACTGTGGCCTTCAAATTTCAATCATCGAAAGCTCCCCATGTGAGATCAGTCAAGCTTTTAGAGCAAACATGCATAAAACTGAAAGACTAATTTGCATCCAAGTACCTTTTAAAGTGTGAGTATCCACTTTCATTGTGATCATGGCATTATTAAAACCAGAAAGGACAAGGGTGCAATAATTCACAAATGTAGGAGGTGGAAATTTGATATATGTTGAATGGGTTTCAATGCAAGTCCTGTTAAAATTGATGTCAAGCGACCAGGAGCAGTTTAAAGATGTTGCTAGTTTTTTTCTCCTCCTGTGTGAGACTCAGATCTCTGCAGAGGAATGCACTGTGACCACTGCTCTCTGCCCTCACTATCCTTTTGCTTGACTTTCAGATAATGGTCGGGAATGAAAGGATTCAACAATTCCTTCAGTGCATTTTTTTTCTCCTCCGTTTCCTCAAGTTTATTTCCCCCATGGACATTCTTTCCCCTCTTCCTCCTCTTCACCATCTACTCTTCCTCCTCTTCTTTCTCTCCCTTCCTACTCTTCTTTAATGCCTCCCTGTGGATGAGCAGGCCATGCCAGAGCCATAAATCCCAGCCCTGCATCTGTCCATCACATCCAATAAAAGTCTTTTTCAGCCCAGTAAAAAACTCAGGCTCCTCTCCCTGTAAATGTTTTTTTGGGTGGCAAGGATCCCTGTAACTAATTTGTTGCAGTGTATTTTACAAATCATCCTCCTATCCATCCTGTTTCAATCACTCCTCAGAGCTGATGATCTGATGCAGAGATTGCTACAAGGTGGACTGGATCTTGAATTAAAGGATGGGTGCATGCATGCAAGAGTAGAAAAAGAGACTGTGAGCATACTCTGTCCTGACCTGTGGGTTCAAATTGTCTCCACCTGTTATTCCGTCCACATGCATTAATTCAAGCCGCATGTCGTTTTTGGTAGATGTAAGAAGTAGACAGAGAATCTTTTCACCGTTTTTGTAAGTTCAACCAGGAAGCAGAACCGAGATTAAAGAGTTTGGAACCTCCTGTACGAAAACCCGTTGAAGGATGTGAAAAATCAGAACACAGAAAAAAAAGCTGCCATCTGGCACAAGGTGATGAAAGGAAAACGCTTGGTTTGAAATGGATATTCAACTGAAACATCAAAATGACTTCTCCTCTATCTTAACAAGTATTGTCAAGATGTCTAAGAGCAACACTCTCACACTAATTAGATTTATATCTAAAAAAAAAAAGGAGGTAATGTGTTTGTATAAAATAAACGCACTTTTGACGTGTACGCTATTTATGGAAATTTTCTCTGGGTTGTGGTGTCACAAACACATTACCAGAAAAGTTTTCTAAAAACTTCCCTTCACTGACCAACTTTATTGTATTTAGGAAATACAAATGATCATAGTAGTACAAATACTGGAAAAATTCAAAATTTGATGCCAGGGACAGAGAAAGGCGAAGACAGACTTTAAAGTTTATAGAGTATAAGAGCAACAGTGTTCTAAAAGATTCTATTTTCATGAGATTAATTGGTGATAGGTGAGGGTGTCAGGATTGGTTATAAAAGGAGCGCCCACCAAAGGCTTTGTCTTTCATAACACAGGTAAGTCGTGACTCACCATTATGTGTCAAACTCAGTCTGAGAATCATCAGTAAGTTCCAAAATACGAATATCTCAATGCAGAATTGAAAATGACTTTGGTCTCTTCACATCTACAGAGCATGATACTTCAAAAAGATTCAGGGAGTCTGGGGAAATCTCAGCGAGTAAAGATCGATGATCGAGACTGCTGATGGTTCCAAATGACCTCTGAGCCCTAAGTCGGCATTACAGGAGAAAACTTTCATGCCACCATGATCTATTCAGCCACATGAGCTCAGGAATTCCTCGGAAAATTTTATTTCAATCAACACAGTCCACTGGATGCAACCTGAAACTGCATTAGGCAAGGAGGAAGCCACATATCAACTTTGTGCAGATGGACTGAAAGACAGTGGACATGTGTTCTGTGGTCAGATGAGTCCATATTTCAGATGCTTTGGGAGGAAAACAACTGGCATCTGGTCCATTGTGTGCATTTGACTGACTTGCTTGCTGTCGAGATCTGTCTCATGCAGAAATTCTATGGAGTGTCATGAAAAGGAGAATCAGACAAAAGCAACCATGGACTGTTGAGCAGCTGAAATCTTGTATATACAATATTGTATACAGTTTGTAAGTGTAATTAGAAGGAAGGGTGATAAAAGATACTGAACACCCGCCTCTGTCCCTCTCAAACAAATTAATAAATTACAGATTTAACTTCTTTTTTTTTCTCACAACATTCTGGAAGTGGAATTGTACTTAAAGCAGCTGCAGCAAATATAAAGAAAGGATCCAAACGGTGACGTAAAAAAGGGGTCCCTCACAGTGCACGCTCAACACTCCTGGCATCATTTCCTGGCAGCTGTTTTCCTTAAATAAGAAAAACTGCCTCAGGTGCCTGCTTAGCACCACTCTACATGACCAAACACATTAACCAGGTTTGAGTGCATAGTGCACTGCCAGACCAGAAACCGGATCACCTTTTTCAAATGAATACTCAAAATATCTGTACGGCTAATCACTGTGAAAAAGAAGAATGACGGCACACATGTTAGTTGAATCCATCTGCGCTTGACTATTTTTTGGTAAACCCCTGTTTTGTGTTCAGTAGAAATACAAAGGTTTTTACTCACAGGTGGAGTTTGTTATCATAATGTGTGCATATCCAGAAGATGGCAGTGCAGAGCTTCAGCTGGTGTCAGTATCACACTCTGCCACTGAACTCTCGGCTCTACGTTGCGTGTTGGCCTGTCCATCATTAAAGACCAATGCTGAAACTGTCAGTTGCTATAACCAGAGCAGACATACCATCAGATTGCTGAAATACATGTGTTTGTGGTGTGTGTATTCCAGCATATGAACATGTGCATGTGCAGCTGTGCATGGGTCCATATTAGAAATCTGTGTACTTCTCGTATTTTGCATCCACAGATGAAACCAGGGTTTAATAGCTTTCTAGTCCGCTGAGTGTAAAACCAATACGTCTTCACTTCACATTAAAATCAACATGCTGAAAGGAAGCCTCCAACCCCTGGCCAGAACACATGGAATCATCACATTTGGGAGGATGATCGTTCATCTGTTTTATCTTTCAACAAATTACAGAAACACAATACTATTTCATTCAACAGCTGAACATGTTGACTTTGTAAAGCATACCTCAAGAAAAGACATTGCAACAAATTTCTGTATTTCTCTTTATATCTAGTAGAGAAAAAAAATATGGAATAAAAAAGTAAATCAGAAAAAAAAGCCATTACATTAGAAACATGTTACTATTATGAATTTAATTTCAACAGTGGATATGAGGCAGTCCATTTGTAGCGTCATTGAGAATCAGCTTAGGGGTTACAGTGCTTATTGTGACAGTTTTACCTTTCAAAAAATTGAGCCGGTGAAGATATCTTGTGATAAAAGAAGAAGCAACTTAAGACAGTATTTCCTATGACTACATGGGAAAACATCAAACTGCCATACTGCAGTCAATCCTCATGATTTGCCTGCTCTCCATTCTGCCTCTACATATCTCCGGCCTCATAATGTCACTAATCCTAAATTTAGTGTCTCTTGTGTGAAGAAAAAGCTGCAAAATCTCTAATAATTCAAATGACCAACTCTTTAATTACGAGGGTATTGCAGCTCTTGCATAACAACTATAGACATTATTACATTATTACTACATTATTCTACTGCTGTGCGCTCCTCTGTAGTTGAATGAAGCCTCTGCAGCTCTATACATTTTCCTACGTTTGGGGTAACAAAACGCTATTCAGAAAAATACCTGTTTAGTTATTTAAGTAGTTCCAAGATGGAGGTAGGATGGAAAGAAGAACTTTTGCAGACATTTTTGAGGATCCAGCAGAGTAACAAGATGAAATCACAAGCTTTTTGAGATAATAATGAGATACAAGGTTTCTGCCCAACAATGACGAAATGAGTCTGAAGTTTGAAAAACAAAAAAGCGCTCGCAAACCATAATGAAGTGCCGCAGCTGGCCAACTGACAGGAAACTTGGCCCTAACAAGAGAGCTTTCAGTGGAAATAATGGAGAGGATTATAAAATTCCTTAAAGAAGGTTTTTCAGCGCAGGTTGTGGCAAAAGATGCTGGCTGTTCCCAGTTGGCTGTGTCTGAAATAAGTACAAACAAAATGGGAACGTTGTGAAAGGGAAACATACAGGTCGAGCAAGAAGGGCGTCAAAGTGTCTTGACAAAAAACTCAAAGCAATATGCCTAAGAATAGAAAATGTACAACAAAAAAAATTAAAAACAAAAGGGCAGAGACAGATGACAATGGTTTGACCAAACTGTAAAAAAACGCCTGAACAAAATTGGGATTTACATCCAGTAAACCACCACTAACCCCTAACCAGAAACAATAAAGGCCACCTGGGCTAAAGCGAAGCAGTCATGGACTGTGAATGACTGGATGAAAGTGATATTCAGGGATGAATCCCCCATCTGCGTTGGACAAGGAGATGATGATGTAACTTTTGTTCGGTGCAGGTCCCACATATGAAACATATGAGGATAACTGCCTGAAGAAGACAAGCATATTTCCACATTTGTTGATGATCTGGGTTTGCTGTCAGATAAAGGACCAGCTGAGATGGCTGCCATTCCCTCTACAATAAATGCACAGGTTGACACTGACATTTTGAAGACTTTTTTCATTCCATCAACATAAAGGAAGCTTGGTGATGCGAAAGTCATGTTACAGGATGATAATATATCTTGCCACAGAGGAAAGAGTGTTCAAACTTTGCTTCAGGGAAGACATAACAACTCAATTACACGGCCAGCAAACGGTTCAAAGCTTAATATGAGTTCACACTTACAAAAATTGTAAAAATGTTCCTAGACAAGGCTCCGCCTTCCAAAGCCGATCTGTAAACTGACCTTTGAGAGAGCTGGAACCTGAATGATGAAGAGTACTGGTTTCCATTGATGAAGTTTATGCCTCAAAAAAAAAAAAAAAGAAAAGTCAAGCTATCGTAAAAGCCAGAGCAGGTGCAGCAAAGAACTGATTACAACAAGTCCTCTAACTGATACATTCATAAAATGTGTTCATCCCCTAAACGCGACCCATAATGGGGTCTCGTAAAATGCCACCACATTAAGCAGCAATCAGTGTTTCCATATCAGTTAATAACAAAGCAAGACTTTACTAAAACACTTTTGGTGTGTTCTGGTTGGGTTTAGTCAATAACATCGATTGGTTAGGGTTAGAAAAACATTGTGGTGAGGTCTAAAATACCTCGTCTTTTACAATGCCACCATCACGCCCCCGGAGGCCATTCTGCTGGTTGTCTTGGTTAAATGTAACCAGTGAAGTTATACTGTATGCACTTGAAGAGCAGTCGTGAGCTTTTAATTCTTCCCATAACAACACAAATCAAGTTGATGACAGTGGTGAAAAGAGGAACTCAGCATCTGTCACGCTTTAGGTCAGTTCTGCTTCTTGCAGGGGAACGCTTTCCCAAACCCTCACAGTGAACTCCAGCAGTTAGTGGTTGTGAGCATAAGTGGTTGTGTGTGTAAGAGTGTGTGTACAGTATCTCAGTTCAGTTTTAGCTTTATAGTGTGTGTCTGTGCTTGTGGGTTTTAGCATGTGTGTGATATTGGCTGCTCAATCTGCCATTACCTCACTCTAACAATAACTCCATTATCTCACTAACTACGATTCCATCCTTAAAATTTCATGACTTAGTTGTAGGTCTTCCAGTCTTCACTGTGTGTCGGTGGGTGTGTGCCTTTGTGCCAAAAACAAATGCCCCAGGATACCCAGCTGAGTCGGCTGGTTAAGGCAAACGTTTCACAGAGTGAAATGTGTCATCTTTTTTTACTGTGATGGATATACTATCCATGCCCCTTCCAGGTGCCAAGGCTTCGTTTGACTGCGTGTGAGCACTTTTCTTGACTCACTGTACCCTCACCATAATTTCATTAAATCATAAACTTAAAACATTGTTTCTTCCTTCAAAAGAGAAAAAATAAGACTCAGATGATATTTGTCACCACTCAGACATGTCTTTGATTTCCACCAACGTCTTTCTTTCTCTCAAAAACCATTAAGTGAATATAAAACATGATTTCTGTAAATATTTAAATGTGGACTATATATAGTATAGTATAGATTGGCTGGGCAAAATACAGGAATGAGTAGGGAAAAAACACTGAATGTAAGGCTACCTAAAGCCAATTATTATATGTTTTTGCTGTTTTAGCCATGCTAGCATCATGACTTTTAGCCCTAGCATTACACTATCAAACTTCCATGAAATGCAGTACAGTGTGTTTTCTTATGTGTATGCTTATGTTAGCATTTATGTTAACACTTCTAACCATAAGCATGCTAGCACACATACGGTTACATGCTGCCATTCCGACATCTGGTATGTTTTTTTTTTAACATACCGCCATTCCGACAGTTCCTTTTAATAGCCTATGTTTTACCCAAAACATTTTACACTAATGAAGGCTGATATGCCGGCGCGCGTATTTGCGCCGGCATATCAGCCTCGCAAACAAACTTTAATAATCTATTATCAAAATCCCCTGAAATGTCAAATATAAAAATACAGATATTAATGTAACTCTGGCGAGACTGACACTGATTAAGTAGAAATACAGTGTCAGTGACCTGTCTCAGCAGCCAGCTGGAGCGGAGCTCGCCACAGAGCCCATGCGTCTTTTGCACGCTGTCATCATATGCAAAAGTAATAATTGCAATTACAGATATCACGGCTACTGCACAGGACACAGTTGCGAGCACTCTGCCTTGCCTTGCCAATAGGAGATAAATTACAGCATAGAACGTATAAAACACAACAAAATGCAGTAAAAACGTTCATTCGTGTTATTCGCGTGATTTATGAGTACTCGCTCCAATTATGGGAAGCGCGGATGGGCTTTGCACATTTGGCACAAACACACAGCCGTTGCGCAAGGCTTTATACAGCCTGTTGATATCTTAAGGTCCTAACTGGTCACACCTGTGAGTAAATGCCATGTAGAGATTGTTTTTACATGGCATTACAGCTGAACATATAGCTTTTATCCACATTCCAACGTGGGAGAGCCCGAAGACGCATGTGCCAGACGCACATAGGCATGCGTAAAACCAATTTTGACCACTTCATGCTGTTTATTTGCTTTCTTTTAGTTAACTTTCGTTTCTTTTGGATTCTTGTGCGTATTATGGAGCAGTTTCGGTCCATATTTGTAAGCCTTTTTTTCCTGGATTAAATGGTGGCATTGGAGTCTGTGATTAAAAACACCACTGTCTGCTTCTCCTCCTCCAGTTGCCGAGACTTTGTGTTTTTAATAACGCTTATCTGTAAACATCTGTTAAACATTTAAATTGCATGAACAGAAAGAAGGGACTCACCTGGGACGTTTGAATGTCAGAATAGCGGGATGTCGGAATGGCGGGATTTCGGAATGGGTGTTTTCCACCCCACACATACCCATTTAACGCTAACGCATTTAACTCAAAGTGCCGTTGTGCCTTAGTAGAGCCAGTATTATGGGGCCAGTATTATGAATGAAGAGTCATAAGCTTGGCAAATAGTTCTCTTTGTAAGGTCATTTTTGGTCATTTCTTTTTTGTTGATTTTTTTTTTAGTGACCTATAACTGACATTATTCCAAAAGCTAACATCTATGCATACGTTTGCGTCTGTTTAAACAGTAGCTTGCGGACCAGAAGTTGTCCTGGACAGTAATGATAATTGTGATTCATTATTCTGTATAGTTATGTGTCATTGGATTGTGTTGTGGCGTCAGTGCCTACATCCAAATCTCCTAAAGATACACCACATTGCTATGAAAGGGGCTTCTCTAAAACACTGAATGAAACTGTTGTAAGGCAGTGGTTTGTTATTTAAATGGAATAAGGTAAAGTAACACAGTAACCACTTTCATGATGTGCTTAGCCTGTCTCTGTTTTAAAGATAAATAAAAGTTTAAAAACCGTAATGTGGTATATAATGAATGCATGACAAAATGTAATGCTGTGGCGCCAACAGTGAGGAAAAATCCAATGCTTGACTACAGATAAAAACTGGCTTTGCAGGAATTTACACTCACTTCTGTTCTTGTACAAAATGTATCTTTTGGTCCAGTCATTAAGAAGAAACTCTCCACAGCATGTAGGCAAATACCTTATTGTAATAACATGATAAGATTTGCAGGTTTATTTTGGATATCGTGCCACAGTCCATCAAGTTATGTTTTTGAGGGATCATTTCCCTTTGAGTTTCTGTTCCTTCCTGTGGACATCAAGGAAGGAAACAGAGTGCAATGCCATGCCTCTGTTAAAAAACACTACTCAGCACAGACAGTGAGGATAAACATGCCCAGCTTTGTTATTATTATGGTCGAATAGCTTATTTTTACATTAGCAGACAAAAGTCAAATTAAATGGCTTCTGTGTTATCAGAAAAAAATACATAAATAATATCAAATCACACATATACATTTATCATCAAGCTCGTTGAAGAGGTTTTATGACAATATTCTAAAGAACGGGACAGTGTTGTGGGGTGTGTCTTTCTCTCCACATTTTCACCATTAGTATTGTTGTTTGTCTGACTGAACTTCCATGGTTTTTAAATCAAGCACATTCACATATTAGAGAGGTCCAGCAGTTATTGGTTTAGACTTAATGACTTGGAAGACGTGCATCTCTGTCATTTATCCCTCCACCTCAGAAACAGTGAGGTGGTTATTGAGAGTGATTAGCCTGCTTCTCACACAAAGACTGACTGACCTGAATCAATCCCAGTGAAGATCTTAAACCTCAACCCTCAGGCAGATTTTCTTCAATCACTCACTGGTTAGAATGAAGGTATCTGTGGAAATGTTTGTTCACATTCAGGTTTATTCATTTCTCCTGACAAACTCATCAGTTATCAATTACAAAACAAAACATGCTATACAGTGCAATAAGAGTGTAGAGGACATAACAAGTGTTGTTAATCTACATAAACCAACTCAGGCTATCTGGCAGCACAACCACTACAGGCTTTTAAAAGTGTGTAAGGAAAAACCGCCCTGGACACTGTCATATATTTATTTATCCTGCATCATTCATAGGCACTGGGACAAAATAACAGAACAGTCTGCCAAAAGCCCTGCTCATATTTGATATTTGCAGAGCTGGTGTTTGAGTTTAATCCAGCGCAATCTGCATTATTCATTATTTGTTTAGTAAGACTTTCACTCTGAATAGTCCCCCATATTTTGTTTAAGACAGATGTCCGTTGTTTAAATGTAATCGTACCCATATCAAAACCATGACTTCTTATTTGGTCCTCTTTCAGAGAGAGCCAGAGAGAGAGAGAGAGTTTAGAGTTTTCCTTGGTAATTTGAAACTCTATGCAGAGACAAGTTGGTTAGTCACTTTATGTGAACATGTGTTTAACACGAAACAGGAACATGAGAGATACAGGTTTTTCAAATTGGATTTGCTTGCACATGCTGAATACCAAGGTTTCAGTCCTGTGCGGAAAAACAAGGGTAAATACAGGGTTTTAGAGCTATCTAACAGTAGTACAGTCTAACTAAATTAATTTTGCTGTCTTTATCGATTAATTTTTTTGCTGTCTGAGCAATGACCACGCACAGCCCAACAAGTCAATTTGTTGTCATGCTAATGAGGCCTGCAAAGACACCACCAGAAGCCATAAAAATTGTCAAGCGATGAGACAGGGTAATGTTACGGGACCGGACAAAAATAACGCCGCATACCTGACAAAACAGAAACATTTCTGTCAATAAAAGTGGACATGGTGGCAGGTAAAGTAGATAATACGTTGAAGTTATAGTTATTTGAAAGTAACAGATCTATGCTGTGACACCACTTCATTCATTTTCTACAGAGATTTACTTATTCCGAGCTCCATGCATTCTTATTGTTAGCAACATTCTACCAAACTGAAGACAGACATGTCAAAACAGGGTCGATACATGCAGGCAGACTCGCACAAAGGTTGCTACTGTGCGTTTGTCTGCTGTTTGTATTTTCAAGGCAGGTCATTTCAAGGCAAGACTGGTTACTTACAGAAAAACTCAGCAGGGTTCGAATGTGTTTTGTCTCGCTGTTGATTCAAGTTGTGTTACCCCGAGGCCCCACAGTCATCATGGGTGGCCACACTAGGCCCTTGGCCTTGTGTGTTCACACACATGCACATATATGTAAATGCTACTGTAGCAAATGCTCAGTTTAGTTTCTCTCTTTAACACACACATTCTATAGAGAAAGTAAACGCATTTGCACATAAATGCTGTATACTGATATACACACATTCAACGACCCTTCTCTCGTTTCATCAGACACACGCAATGTCTTATTGCACACACCGCTCTCACTTTGTGGACGTACATGCGCCAAAAGTAAGTGCACATAAACAAAAGAAAATGTGTTCCGTGCATGTTTATATAACCTCGACACAAATTCAAAGGGACATATATTTCACACAGATTCAACCCCCCCCATTGGCTCGTAAAAACAAACTGCGCAAAATATGGCATTTGTCTTCTGATTAAACACTCCACATTCCAGCAAACTCCGCTTGGCCGGCCCGGCAACAGCCATCATATTGACAGTCGGACGTGTGGTTTGTATGGGTGATCGCTCATGAAGGGAAGCTTTATGGCACAGCCAGCTCCCTATAATCAGTTTTAAATGGTCCCAATGCAAGCAAGAAGGACAGCACCCTCCTTCCCTTCATGCCAGCCAGTCGGCCCCCGGGGGTCAGGAAAGACAGAGACAGCGGCTTCTATGGCTATGAGGACGTGAGAAATGCAAAGGGAAAGAATCGCGTTCATGTGTGCGCAGGTGCGATTCAACAATCCACCATCCTTATTTATAGGTTAACAGAGACTGATCATTTCTTACAAGTCATGTTGATGTTTCAATAAATCTGCATCTCCACAAGAGCGTAACTGGTAAAACAGACTGAGGGGAGAAATATTTTTACTGGGTGCATTTAGACTAATTCTAAAAATATCAAATTCTCTCCAAAGCTTTCTTGAATGACCTGCTATCCGTAAAGCCATTGCACACCCATCTCTGAAAAATACTTAACATAATACAGCAATGGTTACTAATGGTCAGACTACATGTTATATTACTTTGTTACTATTTCATGTAAGAATATGAGCTGTTCTTGAATTTGCTGGCAGCAGCAAGTCTCAAAAAAGTTTGGGACGGGGCCATGTTTACCACTGTGTGGCATCCCCTCTTCTTATAGCATCAGTCAACAGGGAACTAAGGAGACCTGTTCCTGATCTCTAACACCTGCACATACCTTTCCAGATGTGGAAGTTGACAGTTCCCTAGGCACCAATGCACCCCCCCCCCCATACCTTTAGAGATGCAGCCTTTTGAACTGAGCGCTGATAACAAGACAGATGGTCCCTCCCCTCTTCAGTATGGAGGATGCAGAATCCATGATTTCCTAAAAGAGTTGCGAATTTTGTTTTGTCAGACAACGAAACAGTTTTCCACTTTACCTCGGCTCATTTCAAATTAACTTTGGCCCAGAGAAGATTAAGGCATTTCTAGGTGATGTTCACATGTGGCTTCTTCTTTGCACGATAGGGCTTTAACCTGCATCTGTAGATGGCATGTTGAACTGTGTTCACAGACAGTTATTTCTGGATTTGTCCTGATCATGTCTGTTTTTAGTGCAAAGCCACCTGAGGGCCAGAAATCACTGGCATCCAATACTGATTTTCGGCCATATCCCTTGCGCCCAGACAGTCTCAAGATAATGCAACTCTTTTGATAAGATTATGTAATTTAGAGTTTTCACAATTTTATGTTAAGGAACATTATTGTGAAATTGCTCCACAATTTGTAGACGCAGCTTTTTGCTGATTGCTGAACCTTTGCCCAGCTTTACTTGTCAGAGACTCAGCCCCTCTAAGGTGCTCTTTTCTATACCCAGTCGTGTTACTGACCTGCTGTCAAATAATGTAATTACTTGCGACATGTTCCTCCAGCTGCTTCTTTTTAGTATAACTTACTTCTCCATCCTTTCATCGCCCCAACTTTTATGAGATGTGTTGCTGCCATCAAATTCCAGATGAGACATTTTTTCATGAAATGCTGAAATGTATCACTTTCAACATTTGATGTGTTTTCTACATTCTATCGTTGATGAAATATTGGTTTATGAGAGTTGCAATCTCTACATTCGGTCTTTACTGTCATTTTACACAGCAACTCAACTTTTTTGGAAATTGGAGTTTTATATTATACTACTATAAAAGCACACAATATCACATTATTGCAACATGCCATGTTATTCCCAAACGCCATATGAGTGGAGAGTGAGTCAAGTATGTCAATATCTAAAGCAGTAAAAAGCTTGCATTTACAAGCATGACTCATTTTCAAAGAGCAGAGAAATGAAGAGAGAAGTCATTTCAGATCTAAACAAAGATGACAGTAAAAATTTTGGGATGTGATCTTTTACATATGTTTAGTAATTCAAGATCAGATTTTAGTTTCCCCTTAATGCCCAAATTTTTCTCTGACGCATGAAGGACTCATAAGAAACAGACAAATCAGCAGACAGCACATTAATAACTGCAGATGTAGTTATGGAGTTCTGTTCTCACAGAGGAGGTCTGCACTGTTTAGGCTCCATTAGGCGCAGGAAAAACTTTCATATCCTCGACTGACACATTTTATGTATCAGAGGACGCAGACAGGATGCCTTTATTGACGTCTAGCAGCTCTGTCTGCTCCAAGTCTGAGAAGAAGGCAAAGAAAGTAGCCTGGCGAATGTCAGGTCTCCTGCTCTTTGTTCCCACGTATGAAATTGGGGGGGTGGGGGGGCACTTGTATAGAGCATTGTCTTCACGTTCTCTCTTCTGACAAAGGTACAAAATGAAAAAAAAATTGAGTTTTTCCCAGTGTTATCATGTGATGCTTGTTCATGACTGGGGATGTCACCACACAAATGATATAGTCAGTGACAATACTTCTTGCTCACTTACTTGATGCCACAAAAAGACATAACTTAACCAAATAGATTTATTCATTTACATACACATTTGTTTCTTTTAGCATGTATGGTGTATGGATGTATGTAGCGAATCTATATGATTATAAGACTCTTCTGTGAAAGCACATATTCTTTTAACGCTGTTTAATGAGTCGAAATGATGTGTCGTACCCGGATTGCGGCAAGCTTTTCCTCTGCAGTTGTGGTGATGATACCACAATTTCTGTGAGAAGGTCTGGGATTATAAATTCTTTACATGACGGTAAAAATAGAGAAGTTTTGTTGCTTTTGTGGTGAGGTTACACTGTCCAAACGATCATATTTTCTTTAATCTTTTTGCCGAAACCCTAACCAAATAGTAACAGAAAACAAAAGGGAAAATAGCCTAAAAACGAAAAGGCAAAGGAATAATGTCTCACTGCAGGAATCAAAGCAGGGTGCCACCTCAAGTACCGTCATATTGTCAGAATTTGGTATCACAGCCTTAAGAGTAAAACTGGATAATGATTCAAACAGGTAAAACAGGTCAGCTCAGATAGCCCACATTAGGACTTTTTTACTTTTTATAATATTCTTACACAAAAATCACCATGTTTAAACGGGTCTTTTTAAAAGTGGGTACATCCACTAAAACAAGCTGAGTAAACTCACTATCCCACTGTCAGCAGTCGGATGTTTATTCTCTGTGCCCTTGGAGCTACAGGGTAATCAGAGCAGGTCCAGAGGTCTCCTGACCACAACATGGAAAGATGTCATAAACTGTACTGTTACAAGTGGGCTGCGAGGCCCATGCCCCTACAAGTGCACACACATAAATCATGTAACATGAACAAAACTATACATTTTTTTCAAACCACGCTTTTCCAATAAGTAGAATAAATCGCCATCATGGTGAACATCTCAACAAAAAATCAGTATTAAAACAATTTGCTTGACATCAAATTAGAGCGGCATTGGCTTAGTTTTTTGCATAATGAATAAACGCTGTTGTGTTTGTATTTCAGTTAGGCTTAGACTATGTTTCAAACTGTTGATTACACATGGCTTACAGATATATAAAAAGTAACTTTAAAACTGTGGTTTCCAACCACCCTCTCACTGACCACAGAGGGATCACTTGTTTATCAAGTGTCTGTGACAGGTTGAAGATGATTAAAACATTTCTGTCAGTCAGAGAAGTGTGTTGTGTGAACATGTGTTTATGTATTTCATGAAAATGCAGGAATAGAATTATTGAAATAATTCAGTCCACAACTGTGCGAACGGCTAGCTTGCAGAAATGCTCATTCTCTACAATGGTAATAACAGGCTGACGCAGGGTCCTCAATCTAACATCATGTAATGCGAAGATGCTCCTAACGCAAAAAATTGGGAGTTGGAAACATATAAAACGAGGAGCCATAACAACTTCCACCACAGATGAAAAAGTCTGGTGGCAATGTGTGTGCACCTTTAGGTCTCGTTTAACAGATGCTGATGCATACAGTGCATCCAGAATTGATTCACAGCGCTCCACTTTTTCCACAATATCCAATGTTGCAGCCTTATTCCCAAATAGATTAAATCCATATTTTACCTCAAAATTCTACACACAGACCTGTGATGGACAGCCAGGGTGTACCATGCCTCTTGCCCAATGACTGCTGGGATAGGCTCCAGCCCCCCCGCGACCCCACTGACGGATTAAGCGGGTATAGAAAACTTTTGACAGCAATTACAGCCTAAAGTCTTTTTGAGTATGATTCTACAACCTATTTTTGGGCAGTTCCCCACTTTCTTTTTTGCAGAACCTCTCAAGCTCCATCAGGTTGGATGGGGAGCGTCAGTGTCATTTTCAGATCTCTCCAGAGTTGTTAAATCAGGTTCAAATCTGGGCCCTGCTAGGCCATTCAAGGATATTCACAGAGTTGTCCTAAAGCCACTGCTTTGTTATCTTGGTCGTTATCCTGTTGGAAGATGACCCTTCGCCCCAGTCCGAGGTCGAGAACACTCTGAAGCAGGTTATCGTTAAGGATGTCGCTGTACATTACTGCATTCATCTTTCCTCGATCCTAGTCTCTCGGTTCCTGCTACTGAAAAACATCCCCACAGCATGATGCTACCACCACCATGCTTCCCTGTATGGGATGGTATTAGCCAGGTGATGGCCAATGCCTGGTCCACACATAACGCTTGACATTCAGGCCAAAGAGTTCAATCTTTGTTTCATCATTCACTGCAATCCAGTTGTAGAAACTTCTGAAGGATGATCGGTGGAAACAGGATGCACGTAAGCTCACTTTTCAGGGTCATGGCAAACTCTGTGAATACGTATGTAAATGTTTTATTTTTTTCATTTTTAATAAATTTGTAAAAGTGTCAAATATGGAGTATAGCGTGTAGAATTTTGAGGTAAAAGATGAATTTAATCTATTTGGGAATAAGGCTGTAACATAGGATATTGTGGAAAAAGTGGAGCGCTGCGAATACTTTCCGGATGCACTGCATTTGTCAAAGGAATCATGTGTTAGACCTCTACATTTCCAGTATCACAGACTTAGATTACCTTGGATCTTGAACACAATCTCACAGGTCACAGCTAACTTCTTTTTGTTAAAAAAAAAAAAAATAAATAGGTGTCTGGAGCTTTTGTTGTTGGCTTTGGAATAGTCACTTTAAGTATCCTGAACTTTTGAAAGACGTCTTGTGCATTTACGTGAACCGTGTGGCCCCAAGAAGCGCAAGGCCCAGTGCGGTCTGTCCACATCCTTTGCAGCAGTTCTGTAGGACCGTGTTGGACTACAGTTTCGGATGAGCATGGGTTTCTTAAATAATTTGGCAGACTTATCATTTTGACTTTTCAGCTCCACACAGCAGGACTGATACTTAGCTGCAAGCTGTCTTGCTGATGGTCTATTTTGTCTCTAATGTCATGAGTTGTCTCAGTCACTTTCAGAGCCTCCATGTAAGACGTTAAGGGGGAGTAAATGTGTGCTACTGCAAATAAAAAATATGCTCTGCTTCACTCTTGTAATACCATCTTCAGTGAAAATCAGCGTGTTCATCAAGGCATTGTGTTTACATTATTGCTGAGCCAATTTAGAGCAGAATCTGCTGAGTCATTTGCAGCGGAACTCCATTCAAAAGCTAGACGTTAGTGGGTCTTAATGGGTTTTTTGGCCAGGTAATGTTGTGCTCACCATGCAGAATGAGGTAGCATAACAACAGCTAACAGTATGTTAATTGTAATAAAGTAAGATAAAAAATAAAAAACACCAAATAAGGTGAACATATTAGCTAATTTGATTAAAAGATTTTGCTAGATAATCTTAATAGCCTTCAATAACCATGCAAAGCTTTCCAGCAATCACAACAGTAAAAATAGTAAAAGGCCACAGCTTCAACTTACAACTTGCAACAAATGCATGAAACTGTTGGCCGCAGTAAAGCAGACTTAACCTGTCTTTCAGGAAAATTTACTTTTACAACATCTCCTTATCTAGAGTGAGACGATGTAGCATATGACTCACTAGGCCTCCCCTAATATACTGCAAAATAAGCTAATTGAACAGTTTAAAGCAGTGTGTTAAGAGAGCGCATACCAGAGCTGTGTTGGGCTGAAGCCTCGAGGGTGTTGAACTCACCACACATAGCTGTGGGTAGCCTCTTGAATTGTTGACTTCGTATTCAGCCCTGCAAATCTTATTAAATGGAGCTAAGTTACAATGGGACAAATGGACTGGGGTTAACAAGGCAGAAAGCATCTGGTAAAAGTAAATCTTTACAAGGCCCAGACACACAGACAGAACATCACAGTGAAAAAGGGACACATTATATAGAGATAGGAAGAGGATATTCTTTATAGGGCAGCTGTGTTGCCCCAGAGAGCAGAAGGAAGCGTTAAAGTATGCTACTGAGGCATAGTGACATTGACCATTCTCCCTGCCCTTTTGTTGCATTTTGAGGATTAATAAAGAAACATGACTTGTTTACTGACTTAATTTTCAGCACGGCTTGAAAGTCGGGGTTTGGTGATGATAAACGTAAAATCTAAAACTAAAAGAATTTCTATGAATCAGACTTTCCTTTCAGAGATGTGAACCAGCAAAGTGAGGGATCTGTAAAAAATATCACTGCTCTGCAAAATATCGAGTTAAAGAGCTATAAAGTTGTGTGGTACTGTCCAGGCGTGTGTGTGTGACAGAGAATGCACCTGCAAAGTTTGCTGCCTGCCAGCATAAGTACAAAGTCACCAAATTCCAGAAATCAACTGGATGCCTGACTGCATAGCACACATAACTGAAACCATAAAAATCCTCGTTATCCTCAATGTGGAAAAGAGACTATTTTGAAATATGATAATTACTGTAATTTTGTATAAGTATGTGTACTTGAATAAGTAGAGTCCAGCAATTAGAGAATTCACTTTTAAAAGTTGTTGTTTTGGGCCCTCCATATTTTGGATAAAGATCATTTTCACTGATATTTTCTGTGCTTTTTATCAAGCTATTTCAAACACATTCAAAGGACCATGCTTTGCCATCTCTCGTCACACAGCTGCATTTTTTAATTTCCAGTGACTCAAATTTACCGGCACCGTCTCAGGTTGGTTGTGCTGATGCGTCTAAACAGCACGTTGTCACAGCTTTATGAATCTAGTTCTCTGGTATGATTCTGAGTTTGATTAATATGCAGTCAATGTTCCCTTGTGTTCGGTTGAGTGCTGTGGAAAGGTTTGCAGGTTTCAGCTGTTGCAGTGTTTGGTTGGATGGAACAGCGCTGGCTCACAGAGAACACTACTTGCAACTCACCTCTGTGAGTGTTTCTCAACTGGAGCCCAGCTTAGGAGACTCTGGGTCTAAAGCACTATCCCAGATGCATGCTACGCATCAAGCTTTTTGATTGCTGTCCATAGGAGACGGCGCCAAAATGGCCGTGGATCCGATGGCTTTCCAGTGGCTTTATGACTTGAGATCTTAATAGAGTGTTCGAATGACTTTCCAATGCTTTCACTCTGCTTAATGCTCTTTAGTAGAGGAAAGCGAGCTCTTTCAGACTGCTGCAAAAATCTGCCTTGAAGAGCTTTGCAGGTTTTTGCCTTTAAAGGATCCATACAGCAGGGATTTTCCCAGTACAATTCATCAGTCTTTTCTGTGTGTGCGAGTGAGAGTGCAGGGCTGTGACAGGCCTTTACAGCTATTAGTGGGATTTTGCCCTCTCTTTGAGTTGGCGATCTGTTTCATTTTAATAGGTGAGAACTTGGATTAGTCCTGAATCTCCTGCACACTGTTATATTGGCTTTCCCACAGGGTGCTGCAGATCATCATATAGAGGACCACCGCTGCCCTGGATGTGTGGTTGGTCTACCCGACATGAGATCACGCTGGGAGTATGGGCAGCATGGAGACCCAACAAGTTACTCAGGCTGTCATGTAGACAGAAGGACCAGTTTGATGACAGATAACCATGATAAAGCAAATGAATGTAGACTTTTACAGATGAGTAGATGTAACAGAATATAGAAAGCATGATTTGCAGTATCCTCTATAAAGTATAACAGCACATATTAACATTTTAAGCTAAAAAGTGTTGTATTGTGTCTACATTCTCGCTAGGCTGCCCTCTAGTAGCAATATATAAATTCATGTTGCTTTAAACTGTGAAGAAATCATTTATAATAGAAGGGAAATAACAAATACTTTTTATTTACCAGTAAAAACAATACCTTACTCCATTTACTGCACACAGACAATGTGATGCTATGGCCTCACTCTGTATTTTTCTATGAGAAAATAATGGCTTAGGCATGCAGAAAGTCCCTAACCCTCAACTAAAATGGTTGAACAACATTGCAAATGCAGTTCTCATTATATGTCTTCCAAAAACCATATAAACTCGAATGCTCATTAAGTCTGATCATTCCTTGGTGATGTGCATCTGTGTAATAACGGTGGGTGAGGCCTAACATGTGCATAGTAGTATGAAAAGCTCATTAGCTCAGGTAAAATGGACTTTAAAAAAAGGTGAAAAGATGCAGAATAAATGCAGAATATTCAAGGCACCCATGATAAAAACATATCTGTACGTAGAAGCAAGTATACTCATAGCTTAAAAGTGCCCATTGCAATCAAATTCTACAGTTTTCATTGAGACTGGTTGTTTCCTTGCACTCAGGTCAAGCATAACTGTTAGGGTTGTAGCACAGATGATTTTTTTGAAAAACTTGCTAAAGAAAATAGAACAATTTCATGATTAGAAGTTTTTGATTACAACAGTTTTTTTCATGTTGTATGAGTGCTTGAATCCTGATGTGTGATGTCTATCACCAAGCACACTGTTGGGAAGCCAAAGGCGCAGCCATCTCCTCCTTCTCTCGTTTAGACTGAACGTTATGATGGATGACGGAAAAGCTGAAAGACCACAGCTGCGGAAAGTAGGTCTTACAGTAAACATCCAGACAATCATAAAGTCATCATGCGCCAGTCAAATCTGAAATGTAAAATCAATTGCATGTTGTTAGTCTACCTAATAAATTTTCTCAGAGAACACTCCTCTTGGGATGAATCAAGTCAGGAAATACAGACAGATAGATTTTATGGATGGATGAAAGTAGAATGACTCTTGATAGACGTTTGCTGGATCAATAATGGAGACAGGGAGAAGGGGCAGAGGAAAAGGGTATATATTGGTCAAAGAATAATTTTTAGAGGCCAAATAAAGCTCTTCGTATTTTTGTGTTGCCTTTTCGTTGGTAGCTTATTGTGGCTAACGTTAGCTGATGCTAGCATCGTTAGGAATTGCTAAACTTAACGATGATCTTAAGTGGATTTTTTTTTTTCCCTTTTGTATTTCTTTTTAAACTTGGGTTGTGTGTATTGCTCATTAGTAGTCAGTGCCTTACTTGGAGAGGACATCTGTCAGCTGAAAGAAACAGCACAAAAGTGTTTGAGATTGTAAAAAAAGATTATTTTTTGCGTTCTTTTTCAACGTCAAACAATTTTTCGCAATTTCAGACCATTTAAACCTTTAGTATGTCACAGCGTTTTGAGCAAACACAATATTTTGAACATTTATACGGCGCTCTTCTGCACCAGATAGTTTCACGGACCATGGTATTAGTTGTTTTACACTGTAAAAAAATTTGCTCTTCTGTTGGCACCATTCTGACTAGTTTTTAGCTTTAGCTTACGTGTCAGGAAAGCTTTCTGATTCCCCAAACTAAGAGTGCTCTGACCGCTGTCTACTGCGGGTAACAAACTGACTACACACTCAACAAAAATGCCAAATAACTGCCAAATAAATACAGAAATGCTCACTGAAAAGGGAAAGTAAATTTTTGCATTAGTAAGGCCAAGCAAAACTCTGCTGTTTTCAACATGTTCTGTAAGACTCAGTTTCTGAAATTTATTGTCCTGGTTGCTTTGTGAGGAGGCACAAACAGATTAAATGTGAAGACAGAGAAATGAATAAATGCATCTGTATGTCAGGCAGATTTCACTGTACATTATATAAATACCAGATGCCATATCTTTATTTCAACTGGCTGCTTTTCTTTTCACCTCTGACAATTTACAACCTTGGGGCATGCTTCAGTCCCAGTGTGTCTCATCATGCATGTGCACACAGACTAATTTGGAGCAATTCTCCCCTGAAGTATTTTGCCTGGGAAACTCAGATGCTTTCATGTACTTAAATCATGTCTATCACATTAACTTTAATTGGCAGCGCAAGCTCAAGAACCAACAAACACATCTTGAGCGCAGCAGAGACAACTTAGGCCGCAGGGAATAGCAAATACTCATCAAGTAACTGACAGGAGAAGAAAGGAGCGGATGCTTCAGGACAGATGAAACTGATATCTAGTCAGCACAGCAGTGTGATATGATACCAGGCAGGGTTATTGTCATACAGGCAGTGTTAATGATATGCACTTCTTAAAAAAAAAAACATGAAGTTACAGTTATCCTTGATGTACAAAAGGGTGATTCTCCTCCTGATTGATGACCCCCAACATTTCCAATTAAATCAGACCGCTTTGCAAATTGTGGTGTAAGCTTCTAGATGCTTAATCGTAAAATTTGTAACAGTATTTGGATTTCAATTAATGTATTATCATGTGCTGGTGTTGAGCCTTTGAAATAACAAGGCCACCACAGAGTGTATCAAACGGGCAAACACCAATCAAGCCCACCGAGGGCACTGCAAGGTTGAAAATAAACAAAAAGAGAAAAATGAGCAAAGCATTGGACAAATCTGTTTCAGTCCCTGAAGAATGAAGCAGCTCGGGTACGTCTCTGCTGTTGAGAGAAAAGACCAACATTTGACAGTCTGATCATGTTTTGCGATACTTCCACCAACTGTGAGGAGAAATTAAGTTTTTTACGGACCTAATGGCTTTTCATAAGGAAAAATCATAAGTTTAGTCGTGTGGTTTGGTTTATAATGTAAAACTTGGCAAGCGCAGTTTGGGCAGGAATGTAGTGTGGCAGTAAGTTACATTTCCCCACAGCAAGATGTTTTGGGCTCAGCTGGGATAGCCCCACAATATCACCACAATGAACTTGCTATACAAATGACATTGCCAATGACATGATGTCATTTTGCCATGTTTGGATTTTAGCACACTAAACTAAGATGGCTAACACACTAGCATGGCTGGGGATGCTTTTACACTGGCTCAACAGCATTTTAGATTGACTGGGGCCAGCCATCGAGGTATGTTTACGAATACCAAAATATATTTGACAAGATGTTTAAGCAGTTTCTTTTTTTTTTAAATGAAGGGATTTTCTATCCATAAAAGACAATGACGCCATTACCTTAATTATCAATAATGGACTCCCCCTGAGTTGCATTCAGAAACGGTAATTTGCTACCAATCAGACCCTCCCGTCTGCTTTTATCGGGTTCTGTAGGTCAGATCCCTGTTGTGGAGGTCCTCAATGTGGGGGGCCTCTGCCCATCTTTACTTCTGAGAGACTCTGCTTCTCCAAGGTACTGCTTGTTACTGACCTGTTGCAAATTGACCTAATTAGTTGAACATGTTCCTCCAGCTGTTTCTGTTCAGTACCACCTACTTTTCCAGCCTTTGGTTGCCCCCTCTCAACTTTTTAAAGACGAGCTGCTGCCATCAAACTCAACGTGAGCTGATATTTTCAACATTTGACATGTGCTATTGTTTAATATGATACTGGTTTATGAGATTTGCAAAACCTTGTGTTCTGTTCTTGTTTAAATTTTACACAGCCGCCAAACTCTTGGAATAAATGTAACTGACAGCAACAGATCATACTGACTGACATGGAGAAGGGTTAGCTGTGTACAGCTCTAGTATATTATAAGGCAAAGTTATCAAATGTACAGTTTGGGTCATGATGTGCTTAAAAATAGGATCGGCGGCTTAATGTGTTTTTGTGAGTCCTTGGAAAGCATGAGTGAAGCAGCATAATTACGTTTTTGAGTCACTCATTTAAGCACCCCTACCACACTGAGCATCCATGCATACTTACACAAACACATTCCCCTCTCCTACCGTTCCTGGCATCAGTTGCTACACTATGTGTGAGACACCCCTCATTAAGTTTGTGTGTGTGTGTGGATTTTGACTGGCCCCACTCTCTGCTTATTAAACATTCATAGGAGGGCAACTCCACTGATATATAGGTTCCCTCAGCTTATATATGTGTGTGTGTGTGTTTTCTATGAAGCCTGCAACATGCTGTGATTAAACAGAGCTAATGTTTCTGTCTGCTAACAAAGAACCACTGTTCTAAAATAAAAAGCAGTTGTTTGTACACACACACACACTTACATACACACATATATACAAAAAAAAGAGTGTTTGTAGATGAAGCTGACTTGCACATAATCTCTACAAGTCAAGAAAGTACGAATAAATAAATCTAAAACAGGTACATAAGTCACATAGACATTGTAAGCATGCAAAAAAAATCAAAATACAAAAAAAAAACTACTAACTAACATTACTGGACGTGCATGTTGACACACAGACCTGTGACTCCAATACAACAAGACAGTTAAACTGAATGCAATTTGGACCCGGCCCGCTGGTGATTTCTATGAACCCTGTGAACCCGTTGGCTATCTACCACGTGTTTTCTTTCCACACATTCGAACGTACGAAAGCAAAAGCAAGTGACTGCAGATTTCTGCAATCACGACTAGCCACAGTCCAACTCTGCCACCTTCTTTTCAACGCATGCTCTTGCTGCCCCGCCACAACTCTGAGAGACTTGTGAGGTGAACTAAAGTGGTGGGAAACTCTTTAAACTGTCGCCGCACTCATGATGCTTGTTTATTTTTTTTCTCTTTAATTTATTTATCCATCTACTGAAAAAAAAAGTCTGAACTCTAAAGAAAGAGCCTTCTTTTACACCTTGTCTGCCTCAGCAGTTGTCCTGAAGCCAGCAGTGTTAGAGAGGTTGGATCTTTTAAATCCTCCATCTGGGGGTCTAATCTACCAACCCAAGCTTTAAGCCCAAAAAATATTTCATGCCATGACATTTTTCGGCTTTCACAGTGCATGCCTCCTCACTCGGCTGCTTACCTGGCTGGTTCCCCACAAGGCAACCAACTGCTTGTAAAAAAAATGCTTAAAAAAGGAGAAAAAAAAGGCTTCTGAAACGACTCATTATGTCTCCAAATAAACTTCAGATTTATTTTATTGGTCAACTGCAATTTTCTCAGCATTATTTAAACTGTTTAATTTTCTTCTGATTTGGATGTTGACGGTGCAGAAATATTACAGCTCACTAATGTGTTAATTTAAGCTCCGACAATAAAATATAGCTGCGGACAAGAAATCAGCAACCACTCACATAATGTTACAAATTGAGAGTAAGTAGGCAAAAATGAAAGCAAACAAACTATAAATGTCTCCACTTACTCTTATCATAACTCCCATGAAAACACACAGACTCACATGTTCACTCAACATACCTGCTGGGCCAGCTAATTGTGTCCTTACGATGTCTTAAACAACAGAGAGACCAGAGTGGACAGCTTTAATACCAAAACACAACTTTACCTGAAAGATACTTAGCGGGGGTTAAATGTCTGAGTAACTTGCAGTGCACCAGTGGTGGTAAGTTTGATTCCCACTGCTGTTTATTACACACAAATTCAAAATATCTTTAAAGGTCAGATCCTCCCGTGACCTCTCCAGAGCACTCTTCCTAGATCTGGACAACAAACATCAGGAGGTGGAAAGATGGGAGGAGGTATACTTAATAGGCTTAGGGAAAGTGAGGAGAATCCTCTTGTTTTTGTATCATAGTCTCTGTTGGTTAGCTTAACTACATTAAGCACATTCAATAATTCAAGTTGTTTCACGCCAGCTATGTGACCTGACAACCCACTGTTAAAATCTAATAAACTTTGTTACAGGGAAGTGGTGCGGATTTTCAATAGATTTTACTTCTGTCTTAAGGTCAAAGACGCTTGTATGCGTAGGTGTTCAGTTCTCCATAAAAAGTAGTCAGATTTGAATATGGAGTTCATTTTTGTTTGAAATATGACATTCTTTATCAACAGTCAGTGTTTTTTTGTTTTATTTTTCCCCCAAGACTACAGTTAGACCTGGTTATCTGTGTCCACTGATTGTATTGGATCATATTTCTTTATTTAACAGAAACTACAAACGCTTGTGGGAGCTTTAAGATTTTGCAACATGAGGATATTCATCGCAGTCTCGCAGAAAACGGAAAACTTCACAGTCTTGCAGATAAAAAAGGTTTTTAAGCCGTGTTCCTCTAAGCAGTTATTTTCATGCGCAGTAGCATTGCACAAAAAAAAAAACAGTAAAAAGTCTGTGGACATTGTTTTTTTGTGACTTTTCCAATTTCTGCCGTGAGAATGCGTTGAGATATGTCACATCGGTGTGGCAATTAAATAGCCACAGGGCTCTTTCCAGATATGATAAATCTTGGAATTAATGAGTGAAAAAGTTCAGCCCCAAAAACTTGACATGTGAAAAATTGGTAAAACAATGCTCAGCTGAAAGATGCAGACTATATCTGGAGTTGAATTTCAAAATTATCTTGCGTTTCTTTCTCTCTGTGAAAAAATAACCACAAAATGAGCGATGAAGCAAGTCTCGATTGTCACGGCAATCGACGTGGATCTTTGAAAATATCAATACTGAGAAAGAATTCATGACGTGACAGTCTGGAAAAGTCTGGAAATGTACCACTGAACCCAGAGCCCCCTGCTTTTCTCCTTAACGTCTCCTGTTCCCTCCTGGTTGTCATATTTCTTTTTTTTCACCTCCTCACACACAGTTACACACATCGAGTTTTGTTATCAGTTCAAAGCACAAAGAGAGGTCAGTTAGGGAGCGTGTCAGTCACACAAGTTGTCACCCAAATTATGACAAATTGGCTGCCTCTCCGCTCGCCTCCCAATCAAGTCCAGACCTGGCTTTCAAGTAGACATAGCCCCTTTAGATGGAGATCGATGGCTCTCAGGTGAAACTCAAAGTTTCTTAGCACAGTCACATGAAGTCAGCACTCTGTCACTGCCATCTAAACTTAAAAGCTGCTTAGGGTCAGTAAATAAGATTAATCTGGGTCCCAGTGGTGTGTTTTAGTGTTCTGTGATGATGTAAATACTCTTTCAAGTGTTTTTTTCACCCAGCAAATTGTCAGATTTGACCATGTTGAGAACAATTGCAGTTGGAAGTTAAGCTTTGTCCAACTTAAGTTTAAGACCATAAGTTAGAAAGACAGCATATCCGTGAAGGAGCCTTCACCTGTTTCTGATCTGGACTCGCCTTTCCAATGGGCTCATTTCCAGGGAGACAAACACCAAGAAACCCAATGCTGCAAGTCTTGCAATAACATCATCTTTATCATCAGTAGCGGATGGAATTTTTTCATCTTCTTCCTGAGAAAGAACATGGGACTATTTTCTCATGTTTTTTCCTGCAGCTTTGCTGTCTCTTTATCTTCTTTTAAAGAATAAATAAATCCAAGTCTACTTTATAAAACTATGTATACTATAGCAATTTCAAATGAAGCTGCGTCTAGTTATGTTTCATGTGCACCACATTCAACCAGTTTGGATATAAACTCAAGTTGTGACTATGTAGGCTACAAGCTGCAAACAATTTAGTCATGATGGCAGTGGTATATTCAGAGGCCAGAGGTCATAAAAAAGGGAAAATAGCTCAATCTCTAGCTCAATCTCTTTCTCGATCTCTTCTTCCTAATCTGAACTGGGCTGCTGACTCACTGTCCCACATACCTGCATTGTTAATGGCTCCTCACCAGTATTTGGACTCCTTCTGCTGAGGGTCAGAATATGATATCTTCAGGATAGTAAAAGGACAATAACTTAACTTTTCAAAATTCAGAAAATATGTGTTTCGTTTGATCAAGTAAGCATTGACAAAATTAACTAAAATTAAAAGTTAACTAACACAACAAATTCATACTGTTCTAATATTTAGAGTTGGGCACGTCTAAAAGTCTTAGAACTTTGGAGTTGCTTCCATGACCTTCTTGGTAACTCTTAGTTGTTAGCTAATTCTTGTGAATTCAGAGCATTTAGCTAGCTGCTCAGTGATTTTATTTCTGTTTGGATTTGTTCAATAAAAGCAAGTAATCTGTAGTCAACAGGATTGGTAAGAAACTGTTGTATAATTTTAATTCAAAAACCATCTTGTTGACATGTTTTCCACTTGTAGCAGTCTTCAAACAAAGTTAACGGGTGGTAGCTTAAATCTTTGAGCTATGAAACCATGACTATTCTCGAAATGTCCAGTCATTTACTTTACTTCACTAGATGGTGAGTCAGCCATATTAGTGTACAGAAGCTTACGCTACATCATTTGAAATAAACTATCATTGTAGCCTGGAACCAGCAGCTATGGAACCAATACTAACATCTCCATCTTGTTACGCTAATGCTAACATCTCAAGCTTGTTAAGCTAATGCTAACATCTCCAGCTTGTTATTGTAATTCTATTACCAGTTCAAAATACCTAAGAAGCACTCCATGATGAAGTGTAGTATGTTCAGGAACCATATTTGAAACATCAGTTGTTCAAACTAAACATTGGGGATTTTTGTGTGTATGTAAACATTAGGGATGGATGTCAGTCACAACACAAGCAGCAAACTTGCACTGTCCATCACTTCAGATTCAGAGTGCTCCCTTGTTTACGCAACACGTAACTGTGCACATTCAGTGCATTATCATAAAACACCATTTCAAATACATCAACAGCTGTCTACCCCAATCCCCCAGAGTGTCCTCTGTATTGTGAACACTATATTGTGGGGGAGTGACTGAGGGAACAAGTGGACATTTTGAATGCGGCCCAGGACTGAAGTGGGTTTCCTGGGTGATGACAGCCCCTTTGCACATGATTATTGAGATGTACACTGTAAGAGTTCCTGAAAATTTGCTGAACTCAATGAGAAGCCCATTATCTCTTGCTGTTATGCAAACTATTCTGCTAAAACAACCTGCAACAGTTGTAAAATCAAAATGTTCAGTCTCACTAGCAAAGAATGAAAATCAGAATGAACTCACTCTAATGTTTGGTGTCCTCTGTTTAAAATATGTATTGCAACACCAAGAAGAGCTCCATTTGAACTAAACTCAATATTGAAAAATCTACTTTTTCATCAAACTACATCTGATTATTATTGATTATTGTTTTCATCGAAAGTTGCCAATAGGCAGAAATGTCACACTGGGTATTCAAATTTGCCTTAAATTGCCAAACACATTGAAATAACAACTATAGTTGCTACATCTCATACTTATGTTGCAATTATTGATGTATCATAAATCAAACTTTAATTGTGAGATCGCAGCTGCTGAAAACAAGGCAATGTGACAATGTGATAGAAAGTGGGACTTGTGCATCTCAGTGGTTTTATTTATTTATTTGTGTTGACACCCCTCTACAGTCAGACAAGTTTGACTCATAGCAATGGATGCCTCTTTGCGGTGAATTTATGGTACCCAACCCTAGAATTGGTAAGAAACTGTTTCCCATAATAAATGAAATATTGTCTGAAAAATTAAGGTGAAGTATCAGCTTTGTTCGGCTTGTTTAAGACTCTTCTCCAGTGTGCTTTATTCTTTTCCTCATTTTGATGCTGAAAGACTTGGACAAACCACAGAAACGGTTAATTATGTTGAGGGTATTTTGAGCCCATCTTGCTTTCAACACTTTAGTTTTCCCTTCTGCTTAATCTTTTTCTCTGTTATTTTTGCTCCTGTGAAACCCATGAGATCCATCAAGTTTAATGTTCTGTCACTGGACAAATCCTACCTTTTACTGTACCTTTGCACTTACGAGACACAAGAGTTTGAATTCAAAACGCAAGGACTTCATTCTGTTTTTATGATTCTGAAGAACATATTATCCAAAGGACAAATGCAGGACAAAGGTTTCTGAAAGAGCACAAATCCCTGGTGGAAGGTTTTGCTCTGATTCATTGCCACCTCTAAATTCATTCCCCACTGGTCAAAAGGTAATTTGTGTTGGAAGGGGTGCTCTCGTGCGTGGGGGGCTGAGGTGAAATCCAAAACTCTAAACCTTAACCACTACGTTTGCATTAAAAACAACCCTGGACCTCAGATGGTGATTGTGAACAAAAAAGCCTGACTCATTTTCTTTTCTTTACCACAAGCTTCCTCGAGGCGGGGGTCCGCCAAGTTAAAAATTAACATCGATTTAGAAACAACAGAAGCCTTTTGTCTCAGTGCTTGAGATTTTTTTCTTTCTTTTCTTTCAACCATTGAGCCATTTGGCTCTGCGCCTTGTTATTTTTCCACGCATAAAACTTCATGATGAAATAAAGCAGAGGGTGGAAAGCAAAGGGGACGGGCTGCTTCTGGGACTTTGGCTGCTATCACTCATGAATCTGAGTGACGAGATGAAGTTGGGCTGGTTCTCTGTCTTTTTCTATCTTTGCCTGCATCTATCTTTCGAGCTGTTATGTTCTCCCTCCTTTTCTTCCCTCTATTTTTGCCCTTCTTTTCTGTCTCGTATAACTTTGTCCCTTTCCCCTTCCCCTTCATTTAAACTCAATTACCAAAACTTTTTACGGGCATGCATGCCTGGAAATCAATCTTGCTGGCAAATCAGTAACACTGGTGTTACCTGTATCACTCTCTTTCTTCTCTTCTTCCAACAAATGTACACTCTCTCGCTCTCTCTCGCTCTCTCTCTCTCTCACACACACACACACACACTCAGCTTCCCTCAAATGTGAGGTTTTGGGATTTGTGCTGGTCATCTGATGAAGAGGTGCATCCGGGTCATTTCCACAAGGATGTTGGTTTTTCCCGCAGAGCGACGCTTCAGCGCTGATATCTGATATTCATATTCTGTCACTTCTGGTGTTTTTCTAAACCCCCTCTAGCTGTCTCCATAAATAAGGATAAGTGGCGGATTTAACGTGACAGCCGCAGACGGTCTTCCCGCTCCGTTAAATCCACCACATTTATTTCACGCATCTTGAGTTTTGTGACTCGGTCTCACATTTTATGACAGTGGGACTGAACTCGTGTCCCCACTGTACAAAAGTGAGACTCCTTTTTGTTTAACAGAGAAAGAGATAGCAGAACTTACTTGAACTCAATATTGTATAAAGAAATATTCTATTTTCTTTTTAACAAGTATTGTGTGATGTTTTATGCTTCACCTTGAATGTGATTGTTGCTCTTTGTGGCAAGTCCTGTCGCTTACACATTTTTTCCCTCTTTTTCCAAACTTGTCTTTGATTTTATGTAAGCACTTAAGCCGCTTATGTTAGGCTTAGAAAAACACACCCAATACATATTTTTTTGGTTTCCAAAAGTGTGAGATAGGAACACATTTTCTTGGTGACCGGGCTATAGCAAGGCAAGGTCCCTCTTTCGATTAATGCGGCAGAACTACAATCCAAGGTCAGCGATCACATGGACTTATATACTGCATGTCAGAATCGATCACCAAATCCGCTGAATGCTGCATCAAAACGTTTTTGAGGAAATTTGTCCCAAAACAAGGTTTAAAAAGCTTCTTTTTTTTTCCACGACTATCATACTTCCGTTGGTCGAGATTTCCCATATAATTTTGGTTCCCCAAGTGTTGAACGTGAACAATGTCAACAATGTGACAAGGCATCACATTTCCAAATGCTTGTGTATCTTTCTGTGGTGTCCTCTCCTATGCTTATTTGAAAGAACGTGTTGAACTCTGCCTGCACCCTGCCACGACACAGTCCAGGCTGTCATGAACCTCAACTATGCACTTGCGTCATCGCGACAACACAAACGGCTGATAACTTTCCAGGATTGGCTGTTACAATGCAGACAATTGAATTTTTTTGTGGGAGGGCGGCAACACACGTCACGGAATCTTCCCTTAGATTTCTGTTCAGGATTCTGTCAGTGGTTTCGGCTCTTTCTCTCAACATCTCGGGCAGAGCCGAGATTAACTGCAGAGTTGTGTTCTACATGTCTGTAATCATTCTCGTTTTCATAGTGAGTAACTGAACCCGTTGGTGAGAGAAATACCGATTATTGAAGCTTTAATTGTCCTTGGAACATCACTTCAAAGCACTCAGATTTTGCCAAGACATCATTTAAAGTCTTTTTTGCTTTTTAAATAATTGATTTAGTAATGATTGATTAACACGGTTCCCTTTTAAAGAAAAGCCAGTTGGGATTATTCACAGGCTGGGTATCAACAACCATAAAAACAAATTAATACAGCATTTTGCTCACTACGTGTGAGTTGTTAAGAACCCTTTATGAAAAATAGCTCACAATAAGACACTACTTATGGGCTTTAATATTTCAATATTTTTTCTCTTCACCTCAATTTGAAAGTCTTCATTGTTTAACCCCATTTCCCACATTATTGTTACTGGTGTGTTGGGACGCATCAGCCTTATTCAAGCCATTCGTACTCTTTTTAAAAGATTATTACAAAGCCAGAATTGGTCTTTGCACGGTGACAGCTGATTCAGCGTGCAATCGTGTTGTTCAGCAGTACGCAGGGGCACATCCTTCAGTTTCACCTGGGAAAATGAATCATTTGTGTTTTTAATGTTTAATTTCTCTTTTGCAATTTCCTGTTCCTTTGAGCTTTCAGTTAATGAGAGGATGTACGCTCAATTTGATTATAAAGTGACACATTAAGCCAAATCTCTCCTGCAGTAATGTGAAGTAGCAATATCAAATGTCTTAATTAGAAGCGCTTGGCAGGAGGCAGCAAGCTGACCTCACATCTAAACACACCTGACGCAGAGAAAAACACACTGACTGACAGGAAATGTGAAAGACAAGAAAGGGGAGTCGTGGGATGGAGGAAACAGACAGACGGAGAGTTCACCGGGGTTTGATAAACGCAGCAGTCAAAGTTTTACAGTCCCATTACACTGCGTTTGAGTATTGGATGTCAACAGGTTCATAACTGGGTCATGTGGTCATTAACAGCAACCCGATAGAGAGTGTTACTGCAGCGTGCGGTGGAAGATTGTGATTACGGAAACAATTCAGTCAAAACCAGAAATTAGCTCAGCTCACGTCAGCGCTGGCTTACTGTCAAGATGGTGCATGTGTGTTCCTGCTCTTTCACATACCATGTAGTCTACAGCGATGAAATGATGGGTTCATTTGAGTCAGTGAAAGGGGATAAAACAACAACAAGAAATCGAGTTTTTTTAACTGAAACAACTAATACAAGCTGTGGACGGGGAAATGGAAACGATGTGAAAGACGCTAACGGTTCAACATAGTGGAGCGTGGAGGGGAGCTGCTTTGTATTAAACCTGATCATTATTTGTTATTGAAATGCAATCTATAGCTGCTTTAACCAATTTCCTAAATTCCAAATTCATAACAACATTTGATACATTAAACAATGTATCAAATGAAAAGGAATATGAGCCATGTAGTAACATAAGTAAAATCTGCCATTTAGAACATTAGTGAATAAAGCAATAACAGGATGAAACTATGTAAACAGAGACAGAGAAGCGGATTGAGATTATTCTACATTTTGCTCAGACATTTTTCAGACAATTTGCCCCCCCCGATCTCAAAAATCTCATAAACTGACAAAGCTGGTCAACAGCCTTTACCGCTGCGTTACTTTAACACAGCATCAATTTACTGGATGTTTGCGTGGAGAGCTTTAGTACCGCGAGAATAAACATGTTCAGTTTTGAGGACCTAAAACACTAATCTTTCCATAGTAGGTATTAAGTGTGTTTTCCCAGTGGACAGGCTGCAGCCAGTGGTGTATAACTACATTTAAAGTCACTATGTACACGAAGAACAAAATCTAACCGTTCCCCGATGAGGAAATTATGCAGTTACACATTATCAATCTCATTGATGTTGCATGTTCTCCCCAAACGTGGATTTGGTCTTCAAAAATGATCACCCCAAGGGGGCAGAATGTTTTTCCCAGCCTACTGGGTGACAGTGAGGGGGAAATAAAACTCTTGTTCATCTGCTTTGTTGCCTTTCAATTTCTACTGTATTTCTACTGAATGTAACACGTCTTTTTGGTCTGATTGCTTTGTTGTCGTGACCAGCCCACGATAACATATGGTCAGCTTGGTTTTTAGCTCAAATATGTTGAACGTGGTAACACTGTTGTGTGGTAATCCACACAAAGCAAACAGAGCCAGGTTGATACATACAGCAACCCAAACACTGTGGAATCAGCTGAGAAAAGTTATGGTTACATCATAGGACGCATTTACAGCTTTAACAATGCAAGTTCTTTACCTACAAGCCCAGAAGAAACGTTAGAAGTTCTGAATCAGATAGCAGTCCTTTACTGCCAAAAGCTGTCTACAGGAAAAAAAAGAAGCAACACCAAAACTTTACTCTTTTTCTGATATTTCAGATCTTTGCAGCTAAATGTAGCTTCTTTGTGGAAGATGGTGGTGGTGATGGTAATGTTTACTTACCCGAAGCTTCTGCTATTGCTGTAATTACTCTGATTTTCACTATTATCCTACTCTATGCTCTGTCAGCTGGCAGTTTGCTTGTTTGCTGTTCACTGCTGGCTACTCCTTTGGGCAGATTAGACTCTACAATGACACACATTGTACCTAGTGGTACGCCGTGGTATTACAGGATAGTCAGGTTATTAGGTTAACTGCCCCTGACAGTTGCTTTGTTGTATATCTCAACTGCATAGTTCATGTCTTTTTTATGTCACATTGCTTTTTTTTTATTCTGTTGGTAGTTGTATTTGTATTTTTGATGTTTAAAACATTTTTTTTCAACTGAGAGCACCTTTAACATGACTGTCAGATGTTTTAAAGCTATATGCTTATTTGCTTTCTTGTTCATTAAACTGAAAAGATGACAACCATCCAACATTTCCTGTCAGACAATGAACATGTTATTCAAATATCTGTTGGTCCAATAAATAAAAAAGGAGAACAGTGATCAGAATGGACTTTTTAGTTGTCCGTGTTGATTAGCCACAAAACAAACGAGTAAATGGAACACAATTTGGTACAAAGTCTCCTGTCAGTTTGAAGACATTTGTTTACATTTTTAGAAAAAGTCTAATCGATGTGGGCCTTACTTCGTAACACAGCAGGTGTCTGTCTTTAACAACAGCTCTGCGTTGAAATATTTGGAGAATTGTCGCTTCCAAACCACCACGAGTGATTACCGCCCTAGTTGATATCTTTACCCTTCCTCCTCCATCTTCTTTAGTTTACGTCTTCTCTTTCCTCTCCATTCTGCCTGGTTTCAGAAGATGTTTTGAATCATGTTAATGAGTTGACTCCACCACACTTCTAAATTCTGGCCAAGTTTTCCACAGTTTTCTTTCAAACTGACATGGGCCAAACAAGGTCTTAGAGGAGCGAGAGTGATATAAAGCTACGATAGTGAGTTGCCAGCCCCTCAGTTGGCAGAAACAAGGAGTCTCACTGCACGCCTAAAACCAGCGAACGCACACTCAGCGTGTTCTTCTCAATCTACTTGCCATGGGACAACAGGTCACACATTTTTGAGCTGCCCACAATCGACCACAGCATACTCATGGACTGCCACAGATGACGAAATTTGTGTTACACAGGACTATTCATGAGTGGATAAGGTAGCAAGGAATTGGGTTTAAGCTAGGCTTCGACCAAATAGGCTAGGTTTAAGTCAAATTTTCTGCCATTGATTTCACTGCTTTCCTTAATTTTCCTTTTGTCTGGGCTCTACCTCCTTTCCCTTTTCACTCATCAACCCTTAAAGACAGGAAGCAGTTCACTAACCCCTCTCATCACCACTCCAGTTGTTACTGTCTCCAGCACTTTGGCAACCCGTTATGATAAATACCATGAAAATGTATCTAGAGTGAGCTCGCCATACCATATCAGCACTAATATGATGGAGTGTGTGAATGTGGAGCACAAATCTTGGGCCCCTGACTGTGTATGGTGCAGTATCCTCTTAAACCCCTTCAAAAAGCAAGCATTCCCTCAAGGATTCATGAAAAGAGCCCATTTATAGGCATGAGAAAAAAGGGCCTGTTTCAACAGACTTTAAGTGCAGCAGCCAAGGAAAACAATGTGCCTGGCCAGAAAAGCTGCAGTCAGTAATGCACCGACTTAATTCCATTCTCTCGCATGAAAAGAGAATAAAAAGTTCTGAGTCGGCTGCATAACTCGCTGTGTCCGAATTGTGTACGACTGACAGAGGCACTGACATACAAAGTATCACTCTGCACGAAAATCAACTTGGGGCTAAATCACACCACAGGCTGCCTCAGCAGGGCCAGAGAGCGTCAGAGAGATATGACAAGTGATTTATGGACAGCAGAGCCAAAACACTGAAATCAGGACTGAGAGAAAGTGTGAGAGGGACAGAAAGGCACAGGCAGAACAGGGGGAAAGAAAAAAAAAGAACATATACAAAGATTAATAAAGTGAGTGGAGAGAGGCGGGAGAGGAAGATGGAGGGTGGCTGGTGCCAGTCGTCAGTCCATTTGGTCCATTAATGTGAAGAGAAACGGCCTCATTGACTGAGGGATGATGGGAAAATGGCCCCCTCCTGTAGGATAGTCCTTGAAGTGATGTATGGCAGTGAAGACAGGGCACAGTGTTCCATCTTCCACAACTCATCGCAGGCATAAACAATTGGGGGGTCTTTCTGTAAAGTGAGGGCACTTGCATAATACAGAGTCAAACCAAAAACAAGTGTAAAAAGTGTGTTCATTTGGTCTGAAAGCTTTACACTGGCTCTGGAATCTTTAAAGAGTGCTCATGCTTCACTCTATCTGCCTGATATAACGCTGTAACTGCATTAATGGAAGTTCAATTCAGGCTTTTTTCTCTTTCAGTGTTTAGGCTAATGCAGTTGCAACATCACTCGTGTAAATGCAGGAACAGTGATGTATTGTGCACAAGTGTTATAACCCATTCCTGGCTGTCCCAATATTGGAGAATAATGGATGCAGTAGGGGTGAACTTTTCCTACTTTCCTTTTAACCCAATGTGCCAAATGGTTTGTTTCACAGAACCAGCTGGAAAGTCCCTTTATAGAAACCTCAGAGAAAGGAGCAGGCACTTTCAAAATATGCTAAGCACGGATGGAGCATTTGTCTGCAGTCACTTACAAATTTCAATTAGTTGAACCAAGTGGAACCACCCAGTACTTGACCGTGAATAGGACCTCCCCCACTTGATTGTCATTATCCCTGCAACCTTTGCTTGGTGACCAGTTTAGGATGTCAGTTGGTCCAAGCTTATGTGTTTCGTTCCCAAATGGTTAACTGGGAACATGGCAATTCTCACGAGAATCTAACTGCTTCATAAGGCAACGTTCTGTACAAATCTACTCTCAAATTTGGAAAAATGTCTATACAGAAATTATTTGATGCATCTCTTCCATTTCCAATACCATCTTAAAATATGTGGCATCGTGGTCCTTGTTTACTTTTCTTCATTTGAATTTTTCTACGAGCAAGCTGGCACACAAGCTGTTAAATAATGCAAATTACTTTATTTTCCATCTCCATCACCTGCAGTGGCTGCAGCTGAAGTGAGACTTTTATAGCAGTCAATGAACCAGCGTTTGCTTTTCAACAATTATGACCATGGATTTAATGGTAAAGATGGATGTACTGTTGCCTCTGTGATGACATTTTAATGCCTTGAATTTAGCATTTTTCCCCACCGACAACATTAATCTTTTATATGCAGCCTATGGTAAAGACTTAAGCTAGCTATTTCAGGATGGTAAGATTATAAGTTTCTCGACTAAATAAAAGCTGCTTTTGTTTTGGTCCTTTTTATTCCATGTAGTCAGGGGTTACTAACCAAGCTTTAGCACCAGTTTCTATTAAAAGGAGACGACCGCTGCCTGGTGTCACAGAAGTACATAAATAAATCTCAACTTCTGGACACTGCATTAAAAGTGGAGGTCTGATGTTCAAAAATCATGTGATGAGCTTCTCCTCGACTTCTTGTAGCGTGTATAAAGGTTGTGCTCATTTCATGTCTGTCAAACAAGACTGCTTGGTCACCAAGCCACCCTTTTGGTGATTTTGACAGCCATTTAGAGATTCATTCTTACAGGACAGAACGAATCTCTATTGGCGATAATTTAGCACTGCCAAAACCATGTGCACTTTCTGCCTAAACGCAACCATGCAGATTTTTGCTCAAATCCAACCAAGCAGCAACTGAAAATGACAGTGTCGATAGCCACAGGGAACTTAAAGAATGGGGAATTTTAACAATGTTCCCACAAGAAAAGAAAAAAGAACTCCAGTCCCCTGGATGAACGCCAGGCGTTCACTCCACCACACCTCCAACTCCTTCTCTGTGAAACTGACTTTGTAAATCTTTATATTTTACACAATAGGGAATCTACGTGCCCAGCACAAGTAAAGCTCTCTGCTCACTATGACAGCTATACCAATTGATGTAATATTGTCATCGTTTCCATGGTGACAACATGTATTTTCAACACATCACGGGGATACAAAATACAGAAAAAATCTTCTTGGATTGAATTGCTTGTACCTATACAAGGGCATAAATAGCATAAAAAACTGTCATTTTTGTTTTATTAATTAATTTTTCTTGTTGATGAGTGTTTCTCTAATTTCTCAGTTAATCTGTTCAATGATAGAGCAACAAATACATTCTTTGGTGTATGTACTTTGTAACATATTAGGGAAAAAGTTATTGTTGTACAGCAAAGCACCTAAAACTGCAGTTTGCATTCCTCTTCTTCTTCTTTTTTTTAATGTTTTTGTTTCAGCTTCACCAACCTACCTCACATTCTCCAAACCACAACATAGCGTGGAGGTAGTTAACAAGGTGCGGCCAAGTATGAGTGGGAAATCGGCTGGAGAGCTGGTGCTGCAAACCATTGCTACTGGCAAGGAGAGCTATGCAATCATGGCTGGCTTTTAAAATACAGCTGGTCCAGAAGCCCGAGATGTGAATAATAGGCGCAATTTGAGATCAATGCCTATTTTTCAAATAACTGACAAACACAACGTGGATGATTGTTCTCAGACAGGGTCCTGTGAGGAGGACGTGCCAAAACAACCCGCTTAGAGAAAATTGCAGTCCTGACAACACTCGAGGAGAGTGATCATCATTTAGTAATGACCTCTCTTCTCGTGGGAGACGTTCAGTCTCATCTGTCACACCGTCACAGACTGACACCGGCCTTAGACGTAATTCATAAGGTTTGGGCCTCAGCTATAAAGGCTTCTCATGAAAAGCTTTTTTATGATTCGTGAGAGTATGGTCTGAGCGAGTCTTGCACTCTTCAGTGGAAATCTGCTGTTGTATAAAATAGCAATCTCATTTTTCAGAGGTGCGTGTCAGCCTGTCTGCATCTTTTCAAGTCTTTTTGCGCCTGTCTGTCTTTGGTTTTTGAGTACAGCACCTACCGTCAGATCTTGTTTCTTACTTTTCCTTCTGAGCAAAGGGATTTCCCCAACTTTTCATTCCTAACCACAATGAAATAAGATTTCCTATTTGAAGTCAACCCATCTTCTGGCCTCCAGTAAAGTACATCAACCACAGGATCAGACAGTAAGACACAATGGGAACTTAGCTTTGTTAAGGAAAGAAAAAAAAAACCCACAAAAGTATTTTCCTAGTTGAACCGCTTGAGTAAAAGGGTGTCAGGGCTGAAATCCATCACACTGATTACTGGCCTTGTCTGCACTCAGCCACATGGGGGTGGTGCTGTGTGGGGTTTGTTGGGGTTCTTGTGGTTTTGGATTCTGCTAATGCCGGTTGGATCTCAGGAGAAAAGTCCTCGCGCTGCCGAGAGCAACTCATTATGGCGATTAGTCATCAGCCTCGTTGTCTGCAGTGGGATGATAAATGAGCAAGTCCTTATGTGTGGTTCTGACAGTCTTGTGGCACGGGGTCAAGTTGACATCCATCGTAGAGTGCAGGCAGCACGGAGGTCAAGAAACCACACGTCTGAGAGCCTGCGAGAGCTCTCTGAATACAGAGGCTATATTTGAATTATTTTCCAGCAGTTAGCTGTTGAAAAATCAACTTCAACTGGGAAAAAGTCTGTAAGCTGTTGGTAATTTGTGTGTCATACATTTTGTTGTTATCTTCTTCAAATCTTTGCACAATGCATCGTCACAAATGTGTTTAACTTTACAAGACATAAAATCATATACCGATCACGCACAACTTTAAAACATCCTGTTCAGTATTATGTACTATTGTGTATTCTGTCCCCCTTCATGCCAGGAAAACCTTTCTGAGCCGTAGGAGACCTGTGGTGGCACCAGGATGTGGGCAGCGGATCCTTTTGGTTGCATGTTTGTGGAGCAGGGGTGTCCAGCCACCTCAAAAGCTGAGATTCTATTTACAAGCAAAGCAAATCTGAAGCAATTTTTTTGAAAGCTGCAAAAAAAAGGAATGTTAATTAGATTGATTTCCACAGACTTATTTAAAGCACATAAACAAGGCTGCGAGTGTTGCCAGAGGGAGGCAATAAAAGTCACGGTGCTCGTGGCTGTAATTCAGCAGAAGAAGTAGTCGTCCAAATACAAAAAGACAAAAAAAAGCATCTTTCCTTGACCTTATTGGAAAACATCATGAGGTTAAGGAGAGATAGTAAGGTTCTCAAGAACTTGGGAAAAGACAACCAAGACAATCTCACTACACTTACACTGAGGTGTGCAGCACTGAAACTAAAGCGGCTCAATAAAATGCATAAAAGTGCTCTACATACTTCATCTAATGCAATCTTATCACATTTATTACATGGAGGTTATTTCGTATATATATTCATATTATTGTAATAAGAGTGTCAAAATGATGTAAAAAGTAAAAGCTATTTTATTATCAAAGTTTGTACTTCAAAAAGTAAAGAAAAAGACACAAAAGTGAGACGTTTTGCTGTCACGGGCTGGTCAGTTACACACTCCTGTCAAAATAATCGAGCATCACTTATTAAGTCGCAGTCGCAAGGAATTGTGGAACAGAATAATCTCCTTTTATCTTAGAAAGGATTTGCCTGTGTTTTCTGTGCTACATAAGATAATAAAGGAAGCACTGAAGCTCGTTTTCTTGGCATCTGGAGAATTCAAACAGCTCTTACCTTGAGGACAAACAAAACAACAAAAAGACGAGGTGAATATGCACGGGAATAAAGTTGAGAGACCTTTTTTCCCAGGAATGACTTTTATCTCAGCTAATATTTTGGATTTTGTATCATAAATGGGGGGGACACCAGTCGTTCATAATGGATTGCCATCTCAGTCTAGAAATAGCTGGTGAGTCACATATTTCAACCTTTGTCAGATCACATGCAGTTTGCAAAGTTGTATCCTTTATCCCTTATTCTTATCAACTTTTCTTGGAAACAGGTACCTCAAGCAAGCGTATATAGTTTTCCGTTTTTTACGGTTTCTATTTATCTTTTCTTACCATCTTTTAAGCTTTTTTTTAATTGTGAGAATGGAAATTATTAGCAAGAATTTTAGACTAAAAGGTGAGTGATTTCATACGTACATATATAGATGATGTGACTACAGCTCGACAGATACAACACTTCCAGCTTCTAAAACACTCCTGTGACATGTTTTAAAACCATGTCCCAGCCAGAACGTGAAGCAGATGAACACTGAAATAGTTTAGCTGTAAGCTAGCAAGCTCGGAATTCAGCTCAGTCCGTGGCAGAAATTTACCTTGCGAAGAAGCTGCGTTTTTGTGAGATTTGCAAGATCATGATCACGAGATAATTCATCTCCCTCTACTCCAATTTTAGTTTGTGGCTACGACACAAAAGTTCAGACAAATCAGTGACCACAATCTTTTGCACTCTATGTTGTCCTCCCTGACACTCTGTTTGCAGCAGCATGGATTCTTCTCTGTCCTCACTCTGGATTCAGCCTCATCATTTTGTGCCACTATATGAGTGAAGCATAAATTAAAAAAAAAAAAAAACACTTTGGAATCTGATTTTAGCTGTTAGACTGAGACTCATCTGAAGAAAACTGATGCAAACTGCTTCACAAACAACCTTTTTTTTTACTGGCTTTTTCAGTCAATATAGTCCAGACTATCTAAAATCAACCGGAATACAATCTGGGTAATCCAAAACTTCAGAATTGTTTGAGCAAGGCCATTTTGACTGTATTTTGACACACACACACTTTATGTCTATCCATCTCACACACACACGATGGTGATGACTCCTCTGTCAGCATGCTGCCCAGGTGCTGCAAAAATGAATAAACGCTGTCTAAACCCCCCCATATGTCAGCTGTTATTTTTTCACCATGAAGTCTGGCAAATTGCGGCGATTTGCACTCATAAATTTGTCATGCGCAAGTTTTCCCCTCTGACTCCAGCTGACATTCTTCTTTTGGCTGGCACTGCTGCAGCTACTTGCAATGAGACCACCGGATATCTCCCGGAGAGAGCAAGGATGTGTGAGTGGGTGTGCATGTGTGGACCTGTCAGTCTTGTTTGAGTGATGTGGATTTGAACTGAAATGTCATAACTGTGGTTTGACATGTGGGGGGTACAGAATCCAGCCTGGATTAGGATATGGTGAGTGTATACATATGTATGTATACACACATGTATATACTCACATGTCTCTGTTCTAATCCAGGGTGGATATGTGTGTGTGGGGCTTGGCAGACATGGAATGAAGGGATGTCATGCCCCTCAGACGCTCACACACTCAAACACAAACATCCACATCCAGCATCAGTGAGCATGAATGGTCATTCAGCTGCAGCCAGCAGTATGAAAACAAGTCAAAAGAAGGAAAAGGGGGAGGTTGAAGGATGGGGTCCCATGCCAAAAGAAACATGGTGGGCTCGTCTGTCCTGTTCCCCCTGTCCTGATGAGGACCCCAGGCAAATATTCTGTGAATGAGAGCATATTTGGGGAGCCACACTTCAATTTCACCCTGCGAAGGAGAAGAGGGAGGAGGAGGTGGCAGAGAGGTGACTCATCCATGATGTCATGCAAATGAAAAATGGTTGGTCTGGTTGCTATATTGTACTTAATTACTGTATTGCTGAAGTTAACACCAGAAAGTGTTTTAATAGGGTAGAGCTATGTTAGCATGCAAACCGCAAACCAATGCAGCGGTGGATGAAAGGATGATACAAATGCATGCACTTGTTTGGAGTGTTTCAGATGTGCAGTAGAAAATAAGACAACTTATCAGCTTAGCGTAGCTTAGCTTAGCTTCGCTAAAAGCTACTCATTCACTCTGGCAACTTGTGAGACTCTAAGAAGATTACATGGAACCAAAAAGAAAAAGAAATGTGCTAGTACCACCAAAATAATAATATTTTAAGCATGTCAGAAAGACAATTCTTCAAAATGATACTTCTCAAAGCCAGACTACCACACCCAGATAATGCAGTTGGGGTTCCAGTCACTCCAATCACTATATGTTCACCTAGTCTCAAATGGGCCCTCTGGGTACATGCTCAGAGTTCCATCTTTTTTATTTCCACATACATAAACATATATACAGTTGCAGTGAAAATAATTCAACTCCCAGTGCAAATTAGGTTTATTGGTAAAACTGTTCAGGTGTTTGCAATAAACACATTACATAAGAATAGTTTAAATAGTTCAATTAAAACTAATATTACAAGGACAACAATAAATCCTACTTACAATGACTACTGCAGTCTTAAAATGATTCAACTGCCTGAATAGAATTCCTAATAAGAGAACACATTTAGTGTGGTCTCAAGCACAACCGATCAAGGGCTTCATTAGTTGCATCAGTTGTGCTTGAGATAGAACACCTCCACTACCTGGATGTTTGACGGTGACGTTTCATTGCATGTTAGAAATATGGCCAAGTCACAAACAAGGAAAAGGATACCAAAAGATAGCAAAGGCACTGAATGTTCTTCGAGATAAAGTTGGAAGCATAGTTCGTAAGTTTAAAGTTAAAAGAACAGTGGCTACACTACATGGACGTGGCAGACAGAGGAAGCTATCATCGGCTGCCACCAGAGTCCTGAGGAGGTATGTGGGCAAAAACCCTCGACTGCAAAAGACCCGCAACAAGACTTGGTGGAAGCAGGTACTGAGGTTTCAATTTCCACAGTAAGGTACATACTAAACGTCGAAGGGCTCCGAAGCATGAACTCCAAGACCTACGCCACTACTGACCCAAAAGCACGAGAAAAGTCAGCTCCAATGTGCTCAAAACTATTTAAGTAGGCCAAAGAGGTTTTGGGATTTGGAACATATTGGGCTTATGGATCAGCGGTATGTCTGGAGGAGGAAGAATGAAGTGTACGCAGAAAAGAATACTCTGCGTACAGTGAAAAATGGTGGTGGCTCGGTCATGTTCGGGGGCTGCTTCGCATTCCAGGTCTTCGCAGCAAAAGGGAGCTCTACTAAATACTAAAGATGCTTGTTAAGAAAGGGTTGAAGTCAATAAAAGTGGCACTGTGTTGAATTTGGAGAAACCGTTTGTAATATTAGTTGTGCTGGGCTATTTAAATTGTTCTTGTTTGATTTGTTGATTGCAAACAGCTCCTAGTTTGTACATTTTGCCAAAAGAAAAAACTAATTTGTAGTGGGGTTTGAATAATTTTGTTTGCAACTGTATATATTTGTATATAACTGTATAAATCTATAGATACATATATACACATGGCTCCTGATTTTGAATTGTTGGCTGTGAGTTTCTTCCCATGTTGTCTACTAAGAAAGTTCACCTGTGTTACCTGTGATTTGTGTGACATCATCAGCTAAGTTGTTGCCAAGCTACAAAATCAACAGCCCAAATCCATTCATGGGGATTTCTGCCACACCTCTCTCTGCTACACTTCAACTGTTCAAATGCTCATCAGCTGATTTTCAATTTATCTAATTCTATCATCTGTCTGTAACAACTTATACTGCAGCAATGGAATTTCCCTTCAGGGATTAATGAAGTATTATTGAATTGAGGAGACCTGAATATGATATCTGCGAGTATTCAGCATGTGTATCACAAACTGCCACAGAGGCCTTATTAAGATTTTGAAGGGGTGGCAGTAGATTATGTCAGTGAGTTTTTATAACATCTGGACAAATCCAGTGAAAAGGCTGTCATCCATCATCTGATAGGACTACACTATGCACAGAAGCGTGCACACTGAATCTAAATCTCTCCATTGTGGAAATATGCAATACAAGGACAAATGGAGCCATCCGGCACCGCAGATCATTTTGTGGTCCTCTCATTGCAATGATGTAAATACTGTGTTAAAAACAAGAGAGGTTTCATCAGCTGATGAAAGGGCTACAAGATAATCCTGACATTTTCTGATGTATTTTAGGGATGTCGGCGGTGCTGTTTGATAGCCTGCTGACAGCACTGGAACCGCAAGTTTTTAAAAAAAGGCAAAGGCCATCCATCCTCACATTCCAAATAACGCCTTTTCCCCTCACACTGTCAGAAAGTGTTGGTGCTGACATTAAAGACAATTGTACGTGCATTGAGTCTCAAGAGTTAAACCACTCTTAAAAGGTGTTTGGCTGATGAGAAAAAAAATAAAGACAATCAATCCTGATCCATAAATCTTACTGACAGATGAAAACTTTAGAGTCCTCATGTAAGCATGACTGACATATTGCAGGATCATTTCTTTTTTTGATGGTGCAACATTTTCGGATGACAAATACATGCTTGATGTGTCATTTTTGCTTCTCTTTTCTTCTCTCAGTTTCACTGAGCTCTTTGCATCTCACCGGTTTAAAGAGTCTATGTTTATTTATAAAACAACTTTTTTTTTTTTTTTAAATTCCTGTGTAATATCAAATCTCAATGACTCTACTAGTAGCCTTTACTGCACACCAGGCTGAGATGTGTGGGACTCATAGTCTAGACGAGGTCCTTTCATCTCCAGCAGCACGCTCACAATAATGAGTTGACTTTATGATCATTTGAGAAGTTGTGCTCTTAGATATAAGAGTTTTCGACTTAATGAATTATATACATATCCCTCTAACAGCCCTCGCTCGCATTTTTCTCTACTTTTTGCCAAGCTAGGCAAGTTGTTAAATGAGGGGTTTTGCAAAGTTTTGCTGTGGGTGTGACAAAAACTCATGAGAGGTAAAAATCACCTTTGAAGTGGTGGCTAATCAATGTGCTGAGTCAGTGCTGACTCAGTGGCGAGGAGCCAACATGGAGCTTTCTTATATGGAGAGTTCTTCAGGATGTCAGTGGAGTTTGATTATAGAAAATGTCATAACATCAATGAGTAATGTTCAGAAGAAATGAGCAGAGGCTTTTCTCACTTTCTACAAGTGCTTGGCAGGGAGTAGAAGGAGCACAGCGTTGACTTGTGTTGTATGCATGGAGGTATAGATCATGACCTCAGAGGGAGATTAGCTTGTGTGATAAAAAGGAGTGAAGACTGAACTCATCAGACCAACTGAACTTTGATGCCAGAATGCCTCTTGGCCTCTTTGGGTCATTGTACTTGATTAAACAATGAGCATACAAAAACTGTCAAATTAAAAGGCAATAAAGCAGCTGCAGGGCAAGAACGAAACAGCTGGACGATCTACTAAAGCAAAACGAAATGTCCTGCATGTATTGCCCGTGTGTAGGCAATGTTCTCGTGCCAGAGAGAAGCGCCAGAGAGAAGCGCTTAAAGTCCTCATACCTAAAAAACTGAACATGCATCCATCCCTATTATCACTCAGAAAGAACTGTCAGGGTGTTTTCAGCTCTGCCACCAGGCTGGGTTCAGCTTCAAGCCAGTGGGTTTGAATTAGGAAAAGCTTGTGGTCATTTGTAAAAGAAACCACGTTTCAAAAGTCAACAACAGACTGGATATGAGCTGTGGTCAGAGTCATCAGAGTCATACCCTTTGTGCCCCCATTTATCTTCGCTGACCTCCTTCTTTAGAAGTTTCACGGCACTATAACAACATCAAACTACTCACCAAATCCTGAGGGGCTGATTGGTAATCCAGCCTCGGCTACTTTCAGCTTTGTTTCTGACAGGGAAGAACCTTTAGTCTTGTGACCACAGGACTTTTAAGGTTGTTTAAAGTGGCTTATCCAATGATTAAAGCTTTGGTTGTTTGTTTTTTTCCTGGTGAGGGCAAAAGCAGAACAACAGCCCTTTTGGTGTAACAAAATTCTTCAGCGTTTCTTTAATTTCGTTTGAAACTGCAAAAGAAAACCACACATCCACAACGCCATCAAAAGAAAACTCACAAGAGCAATATTTGTTTTTCTGTCCCATTAAAATCAATTAGACAACCCCACGCTGAGTGATAACAGCTTCTGATTACTCCCTGGGTGGAGACTGATGCTATCTTTTGTTGAAACAGGATGACCTTTTAACAAGCCACTGTTTTACTGAAGGGGATCCCTAGTCCCAGCAGAGTCCTTTATCTCTGATGTAGGACACAGTGGTGTCAAAGAGCGCCTTGTGATCCCAGTCTGGACCAGTAGGAGGTATTTTAATGGCTGTCTGACCCGTGGTGGCAGTAGCCTGCTGCCATGTCTCTCACAGGGAAACCATTGTGCTACTTGAGAAATGGGGAAAGCAGAAGTCAGCCGCTCTTTCTCTGTTGTCAAGCCATACAAAAATCATGATGTTTCAGCTTGAAGCAGAGCTCCCTGCCTTTCCGTCAGTCAGTTTAGTTCCCTTCCTAACACTTGTTGGTCATGTTGATGAGCAGTGAGCAATCCTAAGACTAGAATAATCATCTTCAGTTCAGTCTACAGATTACAGTGGTGTTAAGTGTTGGCTTTTTTACTCAAATTTGACTAACTGCAGCTAGTATGTATGTATAAGCTCTGGGATAGTCCTGGTAAGTCACTCAGCAGACCCCAAAACAAGGAATTCTAGGTTAGTGCCTGCGGCTGATTTTATGGTGGACGAGAACTACAGATGCAGGTGTAAGAGGAGGACAGGAAAAAGACTCTATTTTAGCTCTATTTTCTTTTTCAAAGCACTATGAAATCATATTGCTAGGAGGGTAAAGAGAAGTAAGTTAAAAATGATAAACAACGTGAATCCAAAGTTTTTTTAGGGACTTTCCTGCTGAATAAGAAAATTGGAGAGTTTAGGGTATAGTGTATGGGAAAAACAAAAACATTGTCAGAAAGGGAAATAACCAGCATGCACTGCTTCTAGACCATCATGCATCGTGTCAAGTTAATGCTGGTCAGTGCCACAAAGCCAAACGCACCTGTAGTGACAGGTGTAGAGTGGGGCCATCTGGGTTTCTGTTAACACCTTGGTTTGGATAGAAGCCGCAAAGGGAAACTTATTCACGAGACAAGCAACTAAGCTAAGATGAGTTTTACAGGTTTTAGCAGAATGATTGTGCCTGAACATGTAGTTGTTACACAGAGGAGAGACTACTTACTGCTCTCAAAACTGCTCTTGGTTTTTGGCTTTACAATGTATGAGAATTTAGAGAAATTTCCTGCAAAAGCAGCAGTTGTTTTTTTTTTATCACCCTTTGCAAACAAACGTTAATATAATGGTAGATAGAGTAAAATTATGTAAACTCTACATATGATTATGTGTAATATTATCCAATACACAGCCATAACCTTCTTCCAAACTTACTCTTTTTACAGATTTCCCTCTCACTGACAGACACTTTCAGCAAATTTGGTAAACAACGCCAAAGTATATAAGCCTATCAATAATGTGTACCGCCTGTTCCTGAACTCGCTTACAGGTTCTCTTTAGTCTGGACTTGGCTTTTGTGCAGCCATCTGCAACACCCTCGCAATCACTGACTGATGGGACGGTGATGTAGCAATGTGACTTTTCCTGTAAATGCATTTGCAGTGGACGCTGCTGCTGTCTTGCGGTACTCTAAACTTTGCGGCCAGTCAATAGTCACAAGCAATCTATCTAATGGATTGCCTGGCTCTCGTTGGCTATGCGCTCAGAGGCGTCACCATCTGTCATCCAGCATCATGCGTCTTACCCCGGCGTCTCCTCCCATCGTAGAGACAGCTGTAGACCGTGAACCGTGGAGGTCTTACTACCTGGACACCGGCTTGGAGTTGGGCGGGCATTAGCCGAAACGAGAAAGCGGAGCATCTCTTTAAGTCTGTCTGACTTCAGTTTCTCTACTTTTCTTTGTGACTCAACCACCTCCCAGGTCATCAGCCATGGGGAGCCGACTTTTTCACGTTCTGAGTTTATTGATGATGCTCGAGTCCAGCGGGGCTCACCTCGCGCCTGAGAGTCTTGACGGAGCCGCGCTTCGCGGGGAAGACGCCTCACCGGCCGCCGAGCAGCGCGTCTTTGCGCATGAAAGCGCAAAGCGGGACGCGGTCGCCGTCAACATGTTCAAAGTGTACGAGAAGTACAGTAAAGAGCCGCAGAACCAGAGGGAGGGAAACACCGTGAGAAGCTTTAAAGCTGTCCCGAGTGAGTGATCACACAGCCGTTATCTCTGACAAAGTTACAGAACTGAGCAGAAAGTCGTTTCTCACTTGTATAAAAAAATCCCACCTCTCAGGTTATTGGTTGACTAATTCGCACTTATGATGAACTATAAGATAACTCATTTATTTATTAAAGAATATGCATTATAATTACTAACGTAATTTGTTTATTTACTTTATAAATATTTTGGGAATAGGCTATATAACTGAGTTCTGAAATCAAAGAGCACAATGAATAAGAAATTGACAAAAAAAGCTTTTGCATCGTGAAGCTTTTGAAACGAAAATTGATATTTGGGTAGTAACCAGTATCTTGACTGCAAAGATGCAGTCTTTATAAAGATTGCATCTTTTCCCTTCAACGTTTGACCCTTCAGATCAAACGTTAAGGTTTGTACAGTATAAAAAACATTTTGAGTTTTCATTTCTGTTCAGATCAGTCACAGATCAACTTCTTAGAGAAGGAAAATAAAAATCTAAGGTAGTAAATACGTCTTAAACTTGAAAGGTTTAAGGTCACAAACCTAAAATAACACCTTAAATAAAAAGATCTGATCGTTGATATTTCGTCATCCTAAACATTTAAAGGACAGGTGTTTCGTCAGTCCTACAGCAAACCCTGCTTCCCTTTGGGCTAAACGTCTTCGCCTCTGTGCTCCGTCAGTCTTGTGATTTACTGAACTGGGAGACTTAAAGAGTCAAACACTGTTAGTTCCCCAGTAGCTGTTACAGACTAGGTGTTAGACAAGAGCCTATTATCGCAGCCAGACACCGGCTGCACAGCAAAAAAGCCTCAGAGGAGCTCTTTCTCCAGTAAGCACTTCCATATGCCTGCGACAGACCTACTGGACCAACCCGATGTTTGTCTTTCAGGCTGTGGTGGAAGTGCAGGAGACGAGGCTCAACTTCAAGAGTATTGCTATCTGGGATGAGGTTTTTAGTCATGCATGAGGCAGCCACTTTACCGTGCAGCACTTAATATTTTCCATGCTGCTGCTGCCTATGCCGGTCAGATGTGTTGAGCAACATGTTGTGCTTGATATATTAGATGCTGTTATTCATTTCAGTCAAACCCGACAGGATGAGGTGATAAAGAAGAATAAAGATGAGAACAGGTTCAAGGCAGCTTATCTGATGTTTTAGCACCTGTTTTATATAGTATATGTGTATATGTGAAAAGCAGTGAAGACAGAAGAGACTTGGTATTCTCTGACCCTTTTTAAGTAGATGATCTTTTCCTGCCAGCCTTATCATTTCTCTTCTGGTTCCTTTTAGGGGTCTCGCACAGTAAAGACGTGTTCCAGTTCAACCTGTCCTCCATCCAAAACTCTGAGATCATCCTTTTCGCCTCTTTTCACTTTCTTTACAAGCGACCCCGCCACCACCAGAGACCATGGCGTTTCCGAAAGCCTCGCCACCCATCTGGCGGCCCACAGCACCCCCATCCTCCCCCCTCACACCTCCTTTTCTATGGATCCTCCCCAAGCAATATTTTTGCAACGCCACTTGGAAACATAACGCTTGCATCTTTCAAGAAAGGCTCTTGGCAAACACGGGATGTAACTGCGATGGTGAAACACGCCAAGGCTGTTAAGGAGCTTGGGATCACGGTGGAGTTTGATACAGGATTTGAAGCAGCATGGTTTCAGCAGAGAGCTGCTCATGGCCAAGAGCGACTCTCTCCAGCCAACCTGCCGTACATCTTGATCTACGCTGATGATCAAGCTATAGATGAGCCGAACAGCGTGGCCATGTCACTTCAGAGGTATGGACCTTTTCCTGTTGGGGAGGACGTATCTGCATCAAACTCCGCTTCAAGGATCCGGAGAGATCTTCATCTCCAGATCCAAACCAACGACATCCCCGAAGTCCATTTCAGCACCTTGAAAAACCACGAACTCTGGCAGAACACGTATTTCCCAGCCAAAGCCAAAGCTGCAGGCAAAGCGGGGAGGAAGCATGGCCAGGTGAGCAGCGAGGGCATGAGTAAGCCCCAGGTGTTGAGTTTTGATGAGAGGACAATGAAGAAGGCGAGAAGGAGACAGTGGAGTGAGCCCAGGGTTTGCTCCAGACGTTACCTCAGGGTGGACTTTGCTGATATCGGTTGGAATGAGTGGGTCCTGGCACCAAAGTCCTTTGATGCCTACTACTGCGCCGGGAGCTGTGGATTCCCCATACCTAAAGTGAGCCAAAGAGACTTAACTTTCATGTTCATGGCATTAGAGGGCTGTGTCTTACAATGATCTGCTGGGTAATGAGGCAGGGGCAGTTTTACACATGAACGTATTAGCACGATCTGTGACATCAGAACTCATTTTGACGTTAATTATGTTTCAAACTGCAACAAACACAAGTAAAAACATGAATCCACCACTGCACATACACTGAGAAGGAACTTGTCAGCGAGGCAGAAGATGTGTCCTAAAGAATAAAGATATTATTTTCATATTTTATCTTTTTTTTTTTTTTTTTTTACAAACGTCATCAGCCAAATAGAAGGGACAGAAATACAGATGAAAACATTTCAGACACTGATTATAAGAGTTAAATGTTTCTTGTTCAGTTGCTGGAGTAATAACTGCCTCTTTATGCACTCATTTCTTCCTCAGGTGGCACGTCCATCCAATCATGCTACCATTCAGAGTATCGTCAGAGCCGTGGGGATCGTCCCTGGTGTCCCTGAGCCGTGTTGTGTTCCAGACAAGATGAGTTCCCTCTGTGTTCTATTCCTGGACCCAGACAGGAATATGGTGCTGAAGGTTTACCCCGGCATGTCTGTGGATACGTGCGCCTGTCGGTAGGGCCATCCAAGCTACTGCAAACTGCGATGAATGAACATGAGAGACAGGGAGAAAGACTCTAGTATAGACTCAGGAGGTGCAGGAAGCCACATGTCAGAGGGAAGAACAGCTGTGGAAAGACGCCACAAGGACACCTGAGGAAGTCTGAATAACATTTTTACTGAATTCTTGAACTTGTTTGGTTTCTGGCATGGTTGGACGTTGCCTCGAGTTTCTCCTACTTTTCTAACAATCTGCATAGATGTCTTTCATTACTTGGTCTATTTTCATTTATTTTCTCCCCGTCTTCAAAGAATGACAGAGGAAGTGCCCTTAAAGAAACCTGTCTTTGTAATTCTCTCCGTTGACTAGCTGGACATTGAGGGGTCGAGTACAGAGCTCCTGCAGGTGGATCACATTTCCTTTCACTGTTTAAAAAGCTTTTTCAGTCCTCTTCTGTTCCCATTTTACATTTGGAACAATTTTTCAAGTGATTTTTTTCCCCCTTTTTGTATTTGAAAATGATATGCTCAGGTGGTCAGCTTGGATTCAAGTGGGCCTCGTTTTGGGATCTGCTCAGGCTCCTCTAAGAACGGCCTGTGCGGAAACCTCTGCTGATTTATTAGCCGTTTGTGCTCAGCCGTAGATGAGCTAGGTTTCAACAGTTTTTCCGCTGTTTCCTTCAGCTTCCATTTTCACCCATGAAGTTATGTCAAAATGGCAAGCTGCACTCCGAGGAGGACTTTCAGAAACAGAGGCTGCAGCAAAATCTACCACCATTTGTCATGTAAATATTATAGCGTAATCCGTGTGGTACCTATGTGATGTGGCACTGCAGATGTGAGTGACTCATTGAGCATTTTATCATGCATGCAACTAATTTTAGTAGCTATTTGTTTATATCTTGTATATAAAGAATGTATTTTGTCGCCCACTGAGTGTTCCAGCATGTCAAGCATTGTGTGGCAAGTCTGCTGCATCACAGGGTAGAAACAGTGCGTTGCTGCCACCTGCTGTGTGTTTAGTGAAAGTGGAAGGGGCTTCAGAGCATGGATTGAAATACATACTGCACCTCCTGTGGTTTATTCAGTATTTCCCTTTAGTAAATAAATATTGCTTGTCAAAATGACTTGTACAGTTAGTGATGTGTACAGTAAAAATAGTAGATTTCTATAGTAGCTAAAAGGGCCATGTATGTATCCTCATAACTATGCAGCTATAATGTGTGATTAAATAGTAATAGGAAGTGTGCTTTAACAGATTATATGAAGAAAATTAATTGTACATATAGTAAAAGATAGTTTCAGACTAAGGTTTTATGAAAAGTGTAACAGTAAAGCTCTTATGTATGTTTATTGATGTACAACGATAATCAGGTTTTTTTGTATTAAATAACAGTTTTTGAACAGCCAAATGACTGAGCATCATGACGGCGTTTCTCCTCTGAACAAACCTATTCCCACTAAAAGGGGGCCCAAAAAACTGTTAGACTATATTGTAATATTTTTCATTAGTTCTTAATAAGGGCGCATCATTGTAATACTAAACTTTGAGAGAATGGATCGTGTTTTAATATACAGCTGTAAGTATCGTCTCAGATTGGCGCATCACACAGAAATGTTTGACAGACGAGCCAAGCCAACACAAGAGGAGCCCGTTTTTACCACCTAATACAACTGAAGCATGAGAAAACCTCATTTCACACGAGTTGCTTTTGCATTAGAGAATTATTTATCACTACCGCGATAATGCCCGTGTCGAAACACAGCCCACAGTTTGTGTGACTGTCTGGTGCAAGTTCTGAGTTCACAATATAGGATTCACACAAACCGCCTTGACATTTTTAAGTTGTTTCAAAATGCTAAAATGTGCTCTTCTGTTGTCCCTCTCTCGGCAGCAGTTATCTTGTCCTGCTGTAAGGAATCCCATCTGATTCTCCAGAAAGGGAGATCTCTGATTGCTCTCGACTGCACACAAGAAACCAACTTCACACAGCTTCAGCTTAAAAAAAGAAACAAGATTTCTTCTTAAGTTACGCCAAAAAAAAAAAAAAGAATTTCTGCTGTTTATCGTCACTGGATCAGATCATTTATCATTTTAGTGTGGAATTGAGTTTATGGAGCGTTTCGGTTTGCTTCAACGAGTTCTTTTTTTTGTCCTACAGTTTAACGTTATCATCTTACACTTCTTGTTCAAGCTGTGAGAGAATAAAAAATTCTAACCCTAAATTGCAGGATTTTCCCACCACCAAACAGCAGAAACCCAAATGTTGGCTGGTGACATGTTAGCATATTGATAATTAATAACGTGCTATTGCTAAACACATTAGCATTAGCATGTTCACGTTGTTCTTCAAAAATCAGTGATTTTTATAACTAAAAACTATTAAATAAACGAAAATAATTTCAAAGTACCTTGACAAGAACAAAGACTTGAATATTTTCTGAATTTCTTTTACATGAAAACACAAATCTTGGAACTGAATATTGACATACGTGTATATATTGATGATCAATAAACTATCATTTGTCCACTGACAGTTAAATACAAACATGTTTTAACACATTTTTATGCCATCATCTTTCACATGTCGCTAATCAAATTACCACAGTTTCACTTGAATTCCCTCCAGTTTTCTCCTCTGTGTTTGCTTTCCTACATTATTTGCTGTATTCACGCCAGTACATTTTTGTTGTCTGCTTTCATTACTGAATAACTCCATTGAGAGGAACTCTTAAAAAGCATGAAAGGGCCACATTGAAAGCATTTTTATGAAACCCAGCATGCACCAACTAAGTGACTGGATGAGTGAAAGACAGAAATTCCAAAGATTGGCCAGCAACCCCACACACACTGGCTTGTGGTCAGGGCTCAAAACCCCCACAAGAATGCAGTGTAGTCTCTCTTTCCCATCATACATCTACGGTCAATCAGGTCTTGGTTCTACTTGCCGGTGGTGTGAAATGATGGCTGCTCTCAGATTTTATAGATTCCCACCAAACCCTTTTTTTAAAAATGTTCTTTCATCTGTTGCTCATCGGAGAACACTGCATTCTGGTCGGCTTTTGCTTAGTAGAATCCCAAAGAGCAAAGAAAGTTGTATTTTCTACTTTCTTATGTGCTTAGAAGGTGTTTTAAGTGGCAACTGGTCGTGTTTTGCCATGACCATTTGTCACCTGCCACAATGGTCATTCTACTGGTGAGATTGCTTTTTTCATTAATACGTCACTTCTATTTGCATGTTGAAATTGCACCAAGTGTTGTGTGTCTGACTATAAGGCCTTAAGGAAAAGGCATTTCTTGGAAATGTCTGCTCATCAGGAACCTCACATTTTCCAGTGCCTTCCTCATTATCTCTGTGAAGTGTTTACAGTGTCTTCATTAGCAGCCAGCCTTCTAATGATAACAAAGCTTTAAAAAAAGACATTAACAGCAGTGATAAGCATGGCCAAGCTACTATTTTGGATGACACAAGTCCCCCTGTTTACTCTGGGAGCATGGGAGCGGACATCAGGACAGTGTTTCTCGCACTAGAGATTTCCATTTTAGAACTTTGCCGCCGCAAAGTCTGTTTTCAACGCGTGAAGAAAGTAAAGTTTCTACCCTCTCTGTGGTTTACAAACTTTGTTTCAAGATGAAGACCTTCAGAACCTTCCTGTTACAGCTTTGCTTGGGTTTGGAGGTTTGTATCTGCTTCTGCACCTGCAAGCCTTTCAATAATGACATCCAAAGCAAGGACCTGGAGGAATTCTACTCTCATTTGTCAGAGGACCTTCTAGAGGAAGAGGACATGGAGTCAAGAATAGAGAACCTCTTGGGAACCATGAAGGAGGGTTTTCTGAGGCAACTCAACCTGTCAGATGTTCCACAGGAGCACAGCAAGATCTCTCCCCCTCAGTTCATGGTGGAGCTGTACAACAAGTATGCCTCGGATGAGTCAGCAGTCCCTCAGTCTGATGTCATTCGAAGCTTTACTGTAAAAGGTACATGAAAAGGTTTAACTGGAGTTGAAGGAAGTAGCAATATAATCTGTGTAGCTGACGGGAGGAGACCTTACTGGATAATCAAAATAGCAAAACATAATCCTTCCCCTCTAAATGGGTTGGGATGGTTTTTTAATCTTATTTGTACAGCTGTTTCAAACCTCCTTGTTATCTATGCATTTTATCAAAATATACTTTTTACCCTTTAACGTCTGGTGGATAAAAATTGAAAGATTTAGAATTTTCTTGGCACATTTGTTGTTATCGTTAGCTGGAGAGTTTATTAATGATCTTATGTTTAGCTAGCAGACGCTTTTATCCAATGAGCAATAGGGGAGATTTAGTAGCTTGTCCAACGACATTTTGACGTGTAGAAGTTGAACCGGCATTCTTCCAATTAAAGAAAACCTCGCCATCTCCTGAGCTACAGCCTCCCTACAATTACCATCTCACTAACTTTTAAGCTAATTAAAGTTTTGTCAACCTATATGGTCTCTGTCCTTTTAAAAGGGAAAGCAATGTCTACCCTCAAATCCTTCTGGCTTCGGTAGAAAGTAATCTGATCTTTCCTCTTGTCGTCAACAGATATTACTCAAAGTGTGACAAATGGCACAAAGTCAAAGTACAGGCTACATTTCAACATCAGCGTCCCCATTCATGAAAAGATCACCACTGCTGAACTACAGCTCCTCTTCTTTCCAGATGTCAGGTCAAAGGTCGTCTCACAGAGTTTCAAAGCCACCGTCAACGTCTATGAAGTTGATGACAATTTCACATCCCAGACGCAACCTCTGATTGGCAGAGAGGTGGCAGGCCCACAGAGCATATGGGCGACGTTTGATGTCACCACAGTAATTCGGAGATGGATTAAGTCTAGCCAAGGCGCAACTGCTTTTGATGTAGTGGTGGATAGGACGGATTGCGACACCCCTGATGGTAGAGAGGAGGGAGCCAACTGTTTAAATATGAGTATGTCTGTTGGAGATAATACTTCAGCTGCTTTAATAGTCTTCTCAGATGACTTTGGTAGCAGGAGGAGGGAAGCAAAGAAGGAAATAAGAGAGATGATCCTTCATGAAGAAGAAATCCTACTACACTCTGGGGCTGACTGGAACAGAGGAGATCAACTTCCTAATGAGATCCTAGAAGCTCAGCACCCGCGGAGAACGAAAAGAAAAGCAGAGAGGGAATACTGCCGCCGAACATCACTCAAAGTCAACTTTAAAGACATCGGCTGGGACAGCTGGATTGTGGCGCCTCCTGAATATGATGCCTTTGAATGTCGAGGCCTGTGTTACCACCCGCTAACGGATGAATCCGCCCCGTCAAAGCACGCCCTCATCCAGACACTGATGAACATCAGGGACCCTAAGAAGGCCAACATGGCATGCTGCGTCCCCATAAAACTCGACCCCATCACAATCATGTATCAAGAGAATGGACGTCTCACTATAAGATACCTTTATGAAGAGATGAAGGTGGCAGAGTGTGGCTGCAGGTAGTCAGAGAGAATGGTCTTGGGGGGATGGAAGGTGACTAGAAAGCTTAAGATTTTTCATATCATTCAATTGAGTCTGATGTTCAAAGGTGACAGTGAAACAACAGCCTCCATGCACTCCAGTGGCCCAAAAGATGGAGAATGGTTCAGCTTCAAGACCAAATATGGGCATCTACATGATTTTATTTTGAAATGATAAACACCAGAAAATGTCACATCGGTGACACAAATGTAATAAAAGTATTCTCTGTTCTGTATGTGTATTTTGAGTACACAATCAAATGACTATTTATATATAAAAACTACAGAAGCTAAACAATGAGTGTGTGATTATTAAAACACCGCTTATGGTGGAGACAGTAAGTCTTTTTGAGCTGTGCAACGGACAATTGTGAAAGTTTTCTGTCAGCTGAAGAAGAAAATTATTTTTTTTTATTTTTTTCCCACTGATAAGGGGTAATATCCCTTAAAAGTGAAATATCACTGACAAACTCAAGGCGCTGACCCAAAACATCCAGTAATTAATCTGATTTTCTCATTTGCTAGATTCAGAAAGAAATATAAGGAAGTCCATAATTCCCATAATCCAATAGATATTCATTCTCAAACACTCCAAACAAGAGTTTGAGATTAACTTGGTGAACTGACGCACAACTTTGAGACACACAAAGGAAATTGTTATAGTTGCCTATTAGTGGATGACGGTGAGAGAGGAGGGCGGGTACATCAGGTGACTCACAAGGGAAGGTCTGGAATGATTGAGGAAATAAAACAATCACACCAGATAAATCACTGAATGCAACCCAATCAAAGCAAAATATAAAACACAAAAACTTCCCAGTTGCCTACACTGTAAGGTCTGGATGTTGACAGTGTGTGAGACATGCATGGTGGTTCTTACTCTTTGGCCGCTATCACATGATATTTTAGAAAAAGGCAATAATATCGGAATGAAATTATTTCAGTCAAATATAGCTCTTTCGCATAAAGCCCATTCAGTTTTCCTCATGTAGTAATGCATACTGTCAGCTTTGTAAATGTCTAAAGTCAGTGACACTAGCTTATCAGAGCTGAGCCCTCAAAGCCAATGAGGGAACAAGTTTGTGCAAACACTTGCGTGTCCTGCATGGGTAAACCTAAACTGCTTTTGTCTCAAAATAGCACGAACATCAGGGCCAACATTTCCTTTTTAACGTCTTCAGAGAACCAAGAAAACAAATGACTTATTTGGCTTTTGTCAGTTATAAAATTGATCTCTCAATGATAAACTTCGTGACAACTTTGTGAATTAAGCTTATGCAGCTCCTTGTCTGCCCTTATTCTCTGGTGTTTTGGGTCTTTTTCCTGCTGTGCTTTGTCACTTCCATTTTCCCACGCTGTCAAACGCATCGTCTGTTATCACAACTCTGGTCCAGCGGTGTCCCTGCAGGCTGCTGTTCTTTGAGCCAATCAGTCCGAACCCTGTACTTTAAAACATTGCCTTTTGCTCTGTCGTTCTCTTTCAGGCTGACTTCCATGCCTCCTCCATATCTCCTCCTCTTCCTGATGCCAGAGGAGCATGTATCAGAGGTTTCCCACACATGTGTCCACCAGCATCTAGACTCTCTTTTTTCATTGTCACTGCTTCACTAAGATGAGACATCAGAATCTAATCGACAAGCAAAATTGTTTTAAATTCAACTAATGTTAATCAATAAATGTTTCAACTTATCTCTCTTCATTGAAAGGCCACCTGCTCATGCTTGGTTTTTATTCTTGGAACATGAAAGATCCAGTACTGAATGGGCCCACTGGGCACAGGCCAGGATACCCTTAGTCCACAGCCTCTGAAGTTGTCATGATATGTGTATTTGAAGGAGGAGGATCCCACTTTAGGTTAACAAAACTGGACAGATGAGATATCTGCAAACTTTTTGCTCTGTGAGGCCAAGGAGTCCAAACACACAAATCTAGAAAGACTAGGCGGAGTGTGGCTGGAACCGGAATAACACTCAGCACAAAGACAAACAACAATCTGGATGTGAGCTAAATGAACCCGGTATTGACATTCTGTGTAACCGCTTTGTCCCTCTCTGTTAGTCTGGGTGTTTTGCCCCTGAGTGGGAGAATGGGGTTGATGTTCAAGTCTGTGGCCTGGAGATTCAGATCAAAATCCTCCTATGGATTAGAACGGCTGTGATAAGGAAAACTGAAAGTTGTATACAAATCGTGAACTTGTTTGTTTGTTTAATATGGAGAGCTCAATGTTGGAATCTCAGCTCTACCTGTTGCCCTGAGACAACTATTGGACAGCTGTTGACACACCTTGCTTACACGTTCAGTGAATATCTGTACGACTTCAATTCCACACTCAAAAGTTTAGGTTGCTTTCACAATTCAAACTTGTTAACATCTGATATGATCTATCAACAACACTGCATTTGTTTAACACTGGGCACAATAGAACAAAGTCTGATGAAATTCAGTGTTGCAAAGGGTTGATTAGCATCCTAGGACTTGGCACAGAAAGGATTTGATTATACAATGTGTGAAGCGGCATTATCACTAAGAATAGCTAAGCATTGTGTAGCATTTAGAGGAAGTTGCTGTCTGGCTACAATTCACCTGAGCAGTAAAACTGCCTGGATCATTGTCTTTATGGGTCCTGAGATAATGTCTGTGCCCCTGGCACATGGCCATAAAGATCTGCTCTGGCACATCACCAAATATCCAACAGACGAAAACTAGAAACAGGGAAGTAGGAAACTAATTCTCTATTCAGTCCAGGTAAAAAGAAAAAACGATAACTTTCCATTAAACCTCTTGTTTCCACATCCAGAAGGTGGGTGTGCATCCCTTTTTTCCAACCCAAGTCTGATCTCCATGTATTTTAAGAAGGCTTTGCTGCATTTCCACAAACTGTGTAATCATGTCACCCATGGAGCGACCCAGACATGACCCCTAAAGCTACTAACAGCACCAAAATACACCACCATAAGCCATTATACAGTAACAGACAAGGGACAGAGAGTTAAAAAGAGGAGGAAGGAGAGAGAGAGTTTCGGATAAGTCAGCCAGCATTTCTTGCCTGTCCAGAGCCAAGCTATGACTCATTTAAAAAAGATCATTCAGATGGTATATTACTATACATTTGCAAGATTATTCAGACAGCAAATTGAGCCTTGAATACAGGCTAAACTGAAATTGTATTAACAATCAAACAATTTTGATCACTATAAATCATTTTCACATGATTACAAAGCTTTCTAAGCTAAAGAAGAACCTAAGCCTGTGTTGTGTAGTTAAACGATAACAATCTGAACCTCCCATTTCCAAATTTCTATTCTTTCTGCTATTGCCTGTTGGCTGAAGCACTAAGGATAATGCGATTAAAGGTTTATAGGAGACAAAAGCCTCTTATGCTGATGTTGCTATCCAAAAAATCTATGACAATGACATTTCCCCCCAACAAAAATCCTTCATCTCTCATCACAGACAAATGAACTAGAGCAGCCCAGTGAAAAGGAAGATAGTGCCTCTCTTCCCAAAATTTTTGAAGAAGACTAGTGATGGAGCAACACAGCTCACCACTGCCATGGATCCTTCTCCTGTGTTCTCTATCTGTCAACTCATCATTCCAGCCAGCTCTCGTGTTAGAAATGGCCAAGATTCTTCTGGAAAACTACTGTTTCCCTGAGAACCTGGTGGGGATGCAGGAAGCCATCCAAAAAGCCATTAATAGTGGGGAAATCCTACAGATTTCAGACAGGAAGACCCTGGCAGCTGTGCTCACAGTCGGAGTACAAGGAGCCCTGAATGATCCACGGCTGACTGTTACATACGAACCAAATTTTGTCCAAGTGATGCCACCAATGCTCCCATCGCTCCGGAAAGAACAACTAATCCGGCTGGTGAGAAACTCTTTCAAGGTGGATATTCTCGAAAACAATGTTGGCTATTTGCGAATAGATGACATCATCGGGGAAGAGACCACAGCAAAGCTCGGCTCTCTGATGCGGGACAACATCTGGGACAAAATTGCTCAGACATCTTCACTAATCTTTGACCTGAGGTACAGCACAGCTGGAGAGCTTTCTGGAGTTCCTTTCATAATCTCCTATTTCTCTGATCCTGAGCCCCCCATTCATATTGACACAGTATATGACAGACCCTCAAATACAACCAAGGAGCTGTGGACTATGGCATCAATAATGGGTGAACAGTATGGAAAGAAGAAGGATGTTGTTATCTTAACCAGTAGGCGCACCATTGGTGCTGCTGAGGCAGTGGCGTATACACTAAAAAACCTTAAGAGGGCAATCACAGTCGGAGAAAGGTCTGCTGGTGGGTCAGTTAAAGTCCAAAAGATTAAAATTGCTCAGTCAGACTTTTACATAACGGTTCCTGTAGCAAGATCGGTCAATCCAATCACAGGCCAGAGCTGGGAAGTGAGTGGCGTTTCCCCAACAGTTAATGTTGTTGCTAAGGAAGCTGTTGCAAAAGCCAAATCGCTTCTGGCTGTAAGGATTGCTATTCCAAAAGTCGTGCAAAGCGTCTCCGACACAATCAGGAAGTTGTATGCTTTCAGTGAAAGAGTTCCAGCACTACTGCAAAATTTGCAATCAACAGATTTATTCTCTGTTGTATCTGAAGACGACCTAGCATCCAGACTCAACCAGAACCTTCAGACAGTGTCAGAAGATCCACGACTGGTAATCAGATACATGCAAGATGATACTGCCATTGTAGAAGAGGATCCTAAGCTTTATAAACTATCCGACAATCTGGATTTGTTACAGGCATACACTGATGAAGCGTTTAAAGTGGAAATTCTCTCTGGCAATACAGGGTATCTCCGCTTTGACAAGTTACTTGAGACATCTGCAGTGGCTAAACTAGAAAAGCTCATGGCTCAAAAGATATGGGAACCCCTCAAAGATACCGATAACCTGATTATTGATCTGCGAAATAACACGGGAGGATCCTCTAATTCTCTTGCACTTATATTGTCTTATCTTCACAACTCTTCCCAGAAGCATCACTTTTTCACTATATATGACCGAATTCAGAACACAACAACAGAACACAACTCTTTGACCAAAATTACAGGCCCAACTTATTGCTCCAAGCGTGGAGTTTATGTCTTAACCAGCTACTACACTGCAAGCGCTGGGGAAGAGTTTGCTTACCTGATACAATCCTTACATAGTGGAACAGTTGTTGGGGAAATTACATCTGGTACCCTGATGCACTCAAAGACCTTCAGAATAGAAGGGACAGGAATTGTAATAACAGTCCCTTTCATAAACTTTATTGACAACAGTGGAGAATTCTGGCTGGGAGGCGGCGTGGTCCCTGATGCCATTGTGTTAGCTGATGAAGCCGTGGACTACGTTCATGAAATAGCAGAGTTCCACAAAGGTGTTCGGTCCCTCATTGAGGGGACTGGAGAACTGTTAGAAAAATACTATGCAATCCATGAAGTCGCGCTACAGGTTAGCAATGTGCTCTTAAGTAAATGGACTGAGGGATTATACCGGTCAGTGGTTGACTTTGAATCTTTGGCATCTCAGTTGACAGCAGATCTCCATGAGAGTTCAGGTGATCACCGCCTGCATGTCTTCCATTGTGATGTCCAACCTGAGTCGCCTCCCGATGTTCCTAAGATCCCTACGGCCGAAGAAGCTGGATATATAATCGATGCTTTGTTTAAAATGGAACTTTTGCCAGGGAACATTGGCTATTTGAGGTTTGACATGATGGCGGACATAGAAGTCGTAAAAGCCATTGGTTCCCAGCTCATAAAATTAGTGTGGAACAAAATAGTAAACACAGATGCCCTCATGATTGATATGAGGTACAACACTGGTGGTTATTCAACAGCTATTCCTCTCTTATGCACCTATTTCTTTGACGCTGAACCTCTGCAACATCTTTACACCATTTTCGACCGCACAACAAACAACAAGACTAAAGTCATGACTTTGCCCCACATAAGGGGTAAGAGATACGGATCCTCCAAGGACGTTGTCATCCTCACAAGCCATATGACTGGGTCAGCAGCTGAGGTCTTCACTCGCACCATGAAGGACCTGAATCGGGCCACAGTTATTGGGGAGCCAACAATTGGAGGGTCTCTGTCTAGTGGAACCTACCAGATCAGGGACAGTGTCCTGTACGCTTCCATCCCTAACCAGGTGGTTTTAAGTGCCACCACTGGGAAGGTGTGGAGCTTTTCAGGGGTGGAGCCTCATGTTATTGCCCACACAAGTGAAGCTCTTCAAGTAGCTCAAAAGATAATAGCAGCAAAGCTGTTGAGAAAAGAGTAATATGGTTCTCAAATTTCAAATGAAAAGATTTTATCTATAAAATCTATCTATAAAATGTATCTATATTATTTGTCAAATTTGTCAAATATTATGTGTGGCCTTTGTGTTGCAGAGATGTCATCAGATCGTCAAGTTCCTGTCAGTGGGAGAGGTTTTATACCTCTGTGTGGCCTTGCTGTAAGAATACATTGAGAACACAAGAGAAAAAAAAACTTGTAGACCACTTTCCTGATCCGCATTGCCATTTCCTTTATACTAAGGGTAATTCATGCAATACAACTAAAGAAATCCATCTCATTCTGTGGGCATTAACATTAAATCTTTACAGTGATGTTAAAATGCAGTAAGTATTGTGATTACTAACTTTTGTGATTATTAACTTTGAATTATTATAATGCGTCAGACATGAAGGTTTCTCAAAAATAATTAAATAGCATTTTGCAATGCACCTGCATGTTTTATCCACATTATGTTTTGTTTTTGTTTGTTTTTATTTTGCTTGTTAGTTGTGTTTTTATGAGATTCCCTGTGTGATCACATCCTCAATTTTCTGTGTTAGAGGTCACATGTTCTATTGACCCTGTTATGTGAAATCCCCGTTATGTCTCTGAATCTATTTGATTTTGCTTCAGTTCAGAATGCTGTCATGATGGCAAAGCTTTTCTGGACCTCAGAACAGACTGTACCAGCAGAGGGAGCAAGTACCAAACAAACCAAACTAGATCCTCCTGTTCACCTCACTTCTATGCAGAACTACAGCTAATAAATGTGTTTGAAACAGCAATGGATTCTGTGTCTCTGAATTATTAACATCAATATTTCTCATGGGAATATGATACCATCAAGGTATCACTGAGTGAGACACACATGAGCTCAGTTTGTCTTTACAATTTTTTTTTCTTTTTACATTTTTACATTGCATTACATTGAATTCATCCTCAAAATGGCATGAAAGTTATTTAATGCATCCATAGGAATGAATATTTTCACCACACTTAATCTATGTCTAGATACTTCTCAGTTATAAAACTGACCTTATCTGAGACAGGCAGCTTTAAATAGCTGTCCAGACTACTTAGTCTAAATCTAAGACAAGAATCTTTGCCAACACCTTGTTACTACACCTACCTTGCTTGGTTGTTATTGTCTCACAGAAGCACTTGGGATAATACGATTAAAGGTTTACTGTGGAGAAAAATCCTCTTATAAGCATGTTAACAGAAACGTTCTTGCCAACACGGTGCCATTTGTCAAAGAACCTCTTGAAGAAGGAAGTTCGGCTCCCTGACATCCAATTTGCTCATTTTTGTCGGACAGAGCTGACAAACATGGCAAAGACTTTCATTCTGGTGGCATCTCTGCTAGTTTTGGGAAATGTTTCCTTCATGCATGCCTCATTCTCGACCGGCCTTATAACAGATCTGGCAAAAATCGTCATGGACAATTACTGCTCCCCAGAGAAACTGGTGGGGATGAAGGAGGATATAGAAGCAGCCACCAGCAACACAGAGGTCCTGAACATCCCAGACGCCGAATCACTGGCCAACGTTTTAAGCAGTGGAGTCCAGACCACTGTCAGCGACCCTCGCCTTAAGGTCTCCTATGAGCCAAACTATGTTCCAGTGGTCCCTCCACAGTTGCCTCCACTGCCACCTGAGCAGCTTGTCGCTGTCCTCCAGACCTCCATAAAGCTAGACATCCTGGAGGGCAACATTGGCTACATGAGGATTGATCACATCCTTGGGGAGGAGGTCGCTGAAAAGGTTGGCCCATTGCTTTTAGAGCTTGTCTGGAATAAAATCCTGTCCACCTCAGCTCTGATTTTTGACTTACGCTACACTGGTACCGGGGACGTCTCAGGAATTCCCTACATTGTGTCTTACTTCACCGAAGTGGAGCCTCTGATTCATATTGACACTATTTATGACCGCCCCTCAAACTCTACCACTAAGCTGTTTTCTATGCCGGCACTACTGGGAGAGAGATATGGCGTAATCAAGCCCCTGGTTGTGCTTACAAGCAAAAACACCAAGGGCATTGCAGAAGATGTTGCCTACTGCCTCCAAAATCTAAAGAGAGCCACCGTTGTGGGTGAAAAGACCGCTGGGGGTTCAGTCAAAGTCGATAAATTCAAATTGGGCGACACCGACTTCTATGTTACTGTGCCAACAGCAAAGTCCATCAACCCCATTACAGGTTCCACCTGGGAGGTCACAGGCATGACCCCAGACGTGGAAGTCAATGCAGAAGATGCCCTCGCAACCGCCATCAAGATCATCAACCTCCGTGCCCAAGTTCCAGCCATCATTGAGGAAACAGCTACCCTGATTGCTAATAACTATGCCTTTGAAAATATTGGGGCAGATGTTGCTGAAAAGCTGAAAGAGCTCCAGGCAAATGGTGAGTATAGCATGGTGATCTCCAAGAGCAGCCTGGAGACAAAGCTGTCTGCTGATCTAAAAACACTTTCTGGAGACAAGAGCTTGAAGGCTGATAGCAACATCCCACCCCTACCACCTGTGGTAAGACCCTTGTATGATCATTACTTTTTAACACTGAAGACATTTGCCATTAAAAAAAATCGACTGGCTGTAATCGTTGTGGTAAATGATCTGTTCACAATTCAGATCAATTTAAAAGCATTACATGATAATATAGAAATATATATAATACCATATTATCTCATAGGACATATTTGCATGCACATGATACAAATGCTGAAATTCAAACAAATTTCTTGTTCATTTTTTTCACCAGGATTATTCTCCAGAGATGTACATCGAGCTCATCAAAGTCTCCTTCCACACAGACTTGTTGGAAAACAACATTGGCTACCTGCGCTTTGACATGTTCGGAGACTTTGAAGAGGTCAAGGCCATCGCCCAGATCATTGTAGAGCACGTCTGGAACAAAGTTCTCAACACTGACGCTCTGATTGTTGACCTGAGGTGGGTAATCTTACTCACAGTGGAGGTTCACTACATTTTGATTAACAAAACATCTGACAAAACTGCTAAAGCTCACCAGTACAGATCTAAATGTTGAGGACTTAGATGATTAAAGTGAATTACATAGCGTTTCTCTAATTGCTCTTTTGATTTGGAATTTCAGGAACAACATCGGTGGCCCAACAACAGCCATCGCAGGCTTCTGCTCTTACTTCTTTGATGCAGACAAGCAGATTCTGCTGGACAAGCTCTATGACAGACCATCCGGCACAACCACAGAGCTTCTAACCCTGCCTGAGCTCACTGGTAATGAGAGAAAAAAAAAAAACTGTAAAAGTCATTGTGTTTTATTCATGCTGTACTTGTAGATTTATTTTAGCATGAATGCTAGCAACAGCTTGTTTAGCAAGAGCTAAAAGACATATTTGTGGCGTTTAAAAGCAGTAGCCATCTAAATAAGCCAAACTCACATATATTCATCCAAACAAGAAAATAACAAAATACAGTTAAATGTGGATTTAAGAGTACCAGAGCAGACATGAACCTGCTCTGTTGTTTCTGAGCTGCATTCATAGAGCTATTTGGGTGCAATGACATTCTTTTTGTGTCACTGTTAAGAGCCTCTTTGGTTAGTATGTAACTTTATTCCATGACTCACTTCCCTCTTCTGTTTAGAATAATACTTCAGCAACACCCCAACCCCCCAGTCCTTCCTTTATATAATAAAGTTTTATAAGCACACCTTTGCACGGACCATAACACTATCCACCTGTCACTTCTCCCCCTGGTCTAACTGATATTTTCAACCACAAACTTTCTTCTATTTCAACCTATTCTTCAGGTGAAAGGTACGGCTCCAAGAAAAGCCTCATCATCCTGACCAGCAAGGTCACTGCTAGTGCTGCAGAGGAGTTTGTTTACATCATGAAAAAGCTAGGCCGGGCTATGATCATTGGAGAGACCACTGCTGGAGCCTCCCACCCACCAAAGATCTTCCCTGTTGGAGACAGCGGGGTCTTCCTCAGCATCCCAACAGTTCACTCAGACACAACAGCTGGGCCAGCCTGGGAGGGAGCTGGCATTGCACCTCACATTCCTGTCCCCGCTGATGCTGCCCTCGAGACGGCCAAGGGCATCCTCAACAAGCACTTTGCAGGCCAACAGTAAACCACGTCCTGAACAAACCAGGGGAGACGCCTTTTTCACTTCTGCTTTGGTAGCCAGAGGGTCTCGTGAATCAAGGCTTGTTTAAGAAGTGAACAATGTAGGTTTAGTACAAAGTATAATCTCTTATTAATTCTCCCACAACCTGAGCCTTCTTAGGGCGCTTGTATGTAGAGCAAAGGTTCAAAAGTATTTTCTGTAGTTTTTATGCCTGTTAATTGAGTCTTGGTGGTTTGTGGGAGTGAGTGGCGCTGAAAAGCCAATGCATTTTCTTTGCGGATAGAGTTTGACCATGTCTGTGTCAAACATAAGTTGCAACAGCAAAGCAACTTTAAAAGGAGGTGGAAGAAATTAAGCAAATGTATGGAAATACGCTTAAAGACAAAGTTTGCTTTTCTTTTGTGATGATGGATATTTGGAAGTGGGGCCTTTGAGAAGTCATCAATTTGTTAATCTGGTACCATTGCACATGATGTCCTCACTGTGGATGAAAAATACTGCATGTCCATCATGTCACATGGACCTTCATGAGTTGTATCAATTACAGTAAGATACAATAAAAAAGTGCAAAACTGAGCGTGCGTTGGTCTCATCTTTAATCGAGAGTCGTCACACAGACAGTTCATTTACAAGCTTTTCATGGAAGCAGTTTTTCAAGTGGATTCAACAAGATTTTCCATAGCACACAACATTTGGTATCTGTTACACAATTTAGCACAATAGTCAAGAAGGGAGTCAACTTTTTTCTTTTTTCTTCAATGAAATGTGCAGATAAATTACTGCATTAGTTCATCAGCAAACGTGAAAAACGTGAACTTGTAAACATCCGGTAAAAGGAATGTCATGTAGCTTTTCAAATTCAGTTTTCAGTGGCAACACCACTGAAAAGATTACAGTGTTTAAGGGAAATTGCATGAGGGACTGCGGGAGCGTGTGAGTCTTGGATGTGTTATATTTTACGTGGTCTTAGTTTTTGAGCAGGAGCACATTGTTCACCACAGCAGAAGGTTAGTTCTGTTCCAAGAAAAGGACTTGCCACTTGATCGTGGCATAAAACACTCTGAATAACACAAAACAACTACATAAACACATACAAAACCAATTTTTGTTTTCTTAATTTGAATCTATTTCATCTCCAGCTTTTCAGTCATCCTATCAAAGAGAAAATGAGGTTCAGTTCAATTCAGTTTTATTTATATTGCGCCAAATTACAACAAATGTCATCTCAAGGCACTTCAACAATACAGTCCAATTCAAGCCAATTGGAATTCATTTCATTGTAATCATAATCTAATGAAAACCAACTAATTCATTTAAAATTAATCCAATTCACACATACAGAGCAAATTCAAAAACAATTTCCAAGCTAAGGAAACCAACAGATTGCACCGAAACTTCTCTTTGGTCCAATCTCCCGTCCTGAGCGTGCCTGTGGCGATTGTGGAGAGAAACAACTCCCTTTTAACAGGAAGAAACCTCTGGCAGAACCAGACTCAGGAAGGGTGGCCATCAGCCTCGACCAGCTGGGGTTTGAGAGGACAGAAAAGAGGGGACAACAAACACCATAACACCATTCAAAAGATACCTGTTGGAACAGGAAAACACAAGTTAGGTTTCTAACAATATCTAACAAGAAGCTGAATATTCTCCGTTGGATTCACTAATGCAATTATTTTGTTAGTACAGATCAGATCAGGTAGCTAATGATGGTATAGCAGATAAAATGACCAGGCTTGAGGCCTGAATCTTACCAAAAAATAATATCTCTGCCACTGTTAATACCAGACACGAGAGAACAACAGTACAGGCTCTGAGCATTAAAAAGTACTAAGCTCTTAATACAGGACACAGAGTCGTAAATGTGTTATTCTGTGTATTCATGAGTCAAGCATTTTGGCTTTAAAGTGAGGTTTAGTAATAAGCAGGAGGAACAGAGTGATGCTAAGGCTTAAGGAAGGATGGGAACTTTCAGTTATAAATGACAAAGATCACAGAGGATCAGTGACGGATAAGCACATGTGTTAAATATGGCCAATGGGTTAGTGGGAGTAGTGGTAGTGGCTGTAAATCTGTCATCACGTGATTGAGTGTGTGAAGACGTAAGTCTGCCACCGACTTTTTTAATAATCTGTTCGTCTCTCTTGTTGGAGTGCAAGGGATATTTGTAACGGATTACAGTTCAGCTAGACAAGTATTTCTCAGAGGTCAATTAGCTCTGAAAGAGGAGGATTAAGTTGGTGGAGCCAGTTTCACATCAGGTGCCAATAGTTAGAACCTCCTCAGGTAATAAGAGCTGGAAGCTGGCTCATTTTAACCTCAGACATAGAAAATCTGGTGCTCCTTTTGCAACATTTATATATACAAAAAAAGGCTATAATATAAAGTGCTCAGAAGTGAACCTGCTCCTGAAATGGTTCTTGTAATCATCTAAATTAATATTAATGACAAAAAGAATTCCTGAAAATGAAGAGAGTAAGGACAACAGAATGGGAAAGTCAAAGCCAAGACCATTGAAATGTTTGGTGGATTCTAAATGGAATTAAATCAAATAAAAAAATGATCAAAGGCGTGAGGAACGAAAGACCAAAGAAAGGTCCATTTATTTATTTTGAACAGCTAAGAACTACTTTAACTCTCTTGAGTACATTTACAGAGTTCTATCAACACACACTTTCACATACCAGCGTGGCTTACCCTGACCTGCATCAGATGCAGTTGAGACACATCTAACTTGTACATTTTAGCCCCAAACTGACCCCACCTTTGGGTGGAACAAGTATATCCAAATAACATTTAATTGAACCCATTTAACAAGTCAACACATTGTTTTTTTTTATGAAGAAGAAGAGGACATTTCACAAGGTTAGGACAGGGGCTGTAGTTCAGGATGAAGAGCAATCGCCCACGAATCGGAAGGTCGGTGGTTTGACTCCCGGCTTCTTCAAGACAATGAACAATACATCCCTGTGAATGCTTAAGACGAGTGTGTGAGTGAATGTAGTATGTGCCTGTTTAAAAAAAACTCTATGCACATGAGGAGAAATGGAAACGTCTGTGGAGAATGCATCTGACTTGGCAAAGACTGAAATGACGTGATTCACCAGGTGTTTCTGGTCTGAGGCCAGCAAACAATATCTCCTGTGATATAACATAAACTCTCAGCTATGACACATCAGAGAAGAATTCATGACGAGGAGCTCCATTTACTTCTTGAGGAAGTGCACCCTGGTTGTTGTTGGTGGGTGTTTTCTCTGTTAGGACAACTACTTCTTCTACTGAATTAAAGCCACTAGGAAAGCAGCTTATACTGCCACCCTATGGCAACTCCCAACCTGTTTTATTAACTTCAAACCAATCAATGAAAACGTGTCAGATTCACATTTCTTTTTGTGCCTTTCCAAAGATTGCTTCAGGAGTAAATGGTCGCTTGGTTACAGTCATAAACGTAAGAGCAATGATAAAAATTACATCAGGAGACCAAGATTTATCCAATGTTGCGATTAACATTATTAGCTGTTTACTGACACAGAGTTCAGTAAAAATGTGCTTTTAGTGCAGGAGTACATCGTCATACCTGCACACGATGAAGTTGTAGCTAATCTTTATGGCTATGTGACCACCTTCCAGTGGAAGCAAGCTGACATAAATCAGTTTAACTATAACTGACCACAGAATCAAATGTTAGACAGACCTTTTAAATAGTTTCTGTCATATCTCACCTCATTTATTTACAAAGAGAAAAACAAAGGACGCCAAAGAATGTTTATTCTTATCCACATTGTGAAAATGCTGTAACCTCTTCCTCAAATTACTATCATAGAACAAAATGCCAAGCGGGAGTCAAATCCTTCCTGCATTTATACGCTAATCTGCACTTTTATTAACCTGGACACTCCACACATGCTCTATTTTATTGTAAAAAGAGCAAGGTGTAAGTGTGCATCAAAAGAGCCTCCTACCTAATACAGCCGCTCTTAGTCACATGTTTTTCTGTTTCCTTTGTCAGACAGCTAAATGCATCAGAAAGTGTAACTCAAAAGCAGCCTACCTGGCCGTTTTAAACTGTGTGTTCTCAAAAAAATACTGAATTCATGACCTCACCGTCATCTGGAAATGATCACCATTTAAGCAACTTATAGACAGTGTTTGTGCAGCATAGTTTTGGCTATCCTTACATGTAGCATGATCGTATATACGAGAAGTGGTAGAATATCTTAAACATCTTCTCATACGGTCCACAGCATGATGGGGTGATTTAGTCAATTGCTTGATTCTGCTCCCATGTATGTATACTGGGACAAGGACAGGAGTCCAATAAACTGTCCATGTCGAGTTATAACTGCAGCTCGACTCAGCTAACCGCTGTTTAGTATTCCCTCAGGAGATACCAATAACCACTTTCCTTGAGGCTGTTGCATTCTTCCCCACTCTTGATAGTTGTTTGATAGTCTTCAGCTGGAAGAAAGTCATGCAAACATTACACAAAGGGGGGAATGTTCTCTTTCATACTGTACCAGCTTAAATACTAACCCATATTGGTCCGGTATGACTCAAAAGGCCTTTGCCCGTAATACCTGCTTCCAACTTTGGTACGAGATGGCTGCTGTTTCGCCTTGCGCCCTAGCTCCTGTGTCTCCTGACACCACCGTTTTGTTGTTTTTAAAATTCAATTCTCAGTCACAGTTTGGTTATTGGAAACCGAATCACTCAACGGCGACTAGGTTTCGATAAGATTAGGCAACAAAACCTTTCTGTTCAAGTTTAGAAGCAGCTCATCTGGTGTAAAAATGCAGCCTTTTAAAGAGCCACCCAAAGCATGACGATGCGGTGAGGTGGTAGAGTCATCAGTGTCTCATGACAGAGAGACGTTGACGTAATGCACACTTGTGGTTGAGGAAAAGTCAAACTGCACATCTCCTTTGTTTCTAAAAGCATCACTGCTGAGGTTTTTCTTTGGTGACGGGGTTGTACACTGTCAGAGGTTCCAACCAAATATGAGATCTGGGAACCGTTTGTGTCCTGTTATGAGACCAAGTTGACTTCCATTAATACAAAACGTATGTCCAACTCTATGCTTGTCTTCTTTATAATTCTTTAATCATTTAATCTTTTGCATAGGTTAAATGGCCAGAGATAAATCTATCTTCAAACATTTCTGTTAATCTATTTTGAAGGTCATCGTGAAAAGTGTGTGAAAATTAGTAATAATAGCTTTATTCTCAGTGATAGTACATTTCAAAATAGGTTAAATGTACACGATTTCCTCCTTGTGTTCACATTTGATAACTGTATGTCTGTTTTAACCTGCAAATGTAGCAAACAAACGTATTCACCACACTATCATTGCAGCATTTACTTCATAAAGCAGTAATTACAGAGGATGGAGCTGTTAACAATTAACTGGTAGCAACATAGGGAAAGGAAACAAATTGTCAGGGGGGAAAAAATGCCAAAAACGCTAAAAAAAATAAGCACATTGGTTTTGAGGATTCTATTGGCAAGGATGCTGTGCTGATCAGTGACAATAAAGCCGCCGCCATAATGATCTTCCCATCCTGTTTGACCCGCTCCCAGTAAAATGCGCCAGTCTGCCACGTGAGGGAGGCGCAAAATGGGCTCTTGACCCCCTTTTTTTCTTGCTGTCTCTCCTCCTCAAGATGAAATATGAAACCTGGTCCACTTTAGTCAAGCCTGTCCCCCGGGCTCCCAGATCCACCAGCATTGAACACCGCTCTGCAAAAACCAGAACTAAGCCAGTTTTGAGACACTGACACGAAACTTTACTCAGTTTTTCACGAACCACCCGGCTCACTTATTTCATCATTTCCTCAGCGAAACGACAATTGGATTTTTTTAAGTGTTTTTCTTATTTTTTAAGATTTTTTTCCCCATGCATGTGGATTCTGAATTATCCAAGAACTTTTTCCATCCTCTCTGAGAAAAAACTCTCCAGCTGGCACTGGGACCGAGATGCGGGTGGTCGTGATTGTTAACTGAGCTCCACACAAGCCAAAGCATCGTCTGCATACTTTTTCTTTTGTCTTAATGAATCTCTGCCTCCCCAACTGTCTCTGGGATGTAAAGGAGAACAGATAAACACACTCAAGAAGACCCGTTTTGGCATTTGGCTTTATTTCGTCTGCAAAGGAATAACCTTTTCCCCACTCAGGAAAGATGACGGCGTGGCTTTCACTGAACGCGCGTCTCGCTCTGGTTTTGTTGGGATTATTTTTGCTCTCTTCTCCATCATCAAGAGCGGAGCCGGAGCAGCAGGATGAGGAGGAGGAGGAGGAGAGCTCCTGTCAGGGCGCTTTTGACCTCTATTTTGTGCTCGATAAGTAAGTGCAAGCGGTTTGACATCATTCCTGTCCGCTTAAACACATGTATCCTTCCGAGGTGACTCTAAAGCAGCAGTTGAAAAAAGTTAGCAAAGCTTTAAAAAACACATCTGCACTTAGGTGACTGTGGGGCTTTTATGCAAGCCTTACTTTTGTTTCGTGTGTGATTTAAAAAAAAAACTAAAAAAAAAACTTCTAACACTCTTTACGACGCTGACATTATCTTCCGAAACTTAACAAACAGCCGAAGGGCAGATTCGGGTGTTAAAAGTGGGTTTGTTGTGACAACAGGGGGTCCATTTAAAAAGTTTTCGGGGAAATGGAGTATCTGCCTGTAGGCGATTTAAGTTGAATTTCCCTTAAATTTCCTCTTGACCCGCAAGTCGGAAACCGAGTCGAGTGTCGTGTAATCTTTAAAATGAAATTAAAAAAACAGGGGAAAGTGTCGGCTAAAGAGCACTTCTGAGTCTGCGCAGGAGCGCGCGCGTGTGATGACGCTGGCTCGCGAGGAGGCTGACTTGCAGAGATCCCTTTGCTGAATAAGCAAAAAAGGGCCGTGGATGCAACAAGAATGGCGCGTGTCCAAGTTTTAAAACCTTACAGTCCTTACAGTCAGAAGAGAGAGAGAGAGAACAAAGGACAGAGGAGAAGCTTTTCTTTTATTCCCAAACAGGCAATAACCCCCCCCCCCCCCCCCCCCCCACACACACACACACACACACACACACACACACACCACCACCACCCCACAAACACCACACATACACACACACACACACACACGCAGTGGCTGCTCACCGTCCGCTCTCTTTCATTTCCACTCTCTGTACGCCCACGTAGGAAAAATGTTGTGGTTGTGTGACATCTTAGCTCTGGACTTCTGCAGCTGGAAAGATGGGGAGAAAATGAAATGTCAGAGAAAAACAGGAGAAACTTTACTGTAGCGAAACTGTAGCGCCTGTCATTGCCACCGCTCTCTGTTTTCTGACATTTGATGTAGTTCTTGAATCTTTCCAAGAAAGAACAAAAAAAAAAAAAAAGCCAAGGACTACTGTAAACAAGCAAAATGTACTTTTATGTGAACTAAAGTCAAATTTAATCTGTGGCAAAAGAAAATCTTTTTCATTACACGTATACAATGGAACACACACACCTGAAGCTAAAGTGGTAAATGGAATCATTGCTTTTCAATATGACAGAGAGTGCATACAGTGATGTATCGGCCAAGGTTTGCTAACATCCCTGACACACCCACTCAGAGACTCTGCTGTACAGTATCACCTAAAAACTTACAATACAGTCTATGACTGCAGACGTAATAGTCTGCTCACCCCTCCAATCCTCGCACATACAGATAAGATGCTTTCCTGTTGTCTCCCACTGCACACCCGTAACATTGTTGATGTCAGCAGAAGATGGTGGCTCCCATGGCGGGATAATCCAGCTTCTGAGGCCTGGTGTAACAGGATAAAAAGCTTGGTTTGAAGTGGGGTACTTATCCACAGTCATTCACTTATGCCACTTTTACACCAAAAGTAGTGGGATTTTACAACAGTTGCCACCACCGCCTCCTATGGGGCAAGCATGTAACTACACCAACATGCAGGCTGGAACTAGCGACAACTCTCAACAACCCTCTAGGAACTAGAGATAATTAGATAAGTTTAGTGTGTTTGACTACTGTATTTCAGGCAGGAAAAATCGATCTTATCCGTTTTTATCTATGAGTTATCACTGTCAGTTTTAGGGCCTCCGTGTCAGACATTGTGATCAGCAAATGTGTGTTTCTGCGAAGCAAATATAAGCTGCGCCCACTCTTCTAGTCCCACGACGAAAGGTTTCGTCAGTGGAAATTGGCATGTAAACCCGGGTGTTGTGTTCAAATCAACGCCATGTCGAGATGTAACCAATAAAAACCAACAGCTACTGCAGATTAATTTGATGCAAGACTGTATGCTGATTAAACACTTTCACACTGTACTCAAAAGACAGATGTTACCAGGTGTAGGTGTCTTTATCTTCCCATCAGTATAAAAAGGGCTTTCAAGTTTGCCAGAATGGAACCTACACAACTAACTTTTTGTCAACTGGGTCAGCAGCAATCTAAGGATAGTCCGGAGGAACATAAGTATCAGTTTAAATGCATGCTACATTGAAAAATATTTTCACTGCTTTAGTTTGCCACCAGACGAGACATTTACATCACGGAAACTGACCAGTTGTATCACTCTCTTCAAAGCCATCAGTGTCCTTTGATAACAGCATTCTCTTTAGCTTAAAGTATGCAGGAGTTGTGGGTGCACTGCTGCCTTGATTAGTATTTTAACTTGTCAAATCTGAGCTGAAATGTTAAATGTAAAAACACCAAAGTCAAACAGTAATCCAAACCCACTGAGTGAGGTGGTGGCAAACCAGCAACCACCTGTTCTGCTGTTTTTTTTGTTCTTTTGTTGCTATTTTTCTTGGGATGAGAGGATGAGTTTGTTGCTATGCAGACGATGTCCAGATTTATATACGTGTGACACCTGGGAAATCTGGCAAGTTTACATGAGGAAGCTGATGCCTAGATGTTTCACAAATGACAGCTTCAGTTATCCAATTGAAAAGGGCTGTTTGGGAGCAAGTTAAAGAGGTAGAGAAATTCAGAACATTATAAATTATAGCAAACATGCACAGTAAACAAGTACTGATACTTGTGCTAGTGTCTCAACGACACAAGTTTCCAAACTTCTGAAACAGAAGTACCACAAGAACCAGCTGCTATGCTAGTATCTCTCTCTGCTTTTCTGAACTTGCTGACACTAACTGACACTGTCATACTAGACCAATGATTCATATTGAGCCCTGACATCACATCCACACACTCATTTTTAGGACAACAGAAATAAGTACAGTGACATTGTTTCAAGTGTTTATTATTTAGATGGAGAAGAAAGTTGAAGTTAATCAAAAACAGTTTAATTAAGACAAAAAATTAGGAAACAGTCGATATGTTTGAGTAAACAGAAGTTTGATTTTTAAAAAGAGTTAATGCAACCTCTCAGCTGCTTTGAGCAGGCCAATGGAGGCCAACGGAGCCACGGAGCAAAAGAAAACTTTATTTCTCTCCCGTTGTGACTTCCTGTTTGATTTAAAGTACATTTCTGCATATGCTCTTCACTTCCTTCTCATTCTAATGGAACAGTGCCAGAAACAGGGAGGAGTGAAACAAGAGAGGACAGGAAGCAGCAATGTTTATGGAAAATCTGGTCTTAATTTGGAGAGAAAAATGTTGCACACAGCACCTTTAAAAGCCAGATTTGGCATCTCATTACTGAGGTTGTGGCAGAAAGAAATGGTAAGTTTTACACAGCTCAGCATCACCTAAAGCATCTTTTCCTATTTGCTTTATCTAAAGTCCATTTTTTACAGTGATCTCCCACGCAGGAGTTAGTCCTTGTAATCTGTGTTGCTGCACTCACTGAACTCTTCTTGGCCTTTGATTACAAATTAAATTGAAAAAAAAAGAAAAAGAGGACAAAACATGGGACTGCTCAACAGATGCGGATGCCAGCATTTAGCATGTGCTGTGAGGTAAACACTGACACATGCTAGAAATAAGGAAACATCCTCCTTCCCTCCACCCCCACCCACCCATGTTAGATACTATAATTAGCACTGTTGCGGGCTTTGGTGCAGACTATGAAGAGGTGACTAACAAGACATCATTTGTGGACTTCAAACAAGAGGAAACTCATTAGACACATGTCATGGCCCCCTTCGAGCAGCTTTAAACATATCCCCAAATCTCAGGTCTCCTTATGGGACACAGCCTGACCTCTCTGCCCTAATTTAGATATATTGAGGACATAAACATCATTGTGAGGAATTTGCAAGAGGATGCAGGCCTCTATGCCTGCAGGCATTTCAAGAACTATTGCAAAGATGTCCACACCTTAAAGTCCAGATTTGTGAACAAGGTTAGATAGCTAAACTTGACTGGCAGAAGATGTTAAATATTTTTTTAATCTATATCATAACTAGATTATGGTGACAATTTTCATCTCTTTTTGAATACCATTTCTGAGAGCAACACTTTACTTAGGCACAGCAGTAATCTGACTCAAATTGTCATACTGACCATGCTAACACAACAGTTGTTAACAGACATGTGTTCAAGGTTTACCCTCTAAGTTGAATGGGTTAGCTCGCTCATTTTCAAATTAGCACTGAGCAAAATATACAGTTCAGGTTGTCATCAGTGTTGTAGAGATGCTGGATTTAGAATGAGAGACGTGTGTTTTAGGTAAAGAAAAGGGAGTTTGAAATGGGGGAAGAAACTGCTGCTGCCTCATAAAGTAGACTCCAAAAGCAGTTATTGCCAACTTGGGAAGATGATGTCATGTCATGGCTCGTACATGCAGGGCAGTGCTTGTTCAGATGTGTTGTTGGCTTACGTGTAAAGGGTAGAGAAGGTGGCTAATGGCTGTATCGCTGCCAGTGTGAACTTGGCACATCTGGGAAGGGTTTGGAAAATGAGGGCAATAAAAAGGGACATTTTTTTAAAATGTTTTTTGCCTTGCAGAACTATATACAAATGCTAGTTGGGTTGCAACAGGGATTGAAGGGGTGAGATAAAGCAAAACAGCACAGGCATAAAAAGTTCTAATCAAATACAGCTATAGCTTATTAGCAAGTTTAAGATGTCAAACTACTTTCGGTAAGAAGAAACTTTTCTACAGTTCTTCAAAAAACTCCTTTTTTAGGTCTGTGACACAGCAATTCTTTTCCATTGTAGCTGTTACGTTTGGTAGCGATGGAGGACCCAAGTGCAGACTCAAACACATGACTCTACTCAACATCAGAAAAGGCATGACAGCTGTTCATAGAATTTTGTTATACAATAAGTGATGGTCTGACACAAGTAACCAAATAAAAAAGACACGATGTACAAAGTTCTAAAAGAATTATACTGTACAAGTATTTCTTATGTTGAGATATAGCAGTGCAGAGTGACAATAGCACATTCATGCAATGTCATTTTAACAACATTAAAATCGATAACCTTAATGCAAGTGAATGATTAATTAGATTCCTCAAATACAGTCCATTTTTCCTGGCGGTGTTAATGTACCACCATCCGCCACAAAAAAGGAACAAGAAATAGATAGTTACCCATGAAACCACCTTTTTTTCAATTGTGGCATCATATCCTTTTATTGTAGTGTGGCATATAGTTCTTGAGCAGTTATAGCACAGCAATACATTGATTTCCTCTCCATTTTCACCTTAAAATGATAAGGTAGACAAAAGGCTGAAGACCTATAGCCATGGTATAGACTTATAGTATACAGTCTAAGCAGCTCAGTCAGTCCTAAATTGATCATTTTTTTAAAGTGGGAATTACTTATAAGCAATCACTGTCTTACCTGCAGTAGACAGATGCGAGAACGCTCTCAGTTTTCAGTAGTTAAGCTATCAATTAATCAGCGGGAGCCAAAGAAAAGCTAATTTTCTCCATCTAAAACAACTCAAACCTTTAAGTTTTCATAGCGGTTCGAACAAAGGCTCTATACAGTGAATTCATACTAAATCACTTTAACATCAGACCTTAAATCAGAGTTATCTACTTTGTTACTATTTTCTCAACTGAAGAACTTTGCTGAAGTAAAGCCGAGAAGTAAGCTATCCAACGAGTCTAATACGACTCAGAACAAAAACACTATGGTGTTTGCTCAAACCGCTTTGAAATTTTTAAGACTTAAGTTGTTTTAGATGGAGAAAAAATGTCGCCGCTATTGGCCCTCTTATGAGTAGCTGTTAGCTTAAATGATCTGTCTGTATTCCTCCTGATTCTCCAAACTGAGAGCGCTCTGATCAGTGTCTACTGAAGGTAAGACACTCACAGCTTTTAAGAAATTTACACAATTTTACCAATAGTACATGTTGGTCTTTGGCTGAAAATCATAGGATCGTCAAAGTTGTTGAGATTGGAACCATAAATGGCTGTAGAAACAACCATCCAACAACATATGTGTCAGGGTTTTGTCAGGGTTAAAGTGACCAAGAGACCTACAATGCCACCCCACAGTTAAAATGCTGTCAAGTATTTAACTGGCAAATCATAAAACCACTTGCCTGTAGGCTCTGTGATCATTTGCTGTACAGCCTTTTTGCCCTTTTTTTGCTGCATGAGTGCAGATTAGGATGTATATCTGCTGATTCAGAGCAGACGGGCCACAGCTTGCTGTTTTATATGGAGTTCATTGCCAGAGGAATGTTTCCGGTCTGTTCATGAGATAAAGAAATTCACCTACAGACCAAATACTTACATGTATGTTCACATTTTGATGGATCTTTGTTTTTGATGATTGGTCTCAGGCTAGTGGACATTGCTTGACATGGTAGCTCCAGTTTATTAGAATACAAATGCCACTTGGTGATTTGAAAAAAATATATATATTTTCTTCCTTTCTTTTCCACAACTTTCTATTTATCTTTCTCAATCCCTCAAACCTTTTCACAACATAACCCATTTTTTTCTAACAGTGATACTTCTGCAGCATTAATGTTACAGCTTAGTAATACCATTGATAACCATGAATCTCTGCTAATAGGTCTCTGTCACTTAAATCTTGTCTATAGTTTTGTGAAATGTCTCGATTGCAGATGCAGTCACGAGTTAGCGCTCTGGTGGGACTTTGAGTCATGCCGCCTGAATCCAGGCAAGTCAGCGGAAAAAACCCAAAGTGCAGCTGCAGTCTGTAAATACCCTTGATTTGTCTGGATACACTCCTGCCATGGGAAGACTTTCCTGCTGTGTTTTGTCGCTGGCCCCTCCAGCATGTTGCCTTTGTGTTTACAGCAGGAGGACAACTCTGCTGAAATGATCGTATCAGTCTTTGAGGGACTCTGGGACAAAAACAAGAGGTTTAAAAAGTGGTCAGATGTCGCTTTGATATATGATACAAGACTATGCTTTGCCTACAGAAGAACTACATCACAGAGCACACATTTACATAGTCAGATAAAGGCTGAAAAATTCAGGTCTCGTAGCACACATCTGGAATACCTCTCCAGCAGCTTATATCCAGTGGTTTTCGCCCAAGAGTATCTCTCACTTTTGGGAAAGGTTCACAGCATTAGCTTAGCAATCATGTTGTAAAGATTTAGATTTGTGCAATTGCTGCAAAAGTAGGTTAGCGGTTTTACGGTTTTAAACAAACAAATCCTTGTGCCCACTCAGTTAAATTGGAGCATCGTCATTGGTTGCAGGCTGGGGTGGTGTGAGTAAGCCCGGCTGGAATGGCAGACGGCCTCCTCGGTAGAGCTGGGATTTTTTTCTTTTCTTTTCCTTTTTGACACTCTTAACCGTGAGAATGGCACTGAACAGCTATGTTTTTACACCAATGAAGCATTTTCCCATATGCCATCAGACCGTTGCCCTCTGGGAGAGGAGAAGCTGTTAGGCAGGGACTTGGTGGGAACATTAAAGAAGAAAATGAGTCGGAGAGAATCATTTGAAAAGTATTTATATTAAAGTAACACATTTCAGCTGTAATATCCTCTCAGGATCTCAGGCACACTCCAAATAGCTACTGTAGAAACCTTTGCAGCTCCATTTTGGCAGCATTATTCCACCGTCAATTTGAAGGCAGCAGCAAAACCCCTAAACACAACAATGACATCATTTTGCTTTTGATGCTTATCACTTAAAATCAGAACAAGACTAAACTAAACCACAAAACTCCCTGGTTGTAAAACCTAAAAAATACAAGCTCTATAAGTCTGAAATAAGAATGAAAAAAACCTCCAAGCTAGCATTCTTTAGTGCTTACTTATCAGTAACCAACACCCCTGGTGAAGCTGTGATCATGCTCACTGGTCATTGCGAAAGCAAACCAGGGTTTATACCAGTGCTTCAGGCGTGCTGAGGTTTACTTCCTCAACACTACGCTTCGCGACCAAGAAAATGGTGCTCCAATACCAAAGGAATAGCTTTAGAAATTGCATTTTAAAACTAAGCATAAGGAGTACGGAGGAAATGAAAAGCATCCTTTGTCTTTATTTTGACTTGTTATGCTGTTCTACTGTACATCTTTAGCCCGTTTTGCTCTGGTCAAACAACCTGCTAACACCAACTGACATCTGACTCTTGATAGTAATGTGAAAGGGTTTAATTGGCATTTAGGCAGGTGTTGATCAGCTGAAGTTTGGCTCAACAGCGACAGGAACCCAAGACTCAGAATTCATTGCACAAGGCTTTGTTAACATTTTCTAAGCCGCCATGGCGACGTGTCCCACAACTGTTACATTACCAGCTCAGATACCCTGTGAGTAGGAGATTGACTTGGAGGTACCCTATGCATTTAAAACTGAAGCAGTAGCATCCTGAGCAATGGTCAATATCTGGCGAATTGGGATAAGAATGTAACGGTATGAAAATGAGCAGAAACCTGTATGGTACCTGGTAAAATGGAAAAAATGTATGGTCAGCATTTTAGTCAGTAAAGATATGAAAACACATAAAGAGTTCACATACAGGGCATCTGTTCTCCTGAGCTTGTTTTTTTCCATCTTCATGTCATTATTTCCCAACCCTGTTTCTTCTTGTCCTATCTCTGCCGCCCTGTTTTCTGTCTTCTCCCTACCCCTGACTCCCTATTCTCCTCCAGCTGAACTTTGCGTTTTCCTTAAAAAAAACACACACAAATATGCCCTTTCTGCTAAAAAACAAACTTTGTGATCCAGCCACAGAAATGTCCCCCTGGTCAGCAGGAAAATACCTCACTCATAATGTGTAAACATCCTTTTACTCTAGGAGGGGTTCAAACTGAGAATTTAGTCAGATGTGTTACATGAGTAACTTACTGCTGCAGAATGGTGCAATGCTACCAGCTCAGAATGAGTTCTTCACTGCTTGAGAAGATGGACGCATAGCGTAGGAGCAAACATCTACAAATGTCTCTGTAATTGTCGGTTGCTGCCAGATGACGGCTGGTTGGAAAACTTTAGTCACATTTCCGAACTCTAGTTATAGGGAAAGCACTTCTGGCAGTTGACCTTAACAGCAGAAGCCTCCCAGACTTCAGCATAACCCTTTTTAATATTCGGCAACATCTTTGTTTGATGTTAGTTCCAGATTAGATTGGAGCAGGCGATAGGCCTCATTTCTACTCATTTTTCTTGTCTTCAACCTTTATGTATCTACTGTACATTCTTTGTTCTATCAATATAATTTTTTACGCTGTCATGTAAGTTACTTGTTTTAAATCTTTCCACATACTTTCATGGTCATCATTATGCTCATACCCTTCCTTTCCATCCGTTTGTCTTTTGGCACAGTTTGTCTTAAAGAGTTAATCTAGAATCTGGCAAAACAAGCATTTTGCAACACCGGCGCATTAACAGTAATCCTTGTCAAGGCATGCAGTCTCTATAATAAGGATCTGTTAGTCACACAATGATTTAATCAGTGTTTTACTTCATAATCTGCTTTCCTGATGACCAAGCAAGCTGAAAAAGACTGTGGCAGGCCAAAAACTTGGCCTCATAGGTGAAATCTTTCTTGAATCATCTGCAAGTAGCCTCTAGCAGACAGGAGCAAGCTGTTGAGCCAATATTTTACCAACAAGGCTCATCATCTTTCCTCTCCTCTCCACTTCTATTTCTTTCTCTCTCAGCTTTCAGTTGGCACTGGACCAGACCAATGGTTTTCCTGCTCCAGTCGAGAAAACCCAGTCACTCAGCTTTGACGATTTACCCTTACATAACCTTGCACTGCTGTTGGGGCTTGATCACTTTGTCTGCAAATTGTGATGCCCCCTCACTTCTCTAAACCTTTTTCCTTCTGTGTCCAAACCTCAAACCTCTGAACTTAAGGGCTCGACTCAGTCAATCATTAAAATTAGATCAAGGGAAATTAAATGGTTTCACCGAGAACCATAGAGTGAAATGGCCCACTTCCTCTCCCAACATTGTTTGGACAGGTGAGTGAAAATGCAAGCTAGGCCTCGGTCCCACGACTGCAAGCCACCTCAGACAATCAAACTGTTCCAAGGCAAATAAGAGCCACAGTGGTTGAGAAATAAAGATAAGCAGCTAAAAAACCAAAAGTTGGAGTCCTCAGATTCACCTCATGTTAAATAAATACTCAGAAATGATCCCCACACCTCTACACAACTATAAGCTGCAGTCTCCACCGGATTGTATATTCTCTCTTCCCCCTTCTGTTGCCATAATGGAACAAACTGCATAAGAAATTGGCTCCTGCTATTCCTTCAGGTCAGCGAACATGTGTAGGTGTGTGCATGCGCCCAAAGCTTTTGTGACTATTTCTGTTTGCGCTGCACATTTTGTTGAACTGAACGCTCTCCTCCTCTACCTCAAGCTTTTTCGTTTTATTTTAGGGCATATTTAGTTCAGCTTGTAAGGTCTTGTGTCTTTGCTCAGTCAGCCTCACTGGAATGTAAGCCTTGATGTGGAAGAACAGCACATGTCATCAGAAAATCTGCAACACAGAGAAAACACTTACATCTGACTTTTAGTTGACCAGCATTTATAAATATTCAGACGAGACGATTGAACACAATGTAACTCACATAAAACGGTACATGTATTTATTTCTATTGTGGAATTCTTCTGGTGTATTTGCTGTTTATGTGTCCAGAATGGGTGGCGCAAGAGAGCCTAAACTTTAGGTTTTCTGCTTATTCATGACACTCACCATCTTCTTAGCAATTTGTTTCACTTGGATTGGATGAAGTTTGAGTATGAGAGGTTTGAAAGTCACACTTTTAGTGCATGTGACATTATATGACCAATAAAAAGGGTTGTTACTCCCATTTAAAACAGCAAATTCGGAGCTACACGGTTACAAAAACACAAGTCAACCAAACAGAGCATATTATACAGATCTGGTGTTCTGTTTAGCAAGACAAAAAAAAAAAGCTTTCAATGACTTAAGCATGATGGGAAACTCCCTGGTATTGCCTGGCTGTTTCTTGCCCAAATCTTGGCTGAATGTTAAAATTACGTATCCATTTCAAAGCACTAAAAGAAAAACACGACAAACGTCTCTGTTCTTTTCCATTTAAACCTTAGCCACACGGATAGTCCTGTTTTCTCAAGGAACTCAAGAAAGCTGCTCCTTATGTGTTTAGATATCCCAATAATAGTCATACATCGTATATAGTACTGAAAACAAATGCAAATATTTTCTCACCAGCGAAAAGCATGGCGTGCCTACATACAAGACATAGTTCCCTCAGTTTGTTATGTCTGGACCAGATTGTCTGACAGATTTCAGGGTCTTTAATGTGCTGGAAACTAATACAGCTAGGAGGTAAAGTTTGATTCATTAGTGAGTCATTATTCATTCCCTTTCCCATTTTTCCCATCAAAGTGATACAAACCAACAATTTAAAGACACAGTGAAGACCGTTTATTTGACATGCAACTGAAAATACTTTCCATTTGATTTCTTAACACACTTAATCTGTTTGTATTTCCACTTTGTGGTTACATATCAGATAATCAGCATAAAGATTAGAACTGAACCAGCACAGCACTGTTCACTGAGTATGCCTCATCCTCTCAGAAGGACTCTAGTTTTACTACAGTCAGTTGGCTCATTTCCCAAGGGTCATCCCTGGCTTGTTCATTAGCAAAATAATGACCTGCTGGCTGGATGAATTGTGGCCGAATTCCCCTACTTTAAAGCTCACACTCATTGAAATTGCCTCAAACACACACAGACAGCCTAGACATAAGAAATTAAGTCCAGTTTTGTGGAAGTTCCCTGGGAAGACCAGGACTTATTTACTGAGCCTCCAGGGGCTCATTCAGTATACAGGAGGGCACTTAATTAGGCTTCAATCCATGCCACCACCCTCTTTTATCTCACTAGCACAGTTACCGGCACCTAACCCAGTGCAGGCTAATTATTATAAGTTACTCCACCAGTAATGTTTCAGATACATGAACTGGAATGTCTAATGTCTGGTCTAACTTACTCGCTTAAATGTTTTTGACGACAGGGGCTAAGCTAAACATAAAAAATATAAGCAACTGTGGAGTTAAAGCATGAACTTCTATTAATTGAAGTTTGTTACAAACAGTATTAACAGACAGAGTTAAACTGTTGTGTTTTACCTGGCGCATGTACAACTTGCTCTACATGTTGTGGAGCTAATGTTTTGACTCCCCCCCTGTCGTTTTTGGCAAGCTAAGTTGTATTTTTCTAGTTTGAATGCTTTACAATATGGAGCTCAGTGTGTGTCTGTCAAATAACTTCAATCTTGGTATTTTTTTGAGGTGAGACCTGGCTGAACAAATCAAAATGTAACTCACTCATACACAGTTTATAAATTATTTTGTAGGTATGCCAGTCATTCAAGAAAACCATGGTGGCTAGATTTTTGACATTTTGTTGTTTTCCTTGTGTCTGTCTCTCAGGTCTGGCAGTGTGAAGGATCACTGGAGCGAAATCTACGACTTTGTGAAGAATTTAGCTGAGAAATTCAAAAGGTAAGAGAGACCTTCGAAATGTCGGCAAACTTGCAGGGAAGCTCAGTTAAGAAACATAGGACTGCATAAGTGGATGGCACTGTAACATGTAAAATGTTTGGAAACATGATTCTGGGTCTCCAAATACTCTTGCTGACTTTCTGAAGCCCTGAGATACAGATCGCTAAAGAGAAACACACATTTTACACAGCTGTAAAGTAAAATAAAAACTGTCCCCCTGTGCAACAGCTCAACATATGCTGATTCAATCAGTATCCAGGCTGACGATTCACTCAGGTTGCAGTAGCTGGGCTGATGTTTGGTGCCTTTGGGGGTCACCCTCAGTGACCACAAGATGGAGGGTCTTTATGTTTATGGCTAGTCTTGGTTTTATAGCCTCTCTTGTGTCTGATTTCAGATATTTCTCTCCAAATGTTACCCAAATTTCCAGGAACCACAGATGAAAAACTGCCATATGTGGAAGTATTTGTAATTTGTAGAAAGCTGTCACATCTGTCCTTAGCTTGTGTGTGGCTTTGCTTTGTCTGAAGGCCACAGCCACACCTGGAGCTTTGTGGTCCAAACACAGCAAAGGTTCTCCCTATATGCTCCCTCAAAGTTTCAGACTCAAACAAACAGGAAAGAATTTTAAACAGCTCAGAGCTGCCTTCACTCACCATGTCTCACAAACAACACAACAAAAAATTAGCTTCAGACACTAAAACATGTGTGCAAAATTTTTCTAAACAGAATTCCCCAATAATAAACAAAAATAATCTGCATCTGAAGATTCAGAGGCATGATATCAATCTCAACATTTCGCCATGGTCACGCAAAACTGGGTTCAAATCCTGCACACTGGTACGTTGTTATCCCTTCTGTTCAGTACAACAAAACATTTCTACACAGACGAGTGGCATGACTTCATTACTGCCAAGTAATAACAATACATTTATGTTTTATGACTGAATACATTTCAAGTATTAGCTCTGAATAACCTTGGACGGTGCTTAAGTGTTTTCAATAGCTAGAAACTGTTATAACAGGCAGGCAAATGTTGGATTTCAGCCTTTGCAGGTTACAATGATGTTGTCCTTTTGCCACCCCCCACCCCTCCCCCCATTTTTTCCTGTTGCAGTCCAATGCTGAGGATGTCCTTCATCACATTCTCATCCAGGTCATCCACCATCATGAAACTGACAGAAAACAGGTAAATCAAATGGGGTATAATGGAAGTAGTACAATAGATTATTAAACATGACTCTTTAAAATGACTGACTTATACCAACTGACAGAACATAAATGGAATTTGTGTTTTATGTAGATGTTTTTGTTACATGAAGTGATCTTACACAACAGAAAAAAAAATCTATTGCTTTTTTCTTATTTACAGCACCTTTACCTTTATAATATTTTTATAAGCGAGAAACGGCCATTCTTTCTGGAAGCCCCCTCATGTATCTCCACAAAAAGCCCATGGGAACCTATCCTAGCTACCATTGGGCTGGAGTCAGAGATATGCTGTTATATCAGTTTGTGTTTATGCTGAGTTTTATCATTATTATTATCATTATTTCTATTTATCTACTTTTTTTTTTTAATAGTTCAGTATGAGACTTCTTCAGCTCTCCTATAACACAGAGAGATACAGGAGGTCCTTCTTGCCAGCAGCAATAATTCTTCATAATAAACAGAAGCTTATGATTGTTTAGAAACACTACTACAATTTCCCTTTGGGATAAATAAAGTATTTTGCCCTTTAATTGAATTTAATTTTCATTTAATTTAAGTTTAGATGTGCTCTTTCAAGAATCATTTTATTTCCTGCAATTCCAAAAAAACAAACGATATCCCTTTGACAACCAGTTTATACTTCTATGCATTTCAGCTTCATCCTCACGACCTTTGATAATAAAGTTTTGTGATTTAATGAAAAAAGGCAAATGTAATTCTGACAACCTATGTGGAGTCAAAACCTCACTCGTCCCCTGTGATCTTTTGAACCCCCAATAGGTGTACGGGGTTGGGAACCACTGGGCAATAAGACAAAATCATATATGAAACAACCAGTCAATACTATGATTGAACAAGTTAATCTTGGAGCTTCAGTTGAACGACTTCAAAGTTCTATCCAAGTAGTGGAATTCTATCTGAAAAGCACCTTTTTTTTCTTGCTCTGCAGAGTGAACATCAGAAAGGGTCTGAACGCCCTGCAAAAAGAGGTTCCTGGTGGAGACACGTTCATGCACCTTGGGTTACAGAGTGTAAGCCTGCACTGTAATGTCTTTGTTTCGCCACAAATCGACCTAAGCACAAATTACGGCACAGTTCAAGTTCACTGATTTACATGTCTAAATCCTTTCTAACAAAGAACAATGCTTCTTGTTTAAAGGCAAACGAGCAGATACGCAGGGAGAACTTTGGTGAGCATCTTTTAACTCCTGTGTCACGACGCCCTTCTACACTGAATGCAGAAGTTACAGCTTGTTCTTGTCTGTTTTCCAGGCACAGCCAGTGTGATCATTGCACTGACAGATGGAGAGTTGCAGGAGCACCAGCTCATCAATGCACAACAACAGGTAAAAAAAAAAATCCCTCTAGTCTCATCCAGAGGAAGGAACTCTCTCATCACTTCATCACTTTGCTTGACATTTTTCTGGGGCTTACTCAGATATTTTTGCTTGTGTCTTCCACCAGGCAGAGGAAGCCAGATCTCTGGGAGCTATCGTGTATTGTGTCGGTGTCAAAGACTTCAACGAGACGCAGGTAACGCAACTGGAAAACATCTTGTTTGAAAACGAGATGGCAATAATAGCCTAAAAACAGTACATTCTTGTTGGATTTTCACTGAATCACATGTGCTCTGCGTTCCAAAGATGAGTGAACCTAAAAAAAGGCTTATACCACTGTGTATGCACTTTGGCTCATCCACAGTCTTCCCTCAAAACCAACTCCTGTGATTTTTAACCCTGGGCCACCTCTTACAATGAAACCAAAAAAATCTGTAACTGGAATATGAATTAGCTGTGACAGCATGATTCTGGTTCCTGTAATGTGACAGACGTTGAGTAAAATGCCAGTTAACTGTAAACAGGTTGAGTTGTTATTGTCTGAAATGTCTGGGATCGTATCGTAGCGTTACATTAAGGCTAAACTGAGCATGTCATGAAATATAAACTGCTGAAAGGGTACCATCACATCCCATGTGAGATTATTTTGTGGATTCATTCTTCTGCTCTTCTCCCCACCTTGTTTTTTCTTTGTCTCTCCCACTGCAGCTTGCCACTATTGCTGACACCATTGAGCACGTGTTTCCTGTGTTGGGAGGTTTCCACGCCCTTAGGGGTGTCATTGATTCGGTAACTAAACTCCTCTCTGTTCAGAAACTCTCAAACAGGCCGTTTAGATATCTGCCCTGCAACAACACAGTTACTTTGGCCTTCTTTCCTGCTTTGTTTGTTTTATGGCCATGAGCAACACTAGCAGTACAAATTCACAGGAAACCCACTCAGTAAAAGGACTATTTTTAATATATTACTGAAGTCGAGTCCCAACATAAAGAAGTCCTTAACCAGACTGCAAAAGGAGCTCTGACTACTCAAGCTTTCACTCATTCGCAGCTCAATGTTTTTACCAGGCAGCAGGCAGGACTGTAACTCTTTGTGTATCCTGACTTCATGAAATACACACCCATGTTCGGAGTACAGTTCAGGCCCGAGAGCCCACTGCAGCTCTTGTCAGCTCACAGCAAACAAAGCGTCTCTGTCAGGGAAAAACCCTGCACGTCTCAAACATTCCCTCTGGAGGAACTCAAAAAAACTTTTTGTATTTGAATATTCAGGCACCGCTTTGTCAAACATCAGTTATTCAAGATGGTGACGGGAAGCAACCGTGAGGTTTTGCGAGCATTTTAATGGAGTTGGGATATTTTTGCCACAAGCTCCTGATTACGGTTCTCATTGTAAAACACACAAGCTGGTGTAAAAAGTGGAGAAATAAAAAGGGCAAGACATGGAGCTACGAGCTTTCTGTTTTGACAGTGACAAATGCTAAAAAAGCTTTCATCAGCTGACCCAGTGACAGTTCCATTCTTCTGTTTCTCCCCAAATGAGAGCTTGCTTTACCCCTGCCGTAACCAGCTAGCTTATCAAGCTAACTTTAGCTCCAGCCAAGTTTGAAAATGCAGTCTCCAGCTGAGTCAGCATTCACACTTACATATAAGAAAAGTGTTTTAATAGACTGTATTATGTTTCTATTTGAAAAACAAACCCAGCGCTTTGTTACATCTGCCTAGCGACAGCAGTCAGAATTATGTATGACTGACTTTATTCTTGTTGAGACTAAAAGCGTCTCGTCTGTCATAAATAAACCTTGAAAGTCTGCCCGATACACAAATGTTAGTGTCAACAGATGTGTTGCAAAATTACAGCTGTCTTTCTTTTCCAGATCATCAAGAAATCCTGCATTGAAATTTTGGCAGCCGAGCCCTCCAGTGTGTGTGCTGGAGGTGGGTAGCAAGAAGAATTCACTCTCACAATCACTCACACACACACACACACACACACACACACACATTGAAATGGGTCCCTCTTGAGCCATTGACACTGTGTCCATTTAATTACTGGGTGACGTATTTTCTCTTTTCTGTTTTGATGATACCAGACTGAAAAAAAATGACCACATGTGGGCATCCAGGTCACCCACAGGAAGTCTACTGGGATGGGGAACCGCACTGGGAATAATATTGCATGTCTGCATTAGAGTAAATAGAATGACCGTGAGAGTGTGGCTGCAGTTGGATGAAACGTAAAGCTGACAACAGCCTTTCGTGTCCTGCCAAGAGTGCGAGTATGACAGTTAAAGCAGTAATAAATGAACGTTAGAAGGCCCGAATGAACAGATAAAAGTCCGGGTTGGTGAGGATTCTTTTTTTCTTTTGGCAAAAGCAGGAGGGCTTTGTCTGTTTTTCACATCTGCTTCTGTCATTTACGGAGCAATGAATTACTTTCATCCTTCAATAAATGGACAAGGGAAATTATTTCATTTGACACAGATCAGTGTTCTGTAGTTGAAGCCAACGCTGCACTGCGCAGTTCAGTCCTGCAGGTTCAGCCTCAGCATATACAGAAGGTACACCCTCTTACAAAGCTAAAGTTTTACATATCAGGGCAAGTTTTAGAACAATTTAAAGACAACCTCAGATGAACAACAGCACGTGAAGAATTACATTTTTTCATTACTTGCAATTATTTTACATTCATTTGATTTGTCACCCAGAAAATGGTCTCTCCAAGTTACTGCTGCTAAAGGTGGTTCTAAGAGCTACTGAATCAGGTGTATTTTATTTTATTTTTTACACATTGATTCTGCATTTTGGCTTATATTAGCCAAAATGCAGAATCAATGTGTAAAAAATAAAATTTTCTGGATGACGTTGCCACCTTTTCGTATCGTTATTGAGGAATTTTGGTTGGTTCAGTTGACCGAGGTTTACAGTGTTTGTTTACGCAGAGATCTCTTACCACAGCATTTCAACCAGGTTGTGGTCTGGACTTTGACTGCACCATTGCAAAACCTCGACTCTTTGTCAGAAATTCTGTTGTAGCTTTGCTGCTGTGTTTGGGGTCATCGTCCCGTTGCATGAGCCAATTTCAGCCGAGCTTTAGCTGTCAGACAGATGGCCTCTCGTTTGACTCTAGAATACTTTGGTATACAGAGGAGTTTATGGTGGACTCAATGACTGCAAGATGCCCAGGTCCTGTGATGGACTTCAAACAGTTTGGAAATGACCTTATAACCCTTCCCAGTTTGATGGGCAGTAACAATTGCTTCTCTGAGATCATTGCTGATGTCTTTCCTCTTTGGCATTATGTTAACACACACCTGAATGCTCCAGACCAGTAAACTATCTCAAGTTATGCTTTTATAGAGGTGCTCATGCTCGCTGATGATCCATTAATCAAGTGCATTTTATTAGCAGCACATGGCTGCAGCTTACCTGTTTTATTCCTATTGAAGCAGTAAGGGTTGGTTTACTGTTTCACACACTGATTCTGCAGTTTGAATTAGTTTTTGTCAAATAACTACTCGCATGGTGTAATATGCCATGTGGTGTTACTATTCTGAGGTTGTACCCTAACCCTAACCCTGACCCTAAGTTTAAGACCTGGTAAAGACCCAATTACTTTTTAATATGGACTAATGTATAAACCCTCAAGGCTAAAAGATGTCGCACATATAATTTTTTACTTGACTGTATATTGTATGTATAATGACTGTATATTAATTAATGGCAGACTTAACAGTATTTTCCTTCAGTTACAGGTGACATTGCAACTATTCAAGTGAATGTGAAGCAGTTAAAGGTGGTGGGGTTGAACTGTAATGACTTTGCTGTATTACGTGTGATCTGTCTAATGTAAAAACGCTCCCTTGTACTATATAACCAGAGTCTTTTCAAGTGGTGGTTCGAGGGAATGGATTTCTCCATGCAAGAAACATCAACCAGGTGCTCTGCAGTTTCAAAATCAACGACACCATTACAGTCAGTGAGTAGACCCACACTTTGTGCTTTACTTTTAATGTAGAAAACAGATCCTAACAAGAAGAAAACACAGTGTAACCAGTGGAAGTTAACTTGATAACAATACAGAAATATCTGTATTATGTTGGTTCACAAACCTCCATTCGTCAAAATGCTGGGTTTTTTTTGTTGTTTTTCTAGACGAAAAGCCAGCCGGTGTAGAAAACACATTCTTACTGTGTCCAGCTCCGGTCATTGATGAAGTTGGAAAGTAAGTGCTTCTTTTCCGTCATTTCTTTTGTGCTCATTCATCTGCTTTTAGATTCCTCTCAAGGTAAAAATGCATATATTTCAAACTAAGGGGGATCCACGTGCATCATATATCACATTCTTTGCCTTAAATCAAAGAAACACATGGATGCATTCATGTGCATATGTGCACGGACCATACGAATCCTCACATACATTAGCTATTTTTATGATCCCCATCCAGGCCCACATTCCTCTTTTCTACATCCCAGCCTAGAAAAATATAAGAGGCTCCATAGCCGTGCCAGCTCATGAAGTGGTGAAGCCTTCATGCATTTGTCCTGCTTCTGTCCTGAATTAGCACAAAACGGTAAAAACAGGAGCAGAAACTTCAATACTGACACAAATAGAAACCGGTGAGTCGAGACTAGAAACTTGCAAATCTCATGGAGCTCAGCTGACAACTTGCCAAGTCATTTCTGCAAAATATCCCGGCTGTTCAGCATAAATATGTCTACAAACCTTCAATATTAGAAATGATCAAACAGCCACAGATCTAAATGAAGCTTTGGAGCAGTCTCACATTGGATTTTCCAGCCACAACAGTCAGCCTTTTCCAGGAAAAAGAAGAAAAAAAAAAGAAGCTCTCTAGCACTCTGCATGATACCTGCAGGCACGTTTAGCAACGCGTTGGTGAACATCATGAAGCATTTAATAACTGAAGAGGCAATTACTTCCCTGTTTGGGAACCAAAACAGCAAAAAGGGGAAAGACTATCCTATTTAAACATGCATGTGTGGACACATGACTTCGTACAAAATCTAAGCTTCTTGCCCCGGATTAACTTTTTCACAACCTACATGAGTTTTGTCTAAAAATCTCATACTTGTGCCGAAATAAACAGGAGAAGATCTCCATATTTGATTGTTCAAGATCACATGCGCTGACAAAAAGGCGGTGGCGGGCTGAGGAAGCCAAGACATCTGAGGTTTGTCTCCCCAAACCTTCACCGCACAACTGTCACACAAATTTTCGCTGTAACCCTGGCAGTGAGCAGAACTGCTCCTCATCAGCTGGCAACGTTTTCCTTTTAGACACCAGCCGTCTTCCAACGTCAACAATCCACAAACCTCTCTGACCCAAGTCTTCATGGGAAGAAAGCAGTTCACAAGGCTGAGTGGATGCTGGTAACGACTTCACACACTTCTCAGACAGTCTCTCGCATACACTGTTGACCCTTTTTGGAGGCACGTGTGCTACCATAGCAACTATAAATAACATTTGCAGTTGATATTTTGGCTGGCAGTGGTGTGAAATGAGAGAATTTGAGCTTCAATGTGGAAAGATTTCAACGACCTGCACTTATGGGTCGGGCTTTAAATCTTTTGTCAATACCCTGGCTTAAGAATTGTGACACTAAGCGGAACGTTGTGCGTCCTTACTTTTCTTAAACTTCCAACTTGTTTTTTTTCCCCTCTGTTGAATTTAGAAACGTTCTTTTTCTCTGTATCTGAACACTTGACCTCCCAACCCTCCAATCCCTGAGTGGTTATTTTGCCCCGTTCCCACTTTTGGTGCCACGTTGGCTCCTTTTTACCAACTTGCCAGTTGTTTTCCAGCCCCAGCCTCTCTTCTGCCTGCCTTACTTTTCATCTTTCTTTCAGTACCTGACTTTTATTTGTCTCTGTTGCACATGAGCTCCTTCCTTCATCCGCTGTCAGTCTTCCATTCTCTTCCAGCTGTCTCCTTGTCTGGTTTTGCCTGATCAAAGCAATGTAGCAGCTAGCCTGGTCTTTCAAGTGTGTGGCCACGTGTGATTTGTTCATTGCCTGTTTCTCAGCAGGGTGGAAAAACCTCCTGTCCTGGTATTCTAAAACCGAAACTGATGAAGAGGGTTTTTCACTCATTAGAGGAATGAAACTGCTTAAGCTTTGGCGGCAGATTTGACGGTTTAGTCATTTCTGTAATTACCTTCTTAAAATCAAGCCATTATCGTTGCCACGTTGAATTTTCCTTTCTTTTCTTGGGTGGGCAGTCATCAACTGCTGCTAAGAAATTACAGGGAATCATTTTTATTTCCTGATTGGGTTCTTTTTCATCATAAACACCAACCTGATCGGGACCAAAGTCCAGTCTTAATGAGACAAAAAGTTATTTCTGATGTCCTGGTTAGGGGATGGGGTAAAGTGTGAGTTGAGGTCAAGGTTTAGAAGTTAATGCAATAGCTTACTTGTTTCAGCTTCTAAGGATAGATGTGGGAACTTGTGTGTGTGTGTGTGTGCGTGCACGCATGTGTGTGTACATGCTGGGACTGTCTGCCCAGTCTGGCTCATTTCCTTGTCTAACAGCTGTCTGTGACCATGCTCAACATTTCACCGCTACCACCTTGATTTTCCTCCACATCCTCATATTCACACTGGTTAGTTTTCTCTGGCGTCTGCCTTTCTTCTTGGGAATTTTTCTTGTCTGTAGTTGCCACTTAACCTCTGTTACTGTTTCTTATTTGGATATTGGAGGCACTCGAGATGATTATGACATTACAGCAGCGGAACACAGCACCAACAGCGTTACTCCTGATGACACAGCAGACTGTGATCTGCTCCAATCGGTTCTATTCCATAGTGTTAAGTGTCATGGGGCACGTTGAGTGGTGGTTAAGGACCCAAACGCAGGACCAAGCAGGCAGGAGCCAAGCAGGATTTATTGAAACCCAAGAAAAAAAAACAAAAAGCGCTGCCAAAGCACGGAACTCAGAGGCTGAACATCAACTTTAACAAGTCACAGAAGGCGGACTGACAAATGGGAAGCAACCGCAACGATGGCAAGGATCTGGCAGTGAACAGAGGAATGCAACTATATTTTGAGGGAAAACCAATGACAAATGCAAGGCAGCAGGTAAATTAAGACCAAATGAAAAACAAGTACAGGAAGTACAAAGTAGCAGAATCCGCATAGAGGCAAGCTCTGCAAAATAAAACAGGAAGCAAGGTAACTAAGGCGCAAGTGAACTGTTGACAAAAAAGGAAACTAAAATGTGACATAAAACCTGAACCTGAAGTACTGTAATCTCTGTAGAAACTGCAGCTCCCAACTGGGATAGTGTGTCTGCAGTGACAGCCTGATGTGTAGCCCAGCTGCTAACGTGCTTGTACTGTTTGGACCAACTGCAGAGATGTGTAGAGGGACTCTGAAATGGCTTTGCATCAACCGGGTCCTTATTTCTGTTTCCGAGACACTGAACACAGTGAGCAACATTCAGATAACAGGTACTCAGGAACAAAGAACCATCTCCACACTGATGATGAACAAATCTTCCTGTGTCCTCTCCAGGTTTCTCTCTTTCAATGTGACCCAATGGTCTCATTCATCTCCTCACACTCACTTCTGTTATGTTCCCCTCCTTTTGGGGAGCCAACCCACAGGGGCCGGTAGCAGAGAGACACAGGACTCTGAATCCTCCAGACTTTGGGGGTAGATGAGAGGCTTGAGAGGTGCTTTTTTTTATGACTGAGAGCAGTGGAAGGGAAAAACAAACAAAAATCAGCTTGAGTGCTCCACACAGCAACCCAACTGGATCTGTAAGCCTTGCTTAGTTTAACTTAGCTGGTGCTTAATTGAAGAATCTGAATGTTTTTGTCCGTCTGTGCCTGTTGACATCACAGGAGTGATCATGACCACTCACTAACCCAGCTCTCCCCACTGCCTGCCCTCCTTCTCTGAGGTCTGTGCATCAGATTAAAGACAGGTTTATCGGTCAAATGGCCTGCTTCCCATTTGCCGGACCACTTCACATCCAAGCCTGCCTTTCATCCTCATTTTTAGAACACCCCCAAAAAAAAAAGGTCACTAGGGATCACTTGAAAATTCTCAGAATTGTTTTTCACTGCCTGGAGGACGAAAGGAGGAGGGGGTGCAAGCAGATAGAGAGGGACCTTAGACGCAGATGGTGTTTGAGGTGGAGCGTGAGGAGAAACTTGTATTCATGTGTTTTGTTTTTGTTGTTAAAGGGGGAAAATACGTTTGCCAGAAATTTCAGTCCATCAAAGATATACTTTGCAGAACTGAGCAGATATGATAGGCTGCATTTAAATAGGGACAAGAGAGAAATACACAGTCTGGTTTCATCTGGATGATTTGTTCAGTTGTGTGTTTGAAAACTGGTCTCTCTTGAGAATGAGACTCTGCGTCAATGAGATTAACTGCATTAAAAGCTTAAATGAAAAAAACAGCCTTAAAGTCACTCAGTCACAACTAGTGGTTGTTTTTTTCCTCTGTTTTTTTAATCACTGTGGAAAACATTGGCTCATTTTGGTTCGGGTTTGCCTAATCACAAGTGAAACGGGACTTGTAAATACGAGTCACATGACTCACCAAGTGGCTTATTTAGTGAGAGATTTTGACAGCCTATCCTCACACAGCTGCAAAGGGTCAACAGTAACCCAGATTCTCTAGCCTGAGAAGAAATAGCCGAGGGTGAGCGTCAGTCCTGTTGGCTGAGCTCTGAGCTTAAAAATCTGTCTCCTTCAGATCAGAATCCCTTGTGTTTTGTGGTTGTTTCCTGTTCGTTCAAATCCCAGTGTCACTTTGAAAAGTGATGCTCACAGTTTTGCAGTCAGTTTGGTGACGTTATTCAGTGTGAACTCGTGTTCAAATGACATCCTTATCAAACAAACAACTGTGAACTGTAATGTTACACCTAAACACTGATAGATTCTCTTGTCCTGCATGCGTGTGTGTCTGTGTGTGTGTTTGTTTCAGGGTGATTTATCTCCAAGTGAGCATGAATGATGGTCTTTCATTCATCAGCAGCAATGTCCACATCACCACCACAGAGTGTGTAAGTTGGCATTTATTATCTTTTAGAGGTTTTTTTTCAGATAAAGTGTGCTTTATGCTATATTTTCTTCGACCATTATATGTAGTTTCCACTTTTCTTCTCTCTTTTTCTGCCCTCTCCATCCACCTCTCTTTTCCTAAAAGTCTGTTGTTTTGTTCCATGCAGTGGAACAAAACCTTTATTCATTTTATCTTCTCCTTCTCCCCCTGAATCGCCCATAGACAGAAGGGTTTAATCTCATGTTAAAGGGAAACATTCCGTAACAGCGTTTATCCCTGAGTTGTAGCTGCTAATGGCGCTGACCAGAAAATCTAGTTTTTGTTAGTGTGTGTATGTATGGAAGAAGGGTAGAGCCTCATTATGAGATAAAAAAATTGCAATTCAGCATATTCTAGAGTAATTTAACAAAATAGAAGATGGAGCATATGGAGTGAAGCCACCGCAGGGCCCCATTCAACCAAGAAATATTCTCTTTGAAGCTATTCTCCTTTAGGCCATGTGACGCCCTAGTCACGAAGATACTGTGAATTCAAACTGCTGTGTTGTGGTTCATGATATATAGACCTCAGTCAGACATACTATCGCAGTTAACTGCTTCTTACCACTAAGCATAACCATATATAGTTGGGTGAAGTCACACCATGCTTCAACTGCCACTATTGAAACTTTCAGTGGCGATTGCCAGACAATTACCATATCAAAATCTCCAACTGTCACCTCATTAAGTTATTCTTAAAAGCAATCACAACATATTAATAGAAAGAGATCTGAAAAGCAATCATTTGGTTTCCGTGACAAGCTGTCTGCAGAGGGCCCCACTGCTGAGTTGAGATAAATCCCTTCATCTTTACCTCAAGATAGATAGAGGAAAGTCTAACCACATGTGATCCTCATCTGTGGTCTGTAATGGGAACCATGTTTGACTCATGGACGCCCCTCTCCTTTAAAGAGAGCAGTGTTAACAGAGGGATAGATTCAGGGATCACACAGTGTATATCAACCACTGTCACTGAGACAAAAACATGAATACTATAGTGACAAACTACAACCAGATCAGTCTGCAGGCCTTATTTCTTTTCTCTCTAATCTGTCATACCACAACAACGGCGATTGTGCTGCACATGTTTTTATTGTCACCACTAGTTCTGATCTCATACTGCTGCAAGTATTTCTAATAAATGTCAGATGAGTAGTCAGCCCTTCCTGGTTCAGTACTAATGAACAACTATTGTGTCTGTCTACTGACCAGTTTGATGGCACCATACTCCTGATCACCCTGCTGGTGTTGATCCTCCTGCTGGCCCTTCTATTCATGTGGTGGTTCTGGCCTCTTTGTTGCACTGTGGTAAGTAACTCCAACTAAAATCTGAACTTTCCTACCATCCATTTTCTATACCCGCTTAATCCAATTCAGGGTCGCAGGGGAAATCTGGGATTTGAAAGTTTAAAATGAAAGCACCTAAATCCCAACTAGCACAGTTCAAAGAGGCTTTGTCCAGGAGGAGACAACAGCAGAGCAAAGCTAAAGGACCAACAACTGCACCAACAAAACCAAGAGAAGATCACAGCTCACATCTAGCTGATACTGCTCCCAAGTGGCTGAAAAACGCTACAATATGTAGATGCCTGTTTGTGAAGAGCCAAAACACAGAGATCTGGCTGAAGTAGCCTGGTGCAGTGTGCCTCAACTTTGGACCCTGGGGGCCGCTGCCCTGAAAGTTTTAGATGCTTCCCTTACTCAGAAAACCTGGCTCAAATGAATGGGTCATTAACAGGCTTTTGCACTTAAGAACAAGAATTTAAGTAGAGCCATTTCATTTGAATCAGATGTCTTGGAACAGTGAAACATCTAAAACAAACAGGGCAGGTGGTCCCAGAGGGGCCGAAGTTGAAGAACACTGGCCGGGCGGAAGTACTGACCATATATGATTTAAATCTGCAAAATATGAAAAAAGTGATACTGCTCATTCAAAAATGTATAGAGGAAAAACAAAACACCTTCCAGGTCATTGCAATAAGAATATTTTATCCCATTGAGAAGAGAAAAATGATAAAGAAAAATAAAAGTGAATGAAGAAAAGAGAAGGTATAATGACAAAAAAGCCTACACAAACTAATGTACAACCTGGTTTTAATTTGTGTCGCTACAGAAATGAAAAAACAGAAACTTACCCATTTATCCCCCTTTGTTGACACAATATACAAGGAATGGTGATTTCCTGTCTCCTGTTTGTCCATAGGTGATCAAGGAGCCACCTCCCCCACCTCCTCCTGAGCCTGTGAGTTAAAACACGCACGTGCACAAATAAACAGCATTAAGGTAATACCTTAAAAATGTTGTACCTGATTTTACTATGCGTCTCTTAGGAGTCCGATGATGACGATGGCCTCCCCAAGAAGAAGTGGCCAACTGTGGATGCCTCATATTATGGAGGAAGAGGAATCGGAGGAATCAAGAGGATGGAGGTGAAAAGATGATCCACCAAAGTACTGACAAAGAACCACAATTAAATCTACGAACTTCATTCACTGCCCCTATTTTGCCGGACATTTCGGCACCGTCTGCTGTCTGCAGGTACGCTGGGGAGGGAAGGGCTCGACTGAGGAGGGGGCCAAGCTGGAGAAGCCAAAGAATGCCGTGGTGAAAATGCCGGAGCAGGAGTACGAACCCTACGAGCCCAAACCCAAGAAACCTCACAACAAGAAGCCCCCGCAAAGCCATAAGTGGTACACACCCATCCGGGTAAATACGGCCACAGTTTCACACAGAATCAGCAGACAAAGGAGCACTGAACCCCTAAAAGCCTCTGTTATTCTCAATAGCAGCTTCAAATGCTAGCATTTAGTTTAGGAATGCATATTTGCCATCATAACATGAAATATTTTTTTAGAAACTAAAGAATCTGCTTTGTTTACAGTTTGACCACTTTGCGTTTTTTAGTTCTTGCCAGTCGGTCCTTAAATAAGCAAGTGTAGCAAAGCCTCCCAACCCACAGAGAGGCCTGAAAGCCTTGAGCTGAAGTTAAAACATGAAAAGCACCGCAGATGGAGTAACTTTTCACAAGACACCGGGGAGGAATAAAGCCTGCTCAGGCCATGTTTATGTATAATTAGTTGCATAAGCACCACAACCAAAGCCATTTAACTTAAACTGCAGACAGTGAGGCATTATTAAGTAGCCGCCAGCACAGTTTGTGCTTCCATCACATTCTACAACACATCTCTTCGCTGGCCTCTCATACAGGAGCAGTACTGTATCTGCACTCACTGGTACTGTACATTGAAACTTTCAAGACCGTATTTTCAACGCAATTTCCTCAAAGGTACACTGCAGTGATTCACAGGGTAATTTTACACTGCCCACTCCAAACACACACACCGACTGTGGGGCAAATACTGTAAATACTGAGCATCACCAGTGAAAGTAGATGTCAGGCTGTACTTTTACACCTTAAGATCTTCTGATGCACTTTTTATTTTAAAATCAGATTGAATCAGATGAATATGAAATCCCAGTTGCTGTATTTATCAACAATATACCATTACATCTATGCAGTGTTTTGTGTGTGTGCCTGCTGCTCGGTTGTAATTTGGGATTGTGTCGTAAGTTTGTGACAAATTGACCAACAATTGTCTTTTTTAGACTAATCGGGGATTGAAGAGCTTCTGTCATAGATAGAAGCAGTAATCAGCAGAGTCAGCTGTTGTTGTGTTTGTTTGGGATTCAAACCTGCAGACTCTCGTGTTTTATTTCCAGATGTGTCCAGATGTTGAAACTCTACCTTCCTCTCTGTCCTTTTCAGGGTAAACTGGATGCTATTTGGGCTCTGTTTCGCCGCGGGTATGATCAGGTCTCTCTGATGAGGCCTCAGCCTGGTGACCATGTAAGTTTCTCTGCATCAAATAATTTCAGCCGCTCTCCCCCCTTCATGCTTCCAACAGTGTTTTATATTGGTGGTGACACTCAGCTACAGTATATACAAAAAAATAATAATAATAATCCTCATATCTGACTTTATGAATAAAGTTAATCCTCATTAGTAACTGTTTCTTTGCCGTGAGACTCTTTGATCTCTCCAGATCAGTTCTGTTCCGCCACCAGTAATCATATCTTTACCTTTCCTCCTCGATCTCCCTCTATCGTATCACTTTCATTTTCTCCTCCTCTCTTTACTTGCCCCATCAATGTTTTTGAGGTAAGTGAATCACATGCCAGCCTTACTCACAGTTGTCCTTTCCAATTGTTTTTTTTTTTTTTTTAAATGACTGATTTGGTTGAAGAAAAAAGAGGGATATGAGTCAGAAAAACAAAAACAATACGACTCAAATGTCAACCTCCGGACCCAGCTGTACCTTCTTGCCACATAAAAACATTATTTTACGCATCAGAGGCCATGAATGGACTTGCCTGAATGTGCTTATTTTGATTCCATTATCTCGAGGTCACAAGTTAATCAATCTGTTATCTAAAGATAATGAAGCTCAAGAGTACAAGTTATTTCATCTTGTTTTCTCAAGATCACAACACACGAGAACCTTTTATCATAAGATAACATTGGTGTGATCACAAGGTGATTATGGAGATCTTAAAAATGAGAGATTCCCATGTTTACACCTAATTTGATTGTTCATTATTGTTGTCGAGACAGTTTGGACGGAAACACTATACTAGCATTGTGTTGTGTGGCTAGTTAGCCCTGATTTTTTATTGTATTTCACACAATGTAGTAATAATAATACCAGTTTTTGTTAAATGTTACTAAAAGAAAAGTTCACAGAATCAGTCAAGGACTTGTAAGAATCTGCTAATATTAGCTTAAGCTAGGATGTAGCAGCATAATGGACCAGACAAAATCACGTGGTAGAAGATGCTCATTAGCCTCAGAGAGAACACTAGTTCTGTGCAGCTGTGGATACAATAGTACAAGTCACCAGACATGGATTATTAAGCTTGCAGCTGACTTTAGAGAAGATAAAGGTCCATTCTTTACACCTCTGGTTTTATAAGGAGACAAAAGACATCACCCTCCAAGCTTTTCACTTTACGATAGTCCGTAGTACAGTATAAAAAAGTTTTATACTGTAGGTCTGGTCATGGACAGTATTTTCTGCTTTGTGTAACAGCTCCAGCTGCTAAGCTAACGTTAGCAAACAGTCAGTATCCTACAGCACATTTGACAAAATGTGTCTTGATACATGTAAGTTCCTAAGTTGTGCGATTATCCACTCTAGGGTGAGAAAAGCCAACATCAGGTTCCAAAATGCCAGTTTTAAATGTCCCCTGGTGTTTTCAAACTGCTTCACTCATTCATACAGATGACTCACCGTGCCCTCCCTTCCTCCATCTGTCAGTCCGTCTCATTCACTCTTGGTGTTCCTGAGCTGGCTAACACCTCAGCTGGGCCATTCCATGGTGTTGAGCCAATCTTGGTCTCACACCTGCTTCATATTAGATGCCATAAATCGGATTAAAAGCAGAACTCCAGCACACATCCTTGTAGCTCAATGGAAACAGGTTTTTTTTTTTATCCTTTCTGGCCTTAACACGTGAACCACATGGTTCAGTTTTAATGACCAGAACTTTAATCAAAAAGCACCAGATAATAGTTGGGGCTGAATGTGGAGATAAAATGCGTGTATACGCGGGCCAGAAAGCTCTCCGGGGATCTTATAAATTCTTCAGACACATCCAGCAAAGTTTGTTTTATTGATAAAATGTGTTCCTCGTAATTTCCAGCTCCACTAGTCATAATGGGCTCTTTTTAATTCAGTGGTAAGGAGATAAATGAAGAGTGTATACTCCAAGCTTTGTTTATGCTAGCAGCACGATGCGTAAGGTACTGTTGTTGTGGCATATTAACAGAAAAAGTGCAGCAGGGGGAAAAAAAATAAACAAAAGCTGTATGCTGAGTATTTGCAACGGGCTCAAAGAGCAAAGTCTATGCTGAACTTTTGAAAATATGTCTGAAAAAATTATTTTGGTTGCACATTAACAGCTGCCTATGGACATCGGACCCATAGGCAGATATATGGACCCAAGCACCAGTTAAAATCCTGCCACATTAACAGAAACTTTCCAATGGTCTTTTTTATAACAGAAATTCCACATTTTAGAGTGTTTTCTTGGCAAAACAGTCAGGCACAGAGACAGATAATCACTCGGCTTTCCCTGAGACAAAAAAAAGAAAAGAAGTCTCCGTTAGCTTACAATTCCATCTCTACCCAGGCAAACTGGTGGTGAGATTACCCAAAAAAAAAGAAAGAAAAACTACTTGCACTTGATTTCTGCTACCCAGAAAAGCTTTTAGACATGGCTTCATGCATAAGCTCTGCAATGCTTATTTTTCTGTCCCTCTTTCCTCTCACATGACGTCTCCCTTTTAAGTCGTTTGTGGTTTGAAGAAAGCTGCAGAAAGATCTTACAGTCCAACAGGCAGGCTCGTCTCCCGGTGGTGTAGTGTTTTATTTCAAGAGGAAAGAGGGAAAGCGGGTGAGACACCTTGCAGATGTTAAGATTAAAAAGATAGGCACATTGCCAAGGGAACAGCTGAATGTAACACTTGATAAAAGACCTGGCTGCCAGGCTGTTATTCAGCCTCAGGTAGTGCACAGGGAGAGTACATCTATCATCAAGCTACTTTCAGCTATTTCATGCTAATAAATGAGAATTTTACCCCCCTGCTACAAAGAACTACTATTAAAAAAAGAAAAAAACAGATTATGAACTTGGAATATTAAATCTGTTTTAAATCAGCAAACCACATTAGCTTTTAGCCGGTGTCGACTTACACCATGGTAAGACAGGTAAGTCCTTTTATATGGCATATTAGGCTTTACTAGAGTTGAGATCATGGTATTTACATTTGGGGAAGTAGTTTGCCATTATAAGGCTGAGTGTCACTTAACCACATCCATGATGCTGACGTAAGAGTATACAGTATGAAACAGAGCTGGTGCCTGAGACCTTCTCATTCACATAAACACGAGCTTCCCCAGGGAAGCAGTTAGCTGGCTAAAGGACATGAGGTAATACCTATGGCAGGCGACTGCCAAGCCTGTCTCACGCACTCACACACACACACACACACACACACACATACACACACGTTTTGCCCAGACCTAGACAATTTTACGACCTTGGTAAGACTGCAGACAGTGGAGGAGGTCAGCGAGAACGAACAAGCAAGTGTGGTTTTCTTTAATCCAGGAAAATATTAAGAAGTTCAAACTGCAGCTAACACAGAACAATGTGTAAGAAGAAAAGCTGGGATGAAAAAAAAAACAAAAGAAACTCACATGCTTACAGTCTTTGAAAGCACAAAGTATCTAAAGGTAGGTTTCAGAATTGATTGCAAAAGCATGGACAGTATTTTCTGCTTTGAGATAACGGAGACATTTCTGCTAACAATGTGGATTAAAAGCTCTCATTCCAGCTCAAATTAAACAGTTCCTTTATCCGAACTGAACAACTTTGAAATGAAATCCCACAACACATACTGATGATACCAAATGGCCAAAGTATTTGGTATTGGTATTTGGTATTTGGTAAATACCAACAGTATGGCAAATAAGATGGACTTTCCATCTGTGGAAAAAGTCATCAAGAGTATCAAATTAAGCACAGAGGGAAGCTTACACTCAAAGTTGGGTAATTCCTGTAAATGATACAGAAAAAGATGTGGGACAGAAGAACAAATGCTAATCTGAGTATATGCGTTAGACTTTAAAATCCATGGTGAGGCTCTTCAGCTTGGCTTTTCGCAAAAATTCGTCCACTTCTTCATCTCATCATTTCTAGCTAATTCAAAAGACTGAGCTAAGCATTTGCAAGACAAAGGCCGAACAGCTTGCTTGGCGATATAGTATGGTTGGTGCACCAGACTAATGTCTCTAGTATTTATAACGTTACATTGTTAGCGGTCGGTGTGTCTTAGATGTATCGTAGAAGAAATGGACGTTAAGTCGACGCTGAAGGGCCTAAGTGTAATAGCACTGAAGGCTGCTAAGAGTCAGCAGAAAACACCTTCCATTCAAAAGTGTCAACTTCTTTCTCGAGATACTAGGTCAATACATTTGCTTTCCCTCAAGTGAATATGGTTTCATTATGACCCAAAACTCAAAGTTCACAAAGCAGTGGGTGCCTTCATGGCAGCTGTGTCCTTCTTTGGCAAGGGTTGGAACGAAGATGGACCATTAAATCGAAAGCTTCACCTCATGGCTCAGCTCACTCCTTAAGCATTCAGCAACTCAAGGTGAATTTAGTCCATCCCCGGCACCCAACCATCATCTTCCGAGTCCTAAGATCTCAAACTCTGTCTCATCATTGGGGAATATAGGGGTCAGAATAAGGAGATCCTCAAAGTGCTTCTTCCACCGCTGTACGATATCCTCAGTTTGGGCCAGCAGTTCTCCATCCAGACCAAGGACGACCTGGGATGGGCCCTACTTTTCCCTAATGAGTTGCCAAAGTTCTAGCCAGACCATCCTTGAGCTCAGCTGAAAGTTTAACAGTCCACAGTTAAAAACAACATAGCCCTCGAGCTTTTCGCCTTTCAGCAATTACGTTGTACACTCACAATGTGTTTCAAAACAAATTTTGGAAAAGTAAGGCATTTCAAGAAATTTGCTTACTCACCGAGTTGCCTGAGCTGGTGGATAACATCCTCATGTTTATACTTTAAATATGTGGTCACAGCCAGATAAATTAGCTTAGTATAAAGATCAGAAACAGAGGAGCAGCTAGCCTGCCGAATGCCTCAAACATATTGCATTTTATTTTCCTTGTTGAACAATAAAATGGCTAAATAGCAAAGTAGACATTTTTATTTGTTTTCAATTTCTGTGTTACACCAATGTAGCCGGCTACCAACCATGAATCTAAATTTGAAACAGACATTAAATTTCTTTCTTTCAATCCCTCAGCAAGACAGCAAATAAACACAGCTCTCAAGATTATTGTAACTGTTATTTATTTTCTTTTTTAAGGTTATATACAGCATTGTTCTTATTGTTCAAGATTCCTCAAAAAATAAACATTTTACCACAAAATGACCACAGAAATGTTCAACACAATCTTTATTGCGTAATAAGATTGAGAAGCTGCTTTGAGGGACTAAATTAGAATTTTACAGGATTCAGCTGCTTTCATAGACCTCCAACAGTTAAAAAAAAAAAAAAAGATTATTCATTTTTTTCTCAAAGGCAACACTGTTTCAACACAGGTATTCAGTGAAAAAGAAAACTCTTCGTGAAAAGTTCAAATAATTTGTAATTTGACAGTTATTGACAAAATGCCAGACTTCTTAAGTGGCAACAGATGAGAAACTGGTGGTTGCAGCCAGATTCTTCTGCTTTCGGTTGTTTTTGTGGGGTTTTTAAAAATCGATTCCCTGCCAGATGTGCCCAGTACGTGACATTGCTCAGTCTGCATTTGGTCAATTTTAGACATCTACCTTTTTTTTTCTTTTTCAATGGAAGCTCCTCCATCATCCAGTGTGCTGCTTTTAGAGAGTAAATGTGTAAATGTGTAAATGCTAGATGACTGGAGGAGGAGATAGGATTTCTATCTTTGATATTTTATTTACTCAATATCAGTGACATCTGCAGTGCTTTATCTGCATCAATGCTGTACTATAGGAGTAATATTAATCCAAATCCAAAGTCTTTGTTCCACCTGGCTTCATAAGTGACTTGAAATTCCTCTCCCCCATTTTCCATTATGTAAAACCATGATCCTGTGGCTCAGATCACACAGTGCTTATTAGTGGATTAACATTACTTCTCTCCACTTCTGCTACCAGCTACATGCAAGTGGAGAGTTTCTATGGCAGCAGCAACCTCTGTGAACTTACAGTAGTTTGTGGTTAGTTTAATATTTTATGAATTGCTCACACATACACTCACTCACACAGTTAAACACTAGCCTCTTCTTTTTTCACCATATGGCCTCGGAAACAGGAGTACTTTGGTAAGCGAGTCATAGTTGTTGGTACAGAACATTGGCCTAGCTGGGATAATTTGGAGTGTGGGCGTAAAAGCAAGGATTTATATGTAATCCGTAATACCAGCTGGCTACACACAACTACGCACACACAAACACACAAACATTCAAAGTACCATGACCTGAGCTCAACTAAGTTCTCAGGCCAGATGCACTTTAGAATTGACACCTGTGTGTGCATGTCCATTTTTACACCACATCTTAGTTGTTTTTTTAAAACTCTAATCCAAATCTACAGACAAGAGACTAATCTAAGATAAAACCTGAACCCTTGATCCCAAGACTGGGGGGATCTGGTGGTACTGATACTCTGCAGAAGGCCTTTTATATAGCACCAAATGACAACAAATGTCATCTCAAAGCACTTAAATAATGTAGTCCAATTCAAGTGCAAGTCCAATTGGAGTTCAATTCATTGTAATCTTAATCCAATGAAATCCAATGAATCAATTTCAAAATAATCCAATTCATTCATATAGAGAGAATACTTATAGTTCCTAAGTGCGTTTCTGAGTGGGAGACTCTCCACTGTAGATGTGCTCTCAAGACAATGAATACTCTGGAGTGGGACCTGAGTCGAGCACACAAGATGAAGGATGTTATGCAAAAAGCAGAAATCAGTGTTTCGTGTGCACCATGTTAATGTCTGTTTGACATTGTTTGTGTGGATATCAATACCACATGTATTAGGGCATATCTGCAAAACTGATGAGTCAATGGAAAGTAAGACCAGAGGTCAATAGAGGAGAGTATGAAGCATCAACACCTACTGGTGCATGCACTCACTCCAGAGGATAACCTGCTGTAGTTACATATATAATCTTTCTGTCTTTTCCTGGAGTTATTACTAAGTTGTTGGCTAGGCTATCTCCAGGAAAGTTGCATTCTCACATGCAGCACCTACAGAACATTTTCCATGGCTTCACACTTTACGATAACACAGACTGTCGAGCAGGAAATGGCGATGTTCCGTCTCTAATCTTACGTATTTCTTTCTTTGTAGGGTCGATGCATCAACTTCACAAGAGTAAAAGATGAGGCAGCAGCAGCCAAAGTTCCACCTCGCACTCCGATCCACACGCCTCCGCCACCCTCTCCAGACTACCGCCCGGTCACTTGCAGCATCCCCTCATCCCCCACCTCCACCATCCCTCCTGCCAGATCACCTCCTTCAGGCCAAATGCCCCCAGGACCACCACCATCCCGCACACCCCCGGGACTTCCTTGTCCACCGCCATCACGCCCGCCACCCAACCTTCTACCCTGAGTCACCTGCACCCCCTATGCACCAAACCAAGCACCTGCTTTGATATCACATTGATATTACCACCCTTTTGACCATTTCTTGAAGTTTGAAGAATGTGGTCCTCGCTGCCAAAGATGCTCCAGCTATAAGCCAAAGATCAAAAGTATTTTGAACCTCAGTCACACTGCGTTCTTTTTCTAGTACGGGATAGAGTCTCAAGAAAAAACTGGAGGCTCTTAATTTTAGTTAAGTCACAATGTGCAGCCAGCTTGCATGAAAATTTATAGAAAAAGACAATGTTTGAGTGGGTTCATATGAAATTTTATGGACTTTTGGGCGTTCTTTTAATGTGTAAATGCCAGTGTGTAGAGTGACCACCAAAAGATCAGGCACTAAAATTTTCTACTGGTTATCAGTGAGTAAAAAAATAAAAATGTATATATATATAAAATAAAATGACCTACAGTTTGATATGACATTGTGTGTCATAGAGACAGAGTGGCACGATTTGGCGAGATGTTTCACTCAGCATTGGCATTTTTCTGAGATCAGGGAGGATTGATGCTTGACAGCAAAGCATGTAGGAAAAGAAAGTCCAGAGAAGAATTTAGCATTTGAAGAAATTCCTTTGTTGTCTTTTTCAACTACTGAGTTAGGACATTGTTATTGAGAATTAAGGTGAACAGTAGGTTGGGCATGAAAGTCTGAAAACATGTTAAAGCAAAACCCGATTGGCTTATTTCTCTGTTGCTGTTTGGTGAATTATAGGTTTTGGATCTGGATTTCAAAGCAATTCTAATTGGTGTCAACTGTCAGGTAATACAGATCAGATTCATTGGATAAATATTGATTTTCTTAAAAAAAGATTCACCATTTTGTGTTTATATATATATATCTATACATATATGTATAGATATATGTATATACATATATCCAACAGCATGCTAAATCAAAAAATTCCAAATGATCGTTGATTTGTAGTATGGTTTAGAGGACAGAATTTACATGGAAGGTGTGTTTTTACAGTGTATGTTTGAGATCTGTTTTAAGCGCTACATTGATTGATAGCTTTGAGGCTTTGGATTTTGTTCATCACCATTTCACCTTGATGAATTTAGATAACAACAATATGGAGTTTGTTTGATTTTTCTTGCTTTTTAATATTTTTTTATTTGTATCAGTGCACATAGACTATTAGGCAAGTTAAGTACGTGTTTGTTTTGGGGTTTTTTTGTTGTTATTTTTTTGTTTTTTTTCCACGTCTGGAAGTTTAAACTCGTAAAAATCAAGCATCCAGAAATCAGGTTCAGGTCTCTCCTCACTTTGTAATTTTACTTTTTTTTTTTTTTTAAACAAAAAACAACACAATCCTGATACTGTACTATGGTAGCATTATGTATATTTTATGTCTTCAGTTATACCACCACCGGTCACAATGCAACTGCAGGGCAGTTCAAAGAGCATTTAATTTATTTTACTCCCCTACAGAAATAAAGGAGAGTAACTGAATATTGACAAGGTGTCCAACCACCAAGACGGACACTGTGTGCAGAGTTTAGAAACACAACAGCTAACCATTTAAAGGTCATATAAGTCATACCAGCATTTCTTGACACCTCGGCTACACTGTAAAACATTTAGCTAAAAGCTAATGAGAATTGGATCCATTTCCATGTCATGTACATTATAAGTAGCTCCTAGCTAGCGTATATAAAGATTTAGCTAGTGAAAGATGAGCTTGTTAGCAGTGATGATGCTAACAAGACAATGGTGGACATCAGCCGCTAAAGGAAATAATGACATTTTGACTTCAGAGTGTAGAAGAGAGGATGAAACTGCTGGAATTCCTCCTATATCCAGTTCCTTCTGGAATTTTCTTCAATTTCTTTTTCTTCTTCTCTCTCTTTTTTTTATGTACGTCATTCAATTGTGTCCTTTTACCGCTGTATTAACTACATGCATTCAAAATCTCTTGGTAGCACACTGTCGTTGAACCTTTAATGTGCTACATTTGGAAATCATCAATTTATTTGCCATGCTTTTTTGCAATCACCTTAAACAAAACAACTCAGACATGACAACCATACAGCAACACGCTAGCAATTTCTTGTATCAAATTAGCTAAATGTACCATATTCCTCAAGTCCCTGTTGCCATGTACTGATTACATGTCTGATTCAAAATGACAAAAATGTCTCCATTGCTCCATTTGCTCTATTGAGAGCTGTAACAAAGTGGTGATGGTTCTTAGTTTGTGGTAATTACATAATTAATTCTACATGACTTTTGTGTATTATGTCACACCTGTTTTATACCTTTTACATGGCATCATAAACAGATTTTGCCTTAAAAAGGAAGAAACTGTTTCCAGGTTCCAGGAATTATATAGTTTTTTCCGTGACATTTGTTGTACGATCAAATGGCCTTTTTTTTTTTTTTTTACATCTTGATGGAGAGGTACAGCTTTATATTATGCTAATTGATTTTAACTGTACAACACTAAAGGAATGCTCATACTTCTTCAGTGGTGGTACAGATTCATAACAGATACATTATAGTAACAAGTGTTTTTTACATGACCAATATAAACTGAAGTAAATATGAAAGACGTAACTGATTTTTTTTCTATTTTTGGCTGACATGACTTTTTTAACAGTATCAATAAAGGTTGACTCCTAAGCTTCTACTCGAATAACTGTCATCATTTTTGCTTGGACTTTTCTTATTGCTTTTTAGAGCTCACAGTGCACTGGTTAACTGCAATATTTCCTGTACTTACTCCTCACACATACAGTCTCCTGGTTTTTGGCTACAGCAAGATCCTCTGTATCTTAGCTTATTTACCATACATTTACCTGATGCTGTACATACAAATGCACTGTTCATCATACATCAGTATACCAGGAAGAACATAGGTGCTGTAAATACCATTGCAAATACAGTCTGGTTGATTAGGACGCACAAATCCTGGCAAATTACACCTTTATTTGACAAGCTGTCCCAGCAAGAAAAGCAGGCTAAAGATCACTGTTATGGAAGAGAGGACCAGAGAAATGTTTCCCACTGAATTTCTCCAAGCACATCTTTCTGTTGCCATAATGGGTTCACTACCTCCTCCTTCTGATTATAAGCTCAACAGTACATGTTTGATTTCTGCCTTCCAAACTGACATTAAAGAAAACACATTGTGCGCTCAGGGAGAATTTAAAAAACTGTTACTCTGGTTGGTAATGAATTTGATACAGCCAAAATAGCCCCCATGAGCACTTCTAGCAACGTAATTACTGTGGAGTCTGCGTTTTTTCCCATCTTCATGGAGCGGAGAAGAGGATGTGGGATGTTGAAAGAGGTCTGCCGAATCAGAAAAATCGAGAAAAGAATGGAGAAAATGAGGCACTAAGTCCTTCAAACAGGCACAAGGGAGCCTACGAGCTTACGAAAGCAAGAATAGCAGCTGGGACTCTCCCTCGACCCATCACCTCACCGTGCCTGCTGTAGCACCATTCTCCGTCCTCTATCTGTTTCAGTTCTGCTTACAATTTGAGTTTGTGGTTAACATTTCTAATTTTATGGATGGAGAAGAACTCATCTGTGTAAATTTGTAATCACTGAGAAGCTGAACCAAGCCAGAGTAATCGAGTCAAAAAAAAAAAACTTTCCGAAGCTGCAGTACTTGACACAAAAGTGAAAATGATGCTGATGCGAAGGCATGTTTGCATGGTTATGAAGTCGAGCATTTAATGTTAAAAATGTTTCTTTTATTCTGAGAGTAATCTTGCATGAGCGTCTGTGTCAGCTTTATGGCTGTGCACTCGCTACACTTTGTGGCCTTGATGAAAGAATGAGGATTTCTTTTCCACAGTCCCCTCAAACTGACGGCCAACTTTTTCTTTCTTTCTTTCTTTCCTCTTTTTTTGCATCCCATTTAGCTTTAACAAACAAAAGCCTAACTGCAGAGGGACGCAAATGGCCGTTTAATGGTCCGTCAGAGAAGCCACAACAATCATGTTTAAGCTACGGCTCTGTTCTCTGGTCTGGTTTGCAGATATTCAGACAATATTTGTGGGAAGTAAATTCCTCCCATCGAGCACCACCACGAAGCAGACGAGGCTGAAGGCAAATCTCTGCTAAATTTGCACAAAACATATCATTATATAAAATCTATAACAACATACAGCCTCCTGCCCCACATACAGTTCTAACTGAGAGCTGAAGGAGTTATTGCCCTTTAATTATGAGAACCCTGGAGACAACTGCATCATCTAGAATGGATGACATGTTTTCATCAGTTTGCTCTACCCTCTCTATGTAACTTATTATAATGATAATAATAAGACAATAGATTTCTTTCTCTTTCTTTTTTCCTCTTTCTTTCTTTCGTCCTTAAGGCAGAAGTTAACCGAAGCCCATAGGAATGTGCTGATGGCTGAATGTTTCATCTTGGTCTCACATTACCGCCCAGACTGAACCTCACTGACCCAACACACACACACAAACACACACACAAAGTTGTTTTTATATCTTTGTGGTGATTCATCATTGACATAATGCACTCTCCAGCTCCTTACTCCAACCACCACAGTTAAATAACTAATCCAAACTTTAACTCTAAACCTAACCTTAACCTTAGTCAGACCTTGACCACAGAAACAAGTTTTGACCCTCAAAAATACCTTTAATAACGTGGGGCTCACCATTTGGGCCCCATAAAACCTGTTGGACCCCAGAAGTATAGTGGGCTCCCGGTTCCTGGACCCAAGAAGCACTATAAAACAGTAACACACACACACAGATGTTGGTATTTGTCATTGTGCCTGTATTTTGATGCCCTTGGTATCCATGGTAACTAGTCTGAGTGCAAACAGCAGGCCAGCAAGATAGAAAGCTGTCCTGTAAGCATAGTGGTGGTTTCTGTGTGACTATATTCGCTCGGTCTAACTCTGTATATTACAGCATGTGGCTGGTCTTGATTCTGTGCATAAAAATGGCTCAAAATGAGTCGGTGAAGAGTTGTTCAGCGATGTTTCTACATTATAATGACAAAGGTTTTTTGGCTTTTCTGTTCAAATATCACAGTAAATTCAAACAAATGATGGCATTTATTTGTAATAGATAGTTGTTAAACAAATTACAACATTAAAAAACAATGAAATCCAATGAACAATGAAATGAAACATTAAAACAACAACTTTAAAACCACAGAGGTATGCTGTGAGACGTGCTAACCAGAAAGCGAACGGTCAGTTCGTGAAGATGGTGCAGACGTTTTTACCAATCCAAAGCGACAGGGGATTGGTAAAATCCCCTGTCGCGGCCCTTGCTGAATCATCTCTGTTACCAAAAGGGACTTTTCCCTCAGCTGAATGCAGCTGTTTTAGCAAATTTTAGCTATTTCTTTCTTCCCTTTGTTAATGGTGCTCAACCAAAAAGTGACTGAACATAAAACAAAACGTTTCAGACTGAGGATAAGAAGAGGGGCAGTAGAGATGTACAGTTTGTGAAAAAAAAGTATTTTACTTTTTAAACGTAAGAAGGTAATTTAGGTTGGGCACCAACATGTATGCTTTGACACCTCAAAACACGAATGGTCAATTATATGACTTTAACAGTATTTTCAGGTTTTAAGGTATAAAGCCAGAATTTCCCAACTCTGCTTGCCAACAGAAGACTCCAACTTGGCCCCTCCTCCCCATATCTGCTTTTATTAAATAAATAAAGCCTAATATCCCTGTTGATTGACAGCAATACATTTCTAAAGTACAAAAGATCACATACACACCTTCGCACTGTCACTTTTCTCTGTTAATGACTTTACTGAGCAGATCGGTAACGTCAGTCACTTTTCATACTGTCAGACATGAGATGGATGGGAAAGTATGGTGAAAAAGTAATGCCTTATGGCACAATGCAAATTGTTGTTTATTCATGTTTGGAATAGCCTAAATTATAGTTTTAGTTAGTTAGTGGTTTACTCCATTACTTGTTAAATCAAGCTAGCTATTGAGCTCGAGCTCAAAATCAACTGCTAGCTTGAAATCTCTCGGGATCATCATCGGGACATTAGTGGTAACATGCAGCAAAACAACCTAATTTTGTCTAGATTGTTGCAAGATGGTGTACAAGCACGGGAAGAGCGAGACATTATGCTGGTAGGAGGGAGTATAAAAAGGTTTAAGCAGCCTCCAAAACAGCAAACAAGTGGGAAAGTGGGTGAATACAACAGACTTCCATAAAACCCCTCTGCCTGGCAGTGCTCAGGCTTTAGATGTCAAAACGGATTCTCACTGGCCAGCTTTGAGAAAGTATGCGTTGGTTAAACATTATTGGAAAGTTTAAGTAATAAAGTTGTTCCCGTCATCACTCACACGTTCGCAGGTGTATATAAGGGTGCCAGATTGAGCAAAAGCTGACATGTAACTGTTGCAAAAAAAAAAAAAAAAGAGAGAAAGAAAGAAAGAAAAGAAACCACACCCCGTTGTTACCGTGTAGTTCTGTATGCAGCATCGGCTTGTAATAGGCAACAAAAATTAGTGAAGCAGCCATCGTGCCAGCTCTGCTTTGCTCTGAAAGGAATTACAGTTCCGTGATGCAAACGTGGCACTAAAAGCTGCCCTCAATGGCCCCAGTCCACACAAACACCACTCCTCCCCCTCCCTACTTCCTCTCTGTTCCTGCCAAGCTAACACCACCACTCAGGCCCCAGGGGCAACTTGTGTGGCACAGACTCCCCTCCCCACCTCCCCTCGCATGGACTCACCCAGACCTCTCTCAGCTCAACGATACAACAACATGTGCTTCATGTTTCTTTTTGCCAGTTTTAATTTTGTTGTTGTTGTTGATTCTTGGGCCGCTTTTCTCTTTTGAGGTAGAGTAATGCTGAAGGTTTTCCAGGTTGAATCATGTTTGGCTCAGACTGTCTCCAGTGAGCTGCACTGGACCTTTTGACTTTTATGACCATGCAACCCCCTGACTGAGGAGCAGGAAAGTACAAGAACGATAAACAGAAAACACAGCTTGCTCCTCCCACACACACAAACACACGCATATGGAGTTGGTTGTCGGGGATCAAGAGAAATAAGAGCGGCCTGGTTTACAGAGTTAAGAGGACAGAACAATCATGTTTTAGCAGAAGTTGTTTGTTAACAGATTAAGATGATGGAAAAATTTGCTCAGAACTGATCCTTAAGTAAAAGTGCCGGTACAACACTTTGAAAACTAAACTGTAAGGAAGAATTTCCAGCAGTAACATGTTCACATTTCATGAATGTATCTCTTCGAAGTTGAGCTTTTTCCAGCACCTTTTTTCAATAGTTTCATCAAGCGACACCCAACCTAGTGCGGTAGCGGATTACCTCGTGAAAAGTAATGAAAATAGGAAGAGTGAATAATCTCAGAAGTGGTACTTCAGTGCTGTAGCTTTTAGCTCAAATGGAAGAAGAATATACTGTTGTATACTGGGGTATTGCTGGTTGTGCCGCAGAGGTCCTGAGTCCGAAGCGGGGCGAGCAGGCAGGTAGGCCACAAAGACTGCTGAGATGAAGTCTGGGAAGCCAGAGCAAGGAAACTGGCACAGTATGAAGTGAGGCAATCCGGCGAAGACTGGTTGCTCCTGCAGGTCCTTAAGAAGACGCCTTGATGAGGACAGACGAGGAACAGGTGTGAGAGCAGGAGCTGACCAGACTCCGCCCCGGAGTTCCTGGAACCTGCTCAGCCCCACCGAAGGCTCAGAAACAAACACCACAGCAAAGCATGACCGTGACAGTTTCAGGTGGATTTGATCCAAACTTTTGAAATGTTACTATAACAGAGTGTGTTTTGGGTTTTATTCTAAAGCCTGCCTCCCTCATGACTCGGTCACCTGCTCCCTGTTGTCTCCCCTCAATAAGTCACACCTGCATCCAATTGTGTCTTCCATGTGTATAAAGACTGTTTATTTCTTCCTGTCCCAGTTTTCTCCTCAGAGATAAGTGTTCCATGATCGTATTGTCTTGCTTTTTTTTTACTCTGCCTTTGCCCTGTGACTCTATACTCGCCAAGTCTGAAAAGCAATCGCTGTAAACGATCAAATAAGTCATTGAATCTGAGTTTTGCATTTGTACTCAAAGTGTTTAGTTGTGTTAGTTGCTTCATACAAAAGCACAAAAAAGCTAATTACCTGATAAATACATACATTCTCGTGATATTTGTATTTTCAAAACACGAAATCTTGATTGAGCTCACTTAAAATCTAAAGCAGACTGCATTAGCTGACTTATACTGTTTCAGCGCATGTCTTGCTTTAAATGCTTTTAGTTTTTTCTTTTGGCTAAACTTTGTAACGTAAAGTACTTTGTAACCCTAGTTTTTTCAACAGGTGCTACATAAACTTAAAAATCAACATTTAGTTTACCACGTTGCTGTTTTTTTCAACTAATTTCAAAAGGGGAAAGTTAAAATTACAAATCTGGGTAGATCTAATGAGAAAGGTTTAAAGACCCTCCACTTTTAACACTACTACTCTCCTTTCAACGTGAAAGAATGTACATTTGCACTGTGACTGCATACACTATCTTTCCGACTTCCACATCCTGAGGCAATCGACCCTCCCCAGAGTTTTACATCACTAGAAGGAACAGCAGATGGTTTAAAGTAATTGACATTAATATAAACTCCAAACTCAAGGAGTACATACAAATTAGTACTTTATACTGGACTGAGTTCTCCTGCAACAAATGTTCTCATGCGCACACATACTGTTCTAAATTTCCTGTGACTACAGCAGGTCTGGTGTGCATTAATCCCCACAACTAATTATGAATCAAAAGTAAACGAAGGAAAAGCATTTGCCTCATCAACCCCTTTTTTCTGCCATTTAGCAGCTGCCCAAGTGTGGATGTGATGAAGAGCAGCTGGTTTAAGGCACCATTAAACCGCAGCATCTCGATTGAAATCATCCACTGTGTTACGGAGAAGAAATGGAATTATTAAGGTGTGACTGCGACCGTGGTTAAACACGGGATGAGTTTTGTAGTATACAGCAAAGTTGAACAGTTTGACCAAAGAGAAGAGAAGAGAAAAGCAGACATTGTCTCCAGTGGTTTCAGTGGAACGGGCTTTATGTCACAGATAGTGTTAGATTTAAACACCCCTGATATTTATAGTCAAAGAAAAGTAATCACAGGCTAAAGACCAAGAGTAGATGTGGTATGACTGAATGGAAAATACATCCACACAGTCACAGACCAAATTGAATACGATTACGTTAGAGCCACTGCAAGCATTACCCAAACGGCTGGACTGTCAGTGATCAAATTGCTTTGTGGGTAGCATCTGTGCCAGAGGAAGAAAGAAGGTTCTTCTGCATTCTGACTCAAAATAACACTAAATCACACAGAAATATGCAGAAAGTAAGGTTTTATATAAATACACTAGGCCCTTCTATAGGTGGCTGGAGCCAGATAGACTCAAACTGGTCAGTGCTTTATAAAAATAAAAAGTGTTGCACACTAACTGTGCCGTAGCTAAATGGTGAGGGGATTTTTTGTATGGGTTAGGTGTAGGGTTTTTGAACACACTGAAGAATAGGCAAAAAAACTAAAATCCTGGAAAAAAGACTTCTGAGAACTTCTCAGTTAGTCTGACTCACAGGTCTCTGACCTCCAGGTGACCGTTCCCTCATCTGTTTCCTTAAATATGTGAAGATTTTCTGTTTGATAGAGATCACATCACTGTCTAAGACCCCACAGGCCACTGAGTGATTCACCTAAGCTTCAGTCTGGTACAGGGCAGCCTGCTTATTACAATGGAGCTGCACAGAAGCTTTCCCATTGGCTGTAGGGGAATGAGGAGATAGTTACTTAGGCTCTGAGTAATTGAATCAATCTTCTACCATAAACCTGCTTTGGAAAGAAAGCATGAGTGTACGCGTGTGTTTAGCTGGCACAGTTGGGCAGCTTTGTGGTGGGGGTCAGTCGTAGAGCCTGAGTCTTGGCTCCGAAAGAGGACAAAGCCGTCTAGTCAGTGTGTTGTGAGTTCACTTAATTGGGTTTCTACCTACACACTCACCTGTCCAGGCTGTGTTTTTGTGCCCCTGAAATGGGTACAGCCAGCACTTCCTCCACATGCCACTGTTTCCGTTTCACCTGACGTTTGTCACTGCAGTTTTCATAATGTTAGCGTCTAGCTTGTCATGTCTTTGCAATGAGAGGTATACAAGCAAAGTACCTCTTTAACCAAGCCAAAAGCTCAGTGCTCCTCTCTCTCATCTGAACAGGTCTGCAGACTCCAAAACCCAAGGCAGCAAAGGTCAAATATTAACCACAAGGCTTCAAATAGCCTTCAAACCAATGACTTATGTCACAGTGGCTATATCTACAGTTGAGTAGATGTTACATAAGTTTTAAGTTGTACTTCATTTCTTTATACAGGATATTACCATGGATATTACCATGGAAACATTGTCTGCCGCCTTCTCAATCCGCCCATACCCATCATCCAAGATGTCTTGTTCCACCATGCCGCATCGTTGGAATCTTGTCACCATATATTTGTTACTCTAATTATAATACACCAATAAATTTGGTGTCATCCTTTCAATTGTTCTCTCCATATTGAACAGCAGACAGTGTCTGAAATGGATGTTCTTAAAGGGGAACTCTAAAGTGGGCTGTGCGAGACACGGACTGGAGGGTAGAATGAAGGCAGAAGTGAGATTTAAAAGACTGATTGGCTTGATGCGTTGCAGACGGGAAGGCCGATTAGACCTGTGCAGCGCTGACCTGTGCTAAGCCCTGAAACACGGCCTTGCTTTAGAACACCCTCCATAGGATCTGCTCTTAAAGGCTCTGTGACGTGGTCTGTCAGGCCACAGGGTGACCAAGTTCACAGCACTGGTTTACGGTAGAAAGTATTAGGTGGCTCACTAACATACAGTAATATGATATTAGAGAAGGTTTAGGTGTGAGCCAGGTGAGAGTTAGGTAAGTGGATGAAGGTCCATTGAGAGGGGGAATGTTGAGATTAGCTTTAAAACCAGCATAACGAGCTCTCCAAGCGCACGTAGGCTTGTATACACAAACACTCACAGAAATGCTACTGAGCCCTGTTCTTAGGGGATTTTACTTCATCTATTCTGGACAAAAGTCTGCTTTGCATAACAATCCGCTGAACTTATCCCACAGGGAGCACACACTCCTCTCATAAACGTTCTCATGACTCATGAATGACCTCCAGTTTTCGGTAAGTCACCACATCATTGTAGGTTCTTCAACATAAATTCTGGATTATGTTGAAAGGCACTACTGTTACTGCTGCTGCTAAGAAACAAAGCTTATTTTGGAAATGGCACCAAACACAGCCAAACACAAGGAAAACTCACCATTCTTCTGCCAGCCAGAAGATAACCAAGTCATCAGAGTGAGCTAAGCAGAAATTTGATCTTGAATTTTCCTCAAAATATTTTCTTAGAAGAAAAAGAAATAATAGCTGAAGAAAAAAAAAAGAAAAAAGGAGTTAGCCTGGGATGGAAAAGAGGGAAGGATGCAGGATGAAGGAGGCAAGATATGCAGCTTTAGGGTTTAACCACACAGAAAATCAAATTACCATCAGAAATCCATAGTTCTCTTGCCCTTTTCTTAGTTTGGGGAATTCCAATTCAGTCTAATACATCAAATGAAAAAGGCTCAAAGTCTTTTTTTTCCCCCCAAACTGCTGCTCTGTTACAGGGGCTCTAAATATTACTCAGAAATACAATCTTTTTACATCAAAACAAACCAAAAAGGCAAAATATCAACTACGACCTGCCAACCAGGGTAGCAGCTTCAAATTGTCAGTGTCTTTGATAGAGAGCATTAGCTTAATGTTGTCTGTCAAAAGACAACAAACTACCTTAAAATCATTTACTGTGCGTGTGACGGGAATCACGTTCAACATAGCCAAAAGTAAAGTTCCTGTTGGAGAAGCTGACAAGTTAATTTAACTAATAGTTCTTATCTCCCTTCCTGCTAATGCTAATGTTTAATAATATATTAGCTAGCTAGCATTTAATGTCAGTGGTTTTGAGTGTTGAGCTTGCTAATGCTACAGTTGAACATGTTCATTGGGATTTGCTTCTGATTCTCCAAACTTAGGGCACTTGGGACTGCTGTCATGGCAGATAAAATAATGACAAATCATAAATACATCACACAACCCTACTTGGGAACAAAAAAGAATTTTAAAAAATGGGTAAATTGCACTGAAAACTCTGTTTTCACCTGCCTACTGTATTTAGTCCCACTTGGTCTAAGCTTTTGCACTGTAAGCTGATAGTCAGAGAAACTAAAAGCAACCAGTGTTGGAACATCACCCTGTAGGTCGGGAATTTCCACATTTGAAGGGGAACAGTAATGGTGAAATTAAACAGAAATGATGTACATGCACACAAATTCCGAAAAATGTCAGCTCTGACTTTGCAGTTTTTTGGGGAAGATTAGAGTGGAACTTCTGTGGTTTTGCTGCACTGAGGAAAAAAAAAGAGACACTCTCATTATGTAATGGGAGTTTAGTTGGAAAAAAAAAACAAAAAAAAAACCCTGTGACATTTTTATGACACCAGTCTCTGACCAGGTCGTCTAAAAGCCCCCTGCTGTGGTGTCGGCTCATTGTGGAGGAGCAGAGTTTAGGGTAAAGCTGACTGAAAGAGTGACCGCAAACACAGCGCTCCCTGTGAATTTCCAACGTCAATAGGGGCTTTTTCCAGGCCCAGTGTACCACAACCCACCAGAGACCCTATGTTGACTGTATATAGAGACAGCTGAGAGTTGCACTCCTTGAAAATTCCCTTCTTATGGGTTAGCAGCTAATGTTGGCAGAAACAGTCTCTGCACAATGTCAGAAAAGCTTTCTTTGGCTATTACAAACTATCGAATAGAGTTGACACAGGAAGTGAGGCATTTTACAGCTGGTGTGAGTTTGTTATAAACAGATGGAAGGAAGCTAATTATCAAAACCTGCTCAACACAGTGTTTAGCAGAATATGAGACGAGCAGAGTCTATAGGTGCTCAAACGTCTAGAAACACTTTATAATTGACTCTAAGGTAGCTGTTGAGAAATGTAGGGAAGAGCTGTGGGAGTGTTCTGCAAATTTTAAGGGCAGAACCGTGCATTCACGTCCCATAAATGCTTTTTTTTTTTCTTTCACCCAGCTTTCAAGTGTATGATCGTGAATATTTTCTCTGCTTTGCTCTTTATTTGCTTTCAAGTAACACACATGCTGTAAATCTTCCGAAGATGTTCAGGACAGAAACAGAAAGGGCTGTGTGCGCTAATGTTCCTGACTTTGCCCAAGAGGCAACTGGTCGCTATGGTATTTACAAAGGAGGAGGGCGCCATCTTGTGGTAATGACCCATGTGGACTTGCTGCAGCATGCAATACAAAAAAACCCTGTTCATCTACCTTTCTGGAAGCAAAAAATCCAAAACACAAGATATATATAGATATATATATATGTATTTTTTTACAACAGTTTGATTTTATTCAACAAATTAAAAACACAATTTAAAATGAAATCAGCATATAAATGAACTCCCCAAGTGTAAAATCACTGTCATTCACCAACAAGGCATGTCCCTAATATTTCTCGCTTTACTAAATAAACCCAATGTTTCAATCACTTTTTTAAATTTTCTATTCTTTTCTTCTTTTTTTTTTTTTGAAAACAGACTGCTGTAGACACTTTGAAAGATGTGTTTTCTTTGAATGCTTTAGATATGGCTGTTTTTTTTAGGTGAAAACAACAAAGCAACAAGCTTTATCTAATCACTATTACTGAAGGGACTTTCAGTTCTTAAAAGGCAAGTATATTCACTGATGGAGCTCTAGTTATTGTTAGAAATGTAAAAGTGTCCTGCCTGTTATGGCTTTTACAATCAGCTTAGTAAACTATTTCATATGCAATTCATAAAGAAGACGTGCGCGAGTCTTCGTGTTTTTTGTCTGAGTAGAGTATTGCATTATGCTCACATATGCAGAAGTGTGCCTGCATTTGAACGAGAGCTTGTGTATTTGCGCAGACTGACGTTGACCACATTCAGGTCGCTCTGTGCGTGAAGACCGAGGCTATTCGCTCAACTCCAGACTGACTGATACACGAGATTTGTCGAAGCAAATTCCAGCTCCCCAAAAGTGAGATTTAATGGGATTTTTTTTTTTTTTTTAAAGTACGCCACAGTTTTACGAGCTTAGAACAATGTTCAGTTGTTGTGGGCTGAGACAGAGGAGCAAAATTCACAGCTTGAAGAAGCTAAACACAAACTCTACCTGTTGCTATCATACATCTAACTTGAAAGAGTGAGAAATGACCTGTTAAGACACGAAGAAACACGAGAAGACACGAACTTCTGTGAACAAGAACGATTTCAGCTGCGATGTGCTGACAGGAATCCAACACTGCATCTTTAAGGTTTCTCTCTTAAGTTAGAGACACATTTTTAACCATTATCTGACGGACGTTCACGTCTCTGTGCTGAATAAAGGTCAGAAAAGAGCAAATGGATGACTTTACTGAAAAGCCATGCAGACATAGTCCATTCGAAGTTTGCCTAATTGGATCGTAACTGATTTAGCACGGTTGTCTCTGAGCCCTTTTTAAATGGTTGTAATATGTAATCCCTTTGAGTTTAACATGACACAATGACCACCGCTCAGTGTCACTAGTATCTAAAAACACCCACGTGTGGCTCACTTCAGCAAGGACGCCGCAACAGGAGATGCCATCGATAGAGTTATCAGCGGAAGGTTCCTCCAAAAGCTGGCTCAGGGACCTTCGTTTGATCAGCAAAACAGCTGCCATTTGTAATGTTCAGATACTACAGAGAACATGAGCAGTCCAGCCGGGAATACACCTCCAAATAACTCTTAAAACCACCGCTAAGCTGTTGCTCATCTGACACAGACGTTAGATGACTGCAGCCCGACAACCTGGAATCTGATCAGCTGATGCTCGATGAAGTCTGCAGAAACAAGAGGCAAACAAAAATGTAACCAGGTCTGTGTCCGTTTGTACTGCACCGAGGAAAAAAAATGCTTTGCATACAATGGTTATGCGATATCCCTTTGAGAGCCGCTGGTACAGGAAAAAGAAGCGGCCTCGGAGCTGAAACTGTTGGAGAAATGTGAGCGGTGAGTGAAAACAAAGCCCATCAACTTATAAATAACATTATTTTACCCATAAAGAAGGTCTGAACACTCAACTGTTTTTAAATCAGACGCATTCTGTCTGCAGTGACTTTTTCCCTACCCAAATACCTCATCTGGCACTAAATGCACCTCGCCAAACACGCCGACATGTTTGAACACAAAGCTGCCGAGTAGTCCACAGTCAAAGGATAACATGCGCACATATGATCCTCAGCAGTGAAACAGCTCAGTCCAGGACTCGTGTCATTGGTGATGGCGGAACTATCGAAACTCTGCGCACACATTTGTTCTGAACTGCAGCCCATTTCAAACTGTTTTCACCGTTTCATTGTCAGGCCTTGAGGAAACTTGAGCGGACAGCACTGATTCCGAGCCATTTTGTTCATCTCCTCTGGCATGCAGCTGGCGACAGGGCGCCTGGCTCCTTTCCTTTTAAAGGTTTTTCTTCGCGCCACAGCAGGGCTCACTCAGAATCAGGGAGAAAACAGTAACTGCAAAGAGAAGACACCTGAAACTGGTGACGCACTCGAAGGCAGCTTACATGACACCAAATATAAGATGTTATCATCTGAAATGGTGAATCTGGGTTGGCCGTGCAGGAAAATGTGATGATTGTGATGTTTTCCATTCATGCTGAATTATGAATTAAAAATGATGAAAGCGATACACTGCAGTGCAGGAAGCTCTGAAAGAGAAGGAAGTGTGGGCATCTCACTGCTGCGCCCCCTGACCTGGCCAATTGGAGGATTTGTGAGAGATGGACAACATCTCCCACAATGCAGCTGGATAGAATGCTTGTTTTGACTCCGACTGCCTGCTTACCACCCAAACATTTCAAACTCCATGCTTTTAGTTCATTTGTAGTAAATGTTGTCTCTCCAAACCCATCCACATAGATAATCAGTAATGTCTGAAGTAAATCTGCCTTCTACAGCCAAAGAAAAGAAAGAAAGAAAGAAAGAAAGAAAAAAGGCGGGGAAGTTAACTGATCTAGGCGTAGATTGCAGGAGTGCGTCGTTTCTGAGAACACTCCCTGCAGGGGGCGCTGCTACGTCAGCTTCCACTGAAATTCAACAGCTAAACCTGCAGCTTTTTGGGGGGGCTTCGGCTCACTGTTTTGACTCGCAGTGTGCCGCTTTAGAAAATGAGCAAATGTGCGTCTAAGTTACCGGACCACGTCGAGGATAACATGTGAGCGAGCGCAGCGGCCTCACTGATTGCATAAAGGGCTGTGCGGCTCCCTGTTGGTGGTCATCACGCAGCCAGTGAGGCAGCTGTTAAGACAATACATTTAGCGTGGGACTTTCCCCTCACCGAGACGAGCAGGATGACTAACTTACGCTCCGACTTGCAGATGAGCCTCGTCTCCTCTGTATCGCAGATCGTCTTTGCCGACACTCACACTCATTACATGTTTTGCCAGCAAGATTTGAGAAAAATTTTAAAAAAAAAGAAGGCAGCAGTCAGTCATAGCTCAGACTGATACGAAAAAACACAGAGTTTAGCCTGGCTATAAAACTAGCATCTCTCATGACATGAACCCATTTTGTTTTGTCTTGTAGAAGGCACACAAACTACCACAAAAGTATATTATTAACTTTTAAATGTGCAAAACAGCTTAGTTGTCATCATTTCCTCACTAAAAGAAAAAGGGGAAAAGAAGAATTGTTCGTCGTCACATGGTCTACGTCCCTTTCCCATTTCAGGGCGTCAGAGTGGAAATGTGCTTTAGAACCAACACGAACGCCACAGAATTTCCACTGTTGGCACTTTTGTATTAGTGCAGACAAGAAGGCCAGAAGCACTCGACGTATGAAGTGGTGATGAGCATTTTTCATGTGGCTAAAAAGACGACACGGCGGCACTACGAGCTCCGTTTTAAATTTTAAAATAAAGAAAGAAAAGAAGAAGAAGAAGAAGAAGATGGCTCAAAGTATACAAGGATGTCTGGATCAAATCAGAACCCTGCCCTCCAAGAAAGAAATAAAAAACAGAAACCACAGTGAACATGTTAAATGTATGAAAGCAGCACTTTTCAGTTTCTCATATATATATATATTTATACACATATATAGAGATCTGGGTTTTTTTTTTTTTGCTTATTTGTCCCTCCTTGGTTCAATTTTCTTTCAGTAACAGCAGCTGTTGCAAAGAAAAATAAGTTATCCAGCACTGAGGAGGGGGGCATACTCCTACAGTTACTTCCACCCACTGCCCACCCCCTGAATGCCCCTCCGTTACTCAGATGTGGGTGAGGAGGTGGTAGTGGTCGGCGACAGTTTGGTGCCTCGGAAGGCCTGTGGGTTGACGATGACCTGGATGACGAAGTCCTTCTGGATCTTAGTGTCCTGCAGCCGCGTGTTGTCTGTCAGCAGCTTACCGGAGAAGAACCAGCGCTGGTGGCTCACGTCGATGTCCTCCTGGGCCTGAAGCTGCTTCTTCAGCTGCCTGATGGCGTCGGTCATGCTGGCGCTGAGACGAAGGTCCTTTCCTGTGGACAGTCGTACCTGTGGGGCAGTGGAGGAGCATGTGATGAACAAAAATTACATCCAAACTGCTGTCTATGGGTACGTTTTAGGCCATATGACTGAAATGAAAGCTCCACACCTTAAATTACTGTTAAATTGTTGTCACTTTTGCATATTGCATGAGTAAATAAAGATGTGAGATTTTCCTCTTCACTATGGTTCATTTCCTAGTTCCCTTTATGTACTTGTCTTGGTACCTTGAGCTGGAATTCTTTTTTGGGTGGTACGGGGGGTTCAGGACTGTCGCTGGGGTCCTCGTCGCTGCGCTCTGAGATGAGGTTCAAAGGGGGCACCAGGCAGTAAACTGGCAGCTGGTAGCGGTTCCCGAGTTCATCATAACATTCTGTCAGAGTGCCTGGGGGGGGGGTTTACAAAGAATACACAGTATTGGATAATGTTCAGCTTTTTAATTTTGTGGAAAAAAATGCATGTTATTTAGCTGCTTAACATCTGCCTTTGTAACAATTTTACTACATTTTTGAGGTTACAGTTAACTGTAATCTTTCTATTTTCAGGACATATTACTTTAGGTTTTCTGTCCTGATGCTTCGACAGCTTTCTTGGTCGGCCTGTATGTTTTCCCCTTATGACCTTCCCATTTTGTTTATACTTGCTCTAAATTTTGCAACAGCTCACTCAGCTCTTCATGCACTCTTTTAATTCCACATTAGCAGACTGAGACAGGTAGTTGTCTTTGTCTGTTGCAAACTACAAGATGATTCTATCATTTTTTATTTTTTTTTACTCCATCTAAAAAAATAAGACGTGAATTACAACAATTTCATCTCATTCGTTGAAGAAAAAGAGTCCTCTCCTTTCATCCTCACCATGTGGCAGTGTGATACTGGCTCCGTCGACTATAGCCTGGGCCAACTCATGGTCATTACACTCCAGGGCCACGGCAGCAGCTTTCAGGGCGTCCCAGATCTCCTTACGGCCTTCGAAGGCCGGCGCCGTGTCCCAGAATTCATCTCGCTTGCTCCGTAGCTGCCCCTCCGTCATTGGGTAGTCGCTCTTCCATTTGGGCCGATCTTTTTTCAGAGGCTCGTTGCGTCCTGTGATGAGTACAGTTAAGAGTGGTTTAGCGGCATAAAACATCAGATTTTTCATTTTTGTTTGTTTTTTTAATCAACTGCCAAGTGATAAAACTGGCTCAGATTCCTTTTATGAATGGAAATAAGAGAACATAAGACTTTCAAATGGACTACATCATATTAACATATTCCTCTAACAAGCGCATACATGAAGTTAATCAAAAGCCACCGAAGCCACTAGAATAACAACAGCCAAACTGAGAAGCTCAGGCAATAATATCATGAAAAGGCCCCTTGGACTTCTTTTAAAACTACATGAGAATTTTCAAAGGACATAATAAAATTAATAATGTTGTCACACTCCGTTTTATGTGACTTTCATTATCAGGTACAAACGTGCACCGCATTCTGCACAGAGAAGCTGCAGACAGATATATGAGCGACATCAAGGGAAGGAAGGACTCAATCTAATTCTGTGCTTTCAACTATCGATGGTAATAAACAGAGCTGCCAAGAGAGAGAAATGCTAGCTGTCACCAGAGACAGAAAACACCCCGCCACACCCCAACATGTCATCCGCTTCTAAAATTAGGAGGTCATTCAGAGTTTGCAATATGCATGAAGCAAGTGCAGCCTATGTGTGTCCATGTAACTTTACCTGCGTTTCCCACCATTCAATATTAACTCACAGAGGCCAGGAGTGCACTTAAAGCAGAAGGAACACATTAGGGTTATACGACACAAACAGCCTGGTATCAGGACAGGTCCGACCACAACATGCCCCCTGTAGTATGGTTCACTGCAACCGTTTCCTCCTACAGGACAAACTTGTGTAGATCTGCAACTTAAATGTAAATACTTGAAAATAAGGGGCAAATTTAGGCCGTTTTATGACCTTAGGTTTTCAAAAATAACCATTTTTCAGGGCCCCTAAAATCAAGTATTAAAAGCCAGAACTTAAACTTGAGAAGCCGGTCACCGAGTAGAGGAGTGTTGGAAAATAAAGAAGCTTTTAAAGACACTCTAGAGGTTGCCTTTCTGTCAGACTAATTATTTATAGTGCTCGCTGCTCAGGAGGAGTGATCTAGAGGACACGGTTTGGTATAAGATTAGCAACTAGAGGAGTGAAAATCCCTTCGAGTCAGTTGCAAAGGAGCGTCCTCATTAGCACTCAGCTAAGCTAGTAATAGAAATGTGGCGTCTTACTGAGAGGCTGACAAAAACAAACCATAAGAGAGACCGTTTTACTAAAGAGTAATGCTGCTGTGATACAAGCAGAATGCAGCACTGTGCTGCTGAAGCAAGATCTTTAGAGAAAACCATGTCTGGATGTACGTATACGCTCAGATCCCAAAGGTTCAAAGAAGAGGTGATGCAACACAATCGTATCTCTGTCCCAGCTCTTCTTTTCTTAAACCATGTTGCAGGCATCAACATTAAACTCAAGAGACAAAATATAGACATCACAAAACTAACCACCAGGAAAACAAAAGCAAGAAAATATAGTTTGATTTCATTCTGCTTTAATTCACATTTGACACAGTTCCCCAACGCTAAAGAAACACGGGCGTATTAGTTTCTGCAGATCTATTTAGTGGCTGTCTGTGTATATGCTGGTCAATAAGTAACAAAACATGGCTTGAATTTAGAAGAGGAGGCATCAGAAGTTGAATCAAAAATATCTACTCAGATTTGTAAAAAGACTGCAGTACAATGCATGTAGAAACTCAATATAAAAATGCCAATTTATGAGAGCTGGAGGTGCTGGTAGGTGAGCAGATAGAGGCTCAATTTGCATTCCTTTTGCTATACTGGCCGACTCGTTGTAGCTTTACATTTACAAGCAGACACGTGTCAATCGTCTCAGCACGCTGAGTAAGGACTTAAATATTTCCTAAAACATTAAGGGGCAGATTTACTAACAGCAATTACCAACTAGACTCAGTGATAAATTAATCCAAGTGGACCTGCTGTGACCACAGCTGACCACTATCCATAAAACCCTTTTCTTCAACTTCTTGCAGCCTTTTTTTTTTTTTCTTTAACTATCCACTTGGCCCCCCGTGTTATCCCTAAAATAAACAGCAGATAATGCTCCCTTGTCCCAACAAAATGCTAATATTTGACCAGGTATATTCATGGGCACTCGGATATTTGGAAACACACTTGAATATCATTTTCATAACTTTTTACTATCCAAATTATGAAATCTATAACTGCAGAGTTGCATGCAACACTTGGATTCAGCCTGTTTTTTTCCTCACACACACAGATGTTACATTGGCCCCTCCCCCTTTAAAACACACATACCAGATCAATACACTATCTTGCAGGAACGCTCGTTGGATTACGCCATCTCAAGATGGATGTAGTAACTTTTAGACACTTTCAGACTTTCCCAGCAAAAGCAACCATCAGAGCGAACCATAATCCCTTTCTGTCCAAGACTCTGTTCCTCATGCTCCATCCTCCGCTTCAAGCACAGAGTGGGAAGACTCCGCATTGGCGCTATAGCAGCGGCTAATAGATGGGTCTCTGTGCAACGTCATCGGGGGTTGCACGTGCAAGTAGAGAGCGGAAGGCCGCACTTAACCTGGTTTGTTTGGCAAAATCCTAAACAGAGAGGACAAGGCAGTAAACTTTATGCATCGCCTAAAGAGATGAATTGGAAATGGCTCAAAAGGTGATCACAGGCATTCACTGAGAAATAGTGATCATTACATTTTCCACACGTCTACATTAAAACTCTGAACAATCAAACAAGGTTTTGCGATTGAGTCGCTTCATTGCCCATAGATGCATCCAGTCATGTTTGCAGACATAAAAAAAGCCCGTCTATTTACTCAGGTGTGTTGCCGACTACTCAACCACAGTCCGTTCAGTAAGTGAACCCACCCACAAATATCATGCAAGAAACAGACATCGATTGTTGATCACCTGATCCTGATAAATCAACCCGCCTACTCGTGTGCAACGCCACGCGAGTTAGGCCTCAGATCACTGCTGAAATTAACTGACTGCAACACTGTTGGATTGCAACATCAAGCTAATTTGCGCCGTTTAGTAAATCTAGCCTTAGATTTTGAATAGCAGTGCACTTTTTCCCCATTTGCTTGTGCAGTTCATAATTAGTTTCAGCATTAGTAATGTCTGGGTCATAATAAAGACGCGGCATTACTCAAGATGACTCGGTTTATATTGTGAAACTGAACAATAATCTCTGTAGTGGCATCATGAAAGTGAGCTTTTGAAATACTCTCCGTTTCATGCTGTGATGTTTGAAATTCCACTTTCTTTCACTTTTTTGAAGACTGAGGACTTAACTGACACAATCAAAATACATAAGAACTGAAGACTAATGAGGAGCCGAGTAATGACTGGAGCACTGAGGTGTATCTCATCTGTATTAAAATTGTATTTTCTTTATGCATTTGCACATTTCAGATTACTAATAAAGACAAAAAACTGAGATAAACTGCGTTTAAAAGAAAATTCTGACTGAAACTACTTCCTAAAAATGTCACGGTTATATGAAAGAAAAAAGAAAAAACTTCAGAGGTAGAAACAAAGTTAATGGGAATAATTGTGGTTTTGTGTGTGCATGAAAAGCAGGCAGTAACGAAGGAAGCTATTTAAAAAAAACTGCCTTATTGTTCAAAAATAGACGCATAAGGCGTTGCATTGCAGACAGATGAAGCAATATCAGGGTGTTTTTCTCCTGCTGGGGTCATAAAAGCAGGGGCCACGTGATGAGGCAGCAACGGAGCGAGTTGTATACGTCAGTGTTAACGAAATGAGTCATAAACAAACAAATACAAAGCCTCTCGATGCTATATGTCAACAAACAAATACAACAGGAGGCTGCGAAAAGATTACTTAACCCATACAAAAAATAATCTGTAACATCTTGTTGCTTTGACCTTGCAAAGACATGTAATAGCCACACGCATTCCCCTGAACTGAGGTAATTAATGACTGGGAGGTGTTCCTTCTGCATTTCAACAGCGAATAGATGGGAAGTGCTGTGTTTATCCCATCTGCATCAGTAATTCCTCAGAGTGCACACCCTCCCATGTGCAGTCCAACACACACATACAGCACTATCATTGTAGCTGGTTATCTTATCACTACAATGGTGCCTTCAGCTTTCTGCAGCTACAGATAAACACAGTCCCCACACCTTGAAGTCCACATTTGGATCCATGTTGAAAACATCCTCAACTGACCAGAGGCAAACAAAATGGTATCTGATTCAGTGCACAAACAGTCACTGCAGCAACTTCCCTGGAGCTTGTAAATGCAACAGTGTGTCCTCTTTAACTTTGATACTCAACAGCAAACACTTCCACGTTACAACCAATATGACAAACAGTGCCTGCACTAAGTAAGCTTGCATCTTTATTTAGAAAAAGCTTAAATGTCCAATAGTTGAGGATACAAAGGACATAATGTTGACAACATGGCAAGAACGAGATTTAATTTCTTTAAAAATTGTGAAAAATCAAGAGATACCACATGAGCCCCATTGCTGCTCTTCCCAGGCTAGCTGCCTGTAGAAGAGCAGTGCCGAAAGAGGATCCAGTCAGTAAAACATCAGGGCGTGATGAGACTTGTTCTTTCTGATCAAACCCTGGCCGAGGAGGGAGTGTCTGATGATACCAATCAGAGTGGGAAACTACCACGAGCCACCGCCAAAAACCTGAGGAATGTTGGCCGTGACAGCTTGAACAATAAAAAGCTGCTTTGGCACACAACATGTTGCACTCTTAAAAGCTTTAACAGATGTTGATTTAGGGATGCAGCCACAGGACAGAGGTAAACTTCACCTTTTTCTAATGTACATAACTGGAACTAATCTAAAAAGCACCGCCGCCCTGACGCAAACTGGAGGCAACTCACTGAAACTGCAGCTACAAACCCAGATAAAATGGATTAGGGAGAAAAACTGCACATCAGCAAAATCACTCATTTTCTCCAACAATCAGGACTAACTGCTTGAATGACTAACTCTAAGCTCCTTGAAGTGACAACATTTATACATCCTGTTTAGCTTCTAATCATCTAAAAAAATTTAAAAATAAATAAAAATCTATAATAAAAAGGTCAGAATAAATATCACAGACACACTTGTGTGAGGCTGAAGTTATGCAGAAATCCACGATCTTTGCCAGCTCAGCTGTGAGGCGCCTGTGTGTTCAGTTTAGTCTGGCTGTAAATATAACATTTACTCTTACTAAGAGCCGAAGCAACGATCCAAATTTTGTCCATCGCTATCAAACACAGGTGGAAAAGAGCAAAACGTGGCAGCTGACCAGTGTTTATCTTCGGAGGAATGTTATGTTCCGGGTGTGTAACAAATGCACAAGACATCAAGTTCCCGGTGTGAAAAATGTGGCCTTGGGAACATGTGTATCGCGTTAGATGCTCAAATAAAGCTATTCCGACATAACGCGACAAATGCGTATATAATGACAAACATAACTGCAAAGTCGGTCATTTGCAATGAAGGGTAAAGGTTTAAACTTTTCTCCTTCTTCAGAGGATGAGAGATGAATGTTTTAAGCTTCCAAGAACACCCTCGGGTTGTAGAAGATTTGCCAAAAACAAAGTCTGAGCTCTGAAAGGGTTAACAAGATGAGACTGGACTTGTGGCTCGAGGAGCTGCGTCCAACCGCAACGAAGGCCTTCAAAGTCTAATCGCTGTCAAATTCTGCTTCTCTCTAGAATTAGTGGTTGGTGAGAAACGTGCCTCAATCAAAGCTATCACAGGATGTTAGATGAACCATTAGAGATATGTAAAAAAAACAAAACAAAACAAAAAAAAAAAAAAACAGGAGACTGAAGACCTGGTTGTTCATCAATCCATGACAGGTTAAACTGTCAGCAAATGCAGGAAGTGGGCGTCCTGCAAAGATCCAACCAAGAGCACATGATGCAATTTAGAAGGAGAACCAAAGTTTAACAGTAAAAGGCAAAGTCAAAGCGATGATCCTGTCTCAGCATGAAATACAGTGCTCACAGGACTTATCACTTTAAAATAGCTATTCGCCCAATAAAACTTACTGTTGTGGGATTAAAAGAGACATTTTTATTGTCGTGTGAGAAAATTGTCAGGTTTATTGAGAGATGACAAAATGGAGCAGGAGTTTACTCCAAGTTGTGACCACAGAGAAGCAGTCACATGCCCCCTGTGGAGGGTCAACACACTGAACTGGAACTATGGACACAGTTTAAAGGAAAATAAATAAATAAAACAGAACATCCACACCAAGACGGTGCCTCCAGAAATCTAGAAAGGAAGGCCTCAAATCCCAAGACTGAAACACCTGAACATAGCGAGTCTGTGGACAGGTTTACACGTGATGTTCAAACAGATAATAGGAGCTGATCAGATGTCAGGTGCCAAATGACACCTGTCTTTGTCACGGTGAGGGTCATCACGCTCAAATGGTGAACAGTTGACAGTGTCAACAGTGAGCAACTCCAGAACTTAAAATTAAAAGCATAACGGCTGTAAAAGAAACAGTTTTGAACGGTTTTAACGATGCACTCCATGTAGCCTTACCTCCTCGTCCTCCGTTCCTGTTCGAGCCTCGACTCTGTGTGTCGTCCCAGCCTTCCCAGTATCTCCCCACGCATCCTCCCATGGTTGAGGGTTGCAGACGGTCTCCACGGGTGTTATACTAGCTGAGCAGGGGGCCCATCGCGGATGAGGACGATGAACTAGGTCCGATGAGGAGAAAGGGTCGCAGGTCCAACTCTGCAAGCCTGATATGTCATCCGTAAACGCAATGAGGACATCCAACGGAGATGCTTGATGGCGTTAAGATGATATATATCTTGAAGGTTGTGTTTGGATGAGCGTTTCCTCGGCTTACGGAAAAATTACTTTGAAACCAACCCCCCACAAGATTCAAAGCCCGTGGCCCGCACCAACCCTACGAGAGTTTGAAAGCCAAACAACTATTTTTAAATGTTAGGCTAGACTGTACTCAGCAAGCGCGAGCTACCCAACTTGCCCGTTAAGTTGGGTTAGTTGTAAATGTTGTTGTCCAGCAGTCCAAACAGCGCGCACCTTTCTCGCTAACAGGCTAACTGAGCTAACCAGCTAGCTACAACAACGTCAGTGAACACAAACTTCCGCGCGAAGTTAATTTCCCAGCATTTTGGGTCTCTTATATGTGCAGGTACATAGTTTCGCTTTCATCTGGGCCTCAGTGCAACGATATACTTCAACCCATTGACGTGGTCTCCATATCGTTTTTCTTTAAATACCCCAAACGGTACTTCCCCCAGTGCTGGTAAAAAGGTGACCAGAGGCAGTGAGCTAGCGCCACTGAACTTTTTAACGCATGCGCACAAGCAGTCAGGCAGGTGGGTTTTCAGACGTCAGTTAGGTCTAAACTCAGCAAAGGTATCACACAACAAATACGTATAATTATCAAAGGTTAGATGTAACTCAGTACAGCCTAAGTAGCCTTTTCGTGATACAGGTCTACTCCACTTTATAACTTTTTGCAGCACTAATTGATAAACGTAAACAGGACATATGAATATAAGGGTAAGATTAGAATTTGTCATTAATCACATGAGGGTTATAACTGCTTGTTCATTAGTTGACATTTAGCGAGAATACGGGAACACAAATTAGCATTTATTTTTGTTAATTATTTTATCACATTTCTGGCAAGAGCATGTTATAGTTCCAGTGTTGAAGAAGGCAAATCTTTTTCAAATAAGGGATTTTGGCTCCGTGTAATTATGTTTTCAGAGATTTCACAAACTAAACCGTGAATTATGTAGAACACACTCATATTAATCCAATGTGTACTTATATTTATATCAACCTAAGTACATTTGATTGATTATACTTACATTTACAGTATAATTTATTTTACTTGCTACAGACAACTTTTTGCCTGCCATTATTTTATTTATTGTTTTTACTTTGGTAAACGTTCCAAATATTCCTCAAACAGAGCTGAGATTATCATTTCGGATGATTAGAGAATTTAGAGAGTTACAGGGCATACCTCTTTGTTGCTGTTGGAATTCCGGCAGTGCACGAATGCAGCACCCTATTAAAAAATGTTTTCATGGATACTTTCAATTCCAAACAACATGCACACACAACCGGACGTTGGTAGTTCTAACTTCTGTCAAATTAAACCTGATGTAAAATGTGACCCCCCCACCCTCAAAGTTTTTTTGCGCATGCGCACTCCCAGCGGAGGAGCAGAAGCACGATGGCTGCGGACGGGACATTGCTGCTGGCCCTGGTGGAGGAATTTGTCTCTGGACTACAGGACAGCAAGGCCAAGGACGCAGCAAAAGGTACACAAGTCTTCGTCATATTTCGCTCGAAATATTTGCTGAGTCCTCCTGAAAAAGATGCCGCCGAGGCTGCTGAGCTGAGCTCTAAGGATGCGCAACATGGCATGATGGTTAACTAGCTAAGTTAGCGCCACAACATCCTGTCTGTGGTGTTCCGACCTTATGAAACAATATACAGACGTTGTGACGCTGGTATAATCTTCTCTGCTCACCGTAAATGTGCACGACGGGTATATACCTAGTGTCATTTTGCACTGTCACGCGACTACAATTGAATACAACACTGGTCCGCCGAGTTTAACCGCCAGCAGCCCACTAGCTGTTGCGTTTGGGTCCCCATGAACGCATCCTGCTGTTGAACCCTGTTACATTACCTTTGAACCTGCCGTTTCAGCTAGTTTATCTGCAGTCAACTACCAGTAACCGCTGTGTGTGTGCTTGTAGTTTGGTGTCTTCGTGGTTTTCTTGCTGCATTTCCCTAAACTTGGCTTTTTTGTTTAGGTGTCAAAGATGGACATTTCACTGTGCTGCAGTTAGTGGAAGCCCTCGGGTAAGCTGTTACATTAGATTTTTCTCTTAACAACCTAGAAAAACAATGTAAAAAAAAAAGAAGAAGAAAAGTATGCCCATTGCAACGTTTTGTACGTTTTTATTCTTTAAAATTTCTGTTTAAATGAAAATGGTCCAGATGTCTCCGATCTGCTCTTTCATTAACATTCATGATTTCTTAAAATCTTTTTTTTTTCTTTTTGCTGTTGTAGCCTCAGTCTGACCAGTTCTCAGCCTCACACTCGAGCCCGAGGAGTCCAGCTTCTCTCTGAAGTTTTGCAGGAGCGCTATGGAGAGCTCACAGAGAGAGAAGGTACAGCTTTTCCCCTAAGCTTTCGTACTCCCAGTGCCATAAACAGTACTGGTAACTGGGAAAAAACCCTCACGTGTCGACATAAAGGGTGCTCATCATGTTCCCCTGTCTCTCTTTTTCCCCACAGTGGAAGTGCTTATTGCCTTCTATGAAAATCGTCTCAAGGACCATTACGTCATCACGCCGCCTGTTTTACGGGGGCTCCAAGCCTTGGTGAGTCCTTCAGGGATAGACTTTCAGTAAGGGCAACATCTCGAACATGCTGCTCGACGTCGGTTGATGCTTGTTTCGATTTGTACGAAATTACAGATGGGTGAGAGCAGTGACAGAAGTGCGTGTGCATCTAACTGTGTGTGCTTTTTTGTTTTTCTTCCCCCCAGTCAAAATGTAAGATGTTGCCTCGTGGCTCAGCCGTATCAATGCTGAGGTCCTTGTTTCAGGACGTCCATGTACAGGTGAGGCTCACGTTTCACGGTTAAATACAGTGACAACTGATCAACCGGAATGAACAGTAAATGAATGGGCTTACTGTTTGTAACTGACCCTTTCCTTGTTGTTATAAAGCACAACCACAAAGTATTTTTGCCTGATCTCATGCTGCAATCTGCCCTCTTTAGTCCTGATATTCACAAACCCCCACTCACGTGGTATTTGACCCTCTGCTTTTACTGAATACCCGTATGTTCTGGACATAAAACTGACGCATCGGAAATGTTGTCAGTACGGCTTGCTGGAATTGGCTCATACTGTATGATCTGTTGTTTTTGTCCTACAGTCACTGATGCTTGCAGAGAGAGCGTGCGCCTACAACATACTCATCAACCTCATGGAAACCAGAGAGGCTGGTAAGAGATAACGGGCAAGTCTGGGTATGATTCATAGGAGCTTGAGTAATGGAGTGATACAGCTCTGCTAAAGGGAACTGGAGGGTTCCGAGTTAAACATACCGTTAATTTGGAACAATAGATAGGAAGCTGTGAAAGTCGGAAGTCTCAGCAGTTGGTTCTGTGATCGCAGTATCCCACACACTGTCCCACCTTCCGCTATGTTGGGCAGATGAATGATTTAGCATGGTTTACACAGACAGGATTTGTTACCTGAAGCAGTCATGAAAGTATTGTCACTCTGTGCTTAAAATCCCAACACCCCCCCCACAGTCGCATCATGTTTGAATCACTTTCCCAGACACTAGATGCACAAGATGTTCCAGTAAAATATTTCTTTTGTTCTTGTGAAACTTGGTCTCTTTTTCCCAGGCGTAAGATGTTTCCAGTCAAACATTTCTGCATTTTGTTCGTTCTGTTTTGCGCTCTCCACAAGGCCGCCAGGCTCATGGAGAGATAAGAAGAAGTTAGCTTGCATCGTCTAGTACATAGACTGTGTTCGGGTATAATATGAGATGCCCTGAAACTGTACACTCTGACACGGGTGCTCTGTGTTGAAGTCTTGCTCTCTCTTGTACGAGAACTATTCAATAAACCTTCCTGAGTGTTTTTCACCTTAACAGGGCTTTTTCCACCACAGTTGGGTAAATTTGGTCCGTGGTGGTGTTTCCCATGTAAAAAGGATTTCAGTAACGTTCAAACATTACGTGATGCGCTAAAAAAAGTCTTCTTTCAACAGAGCTGAAGGGATTGGGGGCCGACTTTGTGTTCGGTTTTGTCCAATCAATGGACGGAGAGAGGGATCCTCGCAACCTCCTGTTAGCTTTCCAGATTGCCAAAAACATCATTCTCAGGGGGTACGATCTAGGTGAGAACATGCGTAGCATCCTCTTCTTGCCGTCTGTGTCACTCTTTTAAAGTGGTTATGAAACTGTTTTCCTCTCTGCTGTCTCAGGTAAATTCACAGAGGAGCTGTTTGAAGTCACTTCCTGCTATTTCCCCATCGACTTCACTCCAGTAAGTTCCCTCAGATGGTTCAAACTTGTTGCTGATGAAAGCAGATGCAGCTTCCCCGCCTCAGCGTGCCGTTCACACGTCACGGCTCTCTGGAGCAAAACCGAGAACTACTTTTTCGTGATGTGAACATTCTTTCAACGAATTACGCCCAAACAAGTCTTTGAGGTTAGATGTGGTGGAAGATAGCACTTCACCACGTAAACTGATCACAGTTCAAATCGAGCACGTAGAGTACTATTAGAGTTCATTTACATGCTTTAAACTGGTGCTAAGGACTCCTCTGAAAACCCAGAAACTGCTGTTGTTCTCTTGTTGGTTTGTGGAGCATTCTGTGTTTAAATCTTGTACCCGTTTCCTCTCCACTCTTCAAGCCTCCCAACGACCCCCACGGCATCACTAAAGAGGAGCTCATTCAGGAACTGAGGGCCGTCCTCACCGGGACTCCAAAGTTTGCTGAGGTAGGACAATACAGCCCCAGCTGTAGAGAGAAGAGTGTAAAGTGTGAAAGCAAATGAAAGCAGACCGCAACGATTCGCAGGTCTTGAAAATGAAATTGATTAACAAGAGGCGACAGGAATCCATCAACTTCAAGATGAGCTAATATTTATCCCGAGGTAGTAAAATGTCCCAGTTTCAACATTTTCAACCTTTTTTGGAAATGAGGTCGTATCATTTTAGATGAACGTTACGAGATTTTGTTGCAGTTTTGAGACTCGGCTATTAGGGTTTAAAAAAAAAAAAAAAAGGGTTTCTGTGTCAGTCTTTTCACGCGCTCTTCTTTAACACAGTTCCTGTTGCCGCTCATCATCGAGAAGCTGGACTCGGACGTTCAGAGTGCGAAGCTGGACTCGCTGCAGACTCTGGTGAGAAACTGCCCCTCGAACAGCTGACAGGAACTGGGAACATTCTCAGTAGATTTCTCAGCTGGCGTATGACCTGTGTTTCAGGCCGCTTGTGTGACGCAGTACGAGCACAAAGACTTGGCTGAATTCCTGGAGGGACTGTGGGTGTCGCTGCGCAGAGAGGTTTGCTTGAAATAGATTTATCTGAGCAGAAATGGTGCACATGTGTGTGTCTCCGCTCTCTTAGAGTGCTTAGCGTCGGCACACTATTCGTCTTCTTTAGCTGTCACTTTTTCTCGATCGGTGTCATCTCACTGAAGTCGGGCGCTTTTGTTGCTTCACTGCAGGTGTTTCAGACAACCAGCGAGAAGATTGAGTGCGCAGCCCTCGCTGCTCTTACCGCACTCACTTCCTGTCTGTCTCGCTCGGTCCTCAACTCTGACTCTGAAGACTCCCTCAGCACCTTCCTGGGTCTCGTTCTGAAAGGTGAGCTGCAGCTGTGTGACAGAAAAAGGGCATTTGATGTAGAAAGCTGTCGAACCTGTCAGCGAGGGAGGACTGAGAAGACCAGCCGGAGTGTCAAGTTTCTCCAGACCTCATTTTGGGGAGAAAAGATAAATAAATCTTTACACCTCAAGAAATTTAAGCAACTGCTTTTTGACAGGATGGCATGTTAACAGTCTAACATGTTACCCTCAGATGATGGATTGTTTCCTGCTGTTTGAGTTTTTATAGGCGCTCAGTTTCTGATCATTTGCATATGACATGAAATCTCACATTCTTAACTGTAATTAATGGTAATATCTACTCCTGCTCTCATATGCAATGGTGTGACATGTCCAGTGGGCTCTCTATTATTTTTTTTTAATTGAAAAATTCATTCCAGACTGCAAGCATCACCTGTGTGAGCCCGACTTGAAGCTGGTATGGCCCAGTGCCAAGCTCCTCCAGGCCTCCTGCAGCGCCTCCAACAGGGCGAACCACATCATAACAGCCGCCGTCATGCCCTCTGTCATCGAGCAGTACAACAACAGAACACAGGTAAGACAGACGGCTGACAGCCTGATGTTGCTTCAGCTCAGAAAGAGCGGGTTCTGTAGGGAGAGTGGATTATTTTTATTTTTTTTTCATAAAAGTAAACTCAGGGTTTTGATGTCATGATACTTGATTCTCCCTCTCTGTGAGTAGTGCTCCCACAGACGGACGCTGCTGGAGGTGGTGCAGAGATTCATCCAGTCGGTAAAAACCTGCCAGCCTTTAGATAACGGTGAGTGCTGCATTCACTGCTGCTCTGCTTCAGAGCCTCTGATCCAGCTCCAGAGCCTCTGATCCAGCTCCAGACTGGTTCTGTTTGAGATTCTGTGTGTTTTTTTTTTAATGCTGTAACAGTGTTTCGGTGCTGTGTGAAAACACAGAACAGCCTTTCCTGAATTTACGAAACAAGCCTCGGGTCAGAGCTCGTCTGTTTCTCATTTCTGTGTTTCTCCTTCTCTTTCAGTAGATGAGAGTGTGTTTTCGGCCTACAGAGCAGCTCTGTGCAGCATGGTGTTTTCAGCTCTTTCTGAAAGTAACTCCGGTCTGCAGATCACTGCCACCTCTGTGCTCACCTTACTGGCACAGCAAGCAGGTGAGAGGCAGCTAACTCTATTTACAGCTAGTCTTGTCTGAAATATTACAACTGCCATAACTGTCCTCTCCCTGTTACTCAGGTCTGCTGCTAGACTCTGATATCGAGCTCGCTATAGATCACCTGATCAGACTTTTACTGACTGACGAGGATGAGAGAGTAAGGTGAGCTCAGGCTGGACACACCAGCATCTGTCCTTCTCTTATCAGCTGAATTGATTATAAATGTTCTCTCTAATGTCTTCGTCCTGTTTCTGGCTCCAGTGTTGCTGTGGTGGAGTGTGCCGGAGCTTTAGCACAGCTGCATCCAGCAGCCTTCATCGCTAAACTGATCCCAAGATTAAAGCAGGAGATGTTTTCTGGTGAGCGCGTGCAAACACTGCTCAGATGCTAACAGCTGCAGACCTTTTTCTGCATGTTCCTGAATGTACTGTTTCCTCTCCTCTGTTCAAGACCACAGAGAAGCTCCGAAGCTAAATTCCCAGCATGCAGTGCGTCAGAGGTGTTTGTCTGCTCTGGCTGCAGTGTCCACTCAACCCAGCGTTGTTCAGGAGTGCACGCCTGTCATCCTGGAGGTCCTCAGTTCAGCACACGCAGGTAATCTGTCTGGAAAAAGGCTTTTCTGGCTTCAGGTGGAGTCACATTCCAACATTCTAAAGTTTCAGCTTGTTCCCAGCTGTTGGTCGAGTAGGATAATGAACCGTATACAGTAACATTCGCCGTCAAATTTCAAGAAGAACATCGACCAAACTCATCTCAGATGAATGACGCAGCAGCATGGTGTTCATTTCAGGCAGCGGTAGTTTTTCTGTGGATGAGGTGGTGCTGGCGTGCCGCAGCCTTCAGAGGATAGCAGAGCGGGTGGAGGACACCGAGGAGACGGGACGGTGTTTCCACGAGGTCATCATCCCGCGCCTGCTGTCTCTGGCCCTCCAGGCAGCTTTGCAGGGTGAGCAGTTGAACTGGTGGAGTTCTGCTCCTTCTCTGTAAACCTGTAATTCAGTCTCAGACTGAACCCAAATGTGCTTTTTTTTTTAAAGTAGCACTTCCTGTGTGTGTGTTTTTGCAGAGGACTCTCCATCTGGTCATCGCAGTCCTCTGACCGAGGAGCTGGTCCTGTCTGCCATGGTTCCCGTCATCAGTACTTCCTGCTCTCGGCTGCAGCCCACGTCAGTGCAAACCTTCACTGGTTCATGTCTTGCTTTGCTCTTTTTCTTCGAGGACTCATTGACACATTAATCTGCCTCCACTGTAAACCTCTTTGCTCTGAACTTGTCTGAACCCGTATGAGCAGCTCTAACCTGCCGTTTTCACCACCCGGCAGATCTGACTGTGCTATATTCTATTTCCGCTGGGTTTTGCAGGTTGCTGTTTGTTTTTTTAAGTCATTCTTTCTGATTTGTTGGTACAGTGCACACAACAGAGCGCTGTTTCCACGAGCTGTGTGTGGTTTCCTCTCTGACTGTTTCATGTCATCAGGTTGGCAGGACAGACGGCGTCGAGGGCTGTCTCTCTCTTCCTGGACGGTGACGTCTCTTTTTTACCCGACAACTCCTTCCCCTCACACATGCAGCTGCTCAAGGTGTGTTTTGTGTGCCTTTGCATGTGAACAGATCGACATTATTTCTATAAATTCCTGAAAAGATACTCTTTGAGTTCTCATTTGTTGTTGTCAGCAAATCAGTCTCTCTGACTGGAAGTGTCTGACTCTTTATCACGATCACCTTATTTGAATACTGAGCTGCGTGCCATTTTCTCCCGAAGCAGCAGAGGGACTCGTGGAGCCGGTCTCAGTTGGTGTGTCTCCTCGCTGGCTGTGTGTGTTCCTTACCTCGCGGCGTGAGTCTCAACTCAAACACCTCACCGTGATTTCACTTGAAATCTCGAGAAGTTTGAAGCATCTGAAGCTGCTGTTTTCCTGTCGTCCAGGTGGAAGTGCCCCAGGTAGACCAGCTGCTGTCACAGCTGGAGGAGATGAGCTGCACCTGCAGCCACCCGCTGTCCTACACGTCTGCGGCAAAGTGCTTCGCCGGCCTGGTCAACAAGAGGCCTCAGGGTCCGTTTCTGTGTCTGAACTCCTGTCAGAGCTCAGCTTTTGTCTCGAAGCTGAGAGAAGCACCTGGCGAGTTTAAAAACTGATGTTGTTGGTTTCTTCTTCTTCAGGTGAGGCTCTCGACAGCTTAATTCAAAGGACAATGAAGAGGGTGTGCGGCGAGCTGGACTGTACTGCCTCTGCTGTGCGCACTCAGGCTTTTACACTACTGATTTGGGTAAGAATGCCACTGTTCCTGCATCTTTCCTGCTCATTTTGAATTGTGACTACAGACAGAGATGTAACAGCTTGACGTGTTCAGAGGGTGCATGTTCACTAAAGTTGTTCCCATCTCCAGGTTGCCAAAGCTCTGCTCCTGCGATACCACCCCCTGTTCACAGCGCTGACTGACAAGGTAAGAACACAGAGCAACATCAAGCGGATCTTCTGCTTTGTGCCGCGTTAAGTCACATTTTGGCCCCCGCTGTGCGCCGTTCAGCTCTTCTCTCTGCTCGATGACGTCCATCTGGGTCCAGTGGCAGCGGACAGCTTCTTGCTGCTGATGAGCGACTCTGCCGACGTCCTGAACCGCAGCTGCCACGCTGACGTTCGCATCATGTACCGCCAGCGCTTCTTCAGCGAGAACTCGGCCAAGCTGGTCCAGGGCTTCAACGCCGCGCCGCAAGGTGAGGAGAGAGACTCGCCGTTTTATTCATCTGGTTGTTATCCTCCTGAAAAGTCTCATTGTCTGAATCCCTTTGTTGTCCAACAGAGAAAAAGCCCAACTACCTGAAGGCTCTGTCTAACATCGTAAATAAGCTGCCAAAGCAGGTTCAAGTCACTGAGCTTCCAGCAGTAAGTTTGAGGCATCGTCTCTGCAGAAGTGGCCGACTCGCTCGTGCCAGTGCGCTTTGGAAAATGAGCTGGGATTTTTTTTGTGTTTCTCTGCATTGCAGTTACTTTCTCTGCTGCTGGAGGCCTTGACGTGTCCCGATCAGGCCGTGCAGCTGTCCACTCTGTGCTGTCTGGAGCCCGTCCTCGTCAGCCCGCCACAGGTTCTCATCCAGCAGCTGGAGGCGTTGGTCAACAGGCTGCTGGCCCTCATCTGTAGTCCAGCCATGGTCAGTGCTGTTCCAAAACATGCTCGTTCTGGGGCGAAGTGGGTTACACATATGGCCACGAGAAGAAGTCAGTGTTTCTTATGTTTGTTTCTTTCAAAGAATGTACGGATTGCCTCGATACGGTGCGTCCACACCATCTCCCGTTTCCCCGCACACGAGGTACGACTCCAAATGTTTTTATTGCTGTCGAATTGTTAAACCTTTCGATAAGAGAAGAAAAATGAATTAGATCATTTGGCGCCGGACTGAACGTTTGGCACGTGTGCGATTCAGGTCTTACCGTTTCGAGCGCGGGTGCTGCGAGCGTTGGCTCCGCCTCTGGACGACAAGAAGAGGCTGGTGAGGACAGAAGCCGTTCAGGCTAGAGGAGAGTGGTGAGGATCAGCTAACATCTGTGGTGATTTTTTTTCACATTGGATTTCGTGTTTTATCCAACCCGCTGCTCAACACGGTGTCTCTGCCCTTAATTTCCTCGCAGGTTCCTCTTAGGAAGCCCTGGGGGAAGGTGATCTTCCACCTCAGATGCAACCAAACTCAGAAGCAATCCCAGGACCAAGTATCAGAGCTGCACATCCCTGCTCCACAGCTCCCCGTCTTACCACCACCCTTCCTCATCTTCTTCCTCTTTATGCAGAAATGTTTTTGCTCCAACTCTCTGTACTCACTTGAAGCCACGATAAAGGTTAAGGAACCGATCGGCCGACTCGTGGATCCGACTGCGGAGTGTAGTCTGAGTTAGATGAATGAAACGGCTGCTTTGTTCATATGCGATTGGACGTTTTACATCTCAAATCAGTGGAGTTCAGCGCCGATGGCCACAGCTCCTACAGGACTGGCTTTGCAACCAGACACGAGTTTTGAGCTCCACACGGCTAATTAACAAGTCATTTCATACGTACTCACTTTATGCGAGTATTGATCAGCTTTTGGCCTTTTTCCTGCTCAAAGCTTTTAGCATAGCAGCATTTAAAAAAAAGAAACTGAGCTTCCTGTTAATATAGAACACACCATTGACATGTTTTTCTCCTCTTTTCTACATATTTGAACAAATCTGGATCTGGAGTGAACAAACAAGTCATGGAAAACATTTTGGTCCATGTCACAGAGAAGCCCAAAGGTTTCCTTACCTCAAGCCGATGTGTTTTTTTATCAACAAATAAAAGTACTAATAGTACAGCTTTGTTGTTCTGAGATGAAAGTGTTGAGGCGCCGTCAGACATTTTCAGAGTTTGGGCCGGGATCTCCAGCAGATGAGAGCAGCACTGAATCCAGCACGACACCGTGAGCCTTTAACCTCGTCACCTCATGAATGTTTAACCGCAGCAAAGTCGCAGCAGCAGCCGCTCGAGCTGTTTAATGGAAGAAAGAAGCGTCATCTGTCCCCCGTTCGCTCACAGGGTGACGGTTTTGAGCACCTCTATATGAATCCACTGGAAAATAGTGAAATATTACAATTAATTTTTACACAATAAATGTCTGTATTTTGGTTAATGGACGGCATCTAAGTTATGTCAAACATTTGCTTTTAGTCTGTCAATATTTGAAGAAACCAATGAGACTGAATATCAGTGTTTAATTTCAGCGAGGCAGGTCGACTCATCATCTTATGCCAAGGAAACAGACGATATTTAATAAGTCTAACTTAAGATGTCATTAAAACTTCTTTGTAATTTACCCCAAAAGCTTCTTTGTTGTTATTTTATTAGACATTGTCACTTAAAAATGGAGACATTTTTTAAACCAGAAGTATCGAAAAACGTGTTTTTATTAAAAAGAGCAAAAAAAAAGACCATTGAAAGAGGAGCGCAGCTCCGGTTGGTTACGCATCACATCATAGCTGTGCATCTCGTTTCTATGGCAACTACAAATCCAGCTTGCCCATCACAAAGTCACATCAGCTGATGTGAGCTTTGTTGTGAAAAATCCGACGGGGTTTAAAAGTAACGAGTTTTCTTTGATTCGCTTCTTTAAATTGGCTCAGATAACAGCCTGAAACCAAAACAAGGCACACGACACCTAAATTACTAGTTTACAACAAAGAAACAGTAAAAAGTGAGAATCGGGTGGATTCTGTTCCACTTTCCCTTCAACTGGAACAGATCCGTGTCAGTCTTCTTTTTTTTTTCCTCCTTTGGCACCAGAACGTCGCATCAGAGAGGCTCAGTCCCATCGGCTCGCATGTAAACACGCTGAGTTGTTGACAAAAAATGACAGGACATTAATCATAAAATCAAAAAGTTCAAACCCTAACCCCAAATGTTTTCAGCAGGATTTGCCTCCCGCACGTCACAGTTCACACAGAACTAACAAACGTGTACGATCAGAACTGAACCATTTGAATGACCAGAGTCTGAGAGTCTCAGCTGTTCGTGGCGCTGCTATAAATATTAATGAATCGTACACGCTACGTTACACCAGTGAAAAAGTGACATCATCCACCTCGACTCCCTTACAGTGCCAATCAAGAGAGCACGCAATGGAAATAAAGGTTAGAAAGAAATGTTTCGGAAGGAGGAAAATGCCAAGTATACAGGAAGCTGTAATCATGTCTGAAAATGCAACACAGAGTACCTGCAGAATGCCATCACTCCCACACAACCAAATCCTTCTGAAATCTCTCCAGCTAACACGCTGGCGTGGCTCTGTTGTGTTGGGTGACAAACGTGCACACAGCTCTTGGTCATGTCTTTAGTTGGGGATCAGCGAGATGTCGGGGCTGTGCGAAGGTGCTGACCAGCAGCACCAGTTCATCAGTTTGCTCAACAGCAGTTCAGGCAAACTGTACAAGGCCGGCAGGTGTAAATGCTGGGAAGTAACTTGCTCCTCGATGAATCTCTTCCATTTGGTTCCTGCCAATGCAAATAGCAACACAGACAAAGGCTCTTCGGTTTTTGCGACTTCACAGATTTCTTTTTCCGTGATTTCAGCACAAGAGCTCAGAAGTGAGCGACCCGTCATCGCTCATCCCTACATATGTAGTGTAAGTGTTGGTTTGATATGTCAAATGATAAAGAAACGCCTGAAAGTCAGATGGAGATGGGGTCTCTCCTGATGAAGGTGAAGTCCCACATGATGCCGTCTCCGATGGGAGGATGGCTGGAGGGTAAGAGGACCCGCGTGAGCCAGTGGCTGAGGAAAAGGAGAATAAATGAGATGAAATGTGGCTGGAGGTGTTTAAAAACGGTAAATACACATGGTGTGAGCTTGTGTGACCTCCAGCCTGTGCTACTGCAGGTTAAACGAGTTTCACTGATGTTCAACAGTTATTTTTTTTAGCCCGTTAAATCAAATTGTGTCCTTTTTTTTTCCCTCTGGAGAGTTCTACGTGTTCTACAAGTCCCCTTCTATCCAGCCAAAGGTGCTCCAAACAGTTAAGTGGAAAAAAAAAAACTAAATAACTAAAACTAAATAAAAATAAAAAAGATCTGAAGGGGCCACCAAACTCACCCCCTGGTCTCCACGCCAAACATCAGCTTCCAGTTGTCTATTCTGCCGTGATGGAACGGGTTCCTGAACACCTACAGAGGAAGAGAACAAACATTTCTTCTCTTCTGTGTTCTGGATCCTGTGGGTATGTAGGCACCAGAAGGCCAGAAATATACAGCAATCAGTTCACATACTTTGCCCCTCTCCCTCAGTCTTCTGGCTTCTTTGTGGTTGATGTGGCGCTCCACGCTGGTCTCTCCTCTGGTGATGAGCAGGGCGTGCCACAGTGTGAGTCCTCCCAGAGCTACTGCGACTGAGCTGAAGAAGGAAACAGCGCCCCATTACAACCCGAGCTGCCTGTGCGATGTCATCAGCGTTTCTCTTTTGCTTACCTGGTCAGGACCCAGAGGAAGATGACACTTTTATGAGCAGTGCTTTCTCTTAAGCTGTAGTCTGGTGGAGGGGTCTGATAGTAAGTCTGAAACAGACAGGAAAGGCGGCCCCTCAGTATAGGCGTGTCATGGAGTCAACATTCTTGATCCTGACGATAACCTTTGGACAGACGTCTTCCGATTTCAAAGCCTAATTTCTTCTCAGAGCCTAAAGTTGTTCACTTTCCTCACTTTGAAGATCTTAAATTCCCTTCAGCCAAACTGAGGATTAAAGCACCATTAACTACGACTAAACAAACCTCGAGAAAAGAGCTAACAAATCCAGTTACAGTGTGTCCGAGCTGAACTGGAACATTAACAGTCTTGTGAAAAGGAAAGAACCCCCAATTCTAAGGTTTGACGACATCATCTGGTTCTCACCAGGTCTTAAAATTAGCTTGTTGGGCGAGAGGCGGGGCACACACCCTGCTGGACGGGTCGGCAGTCCGTCACAGGGTTGTCCACACACAGGCAAACCAAACCATAGGAAAGGCAACAGCCTCACCTCTACAGCGTCGTAAGCCTCCAGAAACAAGTTCCTGCTGCTGATGCTGCAGTAAACGCAGCCCAGGGTCATGTAGAGGCAGAAGGAGAAGAAGTAGCGATGGTTGAAGTGACCCACACAGTTGTTGAGCCAGGCTGGGGGAAAAAACGCTCAGTTAAGAATGAAAAACAACGGAAAGGAGCAAACTAACAGCATTTTTTTGGGTTTTTTTTCGTGTGCTGCTGGTTAGAAGGATACGGCAGTGGTGATCCATCTTCAGAACACACCTGTAACAGCAAAGAAAAGGCGGTGCTATGACTGACTGAAAGGACAGCCATGTGACTTCATTTGCCAGCTGTCTACGGTTTTATTACTGGATGAGCTCACGTGTTGCAGATGCTACAGTGGTGCGTCCTCGGTGGTTTTGGAGTGATGCATTTCTTACAGATGGAGACGGAGGGAGTGTTAAGTTTGTCCTAGAATAAAAAAAAAAGACACAAAAGAGAGAGACAGCATTATGGTCTCACTTGCTCTTTTATCTCGAATTAAAAAGTTATCGAGCTGGAGCTTCCATCTACCGGTTAATGTAGCTTTTAAACATTTTAAACATATAAACATCGTAAAAACGAAGTAACGTGGACTTTGGTACCTTGGGCGGGTGTCCTGGGGAGGTGGTGGTGGCCTTGTAGTAATGAAAGACCACCATCACAAGAAGCCAGTGGCCGCAGCAGAGGTGCCAGACGATCCAGTGCGCGGGGTAGGTGCTGACGATCACGGGTATGACGAACAGGTAGATGATGACCACCACCGAGGTCGTCAGCAGGACGACCAGACAGACAAACACCTGAAGGGAAAAAAAGGAGCGTGGGGTACAGAAAATGCAATGCGGGAAATAATCATTTGATCCCCGGCTGAATTTGTACGTTTGGAAGAAAAAGTGCCCCAAAGCATAATGTTTCCACCTCCGTGCTTGACTGTGGGGACTTTGGTCTTTGGGTCATAATCAGCATTCTGCTTCCTCCAGACACGACGGGTCGAGTTGATGCCACAGAGGTCTATTATCATCTGACCACATCACTTTCTCCCAAGCCTTCTCTGCATTATTTAGATGTTCACAGGCAAACTAAGACAGGCCTGTACCTGTGCCTTCTTGGACGGGGGGGGGGGACCTTGCGACCGCTGCTAGATTTCAATCAGTGGTGTTGGTGACTGTGCTCCCAAACTGTCTTCAGATCATTAACAAGCTCCTTCAGGGTAGTTCTGGGCTGACCCCCCACCTTTCTCATGATTCATCCTCACCCAAGGGTAGGTGTGGACAGGTGTGCTTTATAAACATAATAAGTTGAGCTCAGGAGTATCTGTGGAAGCCAGAATGGCTGGGTTGAAGGGGGTCAAATACTCAATGACATGACATGCAAATCATTTTGTAAGTTTTATGCTGACTTTCTGGTTGATGTTCCGTCTCTCCATAAAAATTAAAAGACTGATCATTTATTTTTAAGTGAGCAAACGTACAACCTCAGCAGGAGATCCAATAACCCCCCCCACTGTAAGTGGCATTGTAGAGATGAATAAGAGACGAGAGCTTACCACTCCAAACCAGCGGGTCACATTGTCCACAATCCAGTAGACGGGTTCAAATGCGCAGTCCAGCAGAGTGTCCGAGTTGGTGAGGCTGTTGTAATACAGCGAGCGGAGCAGCAGCTTGCTGTAGCTCCACAGCTCCGACAACCTGCTGCTGATCCACGGTTTGCTCCCCCCGCCTCGGCCTCCTCTCGGCTGGCAGCACAGCCGGCACCAGCGCAGCGCCAGTCGCATGGCCCGGGAGAGCTGCCACCTCCAGCTGCTGCCCATACGCATCCCAACGCCGCCTCCCCTCCTAAACACTCTGCCTTCCAGGCACACACACACACACAGACACAGAGACCAGCAGTTAGAAACACAGGCCGCGTAAAACAGCAGCTCCTCGTAACGCAGCCTGATGGCGGCTGAATTTTCCACCGCCATCTCCTTCAGGAGAAGTCAGGGCACTGAGAGGGCAACCGGCAGGAGGACGAGTGAGCAGACAAGAGAAGGGGAAAGGCTTCTAGAAAGAGCTCTCTTTCCTAGAAAAAACTGTAGTCGTTCAAGCACTGTGACAGCATCCCCCTCTGAGACATCTGTCCCTCGAAGCCAATGAGGACCGGGGCTATCAGGTAATGAGTTATACCCATCAGACCCCACAAAACAACTTCTCCTCTTAATAATTCAAAGCAAATCCAGACCTGCAGGCCAAAAAGCTCCAAGAAATTAGGAGTGGAGATGCAGAGTGGTAACCTTGTACGAGGGAGATGCAAAAGAAGGAATGCCTTAAGGAGGAAATAAAGTGGCAACCTGATCCTGGGGCATCATTCATGAAACTGAGTATTGGTTACTCTGATAAGACTTGTTTAGGTTCTCTGAAATTGGATTACATTAATAATGAGAGGTGCTAGGCAGAGACCTTTATTGGAGAGAGCTAACTAAGTCCACTAACTCCTCATCGTGCTCTGTAACTGTGATGAGCCGAGGTCAATGGAGCCTACGTTTTCAACGTTCTGCAGCCACGATAGAAGGCTGCGACTGAAACGACACAGAAAATATCACCCATACGGCACCTGTTGAGTTTCACATGGAACTAGTTTTCCACCGGCCACCATCATTAATAAGTCATCTAGAGATAAGACATTAGTAGAATTGCTCGACATGCATATTAAGGGGGGGGGGGGGGGTGGTGGTGGAAGGCATAAAATGCGTGCAACGTCACACATATTGTTGATTTACGATCAAACATTTACACCGTTAAAGGAGACGCAGTTTGCTCTTTTTTCACAAGCTGAAAGGATTCAACGTGCGCTTACTGGAACGTCTCTGACACATTTTGGTTAAAAAAAACAAACACAACAGCTCGTTTTAAGGGGAGCTACACCTGTACAAAGAAAGCTTCCAGGGTCTACTTCCGGCTGGGGAAGAAGACAGCCTATTGGAGTCGCACCATGATTTGTGCAAAGAATGCCAATAAGAAGTCGGATTGCCTTGTCAGGAGATAAAACATTAAAGAGCATTATTAGTGCTCAGAATCCAGAAAAAGCAGAAAAGCAGCTTGTCTGGTGTGGGCCAAATGAATGGATCAGTCGCCACAGCGGCTGCATTTCTACCTTGGTTTGGTTTATTCTCGCGTACAAACACAAACTTTACAGCCAGCAGAAATGTTCCGCTTATACCACAAGAAATGGTCTGCTGTGGTCACCGCTTCAATGTGTCTGAGTACGAGAGAGGCGGTGCTAAAAGAGGGTCCTGATCAGTCAAAATATGAAGAAGACGGTGTCCTTTGTTGCTGATCCAGATCAATAGACACACTGGATATTGGCAACAGTTTATTTCTCTTTCTCCCGAAACACAAGCTGGTATGTGCGCCTTGTTACGAAAGCTGCAAAGCTGAAAACTAAGAAAGCACTCCTGCTAGATGGATCACAACGAGTCGGAACAACATCTCTGCAGTTAAAAGAATCTAAACAGTCCAGCACAGGCTGCAGTGAATCTGTAGTTCATCTTTTTCTGGGGAGAAGAAGAAAACAGGTATGGAGTATGGACAGGTATGGCTCCAGTATGGAGCCTTGAGGAACTCCACATGTTAGCAGGGTTACAAAATATTTGTGTATATGACAGTGCCTTCAACAACTAATTAAAGTAAATAAAGTAAGTGGATTTACTCAACTGTCACCTTTAGGATTTCGACTGTCAGCCTGTCTATCACTTGGCTCTGACAATCTTACACAGCATACGTGCAACTGTTGGAAGGCTGAACGAAGACTTTTGTTGACATCCTTCAACCCATTTCAACCAAGTTTCCTCAGAAACACAATCATTTCCACAGATTTGCATAAATAGTGTATTTTCCCCGTTTTTAGGCCATATTTCAGTCAAATGACATCTCTAGCTGAAGAAATTGTACACGATATGACATCAATTAGTGAGGGTTTTTTCATGTGACTTTCATCCCCCCCCCCCCCCCCCCGCCTGTGTCACACACCCTGCAATACTGCAGACGTAAAGCATCCTCACACTGTCGATAAGAGTCACAATATCACAGACTCGAGACGAATGAGAGCTAATTGTCACAAATGTCAACAAGAATATATTTTAATCTGTCTGAGTTAGGGTGTCATGAATGAATCGTGTAATACTGGCAACCGACGTAAAAGCACTCCTCCAATCAGCACCATGTCATGCTTTAGCATGAGCTAGCAACCTACTAACTGCCTCCAAGCCTCCAAAGCTCCGGGTTAGTTGTTTTCATAAGAAGCAATAAAACATCACGGGCCAAACTTGACATTGGCTGACTTTACCTAGTCGGGAGAACAGGGAGGACAAGCCGAAGCCCCACGGTCAGGTCATGGTCGGACATAATCATTGAGCCATGAGCTTTGCATTGACTGCGGCAGACCGACAAAGCGGCGAGACTCACGAAGATCGAATATTGTACAGATGTTAAAGAAAGAAAGCTAGCACAGCTCATGTGCCACGGTGGTCGAAAAGTGATAAAACGTTTTTTAATTAGAAGAAATGAATCGCGAAATTTGGCTGTTAGGGTCAAAACTGCTCCAGCAAGATATTAATCCTTCCACAGTTCTTCAAAGCAGACTTCGTGTTAAATTATCTTGTGTTCAAAATGTTATTGCAGTGGCACCTCTTCTATCGTCTTTTCTTCTTTGTGGTGGGACAGTTCCCTAAGGTGTGAAATGTACCCTGGGAAATGTAGTCGTCTTGTGCCAAAGCAGCGCAGTAAAACGCCCCTTATTGTCGCTTTATCGTTGTCACAAGCGCTGATATGATGGCGCATACTTATTAATTTACCGTAGCAGTAAATTTACAGCTATAAAGTTTTAACGACCCGCTTCTTCAAAAACAAAATCGCTTTACCAAGTTGAGACCTAATCAGGAAGTCCACGGGTGTCATGTGATGTAGAAAAATGGCTGCCGTGCAGTGGTAAGATGCTATTTTCTTGTCATGAAAACTCTTAGTTATTCAAATATACTGGTTGTATCAGTACTTTGTTAACGCCGTGCAACGTTGCAGAACGTAAATCCATTGCAAAAAAAAGTGTGTCGCGCGTTTATTTTTAGGTTAGGATCACAAACAGCGTTAACTTTTTGTATGTTGTCAACATAACCAGTGAAAATCAATGTTTTCAAACGTTACTGAGGCTATAGTTTGGTTGCTAGCTTGCAAATTCTGTGAGTATGTCACAGTCCCTCCAGGTGAATCAAAGGTTTCTCAATAAATGCTGTCATACACTGAGATTATCATGTGTAGCAGGTTATAGAAATAAGTGAGGAGAGGTGGCTTTTTAAATCATCAAATAATACCTCTAATTATCACTAACAGCTCTTCATTTTATGCGCAGATGTCAACCTCCGAATGTGTCTTACAAATACAACTAATTAACATGATATTTTTAGCATTTTTCCATGTTTCCAGATGCAATTTGTCACTGCAGAGCACAGTGATTAAAGGCAAATGTTAGCAGTCTGCACCTCAAAGTCATAGTAACTTGCAGTATGGTGCAAGCTTGTATGTATAGCCAGCTCTCATGTCCTGACAGGACTTAATAATCAGAGCATGGTAAGCATGAATTGTAGTAATTGTGAGTGAATGAACAGCGTGTTCTTTTAATTCGCTCTGTCTCCTGACTGTTGTGTGAGCAGGCGTTCCCGTGAGCGCAATTATGACGCAGAGCTACAGAGGTGGCGTCCTGAGGCAGCCGCACTCGACTTTGGAGACTACCATCCCCTCAAACCCATCATGGTATCAGTGTCCTGCACCACTATGAGCTCTGCACACATGCATTTTTTGGAGCAGTTTGAATTCACCAACAACCTGTTGCTTTGAAAATTTGAAGCACAATCTGAAGCCTCATGACATAATTTGCACAATCCAGCCAGTTGTTAATGTTAATGTGATAGTGTTGACCCTTTTCTGTCCGCCCAGGTGACAGATACAAAGACCCGCCGTGGAACCCGCAAAGGCAGCACCTCCTCCTCTTCATCCTCCTCATCTTCAGCTCCCGCAGACCCCCTCAGCTCCATGCTGGACGGGACCGACCCCCTGTCCATGTTTGCCGCGGCTTCGGCCAGCGAACCTCCAGCCATGTCGCACAGCGGCTCCACAGGGGTCAGTTCACATCGCAGACTGTTTGGACAAATGTCAATGCAGGAGCTTCTCTAACGTGGGGGGGAAAAAAAAGGTGGAATTGCTTCGAGCTGACGATGAAGGGAGATGTTGTGCTTTCAGGAGCTCGGGAGGAAGAAGAAAGAGAATGAGGAAGAGGCAGTGGGACCCGACTTTGAACCCTGGTCATCGAAGCGAGGGGAAATCCTAGCCCGGTTCACCACCACCGAGAAACTCTCCATTGTGAGTAACGCTCCAGTGTAGCAACAAAGAGCAACACCTCAAGGTTTTAATAGCACACAAGAGGCAGTTCAGTTACTCTCTTACATAATCAGGGCTTCCACTCTCTAGCAATTCAAACCTTTATAATAATCTTTTGAAAATCTGCAAAAAATAAATGTGAATTTTACACGAACCAGTTTCTATGACTGGTTAAAAGTAAAGGAACTAGGCTGCGTGGTGTTGCTCGAGGGCGGCAGTATAAGCTGCATCGCTGTTGCTTGTAATTCCATAAAACAGATTTTTCTAACCAGAAAGTAGAGCTCTTACCTCGAGAAAAGACAACAAATGCTGTGGTGGATATCCACGAGAGGGATATGCAAAGTTCTAGTTCAGGAATTGGGTTTCATCTCTGGAAAATTTGTTGGGGGAGGGGGGCCTTACAAAGTGATGGTTTGTTAGACTAAAACTTTATTTCCATGTCTTTGTCTTCACAGAATCTTTTCATGGGCTCTGAAAGAGGTAAGACAAAAGCATCATTTTCAACTTTCTTTGATGGCCTACAGTGTTTCTCTGTTCAGTACATTTTCAGATTTAAATACAAATGAGCCCAGCTGCGATACCCCAAGAGATTTGGGCTTCTAGGTAACTTTCACTAAGATCCCAGAACTTATTCATCTCGTCAGGGCTACAACTTGCTCAGGGTCTTTGTTGGAAAAAAGGCCAGTTGAGGTATAATACTGTGCAAAAGCCTTGAGTCAACCCTTTCTTTATATTTTGCCAGACTTTGTAGCTCCCAGCTTGAGAGTTTTTCAAAGTTTTTCTCCAGACATTGGTCTCCTTTTCACGTATTTTCAGTCCAGTCCATGAGCCCCGTTTTAGAGACATAAAGCAGTACTTTCGCACCAACAAGCTGATTACTGCACTGGACTAGAAATCAATGGCAGCGGGTCTTATGGAGGGATGAATCCTCCCCAGAGCCCAGACCCCAACATCACTGAAGCAGTAGATGGAAGTAGAATAGAAATCCAGATGCCACTACATCCTACGGGTCTTATTCCTTTGCATGATCTCTTTTAAAGCAAACGGAAAGTGATTGAAACAAGTATGTTCATTTTTAATTTAAACACTAAAGTGTGTTTATCAATCCTGTCTTCATTAGGAAAAGCTCCTAGTCCAGGCTCATCAGCTGTTTCTGAGAAGGTTCGCACTCGCCTGGAGGAGCTCGATGACCTGGAGGAGGTAGGTTTGTTTACACATGTGCAGTGTGTGCTGCCGTGTCTGCTGACCCATCGCAGTTTGTGTTATCTGGAGTAGGCTTCAGAGTTCTGCTACTTTAAGACATCTTGACTTAAAGAGGTCGCCGGATCCTCTTCATCTGCTTCCTTCCAAGCTTTTGGCATCAGTAATTTCTCCTCTCAGATAAAGGGGTTACGCAGCCGTTAAAGATGTTGTTTGGACCTCGTTGTCTGTGTGTGCTCAGGGTTCCCAGAGAGAGCTGCTGAACCTGTCCCAGCAGGATTATGCCAATCGCATCGAAGAGCTGAACCAGTCCCTGAAGGAGGCGTGGGCCTCCGACCAGAAGGTCAAAGCCCTGAAGATTGTCATCCAGGTAAATCCAAAGGGGCAGAAACACAGATCCTACTCCTCCCTGTAAGAACACCAGCATTGATTTCTGATCCGTGTTGCAGTGCTCCAAGCTTCTGTCCGACACCTCTGTGATCCAGTTCTATCCCAGCAAGTTTGTTCTCATCACAGATATCCTCGACACTTTTGGTGAGGGAAGAAGCCTCGTTGTCCTCAGATCAGTCCCTGTCAAAGAAATGTTTTCCAAGTGTCCTGACAGTGGCTTTGCTCTTTTGTAGGCCGTCTGGTGTTCGATAGAATCTGGACCATGTGTTCAGACCCGAGACCCTTACCAGGTGAGGGAGCCTTACTCATAGTCCTCTGCGCCTGCGAGTGTGCTGGAGTTTCAGCTTGTCTTCACCTTCTGCTGCGACACCGCTTGATCATTTATTTGTTTATTCATTTGTTCGTTGTCACCTCAGACTCTTTCACAGTCGAAGATGTGAACGACACGGCCAAGGAGACGTGCCTCAACTGGTTCTTCAAAATCGCCTCCATCAGAGAGCTGCTGCCCCGGCTGTATCCCTCACCAGCTGTATTTTTTTTTTTTTATATGTATTCTCTAAGAAAAGATACACGGATGGTTTATTTTACAGCCACCGTGTCTGCAGACTGATCTACTTTTACGTTCCATTTATGAAAGCTTTATAAATATTTGTTTTTACAATTAGAGCATAAAGAATGTTCACATTTTGGTCTTTAAAAGAGCCTTTTTCTTTCCTTTTTGCTTCACCTCGACTCCAAGTTAACCTGGTTTTGAAGTTAACAGAAACTTATTGCCCCCGACAGTTATGCGTAGGTTGCATTAAATGAGACTCTTTAACCTCCGAGCGCAGATATGTTGAAGCCGCCATCCTCAAGTGCAACCGTTTCCTCAACAAATCGTGAGTCCGAACAATTTCTCAGTCGGTGTCTCGGTCCTGATTTCTTCTCCCGCGTGATAAAAATGTAGCTGTGTTATTTAAATAAGTCCTGTTTGATTTGTTTTTTCAAATATTTCCCCCTCTTTCTGCCTGTCCAACTTACACAGCGGCATTCAAGAGACTCTCCCTCGCTTGACGGCCATGATCCGAGGGATCGGAGACCCGCTGGTGGCTGCATACGCCAGAGCTTACCTCTGCAGGGTGAGACTCGCACGACTCTCAACATTTATCTGCCTTCTTTTGCTTCCCCTTGGGCTAAATCTGAATTGAATTTTCAACTCCAGGTGGGCATGGAGGTGGCCCCCCACCTGAAAGACAGCCTGAACAGAAACTTCTTCGACCTGCTCGCCACCTTCCGGCAGATCAGCGGAAACAGCATCCAGAAGCAGCTGCTCAAACAGAGGGTGGAGGTGCCCGAGTACCTGACTCTCTACTCTCCGGCCATCAACTGGATCCTGCAGTGCATCGCCTACAGAGCTCCGGAGGTACTTCAGACTCATACAAACTGAAAAAAGAAAGTGGCAAACAGGGGCACACTGGCTGCTGTTTCTGATTTTCATGTCATGCGTGTTTCCACATCAGCCGCTGCTAACGGAGATGATGGAGAGATGCAAGACGATGGCAAACAAGTAAGTGCTTTTAGCAGAAATTCATTTGTTGACTTTTTCTTCCTTCGCCAGATTTCTGATTTGGCTCTTTCTTTTCTTAAATCTCAGATATCGGTGCCCAGTGGCCATTGATTTATTTATTCAGTTACACACACTTTCATGATGGAGTTTGCAGTATAAAGCTTATTATCGCAAATCTTAAACGTTTTGGGGTGCCGGTTAGCTCAGCCTTCAATAAAGGCCACTAGTGTGGAAAAGATCCTTTTGGAAAATAAATTAATAAATAAATGTTTTGTACCCATCACTTTATTTCCGGAGCTCGTCAGATACAGGCGCCCAAAAAGTTTCCCCCTGCTGTTCTTTGACTGTGTTGGACACTTTTGTGGATTACAGGGTGTATATTAAGGGAGCTTTGTGGGTGCGGAGAAAAGAAAGACTCGCCATGTTTCTGTTTCCCACAGTGCCTTGCTCCTGAACTCCGTTATGAGGGCGTTCAAACCGGAGTTTGTAGCAGCCAGAGCCACTGATTTCATCGGCATGATCAAAGACTGCGATGAGTCCGGCTTCCCAAAGGTTAGAGCTCCTCTGTGCTCATAGATCTGTAGTTTTTATGCAGAGGGTCATCTAAGCCGGGCTGAGAGACGAATGAGCGTTTGTCGTCTCGTCTGCAGCATCTGTTGTTCGGATCTCTGGGACGCAGCCTGGCCTGCGCGGATCCGCCGGAGTCCGAGAGGCTGACGATCCTGAACGAAGCCTGGAAGGTCATCACCAAAGTCCGCAGTCCTCAGGTTCTGTAACGCCTGCTTTCACAAAACACTTCTGTTCCACACAAAAAGTTCCAGCTTTTCACTCACCGATTTAATGTATGGGTTCTAGGATTACATCAACTGTGCTGAGATCTGGGTGGAGTTCACCTGCCGGCACTTTACAGTGAGTAAGAAGCAGCTTTTTTATCCATCAGGAGAGGAGAAAAAGAGCCATTTTCCAATTCTTCCTCATGCTTTGAAACGCTTCTTCTCACTCTCAGAAACGCGAGGTCAACACAGTTCTGGCTGACATCATCAAACATATGACCCCCGATCGAGCGTTTGAGGATGCCTACCCTCAGGTTGGCACGATGACTCACGCTGCTGCGGCTTGTCGCTGGTCCGCTTTCCGTCTGCTCAGTAGTGACTGTTCTGTTCTTGCTCTGCTCGCAGCTGCAGTCGGTCATCAGGAAAATCCTCGCCTACTTCCACGACTTCTCCGTCCTCTTCTCCATGGTGAGCGGTTTGAAAAAAAAGTTCCCGGTGAGGCTGGAGACTTTCTCCTGCTTCTCACCTCGGTTTAACGGGTTTTCACCCCTCCCCTCCTCAGGAGCGCTTCCTGCCGTTCCTGGACATGTTCCAGAAGGACAGCGTGAGGGTGGAGGTCTGCAAATCCATCATGGAGGTCTTCATCAAGTAAGAGCCGCTTAGAAGTTTATTTAGTTTTGTCATTGTTTCTTCTTTTGTTAAAGCATGTGCCCTTTTTGTTTGTTTTTCTTCTCTCCTGCAGACACCAGGTGGAGCTCACCAGAGACCCGGTCATCCTCAACGCCATGCTGCATATCTGCAAGACCATGCACGACTCTGTCAAGTAGGTCATTTGTATGCCTGAATGTTATATGTGCCTCTTTGCTGTCCTGCAAAATGTCCTCTTGTTTTTCAGTGTTTTGAGATCTGTTAATATAATAAGGTGACTCGTATCTGTCAGTGACTGCTCTCCTCTTTGTCTTGCAGCGCTCTTACACTTGAGGACGAGAAAAGAGCTTTGGCTCAGCTCATCATCGGCTTCATCCGCATGGTGAGGCGCCTCAGGTTTGCCTGAGCTCTTCTGGATTTTTCCTCAGCTAAAAGGATCTTTAAGAATGGCTCAAATTACGCTTCTCTGTATCTCAAATGTGACTCAGAGAGGACTAAACAGTAGTTTTGGGGGATATGTGTAACTCCAGTTTTATACACTGTTAAGGTGTGTTTGTGAAGTCGACTAAACAGGGTATTCAGCCATGTTAAGCAATATTTTAAACCTCATTAAACCAAAATGTTCAACTCAAATGGCACAGCGGTCTGTGAACTCTTAAGAGAAGAACTGATGAAGGAATCATGGCTTCACATTAAGCTGTTTTTGCAGTTTGCCTTAATTTCAAACTAAAAAAAAAAGCTTACTTAACATTTCACACGTTTTGTCATTGTAATAAATTTTGTTGTTTAAAAGGCTTAAAACTATCTAAAGTCTTTCATATCTTTAGGAAAGCAAGCGTTTGTTGTTATTAAAAATAGCCTGTTAGCTAGATAGGCTAACATCAGTTTGGCTAGCTTAGCTGTGGAATTAATGTTAACATTAGCTTTTTCCTAAAAGTTGCTTCAGCAGAAGTAACAATCTGTGTCAGAGACATTGCTTGGAGTTCTCAAAAGAGGAATTTTGTTCAAGACATTCCCCTAACTGACATTTCCATAGCAGAAAAGCGCAGTTTATGTCCTGTGTAGCAAAATGCAGCTCAGGGCCTCTTAAGGCAGCAGGGTGTTGGATATGGGAACAGTGTGGCTCAAAATATTTATTTATTTTAGGTTTCCTTTGGTCGTGACTTCGAGCAGCAGCTGAGTTTCTGCGTGGAGGCCAGAGCCACCTTCTGTAACCTGGAGCCAGTGCTGGTGCAGCTCATTCATGTCAGTAGAAGTCTGTAGGTTTTAATTTAATGTCAGCACACACACAAACACCATCCTCACGACCAGTATGTTTCCCCTATCTTTGCCAGACTGTGAACCAGCTTGCCATGGAGACCAGGAGGGTGATGAGAGGGAGTCACTCCCGAAAAACTGCTGCTTTTGTCAGAGTCAGTCAACACACACACACACACTCACACACACACAGCCTCTCATCACTCCAGGTCATTCATTTTACATTCTCACCGGAAGCTGAACATGGTCACATGAATTTTTCCATCTGTCCTCTAGGCGTGTGCTGCCTACAGTTTCATCACCATACCGTCTCTCAGCAGCATCTTCAGCCGCCTCAACCTCTACCTGCTGTCTGGTCAGGTTGCTTTGGCCAACCAGTGTCTCTCCCAGGGTAAGCTTATGCTTCATTTTGACTTTCAAGCTCATCATGTGGGCTTTCTCTTAATCTTCTGATTTCTATCAGCCTCCTTCTATTTCTGTCACTTTATTTCCTCCTTATGTCCCGCCATTGTGGCCTTCTGTTTCCATCCCTTACTTAGCCCTCCCTCCTTTATTTCTACTCCATTATTGAGTCTTTTGTGCCTCTCCTGCAGCGGATGCTTTCCTGAAGGCAGCGGTCAGTATTCTTCCTGAAGTTCCTCGCTCCATCAGCGTAGAGGGGAAGCTTCGCTCCTCTGAGAGCTTTCTGATGGACTTCATCAATAACTTCTTGGCCACGTTGCTTGTTGTCCCGGTAACACTTTCAGTTCTCTCTCTCTCAAAATGAGGCTTTTTTTTTTTTAGTGATTTCACATCCGACAGTCCTGTGAAGGGTGCAGATGTGGGCCTACAGGCTGTGTAACAGACCCATTACGTCCCCTTATAGTTTGATAAATCCTTCCGTGTGTTCACAGGACCATCCGGAGCATGGGGTTCTCTACTTGGTTCGCGGTCTGCTCAACATGGTTCAGGATTACACCTGGGAGGACAACAGCGATGCAAAGGTGCGGGTTTACATCAGTGCTTTGCCGCTGCTGGCTGCCATGAGCCAGGAAACCTATCTCTATACCATCCCCAAAGGTAACAACACACACACACAATTTTTCTCAAATTAAGATAAGATTTTGTGTGTATTTTGGTTGAGGCAGTTGTAGAGTGTAGCTGATTTCTGTCTCCTCAACCCAGTGGACTCCAATGAGACGCTATACGGAGGTGACCCCAAGTTTCTATCGGAGATCAACAAGCTGTGCGAGACCCTGATCGGACAGATCCTGGACCATCTGAAGACGCTCGCTCGGGACGAGGTCAGTCATGTGACCATCACGACTCAGTTTTTGTATCACGTGCACAGACCACGACCGGTGGTCATGCACGGCGTTTGGCTGACACAACTTTCCCACTCTTGCAGCACAGCCTGCGCCGCCAAAGCGCTCTGGCCTTCTCCCTCTTCGGTGTCCTGTTGGCTCACGGCGATGTGCGGACCAACAAGCTGAGTCAGCTGACCATCAACCTGTGGAACCTCAGCCACAAACACGGATACTGCGAGACTCGCTTCTCCGTGAGTGCAAAGACTCCTCCAACTGATCTACACACAACTGCTTGAATGATTCCGGTTATTGACTCAAATTAGAGTTTAATTACTGCTTGAATACGTCACATCGTAAGCCTTATTTACTACCAGTCGCACTTCACACTGACTCGTCTTTACCTTGTCGTCTGCTCCAGGTTCGGACTCTGGAGTACATCAAATATCAGGCTCAGCAACCCGACATGACTCACCTGACAGATACGGTCCAGAGACTCGCACTACAGTCCCGCACCTGAACACGAGTTCAAGAAAAACGCTCAAATGATTACGTTTATGTAAATAAAGACTGAAAATAAAGCTCCAAGTAGTTGTTTTAAAGCTTTCTGCATTGAGATGTGAATGGATGATGTAGGCACACAACCTGCAGCATGTTTTACTGCAAAATGTCTCCTTTTACTTTGTCCTGTTCAACTCTGCGAGCTACAGAATGAATCCAGAATAGTTCCTGCTTTCACAAGCGGAGCAACTCCCGAGAGCCAAAAGCCACCCGGGTGTATTAGTCTGCCTATGAGGCATCTGCAGTACGCGTCAGGAAAATAAGAGAGGAGGCCGTTTGATATTCTCAAACTTCTCAGTTGTAGTTTATTTAATGAATTAGTGAACTTTTGAAAAGGCAAAAACACTCCGCTTTAGTTCTGAAAAGGACAAAATCAAAGACAAACAGCAGTGGTGATGTTCACTAACAGACAGACGGCCTTTGGTCACACATTCTGATTAAGCCGACTTTCAGCTGAGCAAAAAAAAAAAAACAAACCCAAACCTATTTCATCAGGTTTCATGTTTCAGCTCCTGACCCACCAATCACACAAACTGCTTGAACAGCAGATAAAAAAAAAACCAAAACCACGCAGGTTGTTTTTGGGTGTCCGAACTCACTCTGCGATCATCCAACGGACCTCGGACCTGTTTATTTAAACGGTTGAATGAGGTGCTGGGATTTTTCTGGGGACCACTGCTGTTAGCGCTTTGATGCTATCAGCTATCAGACGTAGAATCAACACTGTGGTCCTTTCTGGAGCTCCGACAGTTCGCTCGGATACCAATCAACACTCACAACTTGAGGGAAAACTTTGAAATGAACCTGTGACAATTTAATAAATTATTAAAACAGCTAATCATCAGCAGTGGATTTTCTTCAATTATTTGCACTTAAAAAAGAAAGGAAAACGTTTTTAACTAACCTACTGAGTTCTTTCACAATATACTGGTTCATCTGCTGTTTACTTTATGTCTCTGCTAATGTTGGCCATTTGCAGACGAACGCAAATAATTACAAAAAAAGTACACAGATCACTCCACACCAGAAGGCCTGTGGACATTCTCAGTGTCACGGTTTAATAAAAGCCCCGACTGAACTCGACCCCCCCCCCCACACACACACACACTTTCGATAATACGGGGTGCAGTTTGGACATAAAGAAAAGAAACAGCAGATTAACACCTGAACAGATCTGTGTGTCCCTACAAAGAAAAAGAAACTGACGATGTAAGAAAGCCTGTGTTCTGTGGAGGCCCGTTAATTTAACACTGATAAACAGCAGCTGTGCGACTCGTCCGAGGTCATCTTAAGCCATGGCGAGCGCCCCCACCTTACCTGCACCTGCCATGTACACCTCGTCTTAATCACGTCACACCCTGCTGGAGTTTTTAAATGGAAGCCAACGAGCAACGCTTGAGCTCGTCGCTGCGAGGAGGTCCGACCCCGCCGGCTGCAGCAGCTACGTGGGATTCATTAATCAGACTACTGTGGAACATGTAAACAGGGATAGGAGTGGAATGTCCTGTAAGAATGTCCATCCTCCGAATATTGTCTCGATTAGAATAAGGTGACTAGCCAGAGTATTGCTGTGTGTGAACACGTACGGTAGCCACTTTTTAGAATTTGATGCCTTGCAATCATGTCAGAGGAGAAAATAAATAGATTAAAAAAAAAAAAGAAAAAGCCAAATCTGGATCTTTCCCCAATGTTGGGTCGATACGATCGAGCCAGTTCTCTAAAGACAGCTCTTAGTTTGTGGACGTTTGGTGTAAATGAACAGAATTGATTCTACAATCCACACTAAAAGGGTCCAGCTGACATTTGAGGTGCAACATGACATCTGGTGGCAACTTCCACAGAGCGCTGATGCCTTCATGTCCACAGCAATACAGATGAGACGCCGACACACAGCCTTGGCTACGAGTACATTTTAATTAATTTACTACTGACAGAAGAGATTTGTAACGGAATAAGTAGTTGAAAGTGCTCACAGCAGCTACATCGTGGCTCTGATTGAGCTCTGCGAGGCTGTACAACTTAAAAAGTTTGGTAACTGTAGTGAGTCGACTAAACCCTCGTTATCGATGGGTTACACTCGATGCTGTCCCGTCCCCCTCAATCTTGACACTTCAACCATCTCCTTTAAGCAGGTTTCCACAGGAAGCGGACAGTTTGTGGTCTCCTGTTTAAAAACCATACACCTCTAAACAGAAAGTCCCAAACAGCAAAAAAAAAAAAAAAAAAACAAACAAAAAAAGGTGGTTAAGATAAAATAACGCAACAGTTCAACATGGGGAGAGTTCGCAGTTTGGCGCAGTCAGTCCAGGCCGTGCTGATGGGGAAGTTTTTTGGCGGAATGATTCTTGTTCTGATTCTGTACTGGATAGCCGGGATGGTGGGAGTTTAGTCAAACAGCACGCCTCTGAAAATGCAAACCAGCACCTCCCTCTGACCTGTGGAGGAGGGAGGGAGGCGGGCGGGGTGGTCTTCCTCTCTTTTTTTTCCTTTTTCTGTCTTTGTTCGTTCTCCTGGGCTGCAGGGTCAATCTAGTTCTATGGGGCTGCTGTCCTGGGCTTCTTCGGCCCCGTCGTCCTCCTCCCCAGATCCCATCAGGCTGTTCAGCAGGTTTCCTGTCAGGTTAAACAAACCAATCATTATTCTCTCTGAAAATCATTTAAAAAGCACAAAGGTGCTACGGCTACCTTGTTCTCTGATTGTAAGCTACATCGCATCATGCAGTATGCAGCAGGAACAACAGGCTGTTGGTCGTCAGCGGAAGCCTTTGATGTTTGCTTTCAGACATATTTCCATTTAAAGCTGATATTGAGGTTTATCATGAGGATACTGTCTCATTATGCACTGAAGTGGCGACGATAACATTCTAATTCACCCATTTGCATTACAACCACTAATGCAGCAGCAGACTGTTCCACTTGTGCTGCTTTATGAAAGTCAGTATATATCCAAACGATCACCTCAGCCTGCTATGCTTCTCTGTGTAGGATTGTGCTTTACATCAGCTACATCCAACATGAGCCATTTTGGCAACATTCCAGGATCTCTGAGGGTTAAGGGGGGGTGGGAAGCTCCTCTAAGAGACAGGCTTAACTTCATGAGAACTGCTCTTGTTGCACTTGCTCCACTGACAGAAACACTGAAGGGACGGCGATGACACGCCAACACGCGGTCGATGTGTGAAAACCACACTGCGTTTCCTTGAATATAGGCTCTATAAACCACTCCGTAAGCTAATGTTAATGCTAATGTGCAAAACAGAGGTCAACACAGCTGGAACCCTCTGAGACCAGCTTTCTTCTTATTTCTCTATAGTTCTCCAGGCTTCTTGAAGGACATCCCAAAGCTCTTCTCTGTATGTCGGCTGCCTTTTGTTCTGCTCTCTGTCAACATGATCCCACGCTGCTTCAATAATGTTGAGGTCTGGGCTCTGGGGAGGATTCATCAGACAAGAATGTCTGGTTTGCTTGGAAGCAAAATATAAAGAAATGAGGGTTGGCTCAAGACTTTTTCACAGTGCTGTACGTCACCGACATCTTGCTCCGATAGTTATAAGAGCTATAAAAAAAATCCCCCTGTGGTCTCTAAAAGCTCCTTGTTGCTGAATACGCACCCTGCATTAAACATCTAGTTCTCTGATCAGTTTAGGCAGTCTGCTGTCCAGGTTTACGGCTATCAAACGAACAAGCATCGTTCAACTCACCAAGCAGGCCGCCGTACGATGGAGACTGTTTGGGTGGAACGCCAAAGAAAACCTGTCCTATTCTGTCAAGATACTGAAGAGCCAGAGGCGTGTCCAGGGAGAAAGAAAAAGGAGGACAGAAGGATTTACAGTCAAGAACAGTCAATCAGTTCTCCGGCATTATATACAGAAGAGATTACGTTAAAAGATTAGATCATATTTTACCCACCTCATTATACATGGGGTCCCTCTTCAGGGAAGGTTGATATTGCTCACATAACACTGTGAAAACTGTTAATTTACCCCTGAAGAACAAACAACAACAAAAGCACATATCATTACTTTAATCTTTTCCAAATGCAGCGTCTTATCATTTCTAAAGAATCGTGCATAAGTGAGAGCTGTCCTCACCCATCCACTGCCAGCAGCAGAAACCAGATAAAGTTTAGTAGAGGCTGGACGAAGGGAGGGCCCTTCTCTATGGACGGGTGTTTCTCCGTGTATGTGCTGAACACCACCGAAGCGCCGCTTTTGTTCTTTAAGCAGAGGAACCTGGAGGGTGTGAGGGTTGATAGTGGGACAGGACAGAAAGAGAAAGGAGGCGGAGGATGAAGACAAGGTTAGAGAGCGCGGCGGAACAAAAACACAGAGAGCTCAACGATTCTTTGAGGAATACGACATGGTTGGGTTACATGTACCAGACCGCTGCAGGCCCGGGTTTCACAGCTTTAACAACTGCATCGACCCTCTAACCCTTTTCAGCTTTCCCTACGCAATGTAAACTCATATCCTCGTCTGGCAGAGTGGGCGTGGCGGCTCACTTACTGTAGGACGGCCTGCGCCACAAACATGTCGACCTCGCTGCGGAAGCCTCGTGACGCCGAATACTCAACCAACATCTGCGCGCAGCCCTCCCCGTCAGATGAATGCAGGAAGTGATAACGAGACTCGCTGTAGTTTTGCTCTGGAAAAAAAACGTTTTGGGAAACATTGTTTTACTTTGTAGAATTGCGACATGCGCACCAAAATCCACGTGGACGTGAAAACAAGCACCTGGAGCGCACTTGGGCAGTTAAAGGAAAAAAAAAAAATCTACTTCTTTCTTAGGTTTTGGGTGGTAATGGACAGATGTTACTTTAAAAAATAAAACAAAAAACCCAGAGGAATTCTGGGTAAAAAAAAAAAGAACAGGCAGCCGAGAGAGTGAGATAAGCTCCAGCTGCAACAGTACGATAACCGTGATGATGCAAGCCTCCAAAAGCATATTTTTGCCCACCACAAAAATAGCCTGATCACCTGACGGAGAAACGGCAGATCGAGACCAACAGAGATGTGATTTCCAACATCCCCGCAGGCCTCTTTTTTCACCCATAACACACTTTCTGGCTTGTCATAGCAAGAAAAGAGATAACTTCTTTAATTACAAACAACAACATTCCAAATATATAAGACAAAGGAGGGATTTCTGCACCGTTCCATCTTGTTCAGTTTCATTTACGTCACGTTCTTTTGCTCACAGAGAGTGGAGTGATTAGGCGCCTACCTTTCCACAAGGTGACAGCCAGCAGCTGGTGCAGCTTTGGGTGGCCCAACTTGCCGGATCCTCCTGTGGACCATTTTAAGGCTCTGGACACAAAAGCTGCTCTCTCCGGAGAGTTCTGGTCCATCAGACTGAACAGCTTGGCCAAGCTTTCTGCTCCACAAACCACACGCCGGCAAAATAAAGAAAAAACAAAGAGAAGGGATGTAGGAGATGGAAATGTGCACATGTACAAATCGCTCAACGGTGGTTTTACGAGTCCAAGGGTTTACAAGTAGATCAAGCTGATCTTACTGGTCCAAATTATATGTCAGCAGCCTTTAAATCAGCACTGACGGATGACCTTTTATTTGGGATCCTGACTCATTGACACACTTAACATCTTACATCCAGGTTAATAGTACATGTGTGTACATTTCGGGTAGCAAAACCTACAAATTTCCCATCAGACTTGATATGAACTTTGTGGGCAGCAGATACAAAAAAAGCAGTCAATTGTACAATGTATAGTTTGGCACAAGACATTCCTGGTAGCCTTTAAGGGGCATTTACGGTTTGCCACCCACCTAAGATTTCATCTTCCACTTTTGTATCAGACTTCTCCAAAACCTCCAGCACCAGCATGGACAGATCTGCTGCGCTGTTTTGCTGAAAAGTAACATACAACCAAATTCACCCTCTAGCTGCCATTTTCTACAACTACAGTGCTGTATAAATAACCAAAACTATTCTATCAAAGACGAACAAACGGGTGCTGAAATGTGCGAACAAGATCCCCGGGTTGCAAATTTTTTGTTGTTTTTTCACGCTGCATGCATTATTTTAGCCTTATATCCCAAAACAATAAGGCAGCACATTAAGTCTCCCGTCTTAAGCTATTTTCAAACATGACACCACATTTTTCAGACTTAAAAAAAAAAAGCCTAATGCAGCACATACCTGGTTATAGCTGAAAAAGAGCAAAGCCCCATTGTACATCAGCTCTCTGGCCTCGGCATGTTTTGCCTGTGACATGTACCTGATGGAACACAGCAGTGTTAGTATTGCACATAAAATATCACCACCTTTTATTAGTCTACCTTAAAGATTTGGTTCATTGATTCATTCATTCATTCATTCATTGATTTGGTTATGATGTTTTTGTTGAAGACTACAAGCCACCAATGGCATTTAGACACATCCTGTCTGGAACAACAATTAAAAACTAAACAAAAAAAATTCCAAACAATTCCATTTAGCTAAAAGAGCTGGTGGGCGAATGAAAAGAAGGGCTCCAAAATAAATCAATGATGTAGAAAATAGAGCGTTTCTACGTTACACGGTGTTGGGAGCAGGGAGTGAAGAGTTGTTAAACGTTGTGAGACCGCTTCTTGTCAAAATTAAACCCCAACCCACGGCATCAAATCAATTCCGACATGACGTAACTTTGAATATGAATAATGGCGATCAGACGGGTCGTACATCAAGACAAAACAATCAACTAGGCAGGAACGTGTCCAGCCGTCATACTCCACCTCAGAGTTCGATGAAGCAGAATGTAGCTCCTAAGCTACATGCTAACACAGCTGGCCAGCTTCTACCAACAAGTTCAGGTAATGACAGCCGAAACTTAAGGACATATTCAGCCCTTACGTTCAGTTAATTTTAGGGGTAAGCATTCTCTCGAATAAAACTGAGACAGGCTGTTGCTGTCTTCCATTAGCTGCTTAGCTAACACGGCTCTGCTATCATTAGCTTGCTATCAGTGGTGCTGCTAAAAGAAATGCAGCTAGCTTGCAGCCATAGTTTGTCGTCCCGTTAAAGATCGAAACGACGACTATCCAAACAAACGCACGGACAGCCACGAGTAGGTGGGTCCGCGGAGAAATCCCACCAATCACATCCAAGTAGCAGTCAAAGCAGGGTTGACAGCAGAAAGATCTGGAACAGGCCGGCGTCGAAGCTAAGCGACTCTTACAACTGCGCCTACCAACGAACACAGAGCTAAGTCTTACCTAAAAAATAAAGTCCTATACATTTGGTGTGCTTCATAGTAATCTCCTTTTTCTACGCTGGCACGCAGTTTTCCTTCGACTCTCTGGACGCCCCCACGGTTTCTGACACTGGAGCACCTCAGAGACTCCGGCTCCGACATGGTCGCCCTTTTGCAGCAGAGCTCTGCGAGTGTTGACAGAGCGAACCAGGTGCTGTGTCGAAGTCAGTTTCCCCGTGGAGACTCGCCCCCTCTTCCAGCTCCGCCTCGTCCACACAGTGGAAGAAGCTCGCTCGCTGAAAAGTCGCTCCCGACGCACTGCGTTCGTATCACGCAGTTTCTACGGAAAATGTAAAGGTCCAAAATTGTTTTTCACTTTGAACGTAGACTTGATGGGAAAATGTGCACACATTAAAATATATTAATCACGTGTGCATTCCAAGTAAAATGTCTTAAACCATCATAAAAGTATTGTGTACAATACATTAACTATTACAGCTAAAAGCAGCAGTGTGTAGAGAGTATAAAAATTAAGAAAGTTTTGACAATGTTTTCAAACTGTTTTCACCCTTCGAAAGTAAATGTAAATCTAAATAAATCGTTTTAAAAATAAACATTTTGGGCCTCCTCTTTTTCCGTAGTAACAACCGTGCAACGGGAACGAATGGCCGCTCATTTCCCCGTTTGGACGGGGCGGAGCTCAGGGGGTACCCAATATCCGCGGGGAAACTGACTTCGACACAGCACCTGCACGCTTTTAACTTAGCGGACCCTCGTCGGTTGCCGTAACCGATGTCTTTTGGTCCGGTGTGACATTTGTGACAATACGGACGGACTTAGTTTGTGAAATGTTGTGAGCATTAGAGGATTTTGAGACTTACATGGCTAGAACCAGGTGAAGATAAAAGACATAAAATGACTGATGGAAATATGGAGCTTGTTGAAGTTTCTGTTATTGCATTTATTCCACAGTTTTATTTGTGTTTGTCTACATCAGTTTGTCTGATAAAGGAGAGACAGTGTTTCTTTTCATTTGAATAAGCAAACTTTTTGAGAAATTTGTTTAAAGATGGCATTTAAAGATGATTACAAATCAGATATGGTAAAATTCTGAGCAGCGCACTGTTAAATCCAGCAAAGGTAAAGAACTATAACAACTGCATCCTCCTTTTCACTTATTGCTTAAGTGTCCTCACATTAGATCCTCTAAATTTAGTGATGGGCCTATGTAAATTCTGGTCATATTATCTTGGGCATTTTCTACCTGAGATACCTCAGATAAAACTACCAGATATAATACTACCAGAGTTGAATGAATATACAAACTATGGAAGCCTAGAGCTGCCACTAGTTTTGATGCAGGACTATGTCATGAATACAGTAACTAATTTTTTTTCTAGTCTTTTTTAAGGAATACTTAATAAAGTGGTTTTCTTGGTTAATTCGCTCCAGTGTGACTTTTTTTTTGTTACATGGGCTTTCTTTGATTTCCCATTGTGGGGGGAAAAGTTTTTTACCCTTCTCAAAAAGGGTGGACACTAAATAATTTTTTGACAATTATCTCTCTTGTTCTGCCTCCATTAGGCCGTCTTACATGCTTGTACAAACAGTCTTTGTAGTTCAGCCAGCCAAGTTAAAATTTTCTTGATTTTTCCAAGTCCAAGCTTGGATTGGCTGTTGCTGGTTCTTGTGACTGAGGCTGTTGATGGAAGTTTGATTTTCTGCCTAAGGTGATTGATCACCTTTTCCCCCCCCTCTGCTCTGTATCCTCTGTTTCATCTGACATACATTTCTCCAGTATTTGGATGAAAAAAATGGGGGTCACAATATTGAGGAATATAAACTGAAAGTTCCCCCTCTCCAAGGAGCCTTACGATGTCAAAGAAAACAAATACATTTATGATATGTCAGTATTAGCCAGCTGGTAAATACAATCCATTTCGAGACAGTATTCCAGTGTAAATGTATGTGTGTGTGTGCGAGAGAGAGAGGGATCCACTATTAATGTGCACATGGATTTTACCAGTGTGTCTACAGACGCCTAAACTGGATCACCATGAACTAGAGAAACTAGTCCATATGGTGATCTGGAAGCTTTCAAGAAATAACTCTTAGTGTCATCGAGTTTGAACAAGTTTAGTTGTTTTTTTTTGCTTCATTGCTGCGTGTCCCCCTTCCAACCTTTTTTTGTGTTGCTGCAATCGAACTAGAGAGGAGCCAATATTCACGAAAAAGCTAAATGTCCCACATCTTATCGCTCTTTATTTTTATTTACATATTAGAAAGCATCACAACTTTTTTGGGAGTGGGGTTGTACCTTCATATAACTTTTAAAAATTTGTACTATTGGTATTATATATATGAATAATTATACCAATTGTCACTAATTATTCTAATGTCACTGTATTATTACTTATGTTAGAAATTATCATATTAAGTTGTAATTGTATTGTATGTACTAATTTATTTTTAGAGTAAACATTTCACAAACTAACTGAGGTCTTGCCACCATATTTACGGTGAGACAGTGTGTTTTCCGTACACTCTGACACTGTAAAGGCAGCTGTACTCACTGTTTCCATAGTTACTGTGAATCTTTATTAACAGGTGACTAAAAACTCTGCTGTCTGGATTCTGCGGGGAGACGGAATGATAAGTTAGTAATGTCAAAGTGAGAAATTTTGTTTTTGAACGTGACCAATAAAGTTGCTCTGTGATAGGAAAAATATACGCACATGCAGTTCAAATGTTTGAAACCCAGCACCGTCTTCATTGTAAACTGCAATTCCCAAACAGGTTCCTTCATCCTCTGCGCTCGTCATGCCCTGGAAATGAACAGACAGATGTCAGCTGAGGAGCTCACTGTGCACTGTGGAAGCGTGGTGTCGTGCTGAATGTCAGAAAATGTGCGACTTACATTGATCGAAAACTCTCTCGGTGCACTTTTTATCTGGCCGTTGGGGGACTGGCTTTTTGTTATGTGTCCAATAGTGACGTGAGTGATGGAGACCGGGTCGGACAGGGAGATGACCAAATACCCATGGTCCCCTGGAAAGCACCAGCAATCGCCTGCAAGCAGCTCTGATTGTCCCTGAAGGCAGAATAACAAATATTTTAGTCAACATAGTTTATAAAATACATCTTGTATCCATGTGTCACATCAAATATCATATAAAGTGAAATTGTGGCCGTGTGTTCCTTACTTGAATAACTCTGTTCTCGATTTCTTCTTCATACCAGCAGCAGAATATCTTTGTGAAGATGTTGCATGTCTTGGGTGGATATGTGTTGGAGGACCGTTCTTTTATTATCTTGGCTCCTGTACACACAATCAAGAGAACACACGCAAAGTTAGCAGTCAATTGCTACACAAGCTCAACAATACCAGAAAAGTAAGAATCGTGAAGACTGTGAAGATTACGTACCTTTTGTGTGGAGGGCGAAGTTTGGCATGGTGTCGTCAACAGAAAAACAAAGCTGTAATTGTCCACTTACTAGATGTTCGTTTTCCACCACTCTGGGTTCAAAATACCTGTGCGTAAATCCTGAAAGATAAAAAAAAAGTCAGTCGTGTGTTCTGCTTACAAAGCAACTCTGAAATTTCCGAACCATGGACTGAAATAAGAGTGGTTGTCTGGAGTTCTACTCCAGGCAATACAAACAATTGTAAGAAGGAAGGATTAGTTAACTTACCAAGAGCGAGAAGGAGCATGATGATAAAACAGCAGACGCCCCTCACTGGAAAGCTGGAGTTTGCTGGATCTGTAGAGGAAGACAGACGAGATGATTAGAGCGTGGTCACAAAATAAAAATACTTATGGAACAAGAGTTTTCCTTCTAAGAAAAATGCTATCTGTACAGAAAAATAGGCATGCTTACTTCTGTTTCTTCTGGGCTTGCTGCTCTGTGTCTCGTTCTGCTCGTCTGTCCATGAATGAGCCCAAGGCTGACTGGCCCTTTCAGTCGACTTAAACCCCATATATTCATCATCAACTGGATAATCAGCAAGAAGCTTTAGACTGAGGCAACAACCCCGTTGACGTCTCCTTCTTCGAAAGATCCTGTTTAGTCTCTCCTTGTAGGAGATAAAAGGCCTTTGCTCATTTGTATAATAGTTAGCCTCTTGCAGGCGTAAGCTTTTTCGCAACATGCCTGGAAAAAGGTAAAAAAAACAGAGGGGCACATTTTTAGTGATGCAGGTTGATACAGATATGCACATGTACAACTGGAAGGTAGAAAATGATTAGATGATGATCTTTCTATCTAAAGTAACTCGTTTCTTGTTTTATTTAGCAATATATAAAGGATAGTTTAAGTAAGTGAGTTTTTGATAAATTAATTCCAAACTCTGCAGATAACGTACCTTTTGTTGCCTTTCTGTGTTAAAAGAAAGTCATCTTTAGTCTTTCTTTATTGTCTCTCTCGTTTGTTTATGGTGCGGGGATTGAATCGGTGTCAAAGAATTTGTCAAAATCTTCTGTTATCACAGAAAAAAAAAAAAAACTGTCTCAAAAATGGAATCATTGCATCTTCAGAGATGCCATGATGACATCATAAGCTCTGATATACAGACTATAGGGTGTAAGAGCAGTCCATATGCAAATAAGGCATTAGCCCCTCCCACTTTTAATTGCTCAGGTTTTTTTTAAAATTCTTAATTAAAGTGATTATCTTATGTCATTTTTATTTGTTTTTATTGCTGAAGGAAGTATCAAATTACAAACAGTTTTCACGTGAGTCACCATAATTGAATTCAAATTTAAATTTGAATTAAAATGTTAAAGAAACATTTCACCAACATTTCCTCTACACTATCAGACCTCGCTCCCCTGCAGCATGTCCGTCTCCTGCATCCAGGTGAAGAGGCAGCTGGAGGGACTGAATCAGAACAAGGCTGCAGAACCAAATGGTGTCAGCCGCAGGGTTCTGAAGGACTTTGTGGAACAGCTGTGTGATTCTACAGCACCTCTTCAACCTCAGCCTGAGTCAGGACGAAGTTCCAGTTCTGTGGAAGACATCCTGCCCTGTTCCAATACCTGAAAAATCTCTTACATCTGATGGCTCTGCAGTTGTTGGGTGTATCAGTGATGGACAAGAGGCTGAGTACAGGGAACTAGTCGATGACTTTGTGGCCTGGTGTGGGAACAATCACCTCATTTTGAACTCAAACTGAACAAAGAATCAGTCAAACACAATCACCATTCTATAGGTGAAGAGGTGGAGTTTACCTGGACAGCAGACTGGACTGGAAATCCAACACAGGGGCTGTCTACAAGAAAGGGGACAACAGTCCTTCAGCGTCTGCACCAAAATCCATTGGGGCAACTGATGAAGAAGGCTGGCTCTGTGCTGGGGGCTGCTCTGCAGACCCTGGACCTGATTGCAAAAAAAGAAGAATGCTGCACAAGTTAATGAACATTGAAAAATAACATTGTGTTGAAACAACATAGTGTGAGTAGTGTCAGGCTTGGAGGTAACTAAAAAAGGTAGCTGAAAAAAATTTGCTCAAGACACATTTTAACCTGGAATAATGACTAGTGATTTTCCTGTTAAGCTTACATGGTACCTTATTGTCTACTTACTTTAGTAATTGTCCCATGCCTGCAGCGATGTCACCATTCTTAGAGTTTACAGAGAAATCTCCTTGTAGCTGCTCTGAAGGTTGTTTTTTGACTCCTCCAGGAAGCCTTCAAGGAATGTTCTAGAAGCATTTATGGAATGTTTACTGAAAATTATTCTGTGGAACCTATATGTAGCTTTATGGGGAAGGTTCTCTAGACATTCCCAGAATTCCCTGAAGTTTCACAAAACAACATTAAAAAAAACTTTTTTCTGAGCTTTCTGGGTATGTTCTATAATGATTGCCAAACTAATTCTGGGTGGTGTGGGATGTTCTTTATATGCAGACTTGGTTTGCAGCTTGTTGCCACCTCAGAGATGCGTCAATTTAAACTCATCATCTCTTCTGTTACTTACAAACAGAACTGCAACAGTGAAAAGACTCTGTGAAAATATCTGCTGTGAAGTAAATCCACCTTTGATGGTTACTTAGACAATGTCAAGGAGCCACGCAACACCACAAATTCTCTCAACAATGCAAAAGCAGTATCACACACTAACATTGTGCATGGCCCTAAAATACAAGTGTTGTGTTGAGAAATGGAGAGTTTTTTTCAAGATTGTTCGGTTATAGGCTTAAAACTATTCTTATTTTTCTTTTAGTACTCAAAACATTCATTTCTAGCACACAAAATGAAATAAATACTTTGTTCAACTGCAGCAGTAATCAATCAAGCAATAATCAATCAATCTACAGTAATCAAGACGAATGGTAATCAAGGCGTGTATAATCTTTTCAAAGTCCTTTATTTTGGCAATTTGTTGCAGTCGGCAAAAGCAGTTTTTTTACTATAGAGCTGATCTGTGTATCAAATCTAAGGTCGCCATCTATTTTCACTCACAGATTGGTGGCAGTGGGTTTCGAATATGGAGTCGAGGCGCCAAGGCCCATATGATGGGTGTCACAAGTAATATGACCTCAGTCTTTTTATCACTGAAACTCAAAAAGTTCAGGGTCATCCATGCTTTAATGCCATAAAAGCATTCCAACAAAGGCTGATCAAAGTACAATCATGTTTATTCAGCGGAATGTAAATTTGACAATCATCAGCATAACAATGAAATTCAATTTCAAATTTTCTCAAAAAATTAAACCCAGGGCAGCGGGAAAAGGAGGGATCCAAGAATAGATCCCTGAGGCACCCCACAGCCAAGAGACACACACAAAATCATTTATGCTTTCACAAACACTTCTGTCAGCCAGGTAAGACCGAAACCACTCCAGGACTGCACCTTTAATACCGACACGGTACCTAAGGCGAGGAATTAGAATGCCATGATCTACTGTAAGCAGTAAGGTCTAGAATACCTCAGGAATACCATTTCTGTCGAAAAATCTATTTAACTGTGTAAAAACAACTTTATACAGGATTCTTTAAAGGCACGGGAGTTCGGAGATTGGTCAAAAATCTAAAAAAATGGATGGGTCAAGTCCTGGTTTTTTAATTAAAGGTTGTACCAAAGCATGCTTAAAAACCTGAGCAGACCAAATTTGTGGAACCACTGCCATTGACAATAGCCAGGACAGAAGGTCATAAGGTAGTAAAAGCTTCTTTGAAGACAGGAGGGGGCATAGGATCACTGGGGGAACCTGGAGGGTGTCATTTGCTCAAATTCAAACTGGTTGAAGGCAATTGACGGGTCATATGAAGAAGGTGAAATTAGGGATCTAGTTAAGGAAACTTTGTCAAAAAATAAATGGAATTCTCACAGATTTCAGGTGAGGCTTCCAAACTGACAGACTGGGGCACATTAAGAATATACTTTATAGAGAGAACATGTGGCTTGTGACAGTGGGATGAAATTATTTCTGAAAAATATTTTTGCCTCTCAGCTTTTACAGTGATCTGATAATGACGCCAACTGTCTTTCAACATGTCAAAGGACACTTGAAGCTTTTCTTGTGGCACGTCTGACAGAACAAGTGACAAGTCACTCAGCCATAATTTCTGTTATTTCATCACTATGTTGCATAGAGGATGTGCTTGATCGGCAGCTCCTGCAGCATCCTTCTTTGCACAATCAGCTCCAGGGGCTTCAGAACAGTCACCAGCACGGAGCCAGTCGCTCTTATCTATTCATTCAGTTTATTTGAATCTAATGTTGCCATCCCAACAGATGACTGAAAGTAGATTGCACTCTCCACCACAGACTTACTGTATAAAGCATTTGCAACATCTTGGTACAGACATTAAAGTACCCAAGTTTCCTTTAGAAGTACGGTCTGTTGTGTCCTTTTTGGTAGACAGCCTCAGTGTTGCATTTCCAGTCCAGGTAAACTCCCATCCGTAGACCTACCTCTTCTCCTAGGATAGAAGTTGTGTTTGGTTGACCAGTTCTCTGTTCTTCCCTGCCCATAACTGATATACCCAACAGCTGTTGAGTCATCTAATATTTCTGGAGATAACAGGACACTGAGTTATACTGGACATCTGAAGCCTTCTTATCAACCTGGTTCTTAATTGATTCCCTTATCGATTCTTGAGCCTTTATTCCACAAGGAAACAAGAATACAACACAGTTTTTTAGCATCAACACTACTTTATTAATTTTTATTCTTTTATTCACAGCCTCACCAACATTTAGTTTAAAAAAACTTCAAAGAAAACTGTCTTAACCTTATTTGTCAACAAGGAAGATGCATGAAATATCATATTTATTAAACAATTATTGAGTTGCTACGGTATAGTGCTTAACAAACGCTTTGAATTGGTTCAAAGTTTTTACAAACAGCAGTACACGCAGACCGACACTAGGGGGAGACAAACACCACGTAAATAGATCTTGCTTTAGTTTTAAGAACTGCAAACCTCTAACCTTCAGCCTCATGATTGTTGATATGTTTTAGTGGACAGAGTTGTTTCTGTCATGTGGGGACCGGACCTCGCTGTATTGTCTCCTGCTACAGCAGAGTTGTAGTTAACCCGCGGCAACGATGTTGTGAAGGAAGTGGGTCTTTGCGTTCCACGCAGAGGAGGGCTTTCCGGTTAAAGTTTCCTTTGTGATTCGGAAGTGGCTATGTGATGCCAAAGCCGTTCATCCTCAGACACAACATACAAGGGGCGAACATGATAAGTAAGCACGGACATATTAAATTAGTGGACAGTCTTCGAGCTGCATTCACTGTTAAATGAGAGGCAGCCGCAACGCTGACAGTCAAGAACAGAGCTCAGCATCTCGCAAGCGGTTAGCGGTAATGTCTGACTGCCATGCTATGCTAACGGATGCTAGCTAAGTTGGGGTGTCTGTCTGCAGTCAGTCGAGTAAAATTCAGATGGAGCCGCTGTTGGCATTTAGTTCGTAACTTTAGTAGTTGCTTGCATTCCATGTACAATATGCTGTTTGTTTGGGGCTTTTATTGCAGCCTGACTTTAGCGTGTGCTAAGAATGTTTAGGTGAACTCCCACCCAGACAAGCTAACAATAGCTTAGCATGTAGATCTGTTTTGGACAGTGACAGCTGTCGGCTGCGGCCCCATGACATCTGTGCAGAGGCCTCCTGAAACGTGGATTCCTCCAGACCACATCGTCGGCTGTCATGATTCTCTTTTTAGCCACTTTGACTAGACAACGGTTCTTATTTTGCTCATGTCACACATGTCCAAATTGACTGCGGTTTACCACCATAATCAGTGGCGTAACACGACAGCAATAAGACAATAAACTGGCAGGTGAAGGGGGTCGCAGTTTTTTTTCCTTTACTGATGATGCTTTGCTCTTATTTTCTTCAACAGAGCCGCTCAAAACCCAGTCCTGGTGAAATGGGAGAACGCTCCAACGTTTTCTAACTCGGGTAAGCAACGAATCTGCTTTGCCACCCGTGTGTTTACAGGTCAGGCGGTAGCCACATCCTTCACCTGAAAGCTGGGAGCCGATGTGTTTCGTTCGAGTGGTTTTCCTGTGTCTCACATACGAAGAAGCAAAGCTGTCAGGGCGTGCGTGCCTCTCTTGTGTTCCATTGTAATTGTCATGTATTTCTGAGAGGCTAGTGTGGGCGTGCTGAGAGGAATGTGGGTGTCTTTCTTCAGCGCATTGCACAGGAGCATGTTTCAACAGCAGCCATCTGTTGTGAAGGTTCTGAGGAGGTAACTGATGCTGCAGTGAGCATCTCTGACCCAGCAAATGGCCAAGTTTATTAAATGTGTGGTGTGTCATCTGATCTGCCAGATCAGAGCGATTAAAAGCTGCAGCAGCACAAAGCCACACATGCTTTCCTCCAACATTGTTGACAAGAGATACGCATCTCAAACTGACATTCTGTACTAAGGTAGAGATCACATGCTGTTTTGACAACGTCTTGGCGAGCTTTATCTCACCTAGTCGCCGCAGCGGCTCTCACGGTTGTATTTTTATCACTAAATCATCGCCTCTTGGCAATTGTTTAGTTTCGAGAACAGTCGGTGATTAAATTTCGTAGGAAATCAGAATTTCACCGTCAGGATCGCACTCTGTCTCTATCTGCTCTGAATCCGCCAAGAAAATTCTGGCCCGGTCTTCTCCTGGTCCAACCCAATGTGCACAATTCACACACGCCTTTGCAACACAGGTAGAGCTCTCCTCGGCAGAAGGTGAGTTAGATTAGGAGACGCCCAAGAGGATTGGCCTGCTGGTGGGCTGATGCAGCCATAAAGTCCTTTGCTGCTTGAGCTGTAATTAGTGTGATTTATAAAATACTTTTTCACCTTTTCCTTTATTCACCCTTCTATCAGTCTTTTAAAATCAGTGTAGAGTAGTTTTAGTTTGACACATGCCACAGCGTGTAGGTAATTGGACAATAGTTCTGCTGTAAGGAAAACAAAAAAAGACACAATACTCAGTTTTGATGTCAGATTACGTCTGTATAGATAAATACAGTCCGATCTGCCTCGGTGAGCCACCTTAGGATTTTATGCTATTCCCCAAATGGCCTGTGATGTCTGCCGGACTCCCTTCGCTCACTGAGCCCTTTACCTGCGCTTTAGCAGCTTGGCTGTAGAGTGCAGGTGCAGCTCTTTCTGTCGCTGTGGTCACGCACACAGTTGAGTCGAGGTTTTTTTTTTTTTTTTATCTTCAAACAAATCGATGTCAGTGTTTCGGGCCCTGTGTGAACGGCAGTCAGGTTTCGCTTGTTATCGGCATGGCTTACAGGAACAATTTTTTTTTTTTTGGTACCAGAGCAGTAGTCACCTTAGTCAAATTTAGTCAAAATCGCCCACTATGTTTGTTTTCGACATTAAAAAGTCCAATAACAATATCAGAACCTAACTATATTAATAACGTGGTAATAAAGTGTATTTAGAGACTTTACTGTGTGTGAGCTGTCCGAGGTGAAATCAGATGTTACACATGGATAAAAAGTGATTGTTTGGAGGGTGTTTTTCAGTAAAAACCATTTCAGCTTTGAAATCAACTGTCATGATCTGTAATTGTACCCAGGGTTTATGAATCGTCTCGCCACTTTTTATAGCTTCCTTTAGGAGTTTCCTTCTGGACTGACGGTGCATTGTTAGATCGGCTAAATGTATGAAAACCTCACTAAGGTCGCAAACAAGTTAACCCAAAGAATCTATAAATGGCCTCTCTAAAACAGCTGCTACAGCAACAGTTGTTAAATCCTCAAACATGCAAATGCTCCCCTGATGGCAGATTTAATCCCCAGCCCACAGCCACGCATTCTTCCTCTTTCCACAGTTGTTTGTGCAAGACCGAATGAGAGCGAGAACGGTACTCGGTTTCCAGGGACTATCTTTTTGACTGTAAAAGTTCCCTGTGAACCAGGTATTGTTCCTTTTAAGTGTGACTTCGTTGAGAACATCTCATAAGGAAGTGAAAGGATGGAGGGCCTCAGAGGTTAGACCTGGAAGTACTTTATTTCCATGTGACACATTTAGCTGGAAAAAGAGTTGCTACGCCTTCACGAGGTACAAACCGACTGGTTCACCGCACTCATTGAACTCATTTTAAAAGCTGTGGCTTGCTGACATACTTCCATCGGTTACTTTATTCCTGAACTTTCAAATGTAAACAGAAACACAACAGAAGAAGAAAAAAATGATGTAAAGAGTTCACCAGCTTCTCCTTTAAATGTAAAACCCCAGTTTAGTGGTTTCTTGCCTCTGTGTATTCTGATCTTTTCATTAGGCATTGAAATTTTTTTATTTTATTATTATTATTTTTTTTTATTTGAGGTCTGTCCGTCACCCTGGCAACGTTAGACTCACACAAAGGGGAGGAGCCAAGTCCCGGCACAATGGAAGTTGCTGGGACGCCAGGCTCGGCCCCGAGCCCTCAGAGCGAGGCTGTGACCAATGAGCTTCAGGACCTGTCGCTTCAGCCTGCTCCGAATCTGCTGCCTCTACAGGAGCGCAAGAACGGTGAGACCACGCCATTGTTTTGTTTTGTTTTTCTCCGTCGTGAGTTTGTCAAAGGCAGTGTGGTGTGGTGTTTGTTGTTTTTGTGTTTGGGATGGATGTCAGAGCAGCTGCCGCAGGTATTATTTCATTATGACAGGAGTTGTAGTTTTATTGACCGCTCAGTCCGATCAGCCACGGGCCAGAACAACAGTCTCAGGAACTGTTTTGGATGGGCAGACGGTTTATCTCTAACCTGGTAACTTCCCATAGCTGCGTAAACAGTTACGGCTTCCAAATGAGTCCATTTGCAAACAGCTACTTATTCTTTATCCATCAGATGTTTCCATATCAACATGTGGACAGTAACGCACACCTACCCATTCAGAGCTGGGTTTACTTTGCCATTTTGGTTTTAAAAAATGTGAATAAAAGAAGGTGAGTGAGTTGAAAAAGGCTCAGCATGGTGGGTTGCTTGAGGGGGTTCTTGTCTAATTTATAATTTTTTTTTAAGACTTGTGATGCATCGCAGGGAATGGAGACATCTTGACCTGTGATCTGACCTGTCAAAGATTGAAATGATTCGACTCGCCTGCTTTTCTTCGGTCCGCACTGTTGAGCATTAAACTCACACGACTGAACCATCTTCACAGATGTTTTCTGATTTCCCAGATTAACCCGAGATAATTTTTTTCCTTCTGTAAGGTTTGTTTGGGGTTAGAGCATCTACTTCTTCTACTGAATTACAACCGCCGGCCTCGAGCAACAATCTGTGGCTTAGTTTATTCAGTTGAAGCCTTTTATTCCGACTTTTCCAAAGTGAAAATAAACTTGGCTGTTAGTCAGCGCTTGTTGGCCAGTTCAGAAGAATCACTCTACACATCTTGCCACCCAACTCCTGCTTCTGCCTCTACTTTATGTTTTGGCTAATTATCTGTCACAGAAATGAACATAAATTCCCTCCAAAAAAAAAAGAAAAAGTGTGTTTAGGGAGTATGTTGCCCTGTATAAGAAGAGGCCAAGTGGAAAAAAACCCACTTCTCATCAAGGAAGAATTTAAATGTCAGACGTGCCTGTGCGCCGTGCTCATTTGTGAGCAGAGAGATTCCCTCACCTCAGAGAGCGTCTGAAGGCAAGACGGGCAAAAAGAAAAGTAAGTTCTGAGATGAAACTGTGTGCACCTAGAACACTGAGTGCTTTAAAGTCCTCAGAAAGAAGGGAGTGAAGACGCTCCTGGACCTAACTGCCCTGCTCCCCTGCACAGACTTCCTGCCATAGTGGGTTAAAGTGTGCTGCATGCCTGCTCCGTGGACTCGACACTCTGCGGGCCTGTTTTGTGTCTGGTGTCACCTAAGCTCAGACCGTGGAGTGCGGGGCTCTTTGAGAGTGGCTTGCAGCGGCTTCCTTTGGCCTCAAACATGGTGGAAAAGTGGAGTTGGCTCGATTTATGTCTTTGGTTCTTTCAGTATCGTGCTCCCAAGCTACAAGTGAATTTGAGTTGGTTTGAGTTTCTGCAGTTAAAGCATAACAACCCGTCTTATCTGAAGAATAGTTAGATATGAACAGGAGCCTATTAACTGGCTTACCTGATCAATAATCAGTGAATTAACTTTTTTATTAATTATTAACTGTTTTTCTGGTACGTTATCCAAAAATGCCACCCTATATCAAAGGTCATCTGATCCGCTCGCCAGATTGGGAATCAAATTCAAAGACGTTGGAGCGCATCAGCATTTGTATCTCAGTAAAGCTTCTGAAGATTTCTGCCACCAGGAAACGATAGCTAACAGTCATTTAGATAAGCAGAGATATCAGTGGATTGCTCAAATGTGGGACGGTATAAATTCTGCTTAAATACACTCGAACACACACATACACCCACGCTATGGTGCAATTGGCCATTGTTCCCTGCAGGGCGTTGGCTGCCTGTTGTTTTGGAGGCACAGTCTGGTGACCTGGGGCTGATTTGTCTTGAGATTAGGCAAGACTGGACCAGTAGATGATTTACCATGTGTAGGGCTGGTCACTCACCAGTGGCAGGCAGTGAAAGCACGACATCAGGCACAATAACACATGCGAGAAACGGAAGTAGCCATGCTAATAAGATGAGATAAAAGAGGAAGAAACGTTCTGCCAGGTAAACGATGTGTCAAGTGATGTTTACATCATTTACAAACGCTGAAGAGTGGCCGTGTGACTACATGTCATAGGACCGTATGCTCCTCACAGACAAACCCGAAGACGCACTCTTTCACAGCCTCAGGCCACCACTCCCAAATTTAAACAGCCTCTGCTCTCGTCGGACTGTTCCTTGCACTTTATTCTGCCAGTCAGAAGCAGACGTGTCGATGCAGGCACTCCTGCAGCTTAGACGGCACGGACATGCTTTCGGAGCACTGGAGAAATGCACCGCACGTGACCGCACGGGCATGCATACTTTTTGGCAGTAAAAGCACAGTAAGGCTTTATCTCTGACAGCCAGTTGTGCAATGTGTGTACTGAGCAATGTTCCTGCCTCTGCAATGGACCAGTGCTCAGAGAGTTATTGTCAAACACACACACGTGTGTGTGTGTGTGTACATATAGCAAGAGTTCACATGTGTTTCAGGATGAGAATCAGAGACAGATGTTCAGGGATGTCAGAGAGTGTGTGTGTATGTGTGTGTGTGTGTGTGTGTTGGTGTGTGTGTGTGTGTTGGTGTGTTAAGACCGAGAAACAATCAGCTTTGTTTCAAGACAGCTGAAACCGACGGCTCTTAAAAGCCGTTTACATTTCCTGTCTTCCCAGTTCTGAACTCGCTTCTGAGGTGCTCTGCAGCAAACAATGATCACGCTATGATAATGTTAGGACTATTGAAAAGTTTGAGGCGGAGAAGCTGGTTTGAGTGTGGGAGTGCGAGCTGTAGCAGGAGGAGGAGGAGGAGGAGGAGGAGGAGGAGGACAGGGAAGTGGAGAAGAGGGGGAGTTTACGTCTGAAATGGCAGCATTGCATAACTTCTCTCAGGGAAGAGAAAGAAAGCGAAGGAAGGTGGAAAGCAAGAAAAAGGGGGTGTGCTACTTGTACTTGAGGAGGTGAGACTTGGCACCAGCTTGTTTGTACTTTTTCATAGTTCATATTTCTAAATTGCCGGAGAATGAAGAGGAGTGACCAAAGGCTTTTCTTAAAAGGAGCTTAAAAGGAGCTTAAAAGAAGTAGATGGTAGCACGAGAGGTGGAACTACAGGGAGAGACTGGAACCTATGGGTGGACCTTGTTGTTACCCAAGGAGCAATAAGGCACGGACCCACACACACGCCCTCTCTGCCGGGGCGTGCACGCACTTGTAGACACAGTCCAGAGAGGAGAGTGCGAGGTGCACTGCTACCTGTGGAATACCAGCTGCTGATCGAAGGGAAATCGCTCTGGCATTTGTCTCTTTAGCTCTCTGCTGCTGTTGTGTTTGATCACACGGTTTGTTTTTACCGACTGTGGAGTATGAAGCGCTAATCTAGCCAGGACAGCGGAGCTTTCCCTTAAGGCATGGTGCAGAGGGATATGACCGTCCTGTCAGGTAAAGCCTATTTGAGTGCACGTCTTCTGACTTAATGACTAAAAGGTACCTGCAAAGTCTACCTTAAGCTGGATTTTGCTAAGTAAGGGTGTGAGAGCGCTTGCGGGTATCCGTATATATGTCAGTTGTATTTACGCTGCACCGCAGCTGCAAAAGTTTAGTGTGACATTGTGCTCTTTAGACTCGTCACACTTTTTTAAACATATGTTATGATGTGCTGTCGTTGGGAACTGAAGCCTCAAATGAGGAATTTTATTGAACAACGGAGTAAACTGGAAATAAATGAATTGGTGTCCCGAGGGCAAAGGCAGCAGGCGGGGTTGTGAGGCCAGAGTGCCCCCCTGAGGGTGTCTGTTTTTTCTTTTTTCTTTTTTCTTACGGAGGACACTCCTCACTTTCAGCAGCTGTCAACTGTCCTGCTAAATTAGCACTTCTCCATGAGCACTGACTCAAGACAACGGGCCAGCTTCCAGACGGAGCTGAGGGAGGAGGAACAGGGACAGAGCCCAGGCTCACCGACAGAGTCCAGAGCTGGGGGTGGGGGGTTAGAGGCGTCCCCGACTCTGCTCCAGATTTAAGTGGAAATGAGCCACTCGTTTCAGTCAGAACAGACTGTTCCAGGATCAGGACACAGGCTGCATCTTACCACCGCTGAGACTAGAAGGAGGTCTGTGAGGGATAAATGCAAAACGGCACTTCCAGCAGCGCTGCCTGCAGACAGCATGGACAGCGATTAGTTTATTTTTTTATTCACCTTTTCATTTATCAGGACGCCTGGGTGTGTCTTCAACGTACAGAGACATCGTAGACTTAAGAAAAACGAGCTGTGTTTGTTTGTGGAGCTACTTAAATCCCATCTGCGTGGCTTTGGATTGCAGTGCCCTGCATCATTTAGACTAAACAGATAAGAATCACACCCACCCATAATGACAGATGAGGGTCTGTAGATGAGCTTGAGTGATCCATGTTGTGGAAACGATCCTTTTTCTTACACAGATTAATGCCGCTAATGTAATCTGAGTACGTGCAGCCAGGTGCCCGCGCTTGTGAGCGGGGTTTAAGATGAGATGGTAAGATACGCAGCCTGGCTGAGGCTAGTTTAGCCCAGCAGTGATTCAGGGAGCTGGTGGTACGGTTATGTAACGGACTGGGAGGCTGCCAGCAGCTGAGGCCCCAGGGCACCGTGTCAGGCTGAGAGTAGGAGGGCGGGGGTGAAGGGGCAAGAATAGATAGGGAGATTGATAGATAGCAAGAAAGAGTGGTGATAAGGAGAGATAATGAATAAATGGAGATGGAATTTAAGAACTGAAAGAAAAGATTAAGAAGCACTGTAGAATGTGGCGTAAGGAAGGATACAATAAAGGTGGCGTTTCAGTCCAAGCAGACTGCTGTGCGCCTCATCTCCCGAGCGCCTCTTACTCCGTCACAATATGGGACGATCTCCAAAAACCCCAGAGGTTCAAAACTGCAATAAGACCCTGAAAATGAATTGCATGTGATCAGCATAAAAGGGCTGGAACAACAGAATGCTTTGTACTCACGGTACCTCTAGCTTGACCACATGTAATGTCATTTGCTTTGCATCGTTTGCTTGCCAGAAACATTACGAAGATTGAATATGAACAATGGCAAATCACATGGTTTCAGTCAATACATTTACATGACAGTAGGGGGAAAAAAAGATGATCCCAATCCCAACAAGCTTGGACCCTAAATATGTCATATCCGCACACACCGAGCATGACTAACCATTACAGAGACTTGCTCACACACATTTCACACCCAGTGTCCCTGTCGGGACCTGGACACGTCGCTCTGGTAACCTTCCGTTTTCACAGTGTTCCACGGTGTTTCGGCAAGCTCCGACGCTACCACATGTTTGATTTGCGATCCAGTAAATTCCTGTTGGATAATGGGAAGTCAGAGCTCGCAGCCTGTCTCCGATTTGTAGCCTTAAGCCAAAGAAAAAGCGCTTTATCAGCTGCGCAGGTCTGCTCGTAGCAACAGGAACGCGGTGCCTGCACACCCACAGGTACAAGCCCACTCACGCAGCATCCACTGTATCACACAGCATGTTCTCCTGTTGTCAAGAACAGCCTTAGAGCAAGAAGTGCCAGGCAGATGAGCTCTGACGCACTTTTCTGTTTTTTTCCTCCCTCTGTTTTCAAACTCCACTCATCCGCAGCTGCTCTGTCTGATGTGGATACAGATGTTGCCCAATCGGTAACCTTGCGTTACATTTCATGACAGCACAAGCCGCAGTGCCTCAGCATGTTTTGGAAAGAGGTCGTGTAAAAGTGCAGAACCCTAAACACACCAAACCAAACATTATCCTGTGCAAACCCGCTCATTTTCAGATGTGCGAATGGGGCTTTGAGCTTTCGCGCTCGTGCTTGTGGATCGTTTTAGGGACTCAGACGTGAGGTTCTGTCTTCATCACAGCAACAGTAAAACTGGAAATGTTAGGCTAGACTTTGCACTCTGCATTTGTTGGGCTGTATATGAAACAATTTCACAGCCATGTTATATTGTAGCTTGTTTTCAACAGGCTAACTGTCCAGTTTTAAGTGCTTCCAGTGAATGGAATCTGGGAAAAAGGGAGGGCAGGTCATTACTTAGAGGCATCAGAATTGTGGAAGAGAGATATTTTATCAGCAATAAACCAAATCTGCAACCCGTCCCACCCTCCCCATGACAAAAGAATGTTCTTGGAGCACAGTGCTTTGAATAGATCAAGAAGGCTTTGCATGATTTTTAAGTGGATATTTGCAAAATAAAACAGGAAAAAAAGAAAAAAACACACCACCTTCTGTTTTTAAGCTTCAGGCCACATGTAAAAAAAAAAAAGCTAGAAACCTGTGACCCCATTAAAGGTCCGTGTCTAATAAAAACCCCTGACGCTGAAGCAAATTCACAGCCAGGCTTTTATTAGACGTTATACTATACAGTAACAGAAAGAGGAGATGGGAGAAGGAAGAGGTCTGTAAAATTTCAAAGAGCAGCCTGATGGAAACGCTCAGAGAGAAAAAAAAAAAATGACGTTCTTGTTTACAAACTGAAAGATCCTTCTGACTCGGGAACGTGCGCGCAGGGCCTCATCCTCACTGAAATAGTTTGAGCGCAGTATTTCTGTCCAGCTCCAACCGTTAGTCTTTGCAGGAATGAGACGGAAACCAGTCGTCATGGAAAAAAGAGAGTCGCGTTTCCACTGTAAGAAGGGCAGGAGGGTTTCAGAAAAAACCATAAAAATGATTTTCAGATGTCCGAGTTATGTAATGGTCTGCTCCGAAGCCATCGTCACTGTGCAGGGAACACCCCTCCTGGGCCCGTACAGTTTTCCCTGCTCCTACAGACTCTGTTCTTCAGTGAAAGTCTGATTCGCTGAACACAACCTCAGCCCTCCACCCCCCACCACGGCTCTGTTTTTGTCAATTCTCCGGTTGTGCTTTCATATGAGCTTCTCTCTCCAGGCCGTTCAGTGTAGCTGGTCCTCTTTTATTGACACGATGTGACAGTGCTGCTGCGGGTTGGTCAACAAAGAACCTTTTGACGAAGTTCACAAGAGACTCTCAGAGCTCTTAATTTCTTCCAAAGTTAATCCAAATTTTAATGGCTTTCATTTGGTATCATTATCTTTCATCTGTTTGCCTTACAGTCCTGTGAGAAAATGCTCCATATTTTTTCTTTTCTTCTAAAAAATGCACCTATTTTGCATCAGGTCCAGTGAAAAATATGGAAATATGTCCTCCTTTTGTCTTTCTGACCTCATTAGAATGTATGCGCCGAAACAGCAGGACCGAATGGAGGCTGAAGCACGTGTCTCAGGGCATCCTTTTGCAGTGCAAAGGAAGAGGTTCACTAACTTCAGGTTAGAGGTTCACTTTCAGACCCGGTGATTTCCAGAGAGAACTGAACATGTGTGCAGCTCGTTGTCAGGAGTACAGATGTGTAAACCAGTAGATTTGAATGACAGTTTGCAGGCTTACAGATGATCATGTGGGACAACAGACATACTTTAGCTTGAGTTGCGTGTAATCAGATTACAACGGAAAGCAGCATGGCTGCAGGTAAGATAAAACCTCAGGTTTTTATCTTCAGCTCATTTGGCTTTTTATTTATGCGCCTGTTTCTATTAAGTCTTATCGAGTTTATCACGATGGATACAAACTTTAGTTGCAGTTTGACAGAAAATAACCCTGAAGTTTAAATAAAGTAGTTTTCTATTATCGACCGCTTAAATATGTCAACGTTAATCTCACTCCTGGGACTGACTGAGTTATCTGGAAGTTTAAGGCTTTCCAGTGGCCTTTCAAGTAATGACGGTTTACTTTTTTTACACTCTGTGCCGTCACACAAATTCTTTTAATGTATTTTTCCTACATATTTGTGCAAAGAAAAAGGATTTTTATTTATTTGTATTTTTTTTAAAAAGCGAGGGATTGCAACGAGTTCCGTCTGACTGCTGAAAAGAGAGGAAACCGACGGGCCAGTTTGGGATTAAACTTCATCTGGTATCCCAAGAGAACTTGTAGAATCCAACTCTCAACACACAGAGTCGGCCTCTGGCAGTGAGTTTTCTCCTTTAAGCACAAACAGTGAAAGCAGTAAGTGATTAAGTGCAGCCTTGCTGTTGCATTGTTTACATTCGGGTTTTTGTGCTAAATTCCACATCCTATCCTCGTGATTGCACACATGGTTGCCGCGGAGCTCCAAGGAGCCTCAGTGACATCAGCTCGGTTCAAATGTCATTACATAAATTCTTCAGGCTTCGCCTGTTTGCGGTTTGAAAATGTCGGTGGACGGCCGCTAACAAATCCCCGGTCTGATGTCAGCGTTGAGTCCCGGCCAAATGCAGAGGGGGGGTGCTGGTACATTCCACGGTGGAGCGGGTGGGGGCAACCAGGAAGTAGAGGGGAAAAAACACCTTCTGTTTTCAAAGCTGGAATTTTAATGGTCGGTCAAACCTGTGGCAGATTGATGCTTGTCCTGGTTGTTCAGTTTTCTTTCTTTCCTTGTATTGGTGCTAAACTTCTTAGTTATTTGAAAGACTCCACATCAGTTGAGAAAAATACAAATGAATATATTTGCCATGTACGGCGTGAATTACTTCCTCGGGTTCAGTGATGAAACGTGCCGTGAACGTTCTTCTAAAACCCAGCAAAGTATTTGACGGGTTTATAATTGATATAACAAAAAAAAAGAAAGATGTAGTAGATTGTGTTAATGTCATAATTCCCCACCCACATCTTTATGTGATGGCCTTATAAAGTAAATGTTAGGAAATGATGGAGATCTAACTGAAATATGCTGACTAAAAATGAATAGAAGTGGTGCCGGATCATCATAGACAGTCACAGAAATAAACTGACAAGGAGGGTTTAGAGCATGAAGATATTCTGTCAACTACAGGCCAAGATGGGTCGAGACAATATTGTGACTAATGGGCTCCAATGTCAACATTTTTTTGGGGGGGTGTGTTGTGGAAAGCGTTATTTGTTTTGGATCATTTGGTGCACGCTTTGCAGAGAAGGTCAGGTTGCCCCACAATCAGAGTATCGTTTTCAGACATCATTAAAGGATTAGGAAGCGGCTGGGATTTTTACTGGACTGGAATCTGGAGCTGGATTGAAAAAGGGATGGAGGGGTGAGACGGGGTGAGACGGGGTGAGACGGGGTTAGACGGGGTGAGGGGGTTGAATGCGCTGCTCTGCACATACATTAAGCCAAACACTGGGATGCTTTCTTTATAATCCGTTCCAATCCTTCCTCTCTGTGATCGGAACAAATGGTCTTTTTACCATTTTCCCATGTCTGCCTTTACCAAAAAGTTTTTTTTTTTTTTTTTTTTTAATGCTTTTTGAAAAATTCCGAGCAATGTGTTTTCTGTGAGAGATAAAATAAGACTCAGATAAGAGTGTTCAGGGTCAAATAGCTTTCCTGGAATGTTCCTGAAGCCAGAACTGTCAACCGTTCGGTTGAATTACTGGGACTGCAGTACTTCGTTCTCATTCCAGCCTGCAAAATATTCTGTAGGTATACAGCTTATACACATTTATAACTGTAGTCTGCAATTCTGCAAAGATTTTCTTAGACCCTGATGTGTTTCTCAGCATCTATTGGATGGATTCGGCACAGCAGTTTGTTTTGCGGGTGATTCATCTCCGTTAGTTTGGGGACTTCTTTACCACTGACTTGTGTAAGGAGGATTTTGACCTTAGTTGGGACGGAGCTATTGTCATAAATGTGGCACACATTAATATACAATATTTTAGGTAAGCAGCTATGTGTCTTAAATTATATAGCTATAAATTGTGTGTGTCAATATTTTGCTTCCCTTTTCTCCGTGACAGGTGTTTTTTTTTTTTTACTGAGTTTAATTGCATGGTTTGCCAGGATGACTTGTGATCTCTGACGTGGTCAGACATTATATCTTAAAAAACGGTTCTGAAAAACCATTAGTCAGCATGTAGCCTACTGGTTAAAGCTAAGTGTATTCTGTGACTACTAATTATGAGGGCAGTCAAGTGGTGGGAAACAGTTAAATGTACTTCCCTTCACACTGTGGCTGCAAAGCCCTAAAACCATAAACACTCTGTGCTCAAACTGCCACATTCGCCCAACAGCCTGGGCAACAATGACATGTATCAAATAAATCAGAATTTACCGTTGGGCTGTAGTTATGTTGAATATACAGTGGGTCGAACGGGGAACAGGTTGGGATCCAGTAGGGCTACGTGGCATGAACATGAAAACAAGCACTTTTCAGTTTGTTGAGTTTGTGTGTGTTGCTGAGATTAGTTCAGCCCACACACTGACGTCCTAATCCCGGCGTGTGTCATCTCTGAGCTTCCTGCCCAGACTGAAAATCATAACAGCAGGTGGACTTTAATCTCACACTCATAACAGACAGTAATTGTTGTTACCAGACACCGTTTGTTCAAGGTGTCGTCTGAGTTTTCAGGTGTGCTTTCCGTCACCTGCATGTTTAAATTCAGGTGTTTCTGCTCAGGCTGTTGTTTTATTAATAAGTGAACTCTCTGTGCTGTATTTATACAAAGGTATGTCATAGAACATTGGTTTAGTCCAAGGAAGTGAGGCTTAACCTTCTCTTTTGTATCTGTAGGCTGGGATATATGTGTGCCCCAAAGTAACATTAGACTGCCAACGCACAGGTGATACCAAGCTGAATATAGCCCCCTTATTGCCAGCTGGCCGTGCTATTTAAAACAGACCACCGGGGGGTGGGGGGCGTTTACCATCAGAATTCTGCCGGGGCCACCGACAGTAACAGTGTTAGAACCTGGGCTGCACATGAATCAGGGACTATTTAGACAAGATTGGGATACATCCGATTTTCTTCCTGTCTCATTAACTGTCTGAAACAATTTCCTGGTGTGAGTCATGAACAAACAGCCTTTACTCAAGGGCAGACTGCTCAGAAAACACTGCCAAAGTTTAGTGGCGATTGTGTGTCAATCGATCAGTCAGTGTGATTCATCCCGGTATCAGATTTACACAAGCGTCTTTGACAAAGGTTGATGATTGTTGGATGAGGTCATCCCAGAGAACAGCTCCTGCCACTTTAACAATTCCATTAAAAACTGTTTCCCTGAGTCACTATCTTTAAGGGAAGCCTGTGTGGCCACAGACGGCGTTTAAGTTATTTTGGTCTGTATACCGTGCTTGTGTTCATCAGGGAGGAGGTTTGCATGTGGCAGCCCCCCTGAGCTTGGAACCGTGAATGAATGGCAACAGCTGAGCAGGAGAACTTTATCAGCAACAGTCACTGCTTGTGTGTGTGTGTGCGTGTGCGCGTGTGTGTGAGATTCAGGAGGAGCTGCAACCAAAGCAGCCTCACTGGGGACTCTCTCAGCCGAGCTCACTGCTGTCCTCTCTTCCTCTGCCGCTGGCCTCTTTTCAGTTTCCTCCCCTCCGCTCTCGTGCTCTTTTTGTCCGCGGCTCGCCCTGCGGATTTATTTACTCCCAACTCTCTGGGAAACCGCAGAACGGTGCCGTCGTGACTCGCCGGCTGCCACTGCAAAGAGGGGAGAGATCAGGAGGCAGAAGAGAGAGGGAAAGAAGCTGAGGCAGACCAATCGATCTCTCTGATACAGAGGGGACGGACCGGGAGAGAAGAGAAGAGCCGAGGCAGCACCAGTACTTTTCCTTGCGTTCTAATTTGGAAGGAAACATTCTTTGACTCGTATGGGAGTTGTCCGAAGCATTTAAAATTTTTTTCTGCCCATGGATGAAGAGGCCAGCGAGCTGTAGGGACAGCCTCTGACACACCAAGGACTCTACTGTCTTCCCCTCTTTATCGATACAGCCAACATTTGGAGATTTAGAGGAGGACCACTTTTGAAAGCACAGTTCAATGCTTACCAAGTAATTGATCTCACTTCTGAATGATAATGCTGGACACCAACCATTGCCTGTCATTTCAACCCTCCCCCCTGGACTCTCCTCCAATGGCAGATGACATGGAGAAGGCAGGCTTGAACATGGATCATGACAGACTCGTCTACCACAGCCTGAAAGAAGGTGGGCGATCTAGAGTTGCACATCGACAGTAGCAAGATATCTGATATTAGTTGTGTTCCTGGGCCTCGGTCTAGATTTTAATATCAGTGCTTTATGGCTTCATAGTTATTGAGGAGATTTGGTTTCCTGGTGTGTGTGTAAGACAGAAGGAAGTCTTAGAGGTTATAATTTCAGAAATTCTTTCAATAGAGAAAACTGTTTGAAGTAAAGGATATGTGAGCAGCTGCGTGTGGAAGTGACTGGTGTTCCAGTCCCATTGCTCATAGCTTGGTAACGTTTTCATGCAGACGATCAAGTTTAAGTTTGCAGTTATCACTCTCTAAATGAAGTCTAAAAGCATATTAGGGCTCCACAGCTTTCCCCCCCCGTTTTTTTATCCACGTCCTTTGCAGGCAGCTTGACTTGCTAGCAGTATTCTTCTTCTGTGTTTCTCTCAGTATGCTGCACCATTTCACATGTGCCTGATCAAGCATCTTACCAAAGAAAACAGAGACACGATTGTAAAAACATTGCTCCGTAGCACCACTAGTGGGCAAAACCCCCTCGGAGTTGCTCTGTATTGCAACCCAATCGGAGCTAGTGGCATTGGATCTAATATTTCTAAAACATTCCACGTAGGATTTGACGTTTCACATGTTTTGTTTCAACAGGATCGCTTTATGTTATTAAAAGCAAAAGGGTGACACTTTAGATGTGGTTCGTAAAGGGCTTCCACAGAATCAGGCCAGCCGACGCTGACCTTTTATAATAAACTGATATTACAGCCTAATTTGGTATGGTCTGTGTTAGTGCGGCAGTGAAAAGGAGAAAAAAAAAAGTTTGTTTATAAGCAGCATTATGAGCACGGGCCAGAGTTCCAGACGACATAAAACATTCCTGCGAGGTTAGAGTCACTAAGATCGAGGAGCAAAGGGGAATACATAAATAAGAAAGGATACTTACTGAACAATAAGCAAAGCTGACGTATGACACTGCTGCTGCCCATACCGCAGCCACTTACCAGGCCTGCTTTTTGCCATGTGTGCTTTGGGAATTTGACTCACGTTCCTTGAACTTTAAGATGATTAGTATTCACAACACCTCCTCTTATTGTCATCTGGCTCTTTGGCATGGTGCAGCAGTGCGGCGCGGTGGGAGCCAGTCCAAGGTGTGAATGGCCTAAACCTTGTGTCGTTCCGGCCCTCTAGCTTCTTTCCCTTCTCGCTGCTGTTTGGAACATTTGACTTGGTCAGGCGCCGCTTTCGTCATTCTGCTCGACAGATGCAGTCGAACCGTGCAAACGATGAGCTCACGCTCGGTGGCATCTCGCACGCGGAATGTTTCCAAAGCCAGCTCCAAGTGTCGCAGCCTATCAGAGAGCCAGACTCTTTGAGGGTTTAGTTGGGTGGGATTGTTTCCTGCTGCGTGTGCCCACTTCCTCAGCCATCCTGGGCATGAATCATTTAGCCTCTATCTGCGCTGCTGTGTTGCCACGTGTTCAGGCTTAGTTGTGTCAAGCCAGGGGTCTTTGGGGACAGTGACCAAGTCAGACATGTTTAATCAGATCGACTGACACACGAGCGCAGCAGGATTAGCCCAGTTGGCCACCAGCGTCCCTGCTCCACCTCACCGAACTCTTTTACCTCCTCTAATGATTCTCTATCCCTGCCCTGTAATCCTTGGGTTGTTTTCTGTCTTGCTTATTTCGCTCTTTTCTGTAGTGATTGACGGTCTCTTTGCAAGGCTGAAACACCGAGCTTGCCTGAAATTACACCTTTATCGTTATTCAAGCAACAGAAGCTCCTAAAAAGCTTTTTCGGGCTAAAGCTTTGACATCACAGGTTTGATTGAATGAGCAATTTGTTTTTTAGAAAGCCAGCAGACTGTGGTTTTACAGTCATTTCCTCTGGTTCATCTAAAATCTGTAAATGTTGCTATCTCTGCTGTCTTCCTGCCGCGCTCTGTGTTCCTTCACTCTAGCTTTTTATGACTACGGAGGCAGGCTTCGGCTGTGGCCTAGTATCCCAATAAAATTGCCCTGCCTTTTCGTCCTTTTCTTAAATTAACCAACGGCTTTCAAACCTGATTTAGGTCACAGTGCGTCCCCATAAGAAAAAGACACGCTCTCATGTTTACCCTCTAACGATTAACAGCTCATCAATAATACTACTGTTGTTTCATGTGGTTATGGGGCCTCAGCCGTACTGTCTGTATGCTGATTTTGTGCTTTTCTCATGTAGTTAGATCCCTCTTTTGGAAAAGAAAGCTCCATCTTAATGAGAATATATGATTAGATCAAATAAAGATTTCAGATCCTGAGGTAAAACACTTTAGAAAGAAATCTTTATAGTGCTGAAAAATAACCTAATCTGAAATACAAAAGCACACCTAAACAATGTCAGCGCAGGACTTGTCTCCCACATCAAGTTTACTATGAGTTAATGATTCAAGGAGGAACGGTTCACAATCTCCACGTGTGTTTTGTCTTTTATTCACCTCCCTGCTTGGATTTAGTTTTTCTTATTTATTAATTTTTTTAACACTGTAGTGGAGTGGATCTGTAGTTGCAGCTCAGGTTTGGCCTTTTAACTGGAGCGTGTTTCCTGTAACATTTTGCATGTACGGGAGCAGAACCAAGTCATTGGCTTAAGTATGTCGGACTGCGTGAGAAAAACATTCAAGACATTCTGCCACCGCTGGCGTTTTCTGTGGGGAATCATTGTCCATGTTAAGTATGCCGACTGCGACTTAGCATGTAATCTAAATGGGCTGATTTTCAGTCACAGTTTCTGACACATTCAGCCGTCTGACAAAAGAAACAGTTGGATATGGGATGGAGAGCAGTCACATTTGAGTCTAGCTGAGCTTAAACACAGGACTCTCAGTGCCTTAGTCTGGTTTTGTGAAGCTTAATTTTGTACAACATCAGCCGGCCTTACATGTTTTCTGTGCATTTTAAAAGTTGGAGTGACACAATAATTGTAGTGTAATGGAAACTTGCATGCTGTCACTTCCTCAATGATACTTTATAGTCGGACATTACAAGCCGGTATTGCCACTGGACTAAACTACTGTACAGAAATTGGGCTTCTAAGTTCACTCCCCAGAGCTCCATCAGAGCTTAGGAATAAAAAGGGGAACAAGAACGAGCACAGGAGAGAATAAATAAGCAACTCGAATGTCTGGAGGGGTCATAGAGGCAAAGTGTAAGATTCTCTTTCCTAGAATAAACCTCTTCCCTGGAAATGGCAAGTGGCGTGTGTGTGTGTGTGTGTGTGTGTATGTACAAGTTTAGGCACCCCATGTGTCCGGCACCAGGGTAACATTAATCCTTTGGCCGCTGCACGAGTTCAACATGTACATGAATTTGCCGGGCCGTGTTTACGCTGCTGAATGTGACCTGACGCGTTATTACTCCCAGGGTGGAGGCTCTAGTGTTAGACTGATACCTGAACATGTGGAGCAGTAAGAGCCAGAGAGTGACATTTAGAAGTGCAGGCTCTGACATTATTTCAGGGGACTTGCAGTGTCGCTGAATGGCTTGTCATAAAGGGCTAGCAGAGCGGCGGCTAACTGGTTAGCTGGCCTGCGCGCACCAATGATGTCACTTTGTAACTGGGAAGGAACAGGTGCTGCCTGTCCTCAAAGTAGCAGACATAACTCTAGCCAGAAATCTTTGGGAATCTTCAGCGGCGTGTTCCACATCACACATGCGCACACACACATACACACACACATACACACACACCCCCTTTCAACAAGGACAACTGTCACATATAAAACAAGGGCCTCATCTGACTGTTTGTTGTAGTCAGTATTAACATCAACACACTCGTTTCTCTCCTGACTTGACTTAATTCTCTTAACTGAAACATAGATGGAAAGTAAGTCTCTCATCAGTTTTAAAATAGCAACGGGCTCCTGCCAAGAAGCACAGTGGAAGGATAGTGCCGTATCGGTTGCTCAACAACTTTTAAAAAGTAACTTTCACACCACAAACAGGCCCTGCAGCCTCTCAGTGCATTTCTGTCGTGGTCGGTGATTGCTTTTTTTGGTCTGTGTGGCAGACTGAGGAGTTCAGATCACTTCCCTCAATGTGTGCCAGTGTGTTGAAACCGATGAGGAAGAAATACTGTGAAAAACGGGGCACTGATTCTGCAGCCTTCCATTTTTTAAGTATTTATTCTCTACTCTTGCCCTCATCTTAACTCATAATTCACTGTTAATTGATATCCAATCTTACATTAAGGTGTTGTAATGAGGCTACAGTGAAGGCTAATGGCACGTCAGGGTTGATTTGTGCCATTAGTTTGACTAGAAAGCACCATGACAAGTATTAGACGACTGACATTCGATGTGCACCCAAAGGTCAAACATGGTCCAGCTCTTTTTGCCAAGCATTGTGTTCTTTGAAACTCTCTCACCCGGCTTCTTGCTTATATAACAAGTGCTTCCTGTTTTGCAGGCGGCCCGTATTCCGCTTTTTTTCTAATCAATGTTGGTCTCCTTACAGACCGCCTTGTCATCTTTATTGTTTTCTTCTCCATCCGTACTTTCTGACATCATTTCGGCTGCATTTGCCTTTTGGCTCTCACCGACTCAGATGAGTGACTGCTGGGGTTTTTTTTAGTTTTTTTTTTTTTAACACACTTCTGTACATAGAAAGGAAGAAGGGAAAAAAAAAAAAAGACCCAGAAACAGGAAGAGTGTAGTAGTCTGTCCACACCCACTTTGTACCCGCCTTCAATGTGATTTTGAAAAAAAAAGAAGGGGAAATTGGAGGATGAACAGGCTGCTAGAGTGTGCAAGTCGCCCTCATGTCAGTCTGAAAACATTTATGTCCCTTTTTAGTGCTTTTTTTTAACCGTAGGGTGGCGGATGGACTGCTGATCGCGAGGCTCAGAGCGCCATCCCTGCAGTTTCTCACTCTCATGAGCCGTCACTGACTTTTGCTTCTCTCGTTTCTCTCCTCACCTCCTCTGTCTCCATGCAGTCCTCCAGCTCAAGCTTCAGCAGAGACGCACAAGAGAGGAGCTGGTCAGTCAAGGGATCATGCCGCGTAAGTCTCCATTTCAAATATGTAAAGTCAGACCCCCTCTGAAATCATAAATGTTGCATTGTATTGACGATAGCTCCATATTAACATGAACATGCATATAGCGCAGTGCCGTATTTGTTGCCAGTGATGCGAATATTAGAATAAGTGTTCAATCTTACCCCAAAACAGTTTGAATTCTTGTTTAGATGATCGTGATGTTATTTATGACACTTCATGCAGACGACTGGGGCAATGTGTCGGTGCCCCTGAGCCGAGGTCAAAGTGTTAACCCTTTCCTGCTCCGGCGTTGGACTAGTAATGGTGTGTATGTATATGGTTGTTTTAGCCGCACTCTGTCGCATATCTGATTATCTTAAGCTAGAATTGGCTTTGATACATTTGCGAATGGTGCGGTCTTATGTTTTATTGTATGTTGAGATACAGTTTTGTGAAGGTTGCCTTCTTTGACGTTTCTGCTTAAAATGTCAGCTTTTATCTGCATGTGTCATATTTAGTTGTGTCTCAGCACCACTTGGTGTTATCAAATAGGACAGCTTCCTCCTCTTTACGATCCACTTCCTGTTTCGAGAGTTCCGCACACAACAAGTGGCAGATGTCTTCTTTTTTTTTTCTTTTTTTTTCTTAAAATTTCTCCTGTTTCATTGTCAAAAGTTACGCAAGCCTGTTACATTTTCAGCCAGCACTCAGCCTAATGCACAATGCCTCTGATAATTAATTATAAGTCATCGAGTGGTTGGAGTAATTCTACAAAGGGACCTAATGCTGACATGTGCCTTCATTTACCTCGATCGCACAAGGTAAAAAAAGATGCCTGGCGCAGGCTCGTGTTAGAAGAAGGTATTTTATATTATATTTGGTTTGTGTGTTGGGTCGTGTTTTAGTTTAAAGCTGCTTTATCATGTTTTATCACAATGTAAATACTGGTGGTGAGCGGTGACTCACTCTCGACAAGGAGAGCAAGGTCTAATGAATGTCTCTAAACAACTGCTTCTTGTTTTTTACACCTCTGGGCCATATCTGCAAACAGTGCTCGTTATCAAGTGTGATCTGACAGTAAGATACACAGTGCATCATTGAACAAGCGTAAAGGAGCCCATCGTATCTGCAAGTGTACCCCATGCAGCAGCGTCTGGACCATATCTTTTATATTTATTCGTTTGTTTATTCATCGGTTCACAGTTTTATCTGAGGAAATGTTGTAGGTGCATCTCAAGAGGAGCAGATGTGAAAATAGATGCATGTTTTCCTGGATACCAGAACAACTTCCAATCCAGAACAGCATCTCATTGAATTTTAATGGCTTCGCTGTTTGCTGTTGCTATTATCTGACCGGCTGTAAAAAAAACAAAAAAAAAACAAAGTTGGCAGTAACTAGTCCACTAAAAAAGCCCCAAATGTCACTGATCTAGCTCAGTTTGCTTCAAATTTATGGCCGAGGCGAAAAGAATACACTCCTGGAGCAGACCCAGGGCTTGTTTTAGTCGACAGCGCGGAGTCTCGCATTCAGCCGTTTATTAGTTACAGTAAATCTCTGTGTCCTCCTACTGCAACAGGCCTCATGCCAGACCGTTGCTGTGCTGGGATCAGCTTGTACTGGTAGAATATTTTGCTGGTCAAGCTACTCCTAAGAGTAAAAAAAAACAAACAAACACAAAATTCAGGCAGAGACAAGAGACGCGGGTTTCGGTTAGATTTAGACAGCTGGGGTTTTTTTTCTCCTCTTTTTGAATGTAGAGCAGTAAAGATCATGCAATTCACTGAAGAGGTTTATTGTAGGAAAGCCCTCTTCTCCTAACTCACATTGACTCTGATCAGCTTTGATGGAAGTTGTTGTGTTATGAAAATGAAAGCTTAAAGAAAAGTGAAAACCAAGGGCGCTGATCGCTTCAGCTTGGTCTGCTCGTGTTGCCAAGAATTTCTAGAACTAGAATGGGAAGCAGAGCTTTTAGAGTTTCCTCCCCTCTCCGCTAAAAGAGCTCCCTGTTTGGCTGTGAAATGCTGCAAACTCTCTCTTTTTATAAGACAAATCTTAAGACCCACCTCTGGAAACCTGTTCTATTCCAAAAGAAGTGGAGCTGGTCATCAGCTACCCTCCAGGTGACCACATCAACCTTGTATCCGTTTGGCTTTATAAAGCAGTGGAAAGATTCCACCACATGGCTATGGTTATTTTACCTGATTAAATTTCTATTGTTAAAAGAGAAGCAGTTTGTCACATTTAAAACGAGGAAAACCAAAATCACGAAAATGTTTCTTTTACAGACTGAGCATCCCGACTCAAATGTTTTTGATATCATCACAATGGCTTTGTAACTGTGTTTCACAGCTTTAGAGGATACAGAGAGGAGTGGGAGCCGAGTATGGCCAGTTCCTGCTGTGGCATCAAGCCTTCACACTGGTTTTTACAGCTGAAGGCGGTGTGAATGAGTAACTTTCCACCCTAACTGCTGTCTGGTTGTTCTTGAGCAAGGAACTTGACCTGCCTCCTTCTGCAATGTTTTTTTTTCTCCACAGAAGACTACAAAAATAAGAGTCATTTTGCTGGCTCGTGAGAGTTAAAATGGCCGCTGTAGATCTCTGAATAACAATGGTCCAGTGTCTTGACATGATTTATGTTTTCATGTCATGTGGTGGAGTGGTAAAAATGATGAGCTGTTGACTGATAACGAATCATCACTGAGGATCACTCACGTGTTCCCGAAGCATGTATGACCTGAAAGTTCGGGATTTTCTTCTTCAACACGTCAAAAAGGTCTTGCAACGAGCACAGGTCGATTCAAAGGGGCATTTCTGAGCATCTTCATGTTGCTTCACTTTTCATTTCATGGTGCTTCCCACCACTGGTTACATCACAACTGGTATGTAGGTCTTCCTTGAACTTCAGGGCTCGTGACACAAGGAATACCTCCGACCTCCACCCAGTCCTCTGCGGCACACAGACAGTTGACACCCAGCAGATTTTCCACACTAACACACCCTTGGCAGAGATTTCACCAGCCTTTGACCGACGGACCAATCGGATGATTGCTCTGTTGCATCATCGTAACTGCCGCTGTCCCTCCGATATCCTTCCCCAAATAAAGTGGCCTACTTTGTTTGTCTGCCTGGCAACTCTATAAGCTCTGATGTTGACATTTGCTGCGATAACTTGACGCATAAAGCTTTGTATTCAAAACAGTGTGAATGGTGTGGTTGTAGGAGAGGATGCTAAAAAAGCTTCTCTAAAGTCCCTGCTTCTGGACTGGCTTTTCCCATACACAGAGAGGTTTGTGCACCAGTTTGATAGCTGTTTCTGTTGAGATCAAGCCAGACACTGACGTGCCATTATGGTATAACTTCACAGTCCTGCTCTCCCACACACATCGTGTGTGTGAAGGCAGCAGTCTGTAGATCAGTCCACCGTCTCCGCTGTCTTCTCACTTCTGTTCAAAGTTCCACCGCTGTTCATGAAGTGTTGCCGTCCCTCAGCCTCCCAGCCAAAGTCAGTCGCAGAATGTGTTATTTGTTTAAAATGGCCAGGAAACTGTCGCGATGTCAGGCCATTGTGCTGATGTGGAGTAGTTTTACAAAGCTTTTAGGCTTCATGACACGGGTTGTGTTTGTTGATGGCTTTGAATGAGCTGGGGTTAAAATAGTGGCTGTAACATTTGCAGTAACAACTTTCTCAGTGAGGTGGCCTCCCACCCCTGCAAAAAAGAAAAAAAACATGCTTTATTGTTTCCCTCAGAAGACAAAGCCATCAGCCTGCTGAGATGTCGTCAGAGTGTGCGGTTTGGAGTACATTTCTGACCTTCTCCCCCGGACACTTCTGCTTTGAGTCCGCTGTAGCCGTATCTGTTCTCACATTCTCACTCTGCTGAAAGGAGCAGAGCAACTCATCGGAGCCTCAGTGAACCGCTCTCAGCTCTCTCTCCCTTTTTTTTTTTCCTCTTCCCTTCCATCTCTCCATGCAGCTCTGAAGAGCCCCGCAGCTTTTCACGAACAGCGGAGGAGTCTGGAGCGAGCAAGGGTGAGCATCACAAGTGCGGCACGTTTTCCACATGGTGGCTTTTCTCCAGTGAGGCAACATGCTTATGTAGAAAATGGCATTTGCGCAAAATAGATGAGAATATTGAGTTAACATCGTGAGAAGGCAACATTCAATCATGAAGCCACACATACCACTTGGGCTGTAATACAACTTATCTGGATAGTAGAGACTCTTTCAAATTGAGCTGAAAAGTGTGATATGCAGAAACTTTACCCTCAGTAAGTTGCCACTATATTGAGTAAACTGTTACCCGCAGATCTCTGCTAAGCTTGGTGCGAAAACATTCTAATTACATTAGAACTTGGCTGTTTACTCCTCCATTATTATTCTTATTATGCTTTCCTTATCATCATTCCTATTTTTTTTTGTTGTCTTGTCTTTCTTTAATTTAAATGTTTGTCTTTTGGCTCCTTCTTTTCCTTCTCCAGACCGAGGACTACCTGAAGAGGAAGATCCGGAGTCGTCCCGAGCGCTCTGAGCTGGTCAGGATGCACATTCTGGAGGGTGAGTTTATGCCTTTGTATTGAAAAGGTGTTCTCAATAAAACTCCCAAAAGCATTTCGTAAGCATTGTCAAAAGTCAAAGACACGAAAAGGAAGCATACGGTGTGCAAATTGGAGCCAGTTCCTTGCGATAGAGTTCATGCATCATTTCTGTAGAGGTAGTTTAAAACTTGTTAGCCTAATTCAGCTTCAGAGACCATTACCGAGTCGATATCCAAAATACCATCTTAGAAACTGATTTGCTTTGTTTCCCAGCACCGAACACTTAATTTAAAGAATATAAGGTTACCTGGATCCTGGAATAGGTTTTCTCCTTTGTGTGGTGTGGGTCCAGTATTGCCAGCAGACACTGACCTACTCAAAGTAGCCTGCATCAATTGGGATACTTCTGCAGTTAATTTGTCAGCTGGTGAGACACTCGCACTTAACCCCGGGTGAGATGGACCCAGTGTTTGCTTTTTCTTGTTCTACTCTCACTTCTTGATCCTTTTCAGTTTATTTTCTTGCATTGTGCATAGATTATTAATAATAATAATAGATTAATGAAAAGATGAACAGAGCTCTGTGCATAACACACTACAGGAAAAAGAAACCCTCGCAGCTAATATTAGGTCCGTAAATGCTTTAGTTTAAAAGACCAGTGTAATATGTGTTATCAGTTTCAATCATTTTGATTCTAATGGAGGAAGTGGTAAAACAGACCTGAAGTTCAATATCTCTCGTCTTCAGAAAGCCAACTTCCTGTTACAATATTTTGAGCAGATCCTCAAAATCAGCGTGTTAAAGAATGGTTTGTTGTGTCTCTTCCTGCAACGTGCAAACCCACTCACCTGGGGGCACGATCCTTTTGTTGAATATGAAATTGAATCAGTTGACGCCCTGCTGTGCCCTCCGCAGAGACGTCGGCAGAGCCGTCTCTGCAGGCCAAGCAGCTCCAGCTGAAGAGAGCACGTCTGGCCGACGACCTCAATGACAAGATCTCTCACAGGCCAGGTCCCATCGAGCTGGTTCACAAGAACATCCTGTCTGTCAGCTGCCCTCTGCAGAACTCGCTGCTGGGTAAATACACACCGCTCACCAGCTCAGTGGAGTTAGTGGACTGCTCATTGCGTCAGTGTTTTGTCATAAAAGTACAGCTTGTGCTCATAGACGGAGAGTGCTGTAGCTGCAGTAGAAAAGCGCAGAACCCAAATGTATGCTGGCCCATTTCGGATCATTAACAGATCTCAGTCTGTAAATGCAAACCACCCAAAATTCACAGGTCACTGATGGCATTTAAACAAGCATGCGGATACACAAAGAGATTCGCCTTAACAAATACACACACACACACTTGCACAACATTTGGCAACACTTGCACACTCCTGCGTCGATTACAGAGAATGCATTCAAGTTAAAGCATGTTGCCACTGTGCTAATGACTTCGTGTGCAGTTTTAAAATATGATTGACTCCCCATCTGGAGTCGCGTCACTTAAGCAATTGCAACATTCGGGTTTATACGCAGCTGAGTGTGTGAAAACACCCTCCACTGCTGTTGTAGTAGCCTCAGGGTTTAATGATCCTCAGGCATGTGATAAAAACAATCGACACAACTCTGTAGCAGAAATTATTGGTTTGGACGTAGTCCTGTTTCATGAGATGAGATGCAGAACACACTGTGTTGTATAACTTCTGTAGAATTAGTCATTCCTGACTGCTTAACAGCAGCAACTGCGTTTCACTTTCATGCGCTGTGAGGGAGTCATGAATTCTCACACTTTGGGAGCCACTGAAGTTCACATAAAGACGCCTCAACAGATATTTCATTGAGTGTGTAAAAATTTCTGCTCCATCACAGATTCCCCAAAGGGAGGCGGGGGGGAAAGCTCGTCTTTAGATGAAGACAGCAGCGACGCTCTGTCACCAGACCAGCTAACCAATCACGACTCTCCCCTGAGTGCGGTCACACAGCTGTCTCCCTCCGAGGTGCTGACGCAGAACGGGGACATCTCCCCCACACAGGTATTTCAACATGTCATTCCGGTCGAATAGAAGGAGGGTCATTTGAACCTGAACATGGTTTTAAACACGTCCCCTCGTCAGTTTCTTACACAGCCCCCACCTCCACCTCCTCCGGCACCTCCTCCACCAGGGACTGGGTCAGATTCTTCTCCGCTCCCTAAAATAACCAACGGGGCAGCGTTGACCTCGGCATCCTCCCGCTCCTCTTCTGGACAGGTCAAAGTATGTTGCCGTTTTGTTTGAACATTCTGTAGATTTCCAGACTTTGGAATTATTGTGACCTTAATCTCTATTTGTGGAGCAGCTATAACCAGCTCACCCTTCTTCATCTCTTCATTTCCTCACTCCCCCCCCCCCCCCCCCCCCCCCCCCCCCCCCCGATTTCTCACGGTTTTCTGCCTGCAGTCTCAGGCTAAGACAAGTTCAGACCGTCCCCCACAGAGACCTAAGAAACCAAAGGACAGCAAACCCAAGGTCAGCAAGGGCTTTGTTCCACACTTTGTTTCAGCACACACTGACACAGAATTTACAGCTCTGACAGGGTCGAGGAAAACGGAGAACAGCTGTCGGGATTTCAGTTTAAGCTTGTGGCCGTTTCATTCATTTTGCATGTTGTCCTTTAGATTATTTTCAAAAGCCCTTTGTTGGTTTGGTGTCAGTTCCTTTTGAAAAGTAGAACAGATGCTTCTCTGTTACCTCAACATTTTGATATGACATTTAAAATATTTATACTTTGTATTCAGAGAAATCTGTGGTGAAAGAGGAAGAGAGGACATTTCCTGCAACCACAGGAAAATTTAAAATTAGAAGATAGTCTTCATTTCATAGCTGAATCTACCAGATCCTTTACTGTCATTATTGACCATCCAGAATGTCACATGAACTCAGACAGAATTCACGTCAGGCACCGATTGATTGCTTCGAACAGTGTGAAAATATTTCCAGAGTTTAGTTGCCTCATTTTCCCTGTTGGTCTCCTCGGTGAAGGTGAAGAAGCTGAAGTACCATCAGTACATCCCTCCAGACCAGAAGGCAGACAAGGAGCGCCCGCCTCAGATGGATTCATCTTATGCGAAGCTGCTCCACCAGCAGCAGCTCTTCCTGCAGCTGCAGATTCTCAGTCAGCAGCAGCAGCACTACAACTACCACACCATCCTGCCTGCCCCGCCCAAGTAAGTGGCAAGCATAGCAGGCAGTGGTGTGTGTGGAAGTGTGAATGACTAATTGTGGTCCCCTCCAGGCCTTTCTGCTGTATATATATATATATATATATATATATATTTTATTTTTTTTTTTCTTTCCACTTCAGTGGTTGTTTGGGTGAGACTACAGAGCCTGTCGCTGAAAGCAGAAGTCAGGTTTAAAAATGATCTCTTCAGTGTCACATGACCGTTTTACATCAGTGACTTGTGGTGCAGTTGCTGAAATAAACATGTCATTAAACATGCCAGTGATGAAAACTGATGAAAACTCGACGACACTACTTTCCACATTTACCATTATTGTATCTGCATTAACCGGCTTCTGTCACACTGTGCGGTTATGGCAGGGAAGGAGGAGGAGAGATGCGGGCTGCTCTCTCTTCTTTTACACAACTTTAATGTTTTGTGTCTCTGCTCAGGCCACAAACGGACCAGACTCCCACATCCGGCTCCGGTCCCTCCCCCTCCCGCAGCGCTCACACAACAACCAACGCGACCCCCTCAAGTCAGACCTCGACGGCCCGTCAGATCCAAGCTGCGGTGGGAGGAGCCAAACCAGCTACTCTGCCAGCCAATCTGGATGAGTTCAAGGTAAATTAAAAAGCTTTACGCAGTACCAGAAATGAAGCTTTCTTAGCTTATATGTATATAGTAAAGAAAACGGTGTTCTTGGTGCTTTATGATGGATGTTTCCTTGTGTTTTCTGTGAAGGGAGCTCTTCTGATGTCATTGCTTAATTCAGTATGATCAGAGACTTTGTTTTCTGGGAAAACTGTATATATAACTGCAGCTGAATTCAGAAATGACTGGATGACCAAGTCTTCAAAACATCATTAACAGTTTTGGAAATATATACACCGTATTTTATGGACTATTAAGTCGCATTTATTTATAAATTTATTTCAAAAGATCCAAGACCTGCTTCTCAAGGAACTCACGGAAACTGTCGAGCTCGGCTTGGAAGTTTGTGTCCGTGCTCTGATAGAGAGGCGGTTGCGCTGCATGAAGCGGTAACACAAAGAAGGCCCGCCTGCAAAGTCCTTTATATTCAACTCCTTGGAACAGGGTGTGGAGCCTCTCCCGGCAGCATGTTGATCAAGCACCCACCCGTGGACTCGTTCCTCCAGCTCTGGCCATCTTGCTTTCAGCCCGCGATTAGCTTTCTTTGTTTTCTTCACTGCAGTAAGATTAACCTCTGCCAGTCCCTCACAAGTTTCTCACTCCCTCCAAACTTTCTTTCTGCTGCTCGATTACTGTTTTCGGCTGCATATTTTACCACCTGCAGTTTGCAATCAGCAGAATAGGATTTTCTTTTTGGTCTTTCTCAGCTGTCTTTAAGTTAATGTTTCAGTGGTCACAAGCTTAAAGTGTCCTCTCGCGGCTATAGACGGCAATGTTTACTCCTTGGTTCATGTCAGTCAATTAACATTTAAAAACATGTTAAATTATATATGTTTTGATATATAAGTCGCAGGAGCAGCCAAACTATGGAAAAAAGTGTCTTATAGTATTTGTTTAACAGTGATGTAACCTTTTGTTCGTTAGAAGTTCAGTTAAATGAAGTTCAGCTGAACTGAGCTTTTCTTGTGTTTGTAAGTTCTGACTTTGACTCAGTACCTGCTGCTGTATGAGTGCTACTATGGTTTCTCATCCTCCAGGTTGCTGAGTTGAAACAAGAACTGAAATTGCGTGGTTTGACCGTCTCTGGCACAAAGAATGATCTCATTGAGAGGCTCCGCAACTACCAGGAGCAAAATGGTGGCACCACAACGGTTTTGAAAAACGGCACATCGCAGTCCAGCCAGCCGGGCGCAACCTCAGCTGCGAGCGCCACCTCGTCTTGTCCGAGCACAACTTGCACCCCTGACCAGCAATCGATAGACGGAGGGTTCAGGTTAGCCTTGTCCTCACTGGCTCATGCGGTCCCAGGGCGGGTCATGCGATTTGGCAGCACGAGCTCCAGCCCTCCAGTGTCACCTACGCCATCGGAGCGATCGTTGGCCGGGATGAGTCCAGATGAGACGAGCTGTAATGGAGACATGTTTGGGGAGATGGTGAGAGCTGATTCATTTGTTTGTCATCATTAGAAAAATGATTGACTTTATTTGGCTCCCACTAACATCCTCTAATTGTTTTATTGTCTTTCAGGTGAGTTCTCCCCTCACCCAGCTCACCCTCCACCCTTCTCCTCAGCACCCGTCAAACGTCTCTCCTCTTTCTGTGGTCAAAGAGGAGATTCAGAGCTCATGCAGCTTCTCCAGGTCTTCACCTGCATCTGTCCAGCCGCCAGAGCCCCTGTTTGGAGTTGCCACAGACACTATGGACAAAGACCAGATGCTCCAGGAGAAGGACAAACAAATCGAGGAGCTAACCAGGATGCTGAGGCAGAAGCAGAGGCTGGTGGAGACCCTGAGGTCCCAGCTGGAACAGGGAAAGATGGCAGGTGGGATAATGGTGAAGAAGGAAGGAAGTGAGAAGAGCAGAATGTCCCCAGAGTTCAAAATCCAAACTCTAATAAAAGCCTCAGCCATTCAGCCCCCCACGCTCCCTAATGGCATCGTGCTGACAGTGAAGAAGGAGGCGGAGCCTGAGGAAGGCATGGAGGGAGTAACAGAGGAGGCCCAAACAAAGAGGCCGATCCAGGCGATGCAGTGCTCTCAGGAGACTCTGCTGAGACTGCAGCAGATTCATCGGCTGCAGGTCCAGCAAGCTGAACAGCAGAAACAGCAGCCACCACCCAAACAACTGCAGAATCGGGTGCAGCTGCAGAAAGTGGCAGAGGTCAAACTGAACCCTCAAAAACAGCAGATGCAGCAGAAGAAAGAGGCTCAAATCCTGCTGCAGCAGCAGCAGCAGCTGCAGCAGCTCATCATCCAGCAAACCCAACAGAAACAGCTCCAGGCCCAGCAGAAGTTAGCACAGCAGAAACTGGCACAACAGAAGCTGGTGCAGCAAAGCCAGGTCAAACAAACCCAAGGGCAGGTCCAAGCTCAACAGAAGAACCAGGTTCAGTTGAAACAGGTACAGGTGCAGATCCAAAACCAGACGGCGACGAGCCAGAAGCCTGCAGTGAACCAAACCCAGCAGAGGAAACAGCTGAGGGCTCTGCAGAGGCTGCAGCAGAAACGGCAGACGGCAGCAGCCTCCTCACAACAGGTGATGCAGTTTGAGGCACTGCTCCGTTCAGGAATACGTGCATCTAAAAGTTTGATTTAGAAAAATCATAAAATGACCGCTAAAGTCCTGAATCATGGTGTTTGTCCTGCGTTTCCAGGTGACTCCTGTCGTCATCAACCAACAGAACGGCACTCCTCTTCAGACTCAAGCCATTTCATTAGACCTCCTCAAGGCCAACGGCACACCCACGCTGGTTACCGACAGCAATGGCAATCACTACCTGATCGCTCTCACCAGTCACACAACAGACGGACAGAACGGAGTGTCCTCATTGGCCAAAACCAACGGCCGCATCACGCTGCAGGTACAGGGGACGTTGCACTCTGTGGTGGGCTGCGAACAGCCTCATAAAACTACCAAAAAATATTCATCTGTGATTTATCGTTTTTCAGAGATTGCAGTCAACTCCAAGTAAACTCCCCAGCACAGCCAGCCAATCAAAAGAGCAGCCAGAGGCCGAGCCCGTGAGCCCACCAGAGAAAAAGGTACAGCCCGATTTGAACCTTTGTGATAAATTACAGCCCCAATTCAAAAGGTTTGGAGATCTTTTCTTAGTTCTTGAAATCTAGTTAATCTTGAATTTGATGAATGTTATTTTTCACAAAAAAGTCACAAATCCTCCCTTTAAACATTCGGCGTGTTTCCGATGCTCTACAGTGAATAAACATGTTGGTCCGTTAGATTTGCTTTTATTTGCATTTTACAAAGGGTCCCGGCTTTTTGGGAATTTGGGTTTTGCTTCAGAAGTCGTACCTCATTTAATAAATGAAAGTGTAAGTTGCTTTGGACAAAGTATCTGCCAAATGAACGTATGATGCGAAGCAGCACTTCATCACACCACAAGGTGTCACCACTGAGGCGTGTAAAAACCCTCAAAGTCAATTAACTCCGAATGTGAATTTGATGAAATGTTAAAAAATGTCATTCAAGGTTTTTCCTTCTACTCACGTCTGAGGGCGCGCCGTCTAAATGTGTTTACCACTCTCTTTCCTCAGGGACAGAAGCCAGGCCTGCACTTGGATACCAACGGAGCTCCACAGCCCAGCCTGTCTCACACTGCTCCGCCCAGTCTGCAGCCTTTCTTCGACGACATGTCAGACACTGAAAGCCAAAGCAACTTGATGTCCTCTCTCAAGGTAACGCCACCTCCTCTGCTTCAGAGCTCCCTCGAGCACGCCGTCTCTCTTCACGTGTTGTAATCGGCTCTTTCTCCTTGTTCCTTCTTTTCTCATTTCATCTCTTCATCACTCCACCCGGGCAGAGAGAGGAGGTGTGTCCGCCTTACGACCGGCACACACTGTTCACCCCTCCCTCTCCCAAACCCAACACCTCCCTTTCTTCTCAGCGCTCCAAAGTATGTCCTCCAGCATGTCTTTTCTTTCCATTTTTCTTGCTGTATTTATCTTTTTCTTTATTTTTATTTCATCGCGTGTGTCTCCATTTCTATCTACACACTCTGAGCTGTGGCTCATGTTCCTCAACTTGGGGGACAAATGGAGAAGTTTGATCTGAGCAGCTGCTCGGAGGTGGATTTACCTAATAACAGTGGCTCAGTGTGGTGTTATTTTTGTTGCGTTTGACTCATTTAGCTGCTGGATTTTCATGCTTTTAGTTCTTTGTCTGGTCCTCAGAGTTCTGCTTGTTGCTGTTGTAGCCGTGCTGCATATAGCTGTGAAACATGCAGGGAGCATATGGTGACCCTGCGGCCATTCAAGAGAAGCACACTTGTTGCAGCAACCATAACACATTGTATCGTGCAGCGAGTCTTATTTATAGATATTATGCGACTCATATTTTTGTTCTATTTGCATAATGTCTATTCAACAGCATGAAACCAGACATCAGGACGGAACAGATGCTCTATGATTTCACATCAGCTCCAAAAATAAAATGAATGTTTTTATTTAAATGCCGTTTCACTTTGTAAAAGAATGTGCTCGCTGTGTTTGCTGCCGTTTGTCTTTTAGAGAAGACTAAACTGAGATAAATTTTTTTCTTTCTGCCACTCTCTCCTCGTGTTTCTCCAGTTACATTGTTTTAAAAAAAGTTGTGGTTTGGATGAGGAAGACATGCCTCGTCATTTGGAGGATGAGAACGTTATTTCTCACAACACGCCGGGGCCCTTTCTTAAACCTGAGAGTCGCTCTGAAACGCAGTCCGACAGGATTACTAAAACCTTCACTTCTCAGCTTCTCAGCAAGATGGAAACATTGAATAGAAATGCAGGAGAGCCTCGTTCTATTGGTCTAGATTAGTGTCTCGCCCTCTCACCAGCGCGTTTTGAAAAGTGATCGGTCGCGTGCCTTTATGTCGGTAAGCTCATACAGAATGTGTCACGTGAGGCTCGGAAGAGAGAAGAACGCTTGCTCAGGTTTTTATTGGAGAAAAAAAAAGGTCTTTAATTTGTCCAGTATTGATCCAGTATCATTGTCTTACATCCTTAAATTCCTCTATAACTGCACATACATACATTTCATCAATGAACACAGTGAGTCAGATTGATCTGAAATGCTTTTTTTATTCAGCGTTTGATTTTCCAAACTCGGATGACTGTCTCCAGCGTAAAAAAGCTGCATCTTTTCAGTGCCACTATCTGAGTGACCCACCTCAGTTACATACAAGTCATTCAGCACTTACCGCATGTAACTGCTACTCAACAAGCTGCACTCGCCAAGTTCTGATGGGAAACCTCTGCTCACGCTGCAGAGTAACCGGGTGTCCTCTGTGTCTGAATAAGTCATTCATTCTAACTCTGGATGCTGCAGCGGATTATTTTCCCTTTCTAAGAGTTGGAACAGAAAGGTTGACGGCAGCTTTGTTAAATCTTGGCCCTTTAGCTGTGCTGTCAGTATTCGTTGAGGTTGCAGATGTTTGGTCTGGGTAAAAAATGGCTGACGTAGCTCTTCGTGCCACTTTCACTGATGCCGGAAAATCGCTAATTAACAATCATGCGCTGTCATATTTATGTAGGCTACAAAGTCGCTGCATCGAGAAGCATCTTTGAAATTGACCTGAAATTATTCCCTGATGGCTGATGCATGTTCCCCTCTGTTAGCAGGAGAATGGTGTGAACAGCCAGCAGATGGATGACCTGTTTGATATCCTGCTGAAGAGTGGAGGTAAGAAAATGATAAACCTGAGGAGAGAATCTCATGAGAACATCTGCCAGCGTGTATTGATGGTTTTTATCCGTCTCTGTCCTCCCTCAGAAATCCCGGGCTTTAAGGCCAACCCGGACCCTTCCCTCGCCCCTCTGCACTCTGACCCACCTTCCCCATCTGCTGCCCCCTCCCCGCTCCACCTCTCCCCTCCGACCCCCACAGAGTCGCTTATCTCCCCTCGCTCGTCCGTGGGAGAGCCCTGCGCAAGCAGCGGACGCCTGGAGGACTTCCTGGAGAGCACCACCGGCACCCCGCTGCTGGGCATGGAGGCTGACGGAGGCCTGACTCTAATCGACGACCTCCACAGCCAGATGCTGAGCACGCCCAGCATCCTGGAGCACCCTTCCTCCCCCATGGACACGTCCGACCTCGGCTTCTCGCCTCATTCTGCAGGGCTGGACTTCGGCGACCCCGCTTTAGACAGCATGGACTGGCTGGACATCTCCATGGTGGGGAGTGCAAACGGAGGGAGCGAGGGCAACGGAGGGGGGGCGGGCGGAGCAGCGGCAGGTGAGAGAGACGGAGGGACGAGTTTAGCCCCGCTGGCGCCGCACACTCCGCAGAGCGTATTCTCGACTGATTTTCTGGACAGCACAGACCTGCAGCTGCACTGGGAGTCGTGTCTGTAGCGCTCAGACAGACGCACACGGATGGACATGCGGTCGCTCACACTGTGTACAGGCTCCGTCTTTATTTCATGCACATACTTCTCTATGCTGTCTCTACCACTGCGGGGGTCACTGGCACACGCACACACACACACACACACCTTCACGGGGTTTGTCACTAGCTGTTTCTGTACGCGAGCTGAGCTGAGGTGACATATGCAAGAAACATAGAGGTTGAATTCATAAAAAGGACTGGAACTCGGTGGAACTGAGGCGGACTTTTTGAATTTGAAATCTATAGGAAACCACACGGCGGACTGGTTACAGCCAGCTAATAGAATCCCATTTCCTGTGTCCGGACCTGCAATGTTAAGTAAACCATTTGGAAGCTTGACAGTTTAGAGATGAGGAGGGACTGTCGGTGATGCCTGCTGGGCCTCCATGAGATAGCAGTGTGTGTCAGTGCCTCCTAAACTTTGCACTTATGCTGAATCTGATTGGTTTAGAGGGGGCGTTCAGGTCAGTGGCTCAAGCTTAGCGCTGGCTGGAGCTGAGTGAAAGCCACCATGTGTTTTGTTGATCAGCTGAGCCACTGATGGTGTGTAATGTAAGGCAGCTGTTGGCAACCTGAACCCCACCCACACTAGTCAAAGAAACAACCGTCACTGGTTGTCAGTTGCTATTAAATTGAACCATATCGGTGGCAACAGTTTGAATTGAAGCCTCATTGGAGGTTGCATATTATTGGTAACATTATGGTAGACCACTATGTATTGCTGTATATGGGGTGTATATTATCAGTTGTCCATATGACTATTTTTCTTTGCTGGTCGCTTTAGAGTTGAGCGACCCGGCTGGGGAACATAAGGGTCAGGGTGGGGCTTCCAAAACACTTGGTCCCTGTCATTTTTTTAAAGAAAACTGTTTAAATAAAAACAAAAATAAACATACTATAAAAACACAAAAACTTGAGTTTGTTTTGATTTTTGCATTTCCGCAACACATGATCTTTGCGTTTTCACAATTTGTACCAGATATGGTAAAATTAAGTTTATTATTTTACCTTTAAAGGAAGAACCTAGTCTGCTTTATTTGTGCGATTTTAAATCCTGAGTTACCTCACCTCATGCCTTGAGTAAAAATGGACGATGGAGCTAAAAGCCACAAGAGGGCGCCATTGCACAGACATCGGCTGCCTTGGATGGAAGCTTTCAAATTTTATGCACGTAGATGAAGTGTATCTTCTCTTACTGAAAGAAATTAGATCATTTTTAGAAATAAAATAAATCTAATTATCCAACACGCCTTCCTTTGTACCGGAAAAGAGTTTCAAACAAACCGCTTAACTGCAGTCCTACGAGACTTTTTAGCTCCTTTATGTGGATGTTGATTAGTGTCAATAACATTTAGATCTTTTGATACAGTACATTGCAACAGCTGTAATTTTTATGCAACATGCTACGTTAGAACAAGCACACATGTTTGGTGTTTTCTGCCTTTGGGAGTTCAAAACAACTTTGCCGGGTCAACGGGTCTCTACAAATACAGTGTGGGAAGTGCTTTGTTTGACTGCACACTCCTCTCAGTTTGCATAAAAATCTCATTTGATATTAGAAAAGCAGTTAGTTCAGTAATGGAGCTTAGTTTGAATAATTTTCATGAATTGCGTCTCGTAAATGTAGAAATGAAATGATGTGACCGGTGTTACGCAACACAAAAGCATTGGATCAAAATGTAACTGGAGGCAATGCAGCGAACAGTCTCACCAAAACATCTGTGATGGATTTGATTTATTTTAGAAATTAATTGATGAAATTTGGCCCTCAAAGTCAAATTTGATCTTCTTTTTTTGTTTGTTTTTCCTGTTGTTCCTTCAAGATTTCACCAGTCTGTCATTTTTAACTGGACTGGGCTGAAACTTGCACCCAACGTCAATGAAACAATAACAAAAGAATAATAATAATTCATGAAATATATAAACATAGTGATATAAGAAAAAAATATGACATTCTGACCTTCGTTTAATCATTTTTTCCGAGGTTCCTAAAGCTGTGTGGAGCTTCGTCTCATATGTAACAGCCATGTTTGTCCACGGCACAAAGGCTCTAAAAGTCAGAGATGGCACTGCTTTAGTTTGCAGTTTGTTTTGCATTGTTCATGTGACACAATGGCTAATCATATCTTTCTTAATTTTTTTTTTAATCCTAGCTATGTGGTTTTTAGAACTAACCCTAATCTGAATCCCTGTTTCTATCGAATGGCCCCAGTTAAGTAAAATCCCAGCTCCTGTCCTCATTAATACTCAGTGCAAAGCAACGAAACAAACGAAATGCACAGAACAATAAGTTTATTTTATTTCTGCTGCTCATGAATACTGAGAGTTAAACAGAAAATGACTGACAGGAGAGCAGTTGAATCCTTAATTTCCTCTAAAAGTGACTCTCTTCCCTGCTTCGTTTTCATACAAATGCTGCAAACGTAACAAAATGATGAAAACATAGAAAGTGGTTTGTTTTTTGGGGGGGGGGGGTGTTTGAGCAGGAGCTGCTATGACAATCACCAAACAAATGAATCAGGAAGCGGACGGAAATATGAAATCAAAGCTTTCGTGGCTCCAGAGGGAGCTGTGGGAAGTCAGATGAAATGCCTCACAACTGATGATTTCATGTCTCCTGCAACTCTATTGGCACACCATGCAATCAGTGAATGTATTCCACCCCCAAACACCCCCTTAACACTGTTTTGTAACAAGAAGCCCTTAATGTGCTGTGAAATACGTGAAACACTAGCCAGAGGGGATACAAGCTCAAAGACAGTCTAAGTTAAATAGCTCAACAGCAGAAAAGGTTTCACCCACAGAAGTCTTAAAAGGAGCAGAGTTAGGCGGGAAAGGGGTGGTAATTAGAGAATTCTATACCCTTCATTCTCCTTTCCCCCCTTCTTTTCTTTGCAATTCCAGACTTCCCCACTCCCTCTGCCTATCGCCTCACATCAGAGGCTCCGAAACACGGGACTACAACACATCCAGCTCTTTGGTGCGCAGCATTGAAACATGCAGTCAGCCCAGTCACAATGTGGCTTCACACACACAAACACACAGGTCACAGCAGCTCCCCAGTGCAGCTCTCTCCCGTTCACAGAGTGGTAAAAGTCCCCAGGCCATGCTGCTAATTAAATACAGAGAGCTCCAAAAGGCTGCAGCGCCACGAGGGCTAAAGGTCTCCTCTGTATTCCACATCCCACTGACAGCAGCCCACCACCCTGCAGCCGGCGGTCATGCATGATGTTTAATCACATGTGCTCTGAACAAAAACTTTTATCGTCAACGTGCAAATGTTCGAAGAAAAAAGTTCTTCTTGTTGTCATCTTCATGTGACAACAAGAAGCAGTTGTCCTTTTTCAGTTTTAATCTTTAGCTTGGCTGACAACACTACTATGCTTTATTTTTAAAGGAAATAATCGACTTGTTTTTCTTCAAATGTGCTTATCTTCCATCTTGCCACGTGTCAGCCAAAGAGATCCATGCGAATTTCATGTCAACTGTGACGTTATGGAGCTTGTCATATATACGGATGGTGAAGGGAAACAGGCTAAAGAACACCAGAGAAGGTTTCAAACCCCTGAACTACATGCATCTGACTTATTTGAAGTACACCAACCCTTGTCACCCACATTCTTGGGCCTGAAACCACCCTGGAGAGCTGAGATATCACTTCTTTTTTTACTTTGGTTTCCAGCCCAGCACCACACTGTTTTGCATTACGGTCGACATTTTTGTGGGCTTCTGATGTTGCCTTGTTGCCTCTTTGACGCCACCACAAATTCACATGTACATGTGCGGGGCAACACAGAGTTTGTTTTTTAATAACCGTGGTGTTACGTCCCACAACTGCAGGGGGTTTGTGAGTTTAGTACCAAACTGCCATGGTCACCCAGTGAAGGGCCGTGCACTGGACAGAATACAGATCACAATGAATGTGCAAAGTAATTTTGGTCATTTCTAAAAAATGATGTATCAGACCAGACCAAAATATTTGTAATCGCAGTTTCTAATACACATTCTGGGTGATGCTGATGAAAACTTAGTGTGTTACAAAGAAATAAGAAGGCGGACCGTTGACTTGCACATCATATAGGCCCAATCAGATCTCATGCTGCGGTGCATCACGTCACTAAGCAAAAAGTTGCTGAAAGCCAAACCCCAACGAAGATGCTTTTGTATGTGTTTGTTCAACCGAGTCGCTCTGTTTTTCAGGGAGCACAAATGTTTCCCCATTGCGCTTCCGTCTCCTTTTCTTTTTGTGTGTGAAGCTGTGTGATGTGAAAGGAGCAGTCAGGTTTGGGTGGATCCTGCTGCGACTGCGGAGCCTTTGATAGCAGAGGATGTGAAGGCTGACATTTGCACGGGCAAGAGGAGACGGAGAAGGGATCAAGGAGGGACGTGGGAGGCAAAATGGGAGGGGGGGGGGGGTGTGTTTTCTTCCACACCTGCTTGTTTGAAAGAAACAGACAACGTGGGCAAAAAAAAAGAAGAAAGAGCGAGACAGACGATTCACAGTATCTCCAAATTTGCAAGGGAAATGCAAAGTCCTCAGTTCACAGTTTCTATTAGCTGCCAGTCACAAGTGACTTTGAACAACTAAAACGCTGCGTAATACAACCCAGAAAGTACAGCTTCCAAAATATCCACAGTTAAATGAACATGTCTTTGAGAGTGTTGAATATTGGACAACACGATGAGAATGAAAGCAAAACATTTACATTCTCAGTGGATAAAAAGCCTGCAAAGTGAAAATACTGACAAACCATCAGATAATCATCACCCAGTTATCCTCACCCAGTTTAAGCACCTTTAAGCTCATCGTTTTTGTTTTACATCGAGCAGCTTTTTTGGTTTAGTCTGATCGCTCTCGCCGACCCCTACAGCACTTGGAAAACTGTCTTTTTGGAGTCGATCTGTCTTGCATGGTAAAGAAATACAAGTCAGTAGGAAGCCAATGCCGATATGTCCCTGTCGAAACAAATGGACATAGATATCTGGTGGCAGACCTGACGCCTGAAGTGGAAGTGCCTTACAGTTCAATGCCATTGATGGTCCCTAGATATCTCTGGCTGCAGTGTACTCCAAAGTGTCAACTCCTCGTATGAAATTCAAAGTAAATATATTTTCCTTAAAAGGGGCAAAGGCGCTGTCGGCTCCCCTGCCATATGCCCCGGTGCCAGAATCCAAAGTTTGTTTCTTCACATCTAACGTCATTTCTCTTTCGCTGCCCTTTAGGAATCCTGTCACATCAATATGTACCTGACTGCGGGCATCTTCTGCCACAGCCAACCAGATAGAACCTGAGGGTCCAGTCAAATAGTCTATTTTGCATAGGAACCTTCTTACCTGAAATGACCAGGAAACAACTAAGTGGCATCCAAGATAAGAGTTGTTTTAGTTCTCTAAATGCTTAGAAAAGCAGCTCCTATGTTTCCTTAATTATATCCTCTAGAGAAAGGAGAAAATTCCATCTCACTGTTTTTTGCAGCCGCAACTTTCATCTATTTTTCATCCTGTCATAGTAAGATAAATATGAGTATTTTCTTTCCCTTTTCAGTTATGAACTTTGATGATTAAGTAATATTCTATATTATCACTCATATGATACGTATGACATCATTTTCATGTAACAATGTGACAAGATTGCTATCGACGAAGTATCTAAAGCGATTTTTGAGGAATATCTATTGCATAGCTGTAGTTTCAGTGTGGTCAAATTCTCACAGCAGTAATAATAGTTGTCTTTTACGTAGTCCCTAGAAATGTTTCCGACCACCTTTCCTGAAACCTGTGACATTTTCCTCAAGGTCAAGGAGAAGACGACGGGAGTGGATTGTTTTGACTATTAGACCGAACCCTAAGCCTGGGTCAAAGTCACTTCCTGTTTCTGGTGTACAGCTCTCATCAGTCCCCTTAATCTAAGAACACCTGCGGCTTTACACCAGCTGTTTTTGTCACCATCCACCACATACAACACTGCAACGCTGAACTTGGCTTCTGATGTCTTTGTTTCTTGTGAACTGTTCATTTGTTTCCCTAATTGTTGTTTTTTTCTCCTTTGTTCTTGGGTCATGCCGGAAAGCAAAAAAATTATTCAAATAATCAGTTTTCTTTATTTTCCTGAGATTAATGTAGCTTTTCAATATGTTAGCTGAGTCATCAGTCAGTAACGACTGTACGTTCTCGTGGAAAAATGTCGATTTCTAGCTACACACACAAACACACCTCTGACATTAACGCTAATTGTAATGTTCTGCAAGCCATTTTTCACACATGAACAACAGAGGTGTGCAGGGGAACGGCTGTCTATAGGACATGAAAGAAGGTGCACATGATGCAGAAACACACTTTACAACGCGTTGAATAGCAGATGAGGCTCCTCGTTGTCTTCATATGAGTACTGCATGAACCTGAATGTATGTCACTGCAGTAGCAACAGAAAGGACAAACTTGAACCAGCGCACATACACACACACACACACACACACACACATACACGTACACACACGCCACTCACTCCAGAATATTTGCTGACACATTGACTGACGCTGTATCGCTTGCTGATGTTACAGAGATTTTACCAAAAGCTTTTGGAACTCTGGAAAATCCCCAGAAGAAGTCCAGAGCGAATGTCGGGGACATTTCCCATCTCACATGCCAACAAACTGGAAAATCTCCAGAACATTTTGCGATCCCAGAGCATGTGTGAAAATGACTGTAGTGTTGTGTGACAATGTGCAACACAGTGTAAGGTAATTAGATAACATGATGCAACTTGAGTTAGAGTCACGTGTGTGAAAATAACAACCGAACCTGACAAATGCACATAATGCTGCAGACACAGTCTGTGAGCAACTTGACTGTGATGAGATTTGCTTCAATGAAATATAAAACTGCATGAATGTTGCATGTCAATCAGATATCCACATCCTGCACGCTGCTTGATTGAGATAAAAATATGAGGCCACGAAAAATGTTTTCTCCAATTTGTCACCGTGTGCTTGTTTGTTGCCCAGGGGCCAAAAGATTGCTATGAAGTTTGACTCAAGTGCTGGAAAAGCAACGGTTGTTTGGTGTATTTGTTAAACAGAAACTTTGCATTCTAATTGATTTACTGAATGGACATGTGGAATAATGTGACATGACAAACTGGGCGGGATCTGAGCGGGCTTTGTGAGGAGCAGCTGCACTTGTTGACTTATCATTATGTAATCGAGTCTGATGATGATGTGTCTGATGAAATAACGTTGAGGTCTAAACCACGCCAAGTTGAGGTAGAAATGCACCCCTGTTGGCCTAATTTAGAGGTTTTTGTTTTCAACATTTTCTAAAATGCCAAGTGCAGCATTCAGAAAGGTTAAGACTGGACGTGAAAAAAAAACCAACAAAGGGAGCGTGGATATCTAGTTAGGCACAGCCATCTGCTGAGTAAATTCCACCCTGCATCGATGGATTTTCATTAGCTCTGTGTCCGACAGATACAGAACGCATGATATTTCTGCAGCGGTTTGATCAGACAGTCCAGAGAAACATGAAAAACAAAAAATCTCAATTTCTACTCGTCTATTTTTTTCCGTTTTGCTTGAAAAGATGACATTTCCTTTCATCGCTCTGTGTGTCATTGATCTGATATGGGAGCAATGCATGATGCTGAATGGACATGATGAGAGGACAATATGAGAGTGGGTTCGTCACAATGGAGGCATCAATTAATTGACTAGCTTAGCCCAAACAGCCCAGAGCTCTCTGTTTAATTGGGTGGGAGCGTTGGTCCTGGCACTTGATAAGAGCAAACTACAGAGGGATAATCAGACCAATTGTACTGTGAGTCAGTTACATTAACTAATACAGCGATAACAGGGATATATTAGGAACAGTGCTGGGTTTTTCTACAGGATATCTACTTGTCTGGTGTAACTATGAAAGTAAAGGGAGTGTAAAATATTCATAAAAACTGCTGCCAATCAAACTAAGGATTCTAAGCTGCCTGAGCTCATGAAGTCTGTTTTCATATTCATGCGTGAACACAATGGAATGCTAATACTTGCACAACATTGTGTTACTCATCGATATAAACCATTCTGAAGCTTTTTAGACAATTCAATTCAATTCAATTCAATTTTATTTATATAGCGCCAGATTACAACAATTGTCATCTCAAGGCACTTAAGTAATATAGTCCAATTCAAGCCAATTGGAATTCAATTCATTGTAATCATAATCCAATTAATTCATATAGAGCTAATTCAAAAAATTAATATCCTAGCTAAGGAAACCAACAGATTGCACCGAAATGTGTCTTCAGTCCAATCTCCCGTCCTGAGCGTGCCTGTGGCAACTGTGGAAAGGAACGACTCCCTTTTAACAGGAAGAAACCTCTGGCAGAACCAGACTCAGGAAGGGTGGCCATCCGCCTCGACCAGCTGGGGTTTGAGAAGACAGAAAAGAGGGAAAAGAGGGGGGAAAAACACCATAACGCCATTCAAAGGATATCTGTTGGAACAGGGAAACATAGGTTAATAACCACAATAATGTCACATGTACATAAAATCAATTTTGAAATTAAACAGGGGGAAAAAGAGAGCAAAGTGAGGAAAGGTGTGACAGATGAGGTCCCCCAGCAGTCTAAGCCTATAGCAGCTTAACTATGGGATGTTTCAGGATTACCTGAGCCATCCCTAACTGTAAGCTTTATCGAAAAGAAAAGTTTTAAGCCTAATCTTAAAAGTGGAAAGGGTGTCTGCTTCCCGGACATTTACTGGCAGCTTATTCCACAAGAGAGGGGCCTGATAACTGAAGGCTCTACCTCCCATTCTACTTTTAGAAACTCTGGGAAGAATTATACTTGCTCCTAGATTGTGTTCACATCGTATAATCACTAAATTAAGCATCCTGCGTCTGTTTGGAGCGTCAGTTGTGCACATCCTCAGAAATTAACACTACATGTGGACAAGATTCGATACACTGGTGACCGGGAGGGGCAAAGGTCACCAGATGTCTGACATCCCTAATCAATGTACCATCTACAATTATATGGCTGTGCTTTTTCTGCCACGATTGTAACATAAATCTGATACTAAGTTCTTCTGTTGCCAAGTTCATTGTTTACATCGAATAAATCTGGAAGGTCTTCCTGTCATGAAAAGAAACTAAGAAAAAAAAACTAGTTGCCCATAATTAAAAAATACATTTCTGGAGTTATCTACATCATTCTTATGACAGGGCATCAGATGATGCTTTTTTGTCAGATTTTGGCCCCCTGTGCCCTAACATATTAGACGCTGACAGGAAACAAAGCATCCTGGAATGTTTACGATAGCAGCCCAAACTGCAAGCATGCCAAACATTGGGAGACAGATACTTTGGGCAAAAGCTCAAATAAAACTTTCAACTCAAAACTGGAAATAGAACCGTCGACGGGGTTTTTGCAAATAGAGTCACGAGTTTTGAGTTCAAGACGAGATTGAGATAGTTATTTCACTTTAATGTTCTTTTCAGTCACTGTTTTCTTTTGGCTTCAAGCTATTGTGTTAGTTTTAAGTATCAATACTGCTAACGCTAGTTATGTTTCTGCAATAAACCCAGTTGGCTAGATTTAGGAAGCAAAACTACTTGGTCACAATGTTAATCCAATGCACTGCCTAAAGTGGAAGTACACTAATTAAGTTTATCCAAGAGGTTGACAGATGATTAATAAGGTCAAGGGCTGAATATGAGAATATTTACTGTGAGCCTAATGTTATCCTTTGCCCAGAAACCAAATAATGATTCTTACGAGTAAAGCTGCTTCCTTTTAGCTGTCACTGTGACTTTACCCTTAGGCTGTGTTGAACAAGTTTCTTCCTGTTTTTCTATGTTCAGGATATTTCGGTTGTAATCACTGAGCAGAGATTTTGTTGCAAAAGACAGCAACTGAATAAAGAACTACAGAGACGAAGGTTGTATTTCTTTTATTTACTGCTTTGTTCAGCTACTTCTGCAGACTTTTACTTTCATTTCCTGAACTTTGGGGAAATGAAGTTTCAAATGCTATGTTTGCAAACTCAGAGTAAAAACTATCCACCAGTCTTTAGTTCAGTTTTATTTATTTTGCAAAATTAGTCTGTTTACAAGATTTAAAACAGAGAGCGTGCATGGTTGTTTGTCTCTGTGTTAGCGCTGTGATGGACTGGTAACCTGTCCAGGGTGTATCCTGCCCAAATGCAGCTAGGAAAGGCTCTTTTTTTTTAACTAATAGCTCACTGCTAATTAGCGAGTTGAAACTGGATTGGTGGCCTGAAAGAGATGAAGTGTAGAAGGGCTTTAGGAGATGCAGCAACTACAGTAGCATTCAACCTCAACATCCCTGTGAAACTGCAGGAGATTAATTGGTAAAAACATTTAAAAAAAAAAAAAGAGAGAGGCTGTAGTGAGAGATATAAACAAGATGATGGTAGGGCCATTTAAATAATAACAGGGACCCTCCATGAGAAAAAGACAGCGAAGCCAGAAATAAAGAAGAAGCAGTGGAAATCCCAGCGAGGATACAGAAGGTGCAGCGCTGCTGTTCACTGTGATTAACTCCGGAGGAAAAAAGCTGCTGGAGGACTTACGAAAATAGCTGCTTCTTATTAAAATCAGCTACTGTGACTGCCACTCACCTGGCTGCTGTTTAGCATTGCAAATTTCTATGATAAGACAGTACATTACAGCTTATATAGAAAGGCTGATGATCTACAACGTTTAGTAACGCATACTATGGCGAATGGGCAAAATCTTACATTCAAGTGTTATTTTCAGTTTTCAGTTTAAATCAATGCAAACAATTTGTTGGTGAACGGAAAAATATAAATTTTCACCATAGAGATGTCGTAGATGTTTATCAAACAAGAACAGTTGCCCTGTAATTCAGCTGTAAAGGTGTTCATTTTTATTGTTTTCTATGCATTTTTACAATGGGAATTAACAGTAAATATGCTCAGATATGGTATGAAATTGAAGTGAAATTCTTGGAAACTTCAGAGCTAAAGCAGAAATACAATGCTAGTCTATTCTGTCTAGTGAAATCTATTGCTCTTATTTTCAGCAACAGAAGTAACACAAGCTCTGACTTTAAACAAAAAAGGAGTGATGTGCCATCTTAAAAGAAAAAATACTGCACCAGAGTAGCAGAATCTAACTCCAAAAACAGCTGAGCCGGAGCCAAAAATGAAACCCAACAGTCAATAAAATAGCTCACTGATCCCTATATCTAAATAAAAACTTACATATATGGAGTCAGGTTGTATCCCTCTCTTTGTGAAACTGTTTTCAGGGAAGAAGGTGGGATATTCAGTGAAGAAGAACTTTGCTTGAGTTTACGGTGCACATGTGAGCACGGAGGCTTTCAAAACGGAAAGCTTGTGAGTAGGAGGGGAGAGGGAGAACATCAATATGCCGTCATGTAAATCTGAACATAGCAAGTAGTTGTTTGCTGCTGTTTCAAGGTTTGAGATGTGCTGCATTGCAACTGTTTTGACAACTTAGAAAAAAAACTCAGGGGACAGTGGTACTGCCTGTAGTGGTGACTCAGGCCGAGTGTATCCAAAATATTAACCTCTGTTTTCCACCTCTACCACGCAAACACCTCCCATGAGGATCATTACTGGTATCTTCAGATCTAATCCATTATTGTGGCTTCCAATCCTCACTAAAATGAACACACACGGGGAATGGACAGTTTTTCAAGACATCAACATGCCTCCTCACCAACGTCTAAAGTGTGATAACACATAAAAAAGCGAGCTTCAACAGAACAGCTTTGTTTTCATGTGTAAATTCTTACTTTAAATGTTTGCGTAGTCATGTGAAATCGCTAATCTGTCTCAGAGTAGGTGATTTGGGCGCTGATTGCTCAAACAAACTAGTGAGACTGTGACACACACAGCATGAGGATATTTTTGCATAGGTTTTGTTTCCAAGCTGTAGATAGAAGGAGCAAATATCTGAGGGGTTTCAATGTTCCTGCCTCTTCATTTTCACTCCTCATCACAAGTGCTGTGTCACAGATATCAAAGCTTTGCACTCATCCATTAAGCCAGATCTCAAACTTATATATTTTGTCTCATACTGCACTGATTTTCTCATTTTCCTCCCATAGGTCATCAAGCCCTTTGTGGACTTTTTTTGTTACATGTGTTATGTGATGTTGTGTTTTAATGAGGCAAGTACTGATGCAGATAAACCTGTGTTCCCACTTTGAACTGGAGCATCTATACTCCATTAGAAATCTATTTGAAACCTTTTACATTTCAAAAAGCTGCATCATAAGGGGTTTAAAACAGTCTTTTCTGACAGGCTTAAACCTGTTACCCTGTCTGGGCGCTCTGCTAAAAAAAAAATCAGTTTTGCGTTTGGCTCATTTAATAGGAAGCTCTGACACCTTGACCTTTTACAGCTACAGGTCAGAAAAGTCTCTGACTGAGCAGAAATCGATGCCCTGGCTTCATCAATGGATTTTGTGCCAGCTTGTTGAACTCCCTGACAGTTGAAACTAAACTTCTGCTGATCCATGTGGGGAAGCTGGCTTGTTTGTGTAGTCTCTGTTCAAGAAAAACCCTCACGTTAATATCATTCATGTTCTAAGAGGTTAGTGTCACATGGTTAAAAACAACTAAAGTATTCATCCAATTACAGCTGTTACTCAACATTTTCTGTTATAAGCATGTCTTCCTTACTTACACCTGCTGAGCACCCAAGTCTTACAGAGGGCTAGATATTGGAAGGAGTTATGTCATGTTTGGCAGCTTAATTTGATTATTCTTTTAAGGAAATATTTAGTATACTCCTGAGACACAAAGGGGCATAGACAAAACCTTCTGCCGAAAGGTCTATCCAGGCAACATCTTGCTTTAATAAATTTGTTTCTTTAACTAGCAAATGTTATGAAGTCATAAGGGTTGCCTTTACTGCTAAATTCTCTTGTTACTACAATGGATCAGTTGAGCATACGCATCACTGCAGTTGCTGCCCCAATCCGCCTGTCAAGCTCCCACTCCACTGATTCACTGTCGTCGTGAACCAAACCTCAACTCAGGGTTTAGTTCATGAGTCAGAGTACTGGCAGCAACGTTAACTGACAAAATCCTAAACGAGAAACTCCCTGCCAACCCCAGGCAGGCAGTCCAGCCTTATTTGAACTGAGGACCACGGGCCTAAGCTATGGACATGCTATTTCTCACTTCGGCTGCTTCACATTCAGCTGCAAACCAATTCAGTGCATGCAGGATTTTTACACTCATCGAGGCCAAGAGGGCAACACATCTGCCAAAAGGTGACATGAAGGCTGATGGCTTCATCAGTTATGAAAAAAGGTAGTCCCGGCAGAGTAGAGCAGCAATAAGAAACAAGTCTGACTTAGCGGCAGAAATGTAAACCAAGCTCTCGCTCTAATTGTAAAGGGACCGTGTGACCCATTACAAAGAGCCCGACACCCCGTACTGAGCAGGACACTGTGAGGAATTTCCAAGTCCATAAGTCACACACGGCGCCTGCAGCACTGTTAAAGGTAAAGAGTTAACCAATGCTACACTGCTCCTCCTGAGTCTGAGGTTTGACAGCCGGTCAGCCTTGGTGGTCCGATCTCCAGTTGTCACACAAACCTCTGAACGATCAAATTCACTGAAACGAAAAACTAAAATTAGCACGTTTAAGAAGGTGGAACCAGTAACTGTTTTGTATTTTCACAAGACTTTCATGTTATTCGTCCATGCACAACTCATGCAGTGCAAAACACTGCACGGTATCCTAAATTCTTCATATGTCAAATTCTTTAACAGTCTGAGAGGAGTCTGCTACATGACTATATGAAGTTAGATTTCCCAACTGGTAACTTGGGTAAAAAATAAAAATGTCTTTATCATTCTTGAGTCAAGTAAGAACTTTAAGTGCATTTTAATCCCATTTGTTTCTTCGGTGAAGTGAACTAGATTACCGTTAATGACTGTACAGAAAACGTTACGTGTGGGTGTGAAAGATGTGTGAGAGGAGAGAGAGGAATGGCGAGGAGATGAAGACTGTGGGGAAATGAGATTCATTACAATTCTCTCCAGAAATGATGCCAGTAATGGACACAGAAGCGTCAGGGCTGATTTGTATCTGTTGAGGAGAGTCAGGGGCCGAGGCCCTTCAAATTGCTAATCAAAGCAGGCCGTGAAGACTGACAGCTATTCTCACCGGGTGTCTGTGCAGAGCTCATTCACCTCTATGAGTTACTGTGTGTGGCGCTGTAATAGCCCCAAATGAAGCTGGATATTTGCATCTCCTTTGATTTGGTAAAGGTCAACGCTGACAGGGAGGTCCAAAGGGGACTGAGTGGAACACACACACAGTATTCTGATTGGAAACAATACTTTTACTCTCATCGCTCTCTGTGTCTGGTCTCCAAATCAACTATAACAGAGATACCAGTTTCCAAATACCACACAGTTTCTTAACTGGCACTCATATATCTTTTTATTATTCACTCTATTTACTCCAGAGTTTTCCTTCTTATCTTTTGTGAATTTGCTGCCTCTTTTTTGTGACCATTATTCTCACCGTGGCGACAGTTCATCAATCTCAAAATGATTCTAAAACATAATGACTGGACACAAAACTTCCTCTTTGGATAAGAAAAGTCCTGTAATCATTAAAAACATTAACTGCAATCATCTCTTCTGGTGTAGCTAAAACCTGGAGCCGTTTGTTTTATTTGGACCAAGTTTTTGCTCTGTCTTAAGAAGACGAAACCAAAAAAAATGGGTTTACAGCCCCTGACTGAAATCGATGACACTGGTATATATGTGTTTGTCAGGGGACGTTGTCAATGTGTTCTCATTCAGGCCCTCTGGGCTCTGCTGCCCTCTTTGTCTTTGTTTCTCTAATTGGCCGGCTGAGTGCAGCCAAACATTCAGAGGCCCATCACTAATCATTCACATAACTGACTCTGATAACATAAATAACTCTGCTGTGATTGATATCATTTCACAGACTGCACATAAACTATAACAAGATGCGATATGCATTGATGACTCCCTGCTCTGACTGTGCCACTGTACAGCTGATGACAAAAAAAAACATCATGTAAGTGGTGTTAGGCTGTCACTAAATGTGAAGAGGATATGAATATGAGATAATTACTATGCATGGGCAAGTCTTTTTAATGATTGCATTAAAAAAGCATTCATTTGCATTTTCCCTATTAAACTATACACAGACATGAATGTTTCAGCTAAAAGATGATCCCACTGGCTTGCATTTCTAAGCAATTTAAGTTGCTCTGATACTCTGCTCCAGCTGCATAGGTTGAGAATTTAACTTTAACTTGAGCTTGTCAAATAGCTTTTCTCAAGTGCTGTAGGCTTCCATCTTGGTAAATAAGACAAGAATAATCTAGATTCATCTCTGAGAAGTCACACTATTTTCTTAAGTGAAGGTGAATCCTTTAGTGTTCAATGAGCGTTTAATAGGAAGAAATTGCATAAGACCGAACAGTGAAATTAGTGTCAGACTGGGATCACCACAGCCCAAGGGCAACAACTCTTCAACATTCTAGCGATAAGATTAGTTTTTATCATCATTGTTTTGTTGATTAACCATTAGTCAATTAAAGTTGACATGGCATAATTATTTCCAGTCATTACTATAATTCTTGGGTATTTCTAGATTAGCGTTGCACTCATCATAACTCAAAATAGTTGGTAACCATTTCAGGAGGAGGGGGAGCTTTCCCTAGGGGGGAAGATTTGGGGGAAGTGTCTGCTTATGTTGGTGACTTGTTAACACACGCTACTTGGGGTTTGACCGGTTAGGAAGCTACAGCTTGTAAACAAAGGAAAAACCTTGGAGAAATGCTAAGTTTTTGTCATGTGTCATGTGTCATGACAACACCTCAAATCCATTTAAAATGTCGTAGCACGACAAACCGGCAAACCAGAGATTACAGCTGGCCGTCTGTGTGGGCAATGTACTCATTACCTGCAAATGTACAACATTACAAATTGTGTCGTCTGTCAGTGCCTCAACCAATATATCCCATGTTAACAGTTGCAGATGTGGAAAGTATAGTGCCAACTGAAGCATAAAACATCTGCCTAAGACCCAGGAAAGGTGGTGTTGCTCACACACTCCTCCATTGTTACCTGAGGCGAAGTGGCTAATTGGTTTTCTTCATACTGAAAAATATGAACTGCAGAGGGGATGGTAAATGCAAACTACGGTTGCTTGTGAGAGCAACTACGTGTTTCTGAGTGGTTGCAGAGGCAAACAAAGGATACTTCAGCTGCCCTGTCTAACCCTCTCAGTGGATAACGTTTACACTCTAGTTGGAGTGCAATGTCTGGACAGTTTGACCATATAAGAAAATCCTGCTTTTTACTCACTGTGATGTGCTTGTGAAAAGAGCGGAAAGAAAGCCTCAGGAGATAGAATTATACCACTGGATAAAGCAAGTTCCTTCTGCATAAATTTGACTTATCTTTATGACATGCCTCATACCTCTTTTTTTAGCTTTGGTGACGTTACACATTACAATACATCTTTTTAGCACTGCAAATAATTCAAAAACACGAAAAAGCATGCCACGGGTTCTTTAAACAGTGGGCATTGACTGAGAGACTATACTCAGTCCTTTGTTTGGGTCTTCACTTAACCATAGGACGTGACAAAAGAGCATACTTTAACCAAAAGCATGATTGTTTTCTAACCCTACTCAAGTAATGTTAGTAATGTTTCAGCCTAAAGCTAACCAGTAAGTGACAACGTTTCGTCGCAATGTGATGTTTTTACATGGAACCAAGGCAACCAGAAAAATGATACGCATGCAGGCAAAGATGTGTTTTAGCCCAAACCATGATTGTTTTCTAACCCTAACCAAGTAGCATTACTGCGCAAACCCAACAAGGAAGTGACAAAAGTGTTTCAGTAAAATATTGCATTATTGATTGAATGTAAGTCACAAGCTTTGGGGTCATATTGCTTAGCAATATGAGACAGGCAGCTTTAATGCCATGGCTAATTGGTGTAGAATGGACCTTACAATGGCCATCCTTTGGTGCATAACAAACAACGCATGCAGCGATGTGTCATCTCAAATGCTTTCATTAAAACAGTCGACGATGTATGACCTTAAATGTTCTGTAAATGTTATATTCAAGCTAGTCTCTGGGCAAAATCAAAGAAAAAGAGAAAAATGTGTGCGGATCTTCGATTATGTCGTGTATAAACATATCATTGCCCAGTGCCCCAAGGAACACGATGAAGTCAACAACATTAACCCGAACCCAAATCGCCCTGGATGTCTTTGACCGCTAACTTAGTGCCGGTCTTCTGGATCTTCTGCCGTGCTGTTGTTGGGCTGCTGCTCCAAAAGGCCTCGGTCCTGCAGCATCGGAAACTTCAGAACCACTCTTTGGCTTAGTTCTGTGAACTCACACTGTGGGCTGATAGAGTGAACACACACACACAAAAACATATGCAAATACAGGCTGTATAAGCAGAGAAGATAGAGAGGATTGACAGCTGACGCCTGAAAATCAAGCTTTTATGCCAAAGTCAGAGAGATAAGAGGATAAACGACACACGCTTGATACAAAAACTTCTCTAGGAATCAACATTCCCACAACAATAAGCAACTGAAAAACATTTCAATTTTAGTCCCAACCAGTTTTAGCTTCTTTACGTATCTTTGCCCATGACCACACAAATTTACTGAACCACAAAACTTCTGTTTTGCATGATAATTTTGATTTATAATTAACTTTTCAAGCTCTGTGGAGTATTTTCTGTTCATTTTGGAGGAACATGTCCTGATGAGATCTGAATAAACGATAGCACAGTTATTGCAACCTAAGAAAACACAGACTGCAGTGTGCACTCGTGAACATACAAAAGCATATTAAGGACTGCCTGAATTAACATATGCAATTAGTATTCATTAAAAACCCTTGCATGACTGACGGCTTTATTCAAACCGACCTCATTAGATTACAAAAACTGAGACGATAGTTTTTCAGAGCAATGACTTAATTCATCAGATGTTTCATTTCTTTCCTTTTCTTTTTTTTTCATATTCTCATTTTCTAAACTTCTTAGTTTAACATAAGCAGATGTTCATGTGTGGCACTGAGCCCACTGAGTTTGGGTTTTTATCTTTTAACAGTTTCAGAGCTTCAGGAAATATGAAAAAAGGACTTCAAGCAAGGAACCTCTAGCACTTTTATACATCAGAATTTATGGGAGTTGTAGTTGCTAGTGCAGATATTTAGTACCGCCACATAAAGCATAATGCTTATTGCCGTCTCATTCGTTTTAAACAGTAGTTATTTTCATATGACTCACATGAATTACGACACAAGCTCTGAACATTAATCTACACACGTGCACTCACGCTCTTGTTATGATGCGGTTACTTGACATTACATCCTATAAGTAAAGATCGATAGGCCGATGTTTATGATCAATCAGCTTCCTGTTTGTAGCGTGTGACCCATCTGCCCCAGACGAGGTCTGACCTCGTAACCTCTGCACCATGCCAGAGCAGCTTATAGTTGTATTTTAATGTGTGTTTGGGTGTCATGTGGTTGCGTGTTCTCGAGATAGTGATTAGTTTGTTGGCGTTTTTTTTTTCAGACTGCTGACATAATCAGCATTTACTAGGTCCACCAAGTCTTTAAACACTGAATGGATATTTAGGGTTTCTGAGTAATGAAGAGCCAAACTAAGAGGAGGGATTTTGTTCACAGATCAGATCAGAAATCATGACCAGACAGCTTAACTTTCGCATCAGCAGAACCTTGGCTGAGCATTAAAGTGTCTGTAGTCCTTCAGAGTTTTTCAGCTTCCTTTGTGCAACCACAGCGTAGCGGTAGGTGCTTTGTTATAAGACACTGATGACAACTGCATCTGTAACGGCACATAAAAAAGAAAGTAGTGGCTCTGTTAGATCAATTAATGGGGCATGGTGCTGGCTAACTGAGTAACCTTTGATCTCTGTGCTGTGTTGCCTGCATTGCCTTTATCGACTGGCACAGACACCGGTTGTGTCAGTCACCTGGAAATATTGGAATGCACCATTATCCCTTATGAGATGGAAACAAAGTGAGAGAGCACAGAGAGCCACTCGCACTTTTTGCCCTGACCTGTAACCAGTTAACAGTACACAGCAGAAGACAACAGCACACTGTGAGCCTAGTGCTCACTTCTATGTTAGTGATATTAGTGATTGGCATGCTGGGATAGCTTTGTGCCACACAGCATAGCAGTTCTCAGTTTGAACCAACTGGTCAGCTGGAGCCTGTCTATAGTCTCCATGTTGTCTCTTTACCTGTGTGGGTTTCCTGGAGGTGCTTCATACACATACATGCATGCTACAGTAATTAGTTAGCTTTCTGTCATTTAACATTAGTCCTGGGATGGACCAACAATCTGTTCAAGGTGTACCCTTCCAATCACTGATGTCAGCTGATATAGATTCCAGCTTCCCTGACACAGAGCAGTATGTAGACATTAAAAACAACAATTAAAAATAACAAAAAACATGGTGCTGGGGTTAGGCTTTTGCATTATGTTAAGAAATCTCCACTCTGTCCAAAGGCCATTATTCCAGAAATCTTGTGGTTTATTCAGATGTTTGTTTGCTTTTTTATAATTTTAAAGCTGTGCTACTATGTTCTTTTAAGAGAGAAGAAGCTTTTTCCTGGAAACTCTCCACTCTTGGGATGAACTTCCTGGGATATGATGGACTCCAGTGAGTTTGGAAATGGCCTCATAACCCTTCCCAGGTTGATGGGTAGCAACAATTGCCTCTCTAAGTTCATTGCTGATGTCTTTCCTCTGGCATTGTGTTAAGACACACCTGAATGCTCCAGAGCAGCAATCTGACTAAACTTCTGCTTTTAAAGAGGTACTCACACTTACATGTAATTTATTTGCAGCACAAGGCTGCTATATACCTTCTTAACCCTTTGGAAGCAGTAAAAGTGGACACTACCCCAACATTTTGGCTTTCCTTTTTGTTTGTTCAATAAACACAGAAGAATAGTCATGTGTTAATGTTAATCTGATCTCAGTCTCCATTTACTGTGTCTGTTTTTCTAACATCTTCATCAGTTGACTTAACACAAAGGACAGCTAAGCCCTTTGTGTGTATTTGGTTACGAACAGAAGTGCTCAACACTATCTGCCACCGTTATTGCAACTTGTTCTGTCAGTCAATAATAGTTGAGTTATTTTAGTCCGGCCCAAAGTGGTGTACCGACTAGCTAAGTGCCATTGCTATCCCCGAGGCCACGCTTCTAGCATGACTAAATATAAATACATCGTTAAGTGACAGTGTTCTTTAATATTTCTGTGAAACGTTTTGGAAAAGTTACATTTTAGACACAGTAAAGCTAGAGCCTGTCGCATATTTCTGTTAGGCTTGTGGCAAAATTCAACTTACTTGGATTACCCAACCACGATGCTTGAAATAAAATCAGGCCTTTTGCATGTTGCCCTGCAGTGAGCGATTATCTACCCATTGTAAAAGTTTAAAGTTCACACTGCATCCCACCTCTTCTGCTTTATTTCTCATGGTCCCCTGAGCAGATGAGCATCAAAGCCTCGCCTGGATCAAGTCATTAACGGGCTTCCCTCTGATCACAACCCTGCATCGCTCTGCAGCTTTAACCAAAGTACTCTGGGGTCTCTTTCATGCACATATCCTCATAACATTTACATACACATATCTGCATAAGCAGATGGATGCTTCAGCGCCAGCTGAGATTCAACAGACACATTTCAGCTGAAAAGGCCTTTTACTCTAACCAAGACTTTGCTTTTTATCTGCTCAACTCACATACTGTATAATGCAGGCATGTAAATGACTAGTTATCTGCATCATCTTTCTCAGCTGAGAGGGAGAAAAAAAACCCAGTTGAGTGTGTACCTAATGGTTTTTAAATAGTTGCAAGAGATTGAGAGCTTTTTTGTTTTTGAGACACTTTCTTCTCCCTTTGAGACACAATGTAGCTGATATGTGATGTTAGATGCACAAAAATCACTTTTCAGGTATAGATAATAATATTAGTCTTAGAAAGAGTGACGAGGATGACCATGAAATGTGATTAAAAGCTCTTGAAAAAGTTAGATGACTTTGAGTTAAGATTTTTCTTCTGGTTAAACAACAGCATTTGCTGGAAACTAGCAACTCTAAAAGGAGGATTTTCAAAGACTGACTACATCACCTGAGGCTGACTGATGATGTTCAAGATCACTGAAACTACCCCTAATGCCAGAATTCTTTGTATTTCTGGAAAATATCTGGACACCATCTCAGTTCATCCACATGGAGCAGAGAAAAGAAAACCCAAAACTGGATTACAGACATATGTACAGCAGCAACCGCTGAAGTGTGGGATTAGCTTTTTTTTTTCATTTACACTTATCAGTATACACAAAACCACAAAGACAAAATATGAATATATTTATTGAAGCTGTAAAGTTATCCAATTAAATATTTAACACATTTGTGATGTTCAAAGTGTCTACAACGAAGGGGGCACTGTTGCTCAGGTAAATGAGAGACCCACAGCCGCTTTAGGAATCTAGTTCAAAATGAACATTAGTTCATCTGGATTCTGGACACAGCTGCTTCTGTGTCTAAGCTGTGTCGACATTCATATACACACACATATACCATTTTTGTATTTCTATTCATAGCAACACAAAAGCTCACTGTTCTCTCATTTTTTCTAAATCAGCCTTTACTTTCTCAAAGTTGGTATGCTGGTAAAAGCAGAATTGGGTGGCTAGCTATTTTTTTTTTGTTGCACTTTTACACTCATTTGGGTGAAAATACATGTTGCTCATGTGAAGTATGGACATTTCCAGAGTGGGGGTTTTCCTCTAATTATCCAAGCAAGATGTCACTCAAGATCAGGATGCGTTGCAACTGAAAACGCTGAAAAACTGGCAACTGATATATTTATGCCCAAAGTCCAGTTCATTCGGTGAATCTGAAACCACATCAGGGACAGTACACCTGGGAACAGTAAGGGCTTCAGGTCAAAAAGTAGCTTCCCAGGAGAGGAGGACAGAATAAAATAAAAGGTTTTACTTAATACATTAGTAGACTGACCTTAGAGCAAAAGGTAGTTGTTCTAAAAGCAGCATAAGTGCATATCGGTTGATCATTTTAACATTACTGTTATGGGACCATCATGTTTTAAACAGGAAAAAAAAGGCTTCAAATGAACGTGAGTCCTCTCAAATGGGTATATTTGTACAGAAGTGAAAACTTGCACCTGCTTCATTAAGTGACTGATGAGGTTTGGAGACAAGGCTGAGTGTTATCTGTGCATTCACAACTAAACAAACAGTAACATAAGATAATATTTCACTGTAAAATTACCTGTAAGTATTATGTACATTGCATTTGGTGCACAGGTAGACAGCTTTTTTTTTACAGTGAGTCCAAGTGTCTTATATCCCAACAAGGAGATTTTTTTTTACCAGTTACACATGAGAAAATCTGATTTCTGGTTCAAGTATACCATCAGTACAGCATGGTAACTAGTGTTACGAAAAGAAACAGTAAAATATTGACCATATAAGCTGTTGTAAGTAGTTAGACCAAGAATTACACAAAACACTGAAGAATGGAGCGAGTTCAGAGTTTGTGGAGCCGACATGTGATGGAGAAATTATGATCCGAGTTCTTAGAGGTGTTATCACCCGCCCAGCAGTCGTTACCTTCTGCTGTGTGTGCTTTAACCACATTGTCCGTTGAAACATGCCTAAAACAAGGATAGGTAGCCCTCCATTCATCCATAGACCAACAGATAAGGGAAATGTCAGTATTTGAGAGAAAAACTGCCAAGTATTTCTCAGTACGATGTATGGTTTGAGCTCCCAAGCTATTCACTGTCAGTTTTCTGATACTGTAATGACATGCATCAGTGGTTATTAAGTACTGTCTATCTCAGAAGAGACAGATCCTGAGGATCAGAGGGTGGACTGGAGTCAAGCGGGTCACTGTACTCCCCAAAATGATAAATGAATTAAATCAGTGGACAAAAAAAAGAGTTGCTGGAGTGCCTCTCCGTCTTATTTTGCCCAAAGCATGTCACAGACATTTCGACCTCAGGAAAATGTGTCAGCTTTTGAAAAAAAGGGCATAATATGTCTCATGTAGGTTTAAGCCACACACACTTGGAGTTGTTAGAGAAGTGAAGTCTGTGTAATAGAGGTTGGAGGGATAATGGATGGAATCATTCACATTAAAAAACAAAGAGATTAGCTTTATCAGTTGCTATTGTTTTTGAAAATCGGTTTCAGTTGCTTTTTACTTTTGGTCTTACTTGCTGTTGGTAAAGTTCAGGCATTAATGCTACCTGGTTAGGTTTAGTCAGCAACAATACTTGGTCTGGATTAGGACAACATTAGGGTTGGGGTTACACTCTATTGATAGCTCTATTGAGTGACAGCCTACTAAAGATTTTGCACACACTTCCTCACACATTTACTTTAGGTTGTTTAGTTTAGATTTTTATCATTTTGACATGTGTAAATTATATATGGTTTTGTTTATATACTGAGGAATTTCAAAAGAATAAAGTTTGTCATGCCATTTGTTCTTCCTGTCATCATGCCCAGGACCTCCACCATGTCTTCCATTCTCCTTTCTGATCGGCTCATCCCTCAGTTTACCATCCTGTACCTCTCTGCTCACTTCACCCTGATCAACTTTGACTTCTCACTGTTTTTCCCTCCTACTTCCAACTGAAACCAATCTTTTGCCTCAAAGTCGCTCAATTCTCCTCCTTGGTCCTAAGCCAGTCATTCCCCCTCCGGTGTTCAACCTCTCCCTCCCCCACTTCCTTCCTCACTCTCCTTTCTTTCTTTTCTGTCAGCCTCCTCCTTATTGCCCTACATTAACTCTCCTCTTTTCCTTCTCCTCGTCCTCTCTCTTGCTCTGATATCCTGCATGCAGTACAGTAAAGAGTGCAGGAAGAGTCTAGCTTTCTCCTGAATGACAAGACATAAAGGAGGGGATTTTGGGAGAGGCAATTAGTGTAGAGCAAAACAAAAAGCCTCTTGTCAATCTGGCTTATCATTCCATTAAAATTTATAAATGTGGTGTTTTACTTTGAGAAAGGCTTTTAGAATTGGTCTCAGCGGTGGCAGCTATATGTGTGTGTGAAAGAGAAAGAAAGATTGGAAACGGCAGTTTGTGCACACATACAAGCACATACTTATCAGCACTTTTCATATTTTATCAAGTAAGGTTTTTTTTTTTGTACTTTCTGCTTGTGTGGGTCTCTTCCATGTGTCCATGTGCAACTATGTGTGTGTGTGTGTGTGTGTGTGTGTGTGTGTGTGTCCATGGTGTTTGGAGCGGTGCCCATCTGAGCTTTGGGTTTTGGCATCTCCTGCACAGGTGGGATTCAGACAAAAGAATATGTAAGGCTGGAATTTGACCCTGCTGAGTCCTGAATCTTTCTGATAAAAAAAACAAATGCTCATAACATACATACAATCTCAAACACAGAAAAATACATGCAAAAACATGATGGAAATCTATACACAAGCATGCTATCTGTACCTTTTTACTGAGGGAAATGCAGGAAAAAGACGCTACTGTTATATATGGGGGGGGGGGATTAGGGGAAAAGCAGGAGACAGACAGGGATTTGAGGAAAGATAAGTAGATGATGAGCAGGAGTATCTGCAGCAGATGTTGACTGTCCTCTGTGAGCCATGGGAAAATATTTGTCATACAGTATATTAACACACATACATACACACACACACACATACACACACACACACACATACACACACACACACACACAAAGGGGCAGCTGTACAACACTAATTCGAAAAGAATTGGATCCTGTATAAAGTGTAAGAAAAAAATATAAAGAACAATTTGTAAATCTCATCTTTTATTCACAAAAGAACATTGAAAACCTATTAAATGTTGCAAGTGAGACATTTTAACATTCTATTAAAAATATGAGCTCAAAATTAATATGATTGCAGCAACATGTCTTAAAGAATTGGGACAGGTCCATGTTTACCACATTTTAAAAACAGTCTGTAAACATCTGGGAACTGAGGAGACCAGCTGCTAGACCTTTGGGAGAACAGTGTTGTCCCATTCTTGTCGGACATTGGACTCCAGATGCTGAACAGCCCTGGGTCCTCTTTGTTATATTTTGCGTTCCATGAAGCGCCAAATGTTTTCAGCTGATGAAAGAGCTGGAGTGCGGACAGTCTCTTCTACTATGAAGTCATGCTGTAGCTGCGGGATGTCTTGCTGAAATATGCAAGGCCTTCCTGGAAAAATTGTCATCTGAATGCTCTAAAACCTGTATATACCTTTCTGAGGAGGAGATCGTTTAACTGGCAAATTATAATACATAACAGAACTTGTAATGTCTCTATAGCTAACTATGCCATCCTCATCTCACAAATGCACCATCCCTTGTTGTCAAAACTGACTCAGCAGCTCAAGCTCCTAATTCAAATTTCCAAGGAGTGATGAGACGAAAAAAGAGGGATTAATGTTGCGAAGAGCTATGCTAGCGCTTGTACTGGAGCTGTGAGTGGGCTACACATGTACTCATAAGCCCAGTCTCAATCTCTACCCTTAGGCCTAATCACTACAATGGCACATAACTCAACTGACGTCAGAGCTGTGGTGTTTGAATGCTGGAGTTTGAAAGGGCTATAAAAAAAGAACGCTATCATGTACAGTCTGTACAAAGCACACTCTGCTCAAAAACAGTGCTTTGGCATTAAAAAAAAAAGAAAAAAGAAAGCCACAGCTCCTGAAATAAACTTTTCGCATCGATAACTCACTCAGGGACACTTAACACAGTGACACTTCTTGTCCAATTTTCCCGACATCATCCATGGATAGTTTCTGTGTAGTTTTTATAGGAACACAATCTTTATATGTTAAATGGAATATATCTTGATATTTCAGTCCATGCTAGTCCATAGAGACCACCCTGGAGAGCTTGGCTCATATCCTCCAATATAGTCCAGAAAGAGCCCCCCAAGTATGATAAAACATATGTTTGAAAGAAATATATTAAAATAATATGATCAAGTTTTGATGGTTTGCCCTTGAGCAAGAAGATAATAGCCTCTGTGTGACATCTTAGGAGCAGTGTAAGAGATCCTTTGAAAAAGGATGCATCTCTTTACACTAAAAAGGAGTGTTTTTGCCTTTTTCGAGAGAGTTGTGGCTCATTGGGAGAGGTGGAAACACCTATTGCTAATTAGCTCTGATGCACAATGACACTGAAAAACTGATCACATGAATGATCAGCTGTTTCTGTTTCTAGAGAATGAAATTAGCAAAACTTGCTGATATCAAAGAGTCAACAACATACACCCAGTTACTAAGGATACCAAAGTTTATTTCTGAATTTTTGCACTTGCACATGGTCAAGGTGACTTGTTTTGTTTGTCTCCTTCCATCATCACCAGCTGACGTCACTGCACAGCCTTGTTTGTTCAATGCAAACCTATTAGAAGATATTACCCATATGCAGGTTTTCTATGAAGCAAATTTTTCGAAGCTTTTCTAGGATCCGTTTTGCCCCTAGATGGAATTCCAATTATTGACATAATGTGCTCCCTAACCCACAAACTGAATTCCTTACCCTCTTAGCTAAATCTAATCATAAGCTTTACTCTGAAGCATCTTCAGAGAAAGTTCTCTCTTGGACTGATAAATGTGAATACACACAAACTAATGACTCAGTTTCATCCGACATTTGAGTTTTTCCCTCCTCTTTTTATTCTTTCCCATTTCTCTCTTCCTTCCTCCCTCCTTCCAGGCTTTTTTCCTGCGGAGATGATGGGAGATGCAGCTGGATGTGACCTCCACACACACACACACACACACTCGCTCTCCATCACCTCCCTCTCTTTTTTCTCTGTCTATCTGGCACTGTTGAGCGGTAAACAGAGGGGTAGATCTCATTTAGTTCCTGAACTGTTGCAGCGCTTGGTGCAGCCACACACTCGCTCTTATGCACACACGCGCGCGCAGCACAAAGAGACATTTGCAGCAGAAAATCCCAACAGTCCTGGACAGGACTCACAGTTGGCAGCTCTGACTGAGCTGTGGCGTGTCAAGAAGGAGAGAAGAAAAGAGAGAAAGAAAAGTGACACGAAAGAAGGATAAGAGGAGTGCATCGTTTTGTGTTTGTTGGATCCCGCAGATCGAGCCCACAGCTGACATGGAGAACACATGAGGAAGAGGAAGAACTGAGGGGACATGTGGGGGAATAATGCTGCTGAGTAAAGTTTGTGGATATTTCCAAAAGGATTTTTATTTGCCCTTTAACTTTGGAAAGGAACTGTAAAGAGTTGATTGTGCAGAAAGGGAACAGAGAAAAGGTGAGAATGCAGTGCTCATTCAAACCAAATAATATGTATCTTGCAATTGTTTTCTGTATTTCCTTTTGTTAGTTTGTTTTTAATACATCATGAGCCTCAGTATAAAGAGTAGAAGCAAGGCTATTTTAGAAAAAATGGCTTTCTCCAAATATATAAGCCAGGTGATTATCATGTTTTGCTATATATTTTTCCAACTGTGGTTCTGACTGACTTCTTTTAAATAATCTCTGCCCTCTTTTTAGTTATTGATTCCATAAGCATTTAGGATCGATGGACTCGTCATGCGCTTGTGTGTTCAGCAAAAGCAAATCTCTTTGCTTCTGAGTCACTGATGTAGCATCAATTACTTACGCAAAGTTACTTTATGTTACATTTTCTGGGTGTGTTCTTGTTTATTGAGGCACAATAATGAAAATTCAGCTTCCTTGTTTGATGTTTGTGGTGTATTAAAGCATCTAAATGTCATTTTCTTGTCAGTGACCTTTGTCTGTCTGTAACGCTCTGTACATCAGTCTCCGAAATGTCACCTTTCTGTTTGAAGCTGTTGCAGGTGGGGTGATGGAAAAAAAGAGCTTTCCCAGAAGCATGGCGGCCACAGAACCTTTGCCCCGCCACTTTTTCCTCTTCTTGTTGTCTTTTCTTGTAATCGAGCCAGTCCTCACCCAGGACACATCCATCTCCACCATGACAGTGAACGAAGGCGACTCGTTCATCGTCCCCACCATGCTCACCAACCAGACAGCTACCAGCTATGAGGACACGACTCAAAGCACTCCTCCAGAGACGGGCCTTTCCACTCCCAACAGTGGTGGAGACGCAGATGATGAGGATGTCCCTCCGGCTGGTGGAACGCGCTGCCAGGGTTACTACGACGTAATGGGCCAATGGGATCCACCATTCAACTGCAACGCCGGTGTTTTTCTATACTGCTGTGGCACATGTTTTTACCGCTTCTGCTGCCAGTTCCGCCAGCAGAGGCTGGACCAGAACATCTGCTCCAACTACGACTCGCCCATCTGGGCCAACACCGGGAAGCCAGTAGCCACCATCACAGAGGGACAGGGGGACCAGAGCCGGGACCGCACACACCTCATCGTCTATATTATCTGCGGCGTGGTTGCCGTCATGGTGCTGGTGGGCATCTTCACCAAACTGGCTGTGGAGAAGACTCGCGGAGGAAGCAGTGGAGGAGGAGCAGGGGTGCCTCAGGCCGACCTCAACACCAGGTGAGGAGGTGTCCACGTGTGTGGGTGTGTGTGTGTGTGTGTATGTGTGGAGGGAGTAGATTTGCTGGCATTTTCCTGTAGTGTAGATATGACCAAAGAGGTGGTTAAAGGGTTGGATGCACATTTGTTTTTGCATGCACATATGTCTGTATTTGCATGTGTCTTCTGATGCAATACAGGAGGGTTGGAAAGTTGGAAATTCTGACTTTACCTCAGAAGAAAAGAGACAAAAAAGGAAAAAATGTCACATAGAAAGTTAATGACTTTCAAGGTGCGGATTCGGGTTTTAGTAACACAATCTTCCATCTTGGAATTTACAACTTCCAACTTTAAATGTGTGTAAGCCCAGTTCCATGTGTGCATGAGTGTATGTTTACCCAGGAGGTGTGACTAGAATGCTTTTCATATTCCGTATTGAATGAGAAATTTGAAAAAAAAACAACAACAAAAGAAAAAGGGGAAAGACAGAAGATACAATAGAGAATGACTGCTAATGGTCGACTTTTCAGATAAATGTGTAAAGCATTGTACGTTGTTGATTTGTGAGGCAGTGATGAGGTGTCTGTGCATGAAGTACAAGCTCATATGTTATTCACATCCATATATACATATTTATCATGCTCTTTCTTTGTTTTTGCTCATCTCATCTTTTCTCATCTTTTTTTTTCTTTGTGCTTGTCTTTCTGTCTTTGTCTTTCATATACTTTTGTATATCACCCTCCCTTTGTACCATTTGCTTTGCTTGTAAGCATGACTACTATTTGAAATAAACACCAAAAAATGTGCAAAAGAGAAACTGACCAAACCATTTTTCCTGCAGTAAAGCACTCTTAAAGAACATCTTTGTGCTTCTGTGTGAGAGTTCCTCCCTTACAGTTTGTTTCACGTTTTACAAGTAAAGTCACTTTTGTCACTTTTGTATTGAGAAATAAAATAGCTGCGAGAGCTCAACAGTCAGTTAAACATGTGTGCATGAGCTGGGAAAGAATAGAAGGAAGTACATGTGCAAGCATGCATATGCACATGCAAACACACTAACAAAACCCCTGCCGCTGGAGTTAAACAGGGTCCAGAGTTAAACCCGATCGCCTTAGGAATTATTACAGCAAACAGCACACCGCATGAGCATCTTTGCTTTCACTGCAAATGATCAAACCTTCCCTACTTGCCTCGCCTCATTCCTTCACCTCCTCTATTCATACTAGTTGTCTCTTTTGGCTTCTTGTTTTTGATCTTGTTGAATCTCCATGTAATTCTAAGTCATTTTCCCCTCAACCTGAGCCACAAATCTTGCTGTTTTGGTATCCTTTTCACATCTCTTTTGACTCTTCTGCTCCAGGTCAACTATTCTTTTCGATATCTCTTTCTTTTCACCTGTCTATTGCTTTTCATTCTCCTAATCTTTCCCATGGCTCCCAAGATTAAAGATCTGAGGCAGGAGCCATTTTTAGTCCTTCTGGTTTATGTCCATCTTCGCCTCTGTTCACCTTCCTCACCTTCTTCCGGCCTAATTTTTGCCACTGTCACGCATTTTAATCGAGAATGTGGACACGCTGTCAGCCAAGCTCTCCCCGTCCAAACCTCCACTGAGCAGCAGCTCTGTTAGTGTGTCTCCCTTTTACCAAGTCACTGGATAGTGTAGTGGCAAGATTGCTGCCTTTCATGTGGGTGACTGGGGTTTGAATCCTGACTCTCTGCATGAATGCTAAGGGTCCTTAGGCAAGACCTGCCTACCTGGGATATGTAAGAGTGTAAGTTGCTTTGGATAAAAGTGTCTGCCAAATGAATAAAAATAACAAACCTGAACTGCAAACCACACAGCCAAGATGAATATATCCTGCAGGATAGCGCTTCACTGAAATAAAAGCTGTATAAATGTCTCCACAGATTACGGCTCCTCCTTGAGATTAAACAAATTTCACTGAGATTACAGATTTAGCATTTCTAGACTGCTCCGCCTGCACGCTTGTTCAGTTCTTTGCCTGCTGACATGAATCCATTGGTCCAAAAGTGAGCGCTCAACAAAGACCTCGTGTACTGCACCCACTTCCTGAGGTGAAATCCATGATTAAAAACTTAAACCCACCCACTTTAGAGTTAGGTAATACAAAAAAAAGTACACTTTTGCAATTTTCTCTCATGCACGGCTTTACACCTGTTTTAATTTTTAGTACTTCCTTTCCCTCCCACCACCTTTTCGCTCTCTCTCAACATCCTGCAAGCACAAGGTGATTAACACTGAAATCCCACCAGATTATCTTCGAAATTAGAATCCAGAGTGATCATCAACTCAGACATACACCTTGTATTACTTCTACCGCTCCACTTGTTCCAAGTCTACAGTGTATTTGCATGCTACACTGACGCCAACAGCAAAGAAACGGAGAGCGCAACCTTAGGTCACACGTGTCACGTCTAATAAAAACGTCTTAATTTGAGAGGGTCTGGCTTTACACCGGGAGAGTAAACAAATATCAGTGACCTTCATGATCTCACACACACATGCCCGCATACAGTCAAACACACTTACTTTCAGGGATTTATAGTTCAATTAAGAACAAGAATGATGGTGGTGGCATTTGGGTTGCATGAGCACGGTTCAGAACACCACAGCAAGAGGCCAGGATGCGCAGGATGGCCAGCAGGCCGGATGAAAGGCAATGCAATGTACACCTAACAAGTGTGAGAGGACCAACATGGTGGCAGCAGAGGTCACATGTTTCAAACAGAATGTGTGAGTGCGTGCAAATGTGTGCAAGCATGTGTGTGTGTTTGGCTGTTTGCACTCCAGCTCTTGTCAGAAGGAAAATCTTACATTTCCAACTATGAACCTAATCAAGTCTAGTGGAGTTGTATTTCTGTATAACTAAAAATTACATCTGGCAAGTTAGGAAAAATTCCTGCATGAAATTTATCAGTAAAGCGACGTCATTTGCGATTCTGATGGTCAGGAAACTTGGTGCAAACAGCACCTAAATCCTTCTCCCTCCAGAAGATTGTTCTACTTGACATGCACCCACAATGCCATATGTACATTGATTTACTATATATGTTTAACTGTTTAGCTTGTAATCAGTATCCAGTGTGTGTGCAAAGCAGTAGCCTTTTTACCTCTCGTGTTAAGTAACAAAGGACACCGTCACTGAAACGCTTTGGCTGCTCTGCCCTGATTTAAGGCCGATAAAAGATAGATAAGCAATAATCAATACAGCATGGGTATACATATGGGCTGTCTGGATGCAACAAATGGATTCACCCTCTCTGTCCTCCACACTCATCGATCATAAAAGCTTGGGGTGTAGTGTCAGGGTTTATGTTTCAAATATTTTTTGGCACTTTTCTGGGGTAAGTTTCCCATCCTAACTTAAATGGAGCAACATTAGGAAACACTTTCTCAGATTATGTCTTTATACTGTATATTGGTTCCTCCTTCTTATAAGAGATGCCTTATGGAGGATTTTAATGTATAACTTGCTGCTTCATTAATAGCTAAGAAAAACTATGTAGAAAGAAATGTATATTAATAAAAAGAACATGTGGCTGCAAGAAAGCCTCCAATACGTCACAACTCCTGCAAATATTTAACCTTCCTTGAGGGTTCAATAGAAAATGAAAAAAATCTGTGACCCTTTTTAATGATTTACATATTTAACCACAGAAGATTACTTGTTACAGTGTGATTAGGTCTATCAGTAGCTGGGTTTATTCTCTCTCTGTTGAAGCAAATCTGAAGCTACCTTTTGAAAAGCTGCAAAGAGGAAATGTGGATCAGAAACATCTGCATGACTGGTTTGGAGTAAGTGCTATGTGTTGCTTGATCTAATAGGTGAACTAGAAAAAGCCAAGTATTAATAATAAGCTGAAAGGGGGTATATTGCCATCTTTCATAGCGGGGCCAGACATACCAAAGTCAAAAAATTTATTCCTCTCCCGTCCTAGAAAGCAGGAATGAAGACAATAGTCCAATAAATGGCCCAATTGAGCTATAAATGTATCTTGACTTAACTGTACCTAAATGAAAACATACTGAATGATGAAGGGTGATGAGTTGTTTTTTTTTATCAGCTGTCAGGCCTGAACCTTGTCAATGATTTGCTGTCATTGATAAGTGGTTCCTTCATTACAACAGTCTGTAAAATATTTGCGTAAATGACAATTATAACACTGATTTAAATAAGTTTGTCCCCTAAGTGAGGGGAGCTGTGTTAATAGGGTTGTATATTAATAAGGTGCAAATAAATTGTGATTGGATACTCTTTATTTTTATATCCATCCGTCCGTCCGTCCATCCATCCATCTGTCCGTCCGTCCATCCGTCCGTCCGTCCGTCCGTCCGTCCATCCATCTGTCCGTCCGTCCATCCGTCCGTCCATCCGTCCGTCCGTCCATACATCCATCTTTTTCTGCAGTTACAAGTTCTGTACTGCCTCGCATGTCACGTCTTGGTGGATTTGCAGCTCCTTTACCCCTGTTAAATCAAAATAAGTACATATATGTTGGTAATATAGTATGCCCCTGGTGGAAAACAGGGATTTGCTTGTCCCTTACTGTCTGTAAAGAAGTTTGTATCTGTCTTTTTCTAGTGTCTCATCTTTAACATCACAAACATGGTTGGTAAAAGGCTTTTGTTTTTAAATGATCATGAAACTTAATTTTTTGGTCTCTATTCAGGTTTTGTTTACACTGGACAACTTTCACAAAACAATTACACAAGATCTTTTGGTTATAGACTAAGGCAAAAAAAAAACCCCCACTAAAGTTGCATGAATAAGCCAATCCAAATATATACATTAAACTCAAGAGCACTCAGCGTATCTGCGAAGACCAAAGCCTTGTTTTGAGATTTTAGTGAGTCATCTTCTTCCATGTCAAAATTTGATGAGGTCTTCCTTTGCCCACGCTCTACCTCTTCAGTAAGTTTCATGAAATTCAGCTGCGTAGTTTTTGCATAACCATACTGACAAACAAACAAACAGCCCTGACCCGCCTCAGCAAAACTTCCTGTAGTGAAACAAGCCTCGTTACGCCCACTCCTTGCACAACTTGAGTTCACTCATTCAATATGTTGGATGCACATCAACTTCACAGTCCTGTAATGTATTGTCAGAAACAACTTTTAAACACTTTCATCTGCTGATTACCTCTAGGGTTGGGATGTATCTCACCTGTCATAGCATGTGTGAGCATATCTACTTGCACTTGTGCTTCTGTGTAGGTATGTTAAAGTGTGTGTATGTATGCACTCGCGTCCCCACTTGGCAGAATTTCTCCCAAAGTTAAAGGACAAATAAGCGGACAGATTCCTGGCTATATGAGATGTGACAGTTCCCAGCCTCCAGGTGCTTCACCTTCTTGTCTCGTCGGGGCTGCCAGGCTTCAGTGGGCCCACACACACTTAAACATGGGTCAGCGTCCACTGACTTAAGGGTTTTGCTGTGCGCTGTTTGTGTTTGTAGTGGGTTTGTTCATCAGGGTGAAGGGAATAAAAAATGGTTGATATTTGAAAAGTCAAAAGAAAGGCAGGGTTTTATTTGTCACGTCATAAAATTGTTTATCCCACGACAAAAGTTTTGCTTGCCACAATTGAATCCATATCAGCCAAAATTGAAGTTCATGGGACCAGCAGACACACAGTGAGTTGGTCCATGTGGCTCCAATTCATCCTTCTCCCACACTTCAAATGGGCCACATCTGTCTGCAGCTCAAATTGGCATGAAAAACAGCCAAAAACACCCCCCAAAACCAATAACTTTGAAAGTTAACTGAAAACGTTACAATTCCAACAGAAAGTGGGATCCTGTGTAATGCATAATGTCTGTTTTCCAAAAGTTTTTCTCCAACTGAGAAGATAGTGGCCATTTTGGATGACTACATGACAGCTTCTCCTTGATTCTCAAAAAAAAAAGGGCACCTACTTTTCCCACAAAAATGAAAAACAGAGATGTAGGGCCAAGTGGAGGAATTGGTATTGAGCCATAGTGTTCCAACTGCTTCCAGTTCCTGGCCTCATTTGTTGAGTTCATTGTTATATAAAGTGCCAAATATAAAGCCATACTACTGTAAGACATGCAGAATGTAGTTGGGCATTGTCTTGCTGAAATAAACAATGGCTTCCCTGAAAAAAATGCTGTGTGGATTGCAACACATGTTGCTCCAACCCCTTTATACATCAATCAGCATCATTATTGCACTGCCAAACCATCGTCGATGCTGGATTTTGAACTGTGGGCTGATTTTTGTCTCTACTTACATTGTATCATTAAAAGTCATACAACAAACTTTCAATAACAAGCTGTATCCCTCTTCTTTTAAACCTGAACACTGCCACATCCATGGTTTCCAAAAAGATATTTAAAGATGAAATATCCAAATTCTTTGTAATCTTTCATAATTGTTTCATTGTTTGCCCTCTATTCACTGTGAAACACTAAGCCTCTATTTTGTTATTCATACCAAATCATATTAATGACCCGCTGTCAAGTTACTTAATTGTATCTATTCTAAATTAATTCTAAATACAGGGGTTTAAATTATCTGCAAGTCATTGCATTATGTTTTTATTTATTTTTCACAGAGTGACCCAACTTTTGTTGGAGAGTGTTGCAGAGTGCGACTAGCATAGAAAAATACAACAAAAACAAGACATGAACTACAACAAAAAAAAGCTACTGTTGCAAACAGCAGTTACTATCAAGCCTATTATTTTGAACTTGGATTAAATGCATGTCAGACACAGACATATGTAGCATCTTGTTTAATAAACATTCAGCTTTTAACAGCCTAAAATGTAAAAAAATCACATGAAAATCACAAAAAAGCACATGAAAAGTTTCAATCAGAGTACACCAGACATGGAAGAAAAAGTACAAAAATCAGTGTACTAGCAAACTCTTCATATCTGGCTTTAGTGTGTGAGTTTACCTGGTGCCTTGTCATTGTACCTAATCAGTAATTCCCCATGATAGCAAAGCTGGCTTGAACTGTATATTTGATGAAGTGGGGGAGATATATGTGGTAAGAGAACAGTGAAGACTGAGGGGAAATAAAGAGGTTGTGACACAGAAATGTCTGCTTTTTTCTGCTTTGTGTTCACAAGGAAATCATTTGAGAAATGCTTTGTTGTTTTCAGGATAAAACAAATGAGGAATCTGTCAGGTGGGAAAATTAAGAAAGAGCACTCCCATCATCACTAATCTGTTGCCATTTGGAATCACGTTTCACTCTGGTTTTCCTAATTTTTCACACGCTTCACATTATTCTTATATCGTATCTCTATGAAACCTTTACAGCATGCAGTGGAGTTTTGCTCCTGAGAAGTGGAGAGAAAGCCTTAGAAGTATTGTTAATCTCACTTGTAACCAATCACCGTGTGTGTTCTAATCTGAGTGATCTGGAGATGTGGAGAGGGCTAACCGATTGTTACAGGACATTAGCAAAGTCCCATCTCATTGAGGCCGTAATGTGATGAGAAAGCACGAAGGAGCTAATGAGCTAAAAAATCTCAGATTATTGTTACGTAATATGCAACAGATTAAAAAAGAGCTGTGGAGAGAACTACTCATGGAATGCATAAGCAATATATGTGTATTTCATTTGATCTCGTAACAGTATAGACTGAACTCTGACTGAGGAACTTGACCTGGATATAAGGATTCAGTGAAAGTTGGTTTGCTGGTTGACTTGACATGCACACAAAACATAGATTGGATAAATTTATAGAAATGTTAGGACAGTTTTTCAAGCATTTTTACACAGTTTGACATGATGAAATTACTTTTGCCAGACCACAAACAGCTGAAGATTGTAAAGGTAGGGATTAACCAGTCGATCATTTTCTTGTGATTAAACAAAATACAAAACAAAATATAACATAAATAACATAAAGATAATTTAATTACTTTTTTGTTTAAAAGTGAGAAAACAGTGGCATTTGGCTGTAAAAAGTGTGGCTAACATTAGCTTTGCTAATATAAAATACTAGAATGGCTACACCTCCAGATACTTATATATTTACACAAACACAACCTGTAAACAAAAACATTATAATTTTCCTGCTAAAAACACTGCAAAACCATAGTCAGTTTTATGAGATGTAATCCGTCTCCCACTTTCCATCTTCCAGGTTTGTAGCGTACATTTCTTAGCATGACAGAAGGGAGGCAGCTGTCAACCTTTGAAAGATTTTAGACCCACCAGCAATTTATATAAAAATGCGTATACAAAATTTGTTTAACTAGCTAGTAGCACATAAGTGTGTTCAACAACACGTAACTGGCTAATCGGCTAGCACAGGGGTCGGGAACCTATGGCTTACGAGCCAGGTGTGGCTCTTTTGATGATTGCATCTGGCTCGCAGATAAAACTAAATATTCTCACTTGTTTTAATCCATCCATCGGTTTTTCACTGCTCATGTCCTGTTCAGGGCTGCAGGAGCAATTGTCCATTATTTTAATTGGATGATACTGGACTACGTTGGCCGTTGGAGCGTAAAACAGGTAAACGCTCCCTTTTGAATCAGTCTGCTTGGTCATGAGCTCAAAGCTAACCCTTCGACGAAGAAGATGGCGAAAAGAAAAAAAGATGACGAGTATCGAACATTTCAGGCCGAATGGACTGAAGAATTCGCCTTTGTGGAGAGAGCAAATTCTGCGGTGTGTCTAATTTGCAATGACAAAATTACATCGATGAAACGGTCGAATGTAAAGCGGCACTTCGACACGCGCCATGATACCTTTGCATCAAAATACCCGGCAGGAGACAGCAGAAAGAAAGCGTGCCAAGAGCTACTAAAATATATTATATGGCTCTCATTGAAATAAATTTCCAAATTTTTTGCTTTCATGGCTCTCTTAGTCAAAAAGGTTCCCGACCCCTGGGCTAGCAGGTGAATTTACAACACACTTTCGATACTTTCGATACTTTCGAATGTCAACGGGCCGATTTGACGAGCTTCTTCGCTGTATATAGCCATTAAGACCGGAAAAAGCAACTGCCGGATATTACGTTCTGAGCGGACCAATCACAGCCCTTGCGGTCTGTAGTTGGGATTTTTTTAGAGGTGCACGTCAGGCTAAGGTGTAGAGGTCCACGTCGACGGCGTAGCTACGCCTGACGGAGAAGCATAAACTACGCTTTAGTGCTGCAACATAAAGACATCCGTGTGCTCACGAGACATAGCCACTTTTGGTGTATTTTCTGCAGATAAGTGTTTGATTTTGCTTGAAGGCTGTGTTTCCATGTGGGTTGATGCATCCAAAGCCAATAGAATCAGAGCTGAGTGACGGCACTTTGTCAGATTAGCTGAACCGAGACCAACCTGTGTCATCAGTAAAATGAACAACCAGCACATACGTGCTATTAAACTGTATGACCAAAACAAAATCAGGAAGACATGATACCTCTCAAAGTCAAGAGTTCTTCCTGGTCTTCTCTGTTGCCTGCGCTTCAACATTTGCAATATAAGGATTTGTTCTTCAATATTGATGAGCTCCAACTGCAAATACAGCTGCTCCACCTCCGTTGCCATTGTTTACTGTTGTTAACTGTGACCGGAAGAAAAAGCAAGGATTCGACTATAACTCCTGAAACCACACAGACACACAGCCACACCTTCCTTCCAGCATGGTGAATTGCAGAGCAACGTGTTCCCTCGACACAGAACTTCGAATGCTCAATGACGCTGTCGACGTTACGGAGAAGCATAAACTAAGCATTAGTCCAGGAAATACTCTCTCTTTACAAACAAATTAAAAGTTCTACCAAGTGAGCATAGCCCATGGAAGCAACGATACCACTACATACAACACTTGAAAAATTGACATGCCTGGCTGGCAGCCATTTATTTTGACAATTAATACTTTGCCATCCTTTGATGGAATTAAGATGCTTGCAACTTACTTTTTAATTGTTATTAGCACAAATATTTAAATCCCACAATGATAAATCTTCTAATTGTGGCATCTTGGAAGCTCACAACGTATTGTGGGTGCTTTGAGAACCCTGACAATATACAGAAGCATCCGTGACATTTCACCAAATGAAACGAAAGACTGAGTCCTTCATGTCAGGATTTCTGAGATAGAAACATCTTAGATAACCTATTCATTCCTAGTCCATACTGATTTTGACCTCATCATTGATTTTATACATCTTTATATTCCATTCTGCAACTATTAACCGTTCAACCAGTTGCACATCCATCTTCACTCTTACAAAGACATCAACAGAAAAGATTGTGAAGCTCACCCAATGCTCCATAACTGCTACATAGCCTGAGGAGAGGTGCAGAATTTTTGTGGCAGATTAAAAATCCAAATCAACAAGTTGGAGACCCGAAGCAATTAAAGGCAATAAGTCAAAGAGGGAATGAAGAGTAGAACGCGATGGGAGAAGAGACAAATGTGATGGTATAAAAAGGACGGAGAAAGAAAAAAAAAGAGATTCAGAACCAGGTTTATGTGAGAAAATAATAAAACTGAAGAGAGTGAAGAGAAAGAGGTCTCAGGCATTCAAGTCTTTTTGTAGTGTGACACAAACATTAAAAAAGGAGAGAAACACAGGATATGCAGGAGTGCACGCTGCATATGACAGAATTCACAGTAGGATTAAGAACTGAACTGATTTGAATGAATGAATATCATTTTTTGTCATAAAATCTGTTTCCATAAACAGAATTAATTCATGAAGTTTTTAAGAGTTCAGAACGGAAATCTAACAATAGAAAACTTCATTAACGTGTGCTTGTTTTGGACTTGTGTGCTCTCACCTTTGACCACTCATTTTTACATTAGGGACTTCTCGTGTCTACATTAGGGATATATTCAACCCCTAAAGCAGGCTCAGAGAATCACTGTCCGTAGTCGCACAAAATCACTTCTGTTTTGAGATCTTGGGAGTCAAACACATCAGATCATAAAAGAAAAACAAACTGAACACATTCAGCTTTTATCAACAAGAGATAATCATGGGTAATGACAAATAGGCATAAATCAGACAACAGAAAAGCAGGAGCCCCTACAGAAGCCACTTTTTGGCATCAACTCTCTGCATCATATAGTTTATCAGAGAAGTGACTGAGTGTGAACACGTGGCCCCTGGCTGTGGCTGTCAGGTCAGTCATACTCCTGTGTGTGTTTTATGTACCTGTGTGTGTGTCTTTGAGTGCGGTACTGAGGGAAACACATATGAGCTTCATTAGCAAAACAGAAGCACCAGTGTTTGAATTATTGATCAAGGGAGTGACTACCATCAATTGTGTGATTTCAGCAAATGCACAGGCAGCGGATACGAGTTTGTTTAAAGTGATGCATATGCCAGAATGTGAGAGTGTGTGTGAGCATGTGTTTGTGCAATGAGAATTTAGCTGAGGTGGTCAGGTGTCTCATATCTTATGCCTGTTAATGAAAAAAAAGGAAAATCCTGGCACATGGAAGAATATAAAAATGCATGTGTGTGTGTGCACTTCTGTGTAAGTGTGTGCACAAGCACACTTGTTGTGTTTGAAAGTATTTCAGGCACTCAAACACATCGAAAAGGCAAAGAGCTCATATGTGTCCATATTGCTCGTAAGTCATGCAGCAAAAGGCCGCCAGTCAGTGGACAGCTCGAAGTAAAGTGCCTGTATTCACACAAAACTGAGCTGAACTATATCTTCATTCAGAACACCCAAGACACAATAAGGCAGCTGCACTTACTTACGTAACAGGCGCACGATGAGAAAAGCAAAAGGAGCATAAAATAATCGACTTGTTGCAGAGTTTAATGTCAGCACACCTCTGCTGACAAACTGAAGCTTCTAAACACTGCCTTTCTGAACCAGTGTCTGTAGAAAAAGCCTGAGAAACAATGTATGCTCACATTTAACATCGACTTTACTGCCTGGAATACATTCATGGATTGTTGATGCCGTATAATGTGAAACAATAAATGTCCCCACTCACTTAGAGCTTCATGCTAGCTTCTGATATCTTACATTAAAACATACATAATTGCAGCTTCAAAAATTCTCAAAATTCTCCTTCAAAGGAATTTTTGGAGAAAAGACTTTTCACTTTTAGATTTTTCTAAATGACCAGAACCACCACGAGGGGGCAGAGTTTCACCAGATGTATGTTTCCATTTCTGTTCAAGATTCAGACTCATTTATCAACTCATAAGTTTGTATATTTTTTTTCAACCTACAAGAGGGGGAAAAATGTTCCTCATTCTTCCATGGCCTGTAAATTCACAACTGGTTCCTTTGATTTTAACTTGAAAAAAAATCAGCATGTTGACAAAAATATAGCTAAATAACAACCAACAATAAGACGAGCTTACGATAATTTTGATCTTACTGCTGATACGATAGCAATAATACCCTTATATGCGTACAGTTCACATTATACTATCAGCTCAATTTTTTAGCACAGAAAACATGTTAACACTTATCACTCATCCCTTGTTAACCCTCTGCTGTTCCTATTTGGCAGATGAAAGCAGATTTTCCTTCCTCAGTTAGCTCCAAGCAGACTAGAGACTCAAAGAGACTCAAAGAGACTCGTGTCCAATGTAGTAGTACAAAGTGGTGTTACAGTAAAATGCGACCCATCCCTGTAATTTTTTTATATACCATCATATGTATCGCTTTTCCCAAGTCAGTTGATCACTGTAGTTGAATTTTTGATGTTTTAAACATTTTTTTCTACCAACTCCAAAAGGCAACTCCTTGTGGCGACAGGACAAATCTAGAGCATTCCTGCTGCCCTCACAGCTGCTTTGTTCTCTGTCGCTGCAGAAATCAACAGAAAAAAACTAAAAGGAGGTGTTTTTGTAAACGACACATCATGTGGGCTCGGACACACTTTTATACGCATGTGGCCAAAAGCGTCCCTGATCCCTGATGAATGTGGCCTGAGCAGTCTGATCTCACTGCGTTCAGTGCGTCCTGAGAGCAGTCACACTCGTATTTGGCTCTGTCCACTCGTGAAGGACACATGTTAGCACCAGGTGTGAACAACCTGTGAATAAGAAGTTATGCTTAATGGACTCTCACCTACCCATGCCAATATCTTGTCGGTAACCAGTACAATATATGAGATACAATATATCTTTTTACTCTTAAAGCACAGAGCACAAGACTCTGATGATTCACACTTTTCTCACACTATCACTCAATCATTTTCTCACGCAGCGAAAAACAAATTCACAAGTCATGATGCTGCAGCATTAAAAGAGGAAACTGACAGTGCATATGCAGCAACAATGAGCTCTTCAGACCAATCAGCAGGATGTGATATGATGTGCAAATCACTTAAAAACTTATGTTTCATTGAAACTGCAATGTGTTGTGTACTGAAGCTGAAAAATATGTGCTGATTTTAAATGAGATACCAAAAAAACATTGGGTATAAAAATACCGCGCTTCAGAAGTGTTTCAGAACTAGAGGTTGAAAAGACTGTGAATAAATAAGAATTTTTAAAAAATTTAAACATGCAAAATAAAAAAATAAAAACAGAACAAAAATTGAAACAGAAAACTGTGCTGTGATCTTATAGAATAAAATCTGCTAAATCAATTGGAAGTAAAAAAATAAACGTAAAAACATTTAAAGGGTTGTATAAAGAGAAAGGTGATGCAACACATTCATAAACATGAACCTGCTCTATTTTTTTAATTTGTGGCACAATTTCAAATGAGCATATATTCTTTTCTCATTTATCAGTTTAAACATTAGAGATGTTGTTCTTGTGCTATTTTCTGTTAAAGAAAGGCTTTCGATCCTGGTGCATTCTGCCATGAGTGTCAAAACTTTGTTGGGAACAGGGATGTATTGAAATCCAATAAACTGCATTTTACTTTGGTTTTAATCATCTCATCAAATTACAAGAAGTAATTAAAGTGATTTACTCTCTATGTGTGTGTGTGTCTCCAGGACACTGACAGACCTGCTGAAGCAGCAGGAAAGTGAGGTGAGCGCAGTAGAAAATGCCACAGCCGGTTCGCCCACCGGAGGGAGAGCCAACGGCGTCTCAGCCAGGATGCTGCGCAGCAGAAGTGGTGAGTGCAGAAAGAGGGGACACACAAACACGAGGCGAGACACAGGTACATGTAATGCAGGTAATACAGTGGTAAACTATCTATTTACTGGTGTAAAAATACAAAAGTCCATTCAAAGTAAAATATGTTTTTGTTTGTGTGTGCAAAGTCTATGAAAGCCAATTACAGTCCGTATAAAGATATAAAACGTAACTTAATAGGAGCTTATCATGCAGCTGGGACCTAAGATGAGGCGTCTGTTGCTTTTTGTCTCTATTCATACTATGTCAATAATAATCTATTAATACAGAGCATTAAGCAGGGCCCCACAAGCAATGAATGAACTTATTCCAATTCTGCATCTACAATTAAGATTGAAAGATTCAGCGGCTTAAGAAAAGCTATTCATACGGTGCTAATTAACTCCAGGAACACCTCATTACTAACTCATTTATCCTGTGCAAGTTGCAGGGTCGGATTCAGTGCTGCATGCTGTTCAGAGACATAATCATGTCAAAAGTCTGAGAAACACTGTATGAGCAGACAGCCACTGAAGGTAAACCTTTGCACAAAGGGCTCCAAAAATGCTATTTGAATGTAACTATATATACTTTCTTTCCACCTTGTGTTTTTCTACAATTTCTTCGCACCCACTGTTTTTACTCAAATTTGAACACTACTTAAGGTCAAACAATGTTAAACAATAATAGAGACAATGCTCTGAATATTTTTTAAAGCTTAACAGATGACTAATAATGACTAGTATTATAATAAGATATGTAATATCTATTAAATAATGTTTAATAGAAAAAAAGTAACAAATGAAAACAGTCTGAAGCGTGTTATACAAGTGATCACAAATCCTTACAAACACCACATAGCAGCAGACAGCCTGTATCCTTCCTTCCTGTTTTAATCTAAGATCTTCCACACAACTGTACAAAATTCACCAACACATACACACACACACACAATAAATACATAAATAAATAAATAATAAATAAATTGGAGGGTACCTTTCCTTTGTAAAACCATGAATTCTGTCACTCTTATATTTGCCACTTGACCAAACCTCTCTTTACCTTTCATCAACACACACTACACATGTGCGCTTCATCAACAAGATCATCAATTGTTTGGAGTTAGTCTTCTTTAAGGTCACACACTTTACAGAGGCCAGAGTGTTACGATCTTGCCGTCTGTGCTCAATCCTTGCTGGAGCATTCAGGTTGCCTGAATTTGACACCGATCGGTCCTAATCCTGCTTGACATGTCTCAATACTTGGTAGCCATGTTGGAAACCCCTCCAGGCAGGTATTTTAGGCAGCTATACGAGGTCCCTGTGAATGGGGCATGAACCGTAACTGCCATGTCAATGGTAACAGGGTCATAAAGATCGCACCATAAAACTTTTTTTTAATATAATTTTGCAAGTAAAGGAGGGATTAACATTCAGGGAAAAACTTGTGATATCAAAGTTAAAAAGAGAAAAACATGAAAAATACTGATATCTTGTCAAGTATCCACATCACTTTACTTTACAATGTCTTATCAATGTCAGTATTCAGATGATTCAGACAGTGGGAAATGCTGTACACAGCTTCGTGAGGATGGAACAGAAGCATTTGCTGTCATATCAGTAAAACTGAGAAATTCCATGTTTGTGGGTTTACCTCACTTTTGAAAAATAGTTCTAAAAACCTTTAACACGCACACCATTTAATCATAATGTTGATGTAAGCAGGTTGAACCCCTGCATGCAGCATGTGCCTTTTCCAGATACTTCATGAAATACTAATTTTGGCATGCTACATGCTATGCAGACTGTGGATGGTGCATAACACCAAATGAGTGTAATGATTCGTACTGTATGTGTTAGTAAGCGTCTGCGAGTGAATATGAGGTAGGTACAAGGATGGAGTGATTTTGGATGGAGCTCCTATCTCACAGTGCTATTGACACTTTAATCTTGAGCATTTTATTGATCACATACACATGAAAAAGCAATAGATTTAATAGCTGCAACTAACATTAAACAAGAACAAAACAGCTGCCGTACGAGTTGTTCTCAAGTTGCTATTGTCAAGAGAGCCTTCAGCGCAGTACAAAGGGAATAGCGCACAAGAAATCGATCAAGCTGGGAATTCAAAAAAGTGTTTGAACTGCTGCCACTGATCTTCTTGCCTCTGTAGTTATCAAACCGAGATGACGGAAATAGCTCATGCTGATGCTAAGTGTGCTGGAGCAAAAAAAAAAGAAAAAACAACTATTTGCATTTCTTCGGTCATCTGTTAAAGATGTCATAACCCCTTTACTGTTACGTGTTGAGTTTGTTGAAGGACCCAAAGGCAGACAAAAAGGCAAACAGGAGGAGGACAGATAAAGAACAAACAGCGCTTATTTTCTACCAAAGCCAACAAAAGATGCTACAATGGTAGGGAACCCCAACAAAAGATGCTACAATGGTAGGGAACCCAAAATGAGGTTCCAAACTAGAATCTGAAAGAAAGGAACGTAGTTGAGCACAAAACGTAGGAAACGTGAGGTACAGGAAACATAAGGAGGCTTTTGCAATGGATAACAGAATAAATTATGACCAGAAATTAAATATGAGCAAATATGGCTCCAGAGGAAGGCCCAGATTCTGCACAGATTTCAGGACTGCACGTCTTGTCAATCTGTCTGGCCACAGTTCTGGAGGTGGACCCAGAGGCCAAGACTAATGAGACTGTGCAGTCCACCAGAACGGACAAAACCTCTTTGGAGGGCAACATGGAGGAAAAAAACCGACCAGCAAAGCATAACCAGCATTGGTGTAATGAAACTCTCCAGGGCAGAGCAAGAGTGCAGTGGAGCAGGAGCCCCTCTGTGGGTCAGCAGAAGGTTGGTCAGATATGCAAAGCAGAGACCCCTTTTGAGGTTAACTAGGGGACAGATGGGGGGGGTCAGCCAGGAGCAATATCATACATTTGCCAGCCAAAATAGTAAGGTTCGTCTGGTAACACAATATGATTATGTAAGTCATACAGTTAACACCAGGCTATTTTATTTCCTAAACCTAATGAGGTATTTAATTTACTAAACCTTACCAAATGGCTTTTGTGCTTATGTGTAACAGAGACAGTTAAAAGCGTGAATTAAAAAATGCTTGCGACAGGACTTACCTCAAACGTCAAAAGTCTGCACTTGGTGGGGGACGAAGGTGAGCCGAAGCTGCCTGCGACTGGTAAAACAAAACAAAACAAAAGAGGAATAGTTTTGTGCATTGTATGAAAGTCTGTTCTCTGAAATTAAAGTGAATGTGTTAGACATCCCTATAACATTTTACACACAATAAGTGTTGATGAAGTGGTAAAACTTAGCCTTTAAACTGGCCCACAACATGTCACCTGGAAGCTGTCCACTGATGTACATTTTTGGTCGGTTAGTGGTTTTAAGCAAACTTTAAGCCTGACATTTGAGGGTCGACACATCAGTGCGGGAATCAGATGAGAATCCGTCTCGGTTCTTTATCCTGTCCTATGTCTGTCTGAACTGTGCATCAGTTGCAAGAATATGTTTGTAATATTTTCAGGCTAATAGGGTTGTGAACTTCATCTGACGCTGTATGTGTAGGTTAATGTAATTAAATGTGTTCCATAATTGAGACACAAGACAAAGTAGAGCACAACATGGATTGGTAAAAAAACTGTTAAACAGAATAGGTTTTTCCATTGTAGACAACATGGCAGATGGGTCTTTGAAAGTATTGCTCATCGGACAAAGAGAAATTGAATACTTTTTAACTGATTTGGAGAGGTGTTAAAAGAACTGCTGCCATTCTCTCTGTGGCCAACACTCATTTTAAAATGAGACTATTTAATATTCAGAGGGAGAGACTAACAGCTGTATCATTAATGAATTTTTGGTTTCGAAGAACTGGGGAGAAAAAAGTCAGTCCAGGGAGGATTTGTTCATTTTTCAGTCTAGTTAAGTTCTCCATTACACACAGACACACACACACACACACACACACACACACACACACACACACACACACACACACGAAGGTCATTCTTTTCTCGAAGCTAACGGCTAACATTGCTGGGAATTTGCACAAGATAATCAATAGCTTAATCGATGTCCTAATTTCTCACATGGCCCTGTTGTTTTAACTGACTTCCCCCATAATTACAGATGTTAATTGTTAGACCGGGTTATGAAAGGAGCATACGACCTCACCACCAGTGAAGCTGTGATGTGAAAAAAAAAGCTCAGTTACCAAAACCGTGAGTGATAAACAGCAGCTCTTCAGACTGCAAGGCAATATTTGATGTTCGGAAAATTTCCTCACACAAAGCAAACTGATCTCACCGAGGTGCACAAATTAGACACATCCCCTTGAACACCATTTCATAGTGGTTGGAAATGACATGCTGGAACCATCAAAACAATGCAAAGGGAATTAGCATCTTTTTATGCTCATGATATATCATATAAGAAAAAAACATGGTACGGATATGTTAATAAGCTTAAAACCTTGGTTTTCACTGGAAAGGGACTTCAAAGGGTTAACTTTTAAAATATCAAGCATTATAAGAAGAGGTTGGCATGCTTGCTAAAACAACAGTACTTCCGGCTCATGAAGCTATGGATCATAAGGAATAAACAATGGGACTATGCAGACGGAGCACTGAAGAAATCCTTTGAAATAATTTTTAATGAACTGATTCTCAACATTCTAGTTTTAGAAAGACTGCTTTCCATATCACAACCACAGCTTCCTCCCAGATATGAGATGCTGAGTTCATTAGCACTCAAATGCAACACTGCAGCCTTATTCGTCTGAGCATTACCTTGAAGTAATCTAAATAAGCATTAATCCGACGGTCAGACTGCGGTGAAACTAATGTTGCTCAGTCAGTCTGCAAACTTTGTGACTCTTCCTAAAAAATTCCTAATTCAAAGAATGGGATTTTGGTCTAATTTTCATTTGATCCTTATTTTGTTCCTCTCATTCTAACACAGGTGAGGAAACTGCATCCCTTTGGTGGCTAAACCCTGCCAAAATATTCCATTTCATACAGATATCTGTGACTTTCCTGAAGCTAAAGATGCCCCTCATTTCTGTTTCACAGGGAGATAAATGCTGGAAATGTCAAAAAGTTACAAATCTTTGAAGTCACATCCTGTGAGACTTACATGAGACATCGGGGCCTGCTATGAACTGAGGACAGGAGGCATATATTTGGTTGGAAAGCCTCCAACAAACACGACTCACTGCAGAAAGAAAGCTTGGAGCAAAAAGCAATGACCTATTTATCAAAGAAAACTGCAGAAGTTGTGTGACCCAGTAACAAATCACTATTCATAACACACATTTCACCTTTTTCCCCTCTCAAGGCTTTTTTGCCCCCCTATTTCCCCTGCTGTCAGAAAAGCTGCTTCTAGCGCTCGTCTACGCTAAAAGGTTATCCTGCACTCTCAACACTTCCCTGGGGTCATGAAAGGAAAACCTTATTCCTGCAAATTAACGATCTTTGTAGGAATCCGCGCTCCCCTGCTCATGTCACGTCGATTATTCTGACAAAAGGCACGTTTACGACAGACTCAGCTGATGGCACAGATAATAAAGTAGAAATGGGAGAAGTTGTGTTCATTTGCTGCGATTCTGCTGCAGTAACTGATGATTCAGAGACACGATCTGTTGACAGCCTCTTTGCCCTCTGCTGTCTCGCGTCTTCTCTGCACTTAGGTCTGCTTGTTCATAGCTTTTTTTGTCTCACTCAGAGACATGCGAGGATCTTCACATTTGATCTTGGTGGTGACAGACACCGTGCAGTGCTCTCTCTCCTTCATCACTTTCCCCAAGGCCCTTAAACACAAAACACACACCATACAGAAACTGTGTTTCATGGTCATGAGCACTCACAATAGCACGCCGGCTCAGACCGCAGGCAAACGATGTAGGTGTGTGTTAAATGTGTGTGTGACAGAGATTGAAATAAGGATGAATACCATTCAATCTAAAATTAGTTTAACATCTCTTAGAACTGTAACTGAGGTTTCTAATCTGACGAGTTTTAGTCATCATTCCTTTTGTTGCAGCATTGTTAGTGGAAGTATTCTAACTGTAGAAGCGCAAATTCGAAACACCAGGCACACTGTGAGCAACGTCTTCTTAATTTATTGATAACCACTTTTTTGCATGGTGAGGAAAAATACATCTTCCTTCCTTTGATCTTATGAAAACTGCTGATCAGAGAATCTTTGTGAAATTAATATTAAAGATAAATACTTTATGTCCAGTGATTAATATCACACCACACTTAGCCGGAACCATTCTAAAATCCTAATTTAAAAATGTGGTCGTTTATCAGTCATTGTGATTTTGATTGACAGTTACCCTCACATGGATTTTAATGTGAAAGCAGTTCATTTAAGCTCAACAAAACTAAAAATGTCCTCAAAAATGGTTCCTGACAAAGGTGTGACCAGAATATCCCACTGACTAAACGGTCAAAATAAAATAGTTTAAATGTTACGTGCTAGAAAAACTACCCTGAAGTAAATTTTCCCCATAGGCTTCCCTTTTAATTTATAGAATTTTTTAGTTTATATCTTTATTTAAAAAACAGAAAATGAATTTAATATGCTGTGTTGAAGAGATAAAAGAAGAGGGAGGAGGGAATAAAATCACCTGCATAGGTCCCCCTTTCAGAGCCCAGAACAGCTCTGACCTGTGGTGACCTATGTTCTGTGGTATTTTGCAATTATATGTTAGCAGTGAGCATGTTAACAAACTAACAGCTTAAACCCTCAATCGTATCATTTCTAGAGCATGTGCACAAAACATACACATTATGTAAACAATATGATTGCAACAGTTCCACTAATACCGCAAGTTCATGGTGTCTGCGTCCACTTGTGCCCTGTGTGACATAAATTTCTTCATCTGCAATATATGCAGGGGTCCATTGGGTCCCCTCTGAGGGTGTGCAGCCATGCAGAGTGACAGTGCAGACTACGAACCTGTCTGGATCAATTTCCATTCAGAAGAATGAGAAAGCAAAACACCAGACATAGAAGATGAGGAGCAAAGGACGGGCATGGATTGTTGTTTTCAGGAGAGGGCTCGTAGAAAGGATCAGTTACATGCCCATCCATGGGAAGCTTCAGTGTCACTGACCCAAAAGGTAGTATGAACAGAACCATGTGCACATTGCCCATCTGCACAGTGCCTATTGGTTTGCTCATGTGGTGGCGGAAACCGTGTAGCTGTCTTAACGCCCACCTCAACTGTGCACCAAGCAGCTCTTTTCCACACTACTGTGTCATTTAGACAGATAAAAAAAAAAAAGTGTTGCTGCTGTGCACAGTAACCATTCCTCACCTGGAATTCTCACATATTACCAGAAGATACCATCTAAACCAGGGATGTCAAACTCCGGTCCTCAAGGGCCGTTGTCCTGCAGGTTTTAGATGTTTCCCTGCTCCAACACACATGATTGACATCAATGCCTCATTAGCTGGTTTGTGCAGAATGTAACAATCTTTTGAAGAGATTCATTTAATCTGAATCAGGTGCGTTGAAGCAGGGAAACATCTAAAACCTGCAGGACAGCGGCCCTCGAGGATCAGAGTTTGACAGCCCTGATCTAAACCATTAGGCAGCACCACTGCTCTCTTGTTCTACACTATAAAGAGCGTGACGTCAGTCTTTAATGAACACAGAAGTTGATATGCACAACAATGCTGGAGCTTTAACATCCACAACCTTGAACCAGAACCTCTCCTAAGTCCACCACTCAAGTGTTTTATGTTTTGGCTTGCACACATCCATACAATCACAAACTTATACATTACAAATTCACTTAATCCTTGTACTCTATGAGAGTACAAACAGGTTGACTCATTGACAGCTCTGGTTGATATTTCTACCTGGTTTTAGAGTTTCATTTTTTTCCCACTGAAACATACCATTTTTCCTTAAATATGTATACCAAACTGACAAGCATGGTGTATTTAGTTAAACATAACATCAGTAAATGGCAGCAGATAAAACAATATGAATATATGTTCAGACAGAGGGCAGAAGCTGTAGATAAAAAGATTTTAATAAATAATATATCATTTTTATAGTTTTCTTTTGTTCATTCTCCCCTGCTGAATATTATATGCAAAACCATGGGCCAGCAAACTTTAGACAGCAGTGTTATTTATTAATTCAAAGACACGATCTGTTGGATTCCTTTGAACAGCTCATCAGAGGTCAAATATAACCAACCGCTTTGTATCTGCCCCGTAATGAGACTGCAGTAGTTGCTGTGTTAAAAATGCTGCACATATGTAAGTACGTCCAACTTAGTCAGTTTGCACCACAACATCTTACAGGAACAGGGTGCTCATTCAGACGTGACACCGACACATTCAGTAGCCGTTTGATTACTGGAAGGCAGTCAGTGTGTGAAAGGAACTTAAAAGTGAAGTCCTCCTGGAGGAGAACCAGTTATTTTTCCACCGGTGTCCACCAATTATGTGAAATGCAAAATCTCAGAGACATCTGATTCTCTCATAATAGCCAGTACCAGCACGTTGGACATTTACTGCTCTGACAGTTTAATGAGGAAGAGATGAAGACGCAGACAGTGATGATGAGTCTCATGATTACATTATGAAAAGGACTTCTTCGTCATAATCCACTAATTTGACACTTACTAAGACATCAGCACCACTAAATGATGTTTTTTATGTCAGCACACACACACACACATTTGCAAAAGCTACTGAGACAGTTCAGGGAATAATCTGCTTTGTGGAAGGACTCTTCCTAACACGATACATGGATTAGTGTCACATACCAAAATGGTGACCCTCCGGCTAATCCAGACCCTCATCTGAAATAAATTCCAATCAATCCAACCTTTACCAACTTTATATTAAGGAGTCTGACTTGACTTTGTTACAATGACTAATAACTAATGACTGTTCTTGATTCTTTACAGCAAAATAATTTCCCTTTTTTGATAAAGTGTTCCTCAATTTAGTTCAGAATGATTATATACTCTATATGTTTACAGTGATGATTATCATATTCAGCACAGTTCTAAAGTTCTGGTAAAGTAACAGTTTCTAGATTTTGGCAACTTACACCACAGTGCAGTGCATCATGGGACAGCACTGGCACACTGTGAAGCCACAAACCAAACAAAGTAACAGACAGAGTGCTGTTCTTTGTGGTGTTTTATCACTGACACTTGAAAGATGCAATCTGAGCACATAAGAGACCTAAATCAATTTTCTGAAAATGATAATAACATTGGCCTTTAAGGTCACCTTTGATCCATTTCAGCTGCCTTTCAGCTGTTGATGTTGATGGTTGACAACTATGAACATAGCAGCCATTAGAAAGCTCTGGGAGGCAAGTCTGGAGTTGCGGCGGACTGGACGTCACAGCAGGCAGCATGTTCATCAATATTAAACTAAAGATGACTTGAACCTATGAAACCTTGTTTCTTTTTCTTGTTTTTCATTTTTCAGGTCAGCAACCTTGTCCTTCCATCCTTATTGTGCGCATAGCTTAAACTTCTTTTTCTCTGAAGTGTAAAACAGTCTCCCGGAGCCAACGGCTGGTGTTAAGGTCACCCGCCTCCTGGAGATTTGATTTCAGGGGTCCTCTGGTGCTGGCTGCTTCTTTAACTTCCGTCTTTTGTTGAAAGGCAGGCTGCTCCTTTACGACAGACCTCTCTTTTTGGTTACGGGATATTTTTGTCAGTTTGTGTCGTGCTCGTCAAAAGATTAGCATTTTATTGTTGGTTTACTGTGTGGATTTGTCTGGTGACTCACCTGATGTGGGTGCTTTATATACAGATGTGACCCATTTTAGAGACTTTCATGAATTCAACAGTGTCGTCACAATCAAGGTTTAGTCATCAAACAACATCTTAAAATCACATACATGCACACAAACGCACAATGTACTGTATATGACAAAGCATGGAACATTTTACCTGCTAATCAGCTTAAACAGCAAGCTGATTACACTGTGTGTGTGTGCAGTGATGCAAGTAGCAGCTCAGAGCAGTATTTGTGTACATTGTTGCAGTAAAGACTCGACATTTCTCCACTCATCAAGCCACAGCATAATTTCCTTATTCATCCCATCAGAAGACACTGACACCCTCTCTTCTACAAGCCTTCTCTCTTTCCCTCTCTTCATCTCTCTCACTCCGTGGGCATCTTTCGTGTCTCTGTGTGTATTCAAAAGCCGCGACACATCCACATACCTCTCTCTGTCTTTCCCAGCAGTAACAGCCTGATAGTAACAGACATTAATGAGATCTTTTATGCTTTTTTCATTGTGGCACTTTGTGCAAATTTGTATCCATGTGCACACACTCATGCCCAGATTTGACATGTGCATGGCAAATCAGATTGGCAAGCACATCAATACGTTTTACTGTTTTGTTCTGTCAAAGAGTCTGTCAGTTAAACACACAAACATACACTAGGAAACAAAAAAAAAGTAAATAAATAAATGGCACATCAAACCGGTAGAACATCAGCGCTAAATACGGCGGGTCAGGCTTCTCTTCTGAATGACCTCATGAAGCATGCCGCTTAGATGTTTGTGTCCCCATGAACATCCGTGTTTGCTCCACGTGTGTTCATCCATCCCTGGGGCACACATCAAGTGCACTGGGTGCATCAATGGAGTTCATTAATGCTAAAAGCCAGAGCTTTACTCTCTTACTTCTAGTTTGTTCCATTGTTCATTAGCCTCAGCTCATTTAGCATGGGCCGTCGGGGATGGCACCATCGCCTCCCTCAAAGTCACCAGCCTCAAAGTAAAAGGCCAGTGCATTATAGCTCATGTTAATTCAGCATTTATGTGATGTTTCTTCAGCACTCTCCTTACCTGATGCACCCAGCAGACTTGTGAGCAGTGACAGAAAGCAAGTGATCAACTCCTCCATCGTAGCTGAGCACAGAATTTTGTTTGAATTTGCTCTTGGACATAAAAAAGTGACATCGTACAAATGAAGCTTTTTAGCAGCATAAAAAGAAAAATATAAGCAAATTGCTCTGTCAAATGCATGCAAACTGTTGTTCTCACTGGTTTGGGTATTTCGTATTTCTTCACTCCACTGAAATTTAAAACAGCTGCACCGAGAATACTTAGGGTTGTCTTTGTGTCTCATCAGTGGGTGAAGAAACACAGCCACACTAATGTAGCCCCTTGTTTTGTATTTTTCATTGTGTCCATTAAAGAATAAGTGTCTTTACATAAACTGCTTGCTGGATGATTGAGCAGTGAACTGAGTTTATTCTTTGTTATTGTGCGTTACTGTTCAGGCACAACTGTTATCTGCCACAGATCCAAAAGGGCCCCAAAGGCCACAATTCAGAGAGCCTTGTTCTCAAGTAGGAGGTACAACAGAGCAGGAGGCTGGCAGGTGAATTAGAATTACATCTGTTGGCTGGTTTGGGAATGCTTCTGTGTCCCTCTGGAAGAGTTGGAAGAGGTGGCTGGGGAGAGAGAATATTAAAGATTTCTGCTCAAACTGTTACTAGAAAATGGATGGCTGGATGGATGGGCTTAGAAATACAAGTCACTGAAGTACAGCATGAAGCGTAAAAAGTAAAGAAGAAACTCTGTGTTTAAGCACTTTCATCATTTCAGTTAACAACGTGCTCACATGAGGCTTTTCTCCAGACGAACATGTATTAATGAAAGTACAATGAATCAACTGAATCACAAGAAATGTGGGGAAAATGAAAAATTCCAACATGCAGAAGCTGCCATGTGCACTATGTCATGTGTACAGTACGCTGAGGGTATTTGAAGGTGACAGGGTGTTCACAGATTGCACTGAGTGGAAGGTACTAAAAGGAGCAGTTGGTCAGTGTAGCCTGAAGCAAATTTGCTCATGAAGGTGAACACAGTCATGGTCCAAGGGCAGTAATTTCAGTGTACTTAGTATCTTCAAATGTCACGATGACACCAGCTACATCAACACCGAGATGGTTTGCTGTCAAAAAGGGAGATCATAGACTGTCAATATCGTGCTGGAAACACTCTAGATTACATGTGTTTTAAAATTAATATGATGCTGTGTGTTACTTGTTTTCTTACTTGACTCCTTTTGCCTGTCTCTCACCAGAACACTACCAACTGAATAACTCAGCTTATGGACCATTTGGACAAGGGCTTCCACACCCGCACAGTAACCACAGCACATTGGGGCTGAACAGATATACCTCCCTTAAAGCTGTGGGTAAGTCACTCATCCACACTCACAAAAGGATGCAGACTCCAACTGACACAGTAACCCTTTATAGTACAGTATGATGGCGTTGTCACATAATGAAGGCTCTTTGTCTCTTAAAGTTGATCTTAAAGACAAGCCTACACACAATCTCTGCCTCATACTGTTATAACAATGGTAAGGTAATATAGGACTTATACAGAAATTATAGCAGAGACACATCTTGTTTTTTATATCATAAACTCGACTTCACGTACTATTGAACAGAGCTCCTAAAATCCTTTTTATTTAACACTGAGGTGCTCCCTTTGAGTTAAGTTTTTTGTGGCACGTCTGACTGTTAGGAGAACCCAGGGCAGACTTAGAACTCACCGTAAGGATTATATTAGTGCCTCATGATCTTTCAGGAGGAGTCACTAGAGAGAGGGATATCTGGGAAGAAAAGAAATGAATGAATGAATGAATGGGTGGATGGATAGATGGATAGATGGATAGATAGATAGATAGGTAGGTAGGTAGGTAGGTAGATAGGTAGGTAGATAGATAGATAGATAGATAGATAGATAGATAGATAGATAGATAGATAGATAGATAGATAGATAGATAGATAGATAGATAGATAGATAGATAGATAGATAGATAGATAGATAGATAGATAGATAGATAGATAGATAGATAGATAGATAGATAGATAGATAGATAGATAGATAGATAGATAGATAGATAGATAGATAGATAGGTAGGTAGGTAGGTAGGTAGGTAGGTAGGTAGGTAGGTAGGTAGGTAGGTAGGTAGGTAGGTAGGTAGGTAGGTAGGTAGGTAGGTAGGTAGGTAGGTAGGTAGGTAGGTAGGTAGGTAGGTAGGTAGGTAGGTAGGTAGGTAGGTAGGTAGGTAGGTAGGTAGGTAGGTAGGTAGGTAGGTAGGTAGGTAGGTAGGTAGGTAGGTAGGTAGGTAGGTAGGTAGGTAGGTAGGTAGGTAGATAGATAGATAGATAGATAGATAGATAGATAGATAGATAGATAGATAGATAGATAGATAGATAGATAGATAGATAGATAGATAGATAGATAGATAGATAGATAGATAGATAGATAGATAGATAGGTAGGTAGGTAGGTAGGTAGGTAGGTAGGTAGGTAGGTAGGTAGGTAGGTAGGTAGGTAGGTAGGTAGGTAGGTAGGTAGGTAGGTAGGTAGGTAGGTAGGTAGGTAGGTAGGTAGGTAGGTAGGTAGGTAGGTAGGTAGGTAGATAGATAGATAGATAGATAGATAGATAGATAGATAGATAGATAGATAGATAGATAGATAGATAGATAGATAGATAGATAGATAGATAGATAGATAGATAGATAGATAGATAGATAGATAGATAGATAGATTGACCTCTTGGTCAAGATTGACCTGGGGTTCAAATCCCACCTTGATCCCACCATGAAAAGGTACTATCTCCAATAGGGGTCCTTTGGCAAGACCCCCTTACACTACCTGCCTACCTAGGATATGAGTGTAAGTTGCTTTGGATAAATGCATCTGCCAAATGCTTAAACATATGTGTATGTATTTCTTACATGAGTGGTAGTACACGATTACTATTTGTTCAAAGACGCCCATTTTCACTTGTCAGGCCTGCAAGACATTTGTTAAAAGAGTTGGGCAGAGTAATTTAGGGTCAAAGAAAGAAGAAAAAAGATACTATTTCAGACATGTGCTGTCAACTGGTGAGTGGAATCATGATTTGGTACAAAAATCCATCCATGAGTCTTTTCGGAACAAATATGGGCAGAAGATCTCCAGTTTGTCTCTGAGGATTTGTGTTGTTTCTTCTTCTACAATTTGTAGGAATTTCAGGGTGAAAAGAGCAAGGTTATAAGTCTAAATTGGACACCTCTTTCATCTTGGATCATTCTGACGGCCATATGTCAAGAACCATTATTCATCAGTCGCTGATCCAACCACATGGGCAAGAGATGACTGTGGCAGTCCTTTGTAAAGCACTACAATATGGAGCTACATCCATACATTTGTTATAAAACTTAACTGTGCAAATAAGAAGCTCTAGGTTAACCTTGTCCAGAGAAGTATCAACGTCTCTGGGCCCAGAGGCATCTGGGATGTGTTGTGGTCAGACCAATCATTATTTTAGATGTCTTTTGGAAGAAAGACAAGCCATGTGCTCCTAAACAATGAAAAGGACCATCCAGACTGTTATCAGCCATGGTCTGTGATGGTATGGGGCTGTATCGGTGCCCTTCGGAGATGACATCTGAGATGACAGAAATAATGCAGAAAAACTCATTGATATTTTGGAGTCTTTCATGATGACATCTTTTCTGAAACATAAACACAATTTTCAAAAAGACTATGCAAAGCCGCCCTGTGATGGACTGGCGGCCTGTCCAGGGTGTACCCTGCCTTTCGCCCGATGACTGCTGGGATAGGCTCCAGCCCACCCGCTACCCGATTAACGGACTGTCGGTATAGAAAATGGATGGACTATGCAAAGCCATATTCTGCAGATATAACAGAGGCATGGCTGAGGTAGAATAGGGTACGTGTAAAGGACTGGCCCACCTGCAGTCCTGACCTCTCCAAAATAGAGAATGTGTGGTGAGTTTTGAAAAGAAAAAAAATGTGATAATGACAACTCCGCACTGCTTCACACCTTTAGACGTGTCTGCAGGAGTAATGGGACAAAATAACACCTAAGACGCTTCATCGCTTGGTATCCATCTTTTAGGTGCAACAGTACAAAGTGGTTAAAGCTTTATAGTTCCAACTTCATATCAGGTGAAGTCAAATCAGCCAGTCAAGGTAGGTTATTTTCGCAACCCTTTGTGATTCAAAGATGGTTGACGAAGCATTTCTCAAATGAAATCCTCCTTTACACACCATATTTACATATTTCAGTAATGAAAATACTTTAAAAAGTTTAGGCTTCTGTTGATGATTTCTTTTCTTTAAGAAAATCACCTTAAGCCAGACACCCATTGCCGCTGTTGCTACCACTGCCAACCAGTTCAGTTTTACATTGATTTATGTAAACGCAAACAGCCAATCAAAAAAATAACCTCCCTTTATGAATTATCCAATCTGGCATCTGGCCGTTACATGACTTCCACACAGTGTTTACAGTTTACAGTGACAGCAGTTCCAGATTTACCATTCTGACCTCATTTTAATTCTGATCTCACCATTATACAATCCCATAGGAACACTTCTTTTTTTTTTGTTTCGATTTGTTTTAACTGGTTTTCAATTTAAGAATCACATCATCTAATTAATAAGAAATAGGTTTTTAAAAGAAAATACTCAAGTTTTTGAAGAGAGATGAAAAGAAACATCTGCTGCTGATGGACTCACAGACTCACACTCAAAGCACACACAGAGACAAGGTTAAAGACAATGCAGACAGAGGCTAGCGGCAATGACCTCAGTGTGTAGTTTCTTTAAATAATTCCCTGTGACATTCATGCTTTCCAATGACATACGCACATACATACATACACAGCGGCCTGCTTCAGACTCAGGCCGGGGGTACTTACAAAATTGTCTTTGCCGTCAATTCATCCTGTCATACTTACATTTACCTCCATCATCTCCATTTCACTCCTGAGGTCGTCCTCCTTCTCAGCCTCTCTCTGCCATCTGCCCCTCAGTGTCTCAGCAAAAGAAGAACAAAGCTGCTATTCACTCACCTTGAAGGCATACGCTAACTGGACACACTTAGATCACCAGCCTTCCCCTCTGATCTTCTTCAAACCCTCCGTTGCATCCTGGCCTTGTTTTGCCTTCTTTTGAATCTCTTTACATGTTATCTTTCCTCCATGTGTACTTTCCAGGATTCAATTTTTTTCTGGTGGAGGTCAAATTAATTTATAACGAGAGAAAAATAGCTCTCTAGATGTTCCTTCTCTCTAAGCACTGCTTTTCCACTTTTCTTTTGGTCACTCAACTTGTTCTCAGTAATGGCACATCACACAACCCTCTTTTGTGTTTTCCTTCAAATCTGACATCGTCCTTGTCAAACTCAACCATTGATTTGTCATACAAGGAAGACTAAGTGAGCTCGAAGAAATAAAATTCCTGATAGTGAAAAAAACTGAGCAATTGTAACAAACTTATGTTTTGATTTGCCATTAGAGTAGTGTGTTATCATCTGTCATAAGTCGTAGAGTCGCAAAGTCTCATGTAGTTTGTCAAATACTTAGGAAGCTGACACTACCCTCCATTTTGAGCCAGGAGGTCCAAACCTAAATGCATCATGGATTGAGTGTGATTCAAACATTGTGGTCTTCTAATGACATGTCACATGTGACTCAATCCTGCATCAGACTGACAAAGTGAACATGACTCCAAAGAAGAAACAAGTTTAAAATGGCTCTTGCTGCCTTACACCTCACCCGACAGGGGTCATAATGTTTTGGCTGATCACTGTATGATGCAACAAAAACATAAACTTTGAACTTTTAGTTTAGAAAAGGCCTTTAGAACTAGTCCTGAATTGTAACAAACTGAGATGATCAAAAAAACGTACTGATTTGTCCTGAATGTTAACCGTCTCCTATCCTTTCCTCTCTGCAGCGGAAACTGCCTCCCGTGGCTACTACAAGAGCTTCCCTATTATGGACTTCTCCCATTACCAGCCTGTGGCACCTCCTGCCTTCCAGCAGATCCAGCCTAAAGAGAAGTCATACATCCACCAGCCCCTGCCAGTGCACCACGACATCCATGCCCCCCTCTCCATCTCCATCCCATCCAGCCACCTTGAGTACTCACGCCTCCCCAAGACCACGACACACCCATTTCTCTCCAGCTCAGCTTTCAAAGCATGGGAGCCAGCTGGCCGCCATGTCCACAGGCAGACCTCTGCCCCAGCCCACACTTCCTCCTCCATGCACAGCTCCACCAGGAGACACGGCTACTCGACCAGGAGGCAGCAGAGCATAGAGAACCTGACAGATGTATTAAATCAGCCCTACGGGGGGATGTACAGAGGAGCTGGAGGAGGAGCAGGGCACGGCGAGCATGTCCAGGGGCAACATACATCGCAACACCCCTATTACCATCACACCAGGCATAAGAGCTACTCCACCCACAGTGCAACTGAGGTTACAGTCTGAGTGCCTCAGTGAAAGAAGCTTGCCAAAAGCAAAAAGGCGTTGGTGTTAGCCAAATGCCAGACTGAGAGACAGTTCGTCAAACATGAGGAAGGAAGGATTAAATAGGGAGACTCTTTCAGATATACAAGATGATAGGGCTGTTTTCATAAGTGGCAACATACAGGGAAGCAGAACCATGTCTCTTACAGATAATACTAAGGTCACAAACATAAGACTCTGCCTAAAGGCAAGCTTCAACAGATTCAACCACTGCGTTTTTGCAACAACAGTGCAATTTCAACATTAACGATCAGGTCTCGTAGAGATGTGGCGAGGAAAAGAGAACAAAATCTTCCTTTTACCAGGCTCTGCTCTTTAAGAGAGCTTAGTGTTGCTCTTCATTTTTAGCACAGCGGTTCAGTCAGATTTGTGAGGAATAAACAGCAAGTTTCTGCTAGTTTTTGAAAGTGCCAATAGAGGACAGTCAGATGAAAAAAATACCACGGTGACCCTGAGAGTGACGAGAACTGGTGCCAGCCGGCCGTACTTCCAACCATTCTACATCCAAGTAGACGTTCATTGCTTGCACACAGCTGTTTGCGGTAAAGGTAGTATGCAACCTTTTCACATGCAGCAGGTACACCTTGAGAACCCTAACCCTAACCTGATATGGATTTGGTGAAACCTTTAGTTAGTTTAGTCAGCAAAGATCTTTTGGAAAAGCGTCTTCAATACAGCATGGTTGATATTTTGTAAATTATGATCAACAGTAAATAGGTTATGATGCTGAACGTACTTTAGGGTGGAGCTACCTTTTTACTGAGAACTCCAATGTCAACGAGTCAAATCCAGTGACTGACGAACCTGATGCTAAACAACAAAAACCAATGAGTGACATCATAGTTGCTTTTTCCATCTTTGATATCAATTCTCCCAGCAGTCACTACTGTATCTCCATGTCTATCCACAGAAATGTGCGTCAGCAAGCTAATAAGGACAGGAAATCTATACAAGTTGGTATATACAGTATGTCTGTATGATCAATACTGGAATCCTAAGCTGTTCATTAGCTTTTTTGGGCACACACATATAATCATAGTTTATTGAAAGGTTTTGCAGATGTGTTAAGTAGTTTGGAGGTCTTCTGCAACTCCATTGGATGGTGTGTCATTGCTCCCAAACAGTATCAAGCCTAACATGGAAATGTATGAATTGTTAAACCTCGGTAGGGTCTGTTTGTGATTTGGGCGACCAAGTTCCTCGTTCTTCTTGTAAAAGAACGCTTCTACTGTTTTGCATCTTGCAGTCTACCTCCATGCACAGCTGCTTTCTCATTCTTCTCTCTCCCGTTTTGGCCCTCTGCACTGATTATTCATGATGAAGCACGCTTTGCATTCTTTGCCATCAGGCCAAGCACACAGAGACAACTTCCCCCGGGTCACATTAACTCGATGGTGAGGACAATGCCACCATCATGTCAGCTCCCATCAGCCTCCATCCAAACCAGAGAGAAGGAGAGGAGGAGAGACAGCGTAGGAGCCAGAGGCTGAGACTCTTTAGAAAAGGAGATAAAGGGAGGAAAGAGAAGAGAAAAATAGAAAAACAAAACACACATCGGTACGTGTTTTTTTTCCTTGGGGAAAGGGAACAAGTCAATGTGGATCTGGGTCCCTCACTATCAAACTGTCTGAGTCATAACTCAGAGTGTGTGGATTCCTGTTTGTAATTTCTTACCCACAGACCCCATTGCAGAGGAATTCACTGAGGCACTTCCAGACCTGGAGCGCTTGACATCTCTCATTGCATCTCTGGGGCTTGGACAGCAAAGGACACGCAACAAAAGGTTGTTTTTTGAGAACACGCAACAGGTAATGCAAAGCTTCCGCTGGACTTGTTGGGGAAGGTTTACAGCTGAAACACTCAGGAACTGCACAGCACACGTGTTCAGAAATGCTTCCATAAATAGTTTTTTTGGGGGGGGGGGACTTCGACTGTGAAGCGCTTTTGTAGCAGGTGAGTTGACTCTTGGGCTAAAAAAATAAATAAATTCAGGTAAGACCCTGCAAGCGGAACAACATTAAATATTGTAATGGACAACTCCTCAGTTTAGATAGAGGTTTGATGAAATGTTAAAACTTTTCCCTGCAACTAATTCATTCTCATTCTCAGAATGCTCACTCGACTCTTTTTCCCCCACACTACACAAGGAGACTAGTTCAGAAATTAAAGAGCCCATGTTATGCTCATTTACAAGTCTCTAATTTGCAAGTTAATGATTTTATACCACTTGCCGTCCTCTGAATGACACACTCCAATCTGGTGTCTGTCTCTTTAAGGCTTTCCAAAAGAGTCAGTCTTGCCTAAATGGCCAGTCTATCTGTGGGAGAGTCCAAAGAAAACATAATATGGCCTCTTTAGAATCCCATTCAGTTGCCCCAAAGTTATTATAGACGAGATGCATCTGGGAAGACGACACTGCAAAGCTAATATCTTCCAAGATGCTAAATTTGTTAGCAACTAAGTCTGTGAGAGGGTAGACAAAAAAACTAATTATTTCATTATTTATGCCAGCTGATTTGTCATCTACACAGCAAGCAAATGTAGAGCAATGTTAGCATTCATTTAGTCAGTCTTAGGTCAGCTGATTCACTGATGTTAAAAGTAAACAGATGTCACAAAGGGGAACTAAAGCTGCTGCTTTGATAAACAGATACCTGATGACCATCAGTACGGTACGATACCAAAACTTTAGCTAATATTTCTTTGTGTGGTCATTGCTGCCCATGATCATTTACACCAAGCCAGGCATTTTAACCACTGCTATGTTAAAAATATTGATTAGTAAAGTTTTACAAACTAATCCTATACATGAGGATGGTTCCTGCTCGAGGGAAACTGCTGCAGCAGCTGTTATAAACTGTAACATGTACTTTTATGTAATAAAGCAACCTAATTCATGTTACTGTCATGATTGTACAAAAGTAGGTCAGTAATGTTGAAATATAACAACTAAAGCTCCTAAAGAATATAAGGTTTTTCATAACCCTGGTTGTAACAGAGATGTTTCAATGGTTTCACGAGCAGTGCCAACTGAAATAAGTATGATTTGAACTGATTTGGATTTCAATATAATTGATTTAACCGTATTATTACTGGAGTGAATTGGACTGTATGATTAAAGTGCCTTGAGTTGACCTTTGTTGTAAATCAGCGCTATGTAAATGAAGAGAAGGGGGGCGCAGCTGGATTAAGCGGGTTTAGAGCATGCATTGATGGATGGATGGATGGAATTAATTGGATAGATGGCTTGAAGAAAACTGTTGGTCATTTTGTAGTTAAAAAACCAAACACTTGTCAGTTTTTCACTTGTGCCCGTCATAACTTAAGTTGGCACTAAGTTCCTCGTGTCTGTGAAGCGCTTTCGTTTATTTTCACTAGCAGTATCGTTGCCAGGCATCCTCTCCAGTCAGTCCTTGGTGTTGTGAGTCTAAAATGTTGAGAGATCTATCGGTTTAGGGAGACAAAAACAGTATTTATGAGTAATAGCAGTTTGATTCTTCGCAGTGAACAAGTCCTTTTGATGTTTGATTTTTTTCCCCCCATAAAGCCACGTATTTTTCTCCAACTGTGCATCCGGTCTTTGTAGATGAATCCAACCCCTCTTTTCATGTATTTATGATAAGTCTGCTGCATTGTGTGTACATTATTTAGTCTATCTGAGCAGATGACTTTTCATTTTGTCTTTATACAGTGCACCACCATCTGAAAATCATTATTAATGCGTATAAATGTTTGGTTAATGGCATTTCCTATATTTCTTTTCCATAAGGGCTGTATAATCAGTATTTATAGTTATAAAATTATCATTTTAATGTCAATGAAAGGCGAAGGAGTTTCAAGTGGGCCTGCTGTGCTATACATCACTTAATTGGAGTTGGTTTCCTCATTAGAGGTAAACACGATGGCACAGATTGAACGCAATGACAAAACAACTAAACCAAGTAGATTTATAAACCTTTGACAAGGCTTAAGCAGTATTGATACATGGGTCGCTGTAGAGAAAGCTAACTGTGATGAATGTGAATCACATTTGCAGAATAACATCTGTGAGCACATAAATATATATCTATATATGAACTAATTAAAACATGATCTAAAGCATAATGTGTGGGATACAGTATGTAGAAATAAGTGTATATATTGTATGTATGCAACTAATTTGTACCCAAAATAATCAAAAGCTGTTGTTTATAAAGCTTTGTTTAGTCAGCTATACCATTTATGAAGATTAAATATTAAAGACTCTGAAATTATCACTTGGCTTTTGCATATCTTGTTTGACGTAAGTGATGTTTAACCTTTTTCGCCTTTTCGTTAAACTTTCAAACGCAGAGCAAGCAGCTTAGCTGAGCAGACTGAACTCTTTGCAGCCAAAGAAAACGAGTCGACAGCTCTACGACAGTCAGTGACCTGTCAATCATCACTCACTGCAGTTTGTGTTGTCAGCAACATAAACAGCTGTCATAACTGGGCGAGAAGTTGTTAAAGTACAGTTGTAGCACAATTGCAATATTTCTTTGCTGTTTCAAAGCTGTTCCAGTTTAAAAAAAAAACACTTCAGTTCACTCTAATCTTAGGAATTAGTGCATGCAAAGAAATTCAAGTTTTTTTGTTGCCTTGATAGGACAGTCCAGCTCACATTATTGCACTGATCCTGCAGCACCACCTTGTGGCTGCAGAGACACAAAGCTTTCGCAGTTGGCCGCCTTCGAATCTTTCTTGGCTTTAACGGTAAATTTCTCCTAATCCTGTTTAAAAAAGAAAATCCTTCCCAAAAGGAGAAAACGAAAGCACAAAAATGTGCATTCCTCTGCATATATGCCACCAAAAGTGTGGGAACAGAGAGCAGACGAGACAACTGTTCAGAGTGAAACATTTAATGTTATTACTACAGGAGTCAGGTTTCCAATGTCTCACATTCCACAAAGTAAATCTGTTTCATAATATGTCACCTTGTGCAGCTCAGCATACGAGTTAACTTTTCTTCTCTTTTTTTCAGAGCAGATTTGACTTTAAATTTAGTGGCATTCTCAAACACTATACTTTTGTATGCAATGACCTGCACACACCGCATTTAGGTGGAGTCAAGTAGCAGCAGATTAGACAGTACGAAAGTTCAAATAAAAGTGTCTTAAAAACACCAGTTAATAAACCCGAGGAGAGTGTTCAAGAGATGGAGGTAAGAGGCTGCTGGCAATACGATTATGAGTCACCGGTTTGGTCTGGTATGGTCAAGTAAATACAAACTACACAAGGTCTTTGTTCTACTAAGTCATCAGGCATACAGTGTATTTGCAGATATGTAACAGTCTGTCTTTCCAACAGATGAAGCTAATGAGAGGTATAGAAGGTGACTGGTCCATTAGTCAAAACCACAATCGTATGCTTATTGTTCATTACATGTTACACAAGTCTGAACACATGAATTTACATTTCTTGAGAGTGTATTTCCTAAAGGAGAGAATTTACAGATAAACCAGCAGAACAGTTTTAACTGAGTCTGGCCTCGCACTTCAAGTGTGTTTCCTCTAATAATGACCACAGGAATTAAAGGAAAAAAAATATCCAAGCACAATGCAAAGTTGAACAGAAGAATGGGAGTGTCAGGGGGATTGGTTCTGCAAGTATTGTTCACAACAACACTGTGCAAGAGGAAGCTTTACAGGCATGAGAAAGACACCGGTCTCATGTGGTTTCCTAAGGGGAAATATCACTCTGGTAAAGGCGATTAGTTCTACTATTACAGTGTATCTCTGTGTGTATGTTGATACACATCTAGGTGAAAGTTTGTGATGATTTGTGAAAAGTTCGAATGAAAAGTTTCACAGAGAATCAACAGAAACTCACAATACCGAAAGAAAAAAGAAAACCTAGTACAAAGTCAATCCTGTGTGGACTGAGCTTAAGTATTTGAGGTGATAAGAGAAAAATATATGGCATCCCATAAAGGCATTAAAACTCCAATGTTCCCACCTCTCACTGATAAGGAGGCTGAAGGGGTCAAATACAAGGCCAATGTCTGGTAAGAACGTAAGGCAAAAGTGTGACTAAATGAGCCAGGTTTCGTGCTGCATATAACACTATTAAATGGTGTGGTCATTTTTAAAATGTTAGCATGTTATGCATCTGAACTCTTTGTCGTTTCCCATCTGTTTCTGCATATGTCAGTTAAAATCAGGACTGGTCATCTTACTTTAAGAACTTTCTTGATGGGCTGCCATAACGACGCGGCTTCAGAAAAGATGGAAACATCCTGGCCTCTCAGGCTAAGAACACACAAACACAGGCACCTCGAAATATAATCTAGAATTTCCCATATGAGGACGCCGGGTCTCAGAAGGCTAGTGTGAGCTTTCAGGCTAGGTACTGTATCCTTTCTCATACAGCTGGAACCTGCTTGAGGGGTTACTGAGAGTAACTTGTGTCCAAATTTACGTTTGCTTGGTAACTCAAAGCCGTAGGACAGATCTTAAATAAGGCAAACCCCACACATCTAACTCCTTCACCCAAAAACCTGTTACCGTGGTAACCGTGTTACCGTTTCATTTCATTAACAACTCTGGAAATTGTGTCAGCTTGAGAGAAATAATTTGTCACCTTAAATCAAGTCTCGAGGGCATCTAATGATTTAACTGAAACAGTGGGAGTAATCTCATGAAATCAGTAGTCTCTTTAAAACTTCACCAAACTGGCTGAATCTAATCCATCCGACAGAGCTGAAAACTACATTCAGTCCCACGGGCTACAGTTTTTGACACACCCTACAGGACAATATGCAAAAACAGAACCTGAAACTCAGTAACAGAGAATGTGACCTGGTGACGGCTGGTAACACTTGAGTGGTAGTCGATCAAGTAGCCAGCCACTGGCACAGATAATCTTTTCCTACATGCACAACTCTGCCTATTGTTGTCCGGTTATGTTGTTGCCTCCAGGATTTATTACAACGGAGTCCAATAAGGGCCGCAGAGCCTGACCAAATGGCCTACAGAGGAAACAGAGCAGGCAGAACATTTTCAGCAAAGTCAAAAAGTCGGCATAAGTCAAACGTAAACATCGCCTCGTACTGTAGAACCTTAGAGACATCAGTGTGACCACAGACCACATTTATCCACCAATTTTGGGAATGAACGACCAAGCTTACTCACGTGGACATCACTTCAGATGGAAGGTCTGTAATGTACGAGGGGATCTTTTTGCCGGTGAGGAACTGAGCCACCTCATTGCTGAAAGAGTTGCAGTTGTGCTCAAACAAGTTGTACTTGTCCCCGCTGAGAATGGAGAGGGCAGGAGGAAGGAGACGGACGTTCAGGGAGAAGCGAGAGAGAGGCCAGACGGAGTGGAGAGTAACAGGTAAGTGGCAGGCAAAGAAGAGATAAAGAATCATTCAATGTGAGCCTTTAGGGGTAGTCTCCATCCGGTACAGACATGTAACTTAGTTAAAGTAACGAGAATCAAAAACAATTATTCAAATATAAAATTCCATGTAAAATAATAAATGTTCATTATCCATGTTATCAAGCAACAACATGGGCAAATGTTACAGTGCCTAACAAGAATAAGACTGCACAGTATATGTTGCATATATTTATGTATTTTTTATTAACACATGATATATGTGATGAACAAACATGCTCACATAAATATCTGCTATACCTTTTCTAATTTACATTTCTGAAGGATCTGAATGTTGCGAATGTGTCACATCAATACACGTGCAACGTAATGCCATGTAATCCCAGACTGGCGGGAAGTTTCTAAAACCAAATAAATAGTTCTGTGTGAGAAGAATTTTTCTGCAGGCGAGTCTGAAACGGGACGGCGGTGGCAAACTGAGGCCCTATCTGTGAGCCGGATGATAAAGATAAGGTCATAGCTTTCAGTTCGATCTCTGAGAAATAACATGACATGGATGAACATGCTGCTGTTGTAATGTTGTGCGTTTCCCATTGGTCGTGACAGTATAAAAACTGTTTCATCAGCTGTTTTTTTGTGTGTGTGTGTTATTTAATATGGCAAAAGTGTGTTGTTATCTATCTGTGTGCCACATGGTCTCATAAAGCAAAACACTGTCATGCCAGCCTGAAAACCAACTGCGGTATCGCTGTCCCTGAGCAACCCGGAGGAGTGTCAAGCCCAGAGGCAGGTGTACTTTAAAATAAGTCAGAAGCACGAAATGTTAAGGTTGACACACGTCACTAATGTCGCTTTAATTTTTCTCTGTTTTCACGAACCCTAAGCTTTCTATGGTTTTGATAATGACATCCAATTATTCATATATATATATATATATATATATAGTTTCCATGATTGTCACACATTTCCCTAAACACAATTAAGGTGTAGTGAACAATTAAAGCACATTCATTACCAAAAAAGGTCTTTTAGTGGACAAATTATCCCTCACCCAATCATCTCACCTCCCACATGGTCACATTTGTATTTAAATGTGCTTTAAACCTGTCAGGTTCTTACCTGTATGAGGACTCAGCCAGTGAAGTTAGATACTCCATAAATATATCTGCAGGTACTTCAGTACAGCCCATGTCCACTACAGAGTCAGGCTCACCAAGTGGGGTGCCTCCCTAAGAAACAAACACAGGAGCCTGAGAAGACGGTCATCTCCAAAACACCACGTGTATGTTGACAGGACAGAGTTGATTCTTACAGGTAAACAACTGTTGATGCCCTCTCCGACAAAGAAGAACTCCTTTCCGTGGACCACAATAGCTGTGTGCCTGTCAGAAACCAAGAAACATTTTCACACAAAAAAACAAAACAATGCTAACTGGATCAGTGAGAATATCCATAATAAAAGACTAAAAGTAAAGTAATATACGCTCACCATATCCCATCTAGCTGTTTCCCTGTGAAGAAAAACATATTTAAAAATGATTCAGATCACAGGTTCTCATCCCCTCTCTCTCCTAGTTTCAATCAATTGCAACGGCCTCCAGAAGTAAACAACACAAAAACTCACCTAGCATGACAGGACTCAGCTGGCGGGCCATGCCTCTGGACAGGTCATAAACGTACAGTTTCACCGGATAAGAGCAAGTTTGGTCCATGATAAAACGGTATCCTCAAAATAGCCCTAAACTTGTACAAAGTTACTGAACTCACGCTCAGCAAAAGTTGTTAAAACTAGCTAGCTTAAGAAAACAAAAGTTAAATGACTCTGAGATGTAACTGTTACAAATATAAACATAGGTTACAGACTGTTTTAAAGTTAAAGTGATTATTTCTTAAAAAGTAGAAAATGTCAACTGAGCTAGAGGTTAATTAAATAATTACAGCAGACGCTGTGTCACTGTCTTAATGTGAATGATAACATGACTTGTCAAAAAGTGCACTCAGATCAATGCTTTCTTCCGGTCTCTGAGCCGAAAAACTCTTCCTACTTAACTAGGATTGGTCCGTATCTTTGCTTGACAGGCAAACCCCCAATAGACAATGAAGGCGTCACGTAGGGGTTGTCAGCGTGCTCGTTCACGTACCTGAGAGCGCCAGTCATTGAAATTAGCCAGGATTTGTGGGCAAGAAAAGGGATACGGTAAGTGAATGCTACTATTACAAGCCAATAGCTTTTAAGTTTGTAGTTGAAGTGTAGTTTATGTCGTCCAAACGCATTATTTCAAAGACAAAGTGGTCACACAAGAGGCCAGGAAATACCAGTAAAAAGTACAGAAGCTAATTACGAGCTAAGCTAGCTAACGTTATTGTTTTGTTTAAATTAGAACTCCAGTTAGTTAAACATTAATAGTGAAGTAATTAAAATGTACCAGTGCTCTCAATTTCTAAATTAGTAGCACAGCTGTTTTCGTGTAAGTAACTATTAAAACTATTTTTTAAGTGTAATTGAGCAGAATAAGTCAGCTGGTCAACGTGTTTTACCAACCGAGAGGTGGCGATGGAGCAGCTTGTAAATGCTTAGGATGGCTTCTGCTAAAGTTACGTTGTGTGAATCTATTTCAAACGCAGTGAACAGAACTCAGTGCTTCCTATTAAAACAGTCCTGTTACAGCGCAAATGGCAGAGTGGAACGCATTCTACCAGAATGAGGAGGAGGAGGAGGCGCAAGAAGAAGGAGAACAGTCTGGAGGTGAGATGGAAATATATTCAATGCATACTGTAACCTCAACTTCAAATAATAGTGGAAACTCAGGTGCCCTTTATCACACTGATTTGGTCATATTCCTCTCCACTAAATTGATCATCCATGTTATAGAATTGCACATTGGATGTAACCTGTTTTAAATGAGAATTGTGTTGTAGTTTAATGTTTTGAGCCACTATCATTAACGTCTGCTTTTACATATGTGATTGAATAGGCCAGAAGATGGGTTCTGATAGGGCACGATAACACAAGACATTGCCTAAACAAAACAGGCCTGTGTCTTTGACAGGAGAATACAGAATCACAGGCAGAGACAGTCTGGTGTTTTTGGTTGATGCCTCCAAGGAAATGTTCATTAAAGGAGAAGATGGGCGGCCTTCTAACTTTGACATGACCATGGAGGTAAGCTGGTCAGTTGTTGTTGTTTTTTTTGTTGTTAGTTGTTTGCCCAACTTTGTTTGCCTTGCTTCTTACCCCTTTTTGCTTAATAGTAAATCATAACAAGTAACAATAATTGGAAATCCAATAGTATCAGGATCATGGGGCTTTGCTCTCACATTTGCCCTCCTTCATTAACCCGTCTTATGACTGTAAGAGTTTGTGTGGTTGTAGGTTGTGCGCACTGTGTACACCAGTAAGATCATCAGTAGCCACAGGGACCTGGTTGCTCTGGTTTTCTACGGGACTGAGCAGAGCAAAAACCCCAGGAACTCATTCAAACATGTGTATGTGTACCACGATCTTGATGAACCAGGTGAGATGCTGCACTTTTCAAACGAACACGTGATCACACTTTATGACACTGAGGTTTAGGTTCTATAGACAACTGTGGGCAGAGAGTTTGTTCATAGATTTAATGATTGAGATATAGTCACATAAAACCTATTCACCTTTGTAATATCTTTTTGTTGTTATGGCTTATTTAACATAAACGGGTGCACAAACCTACTGTTACTGAATGAATGACTAAAAATCTTTCTGTCGTTTTTTCATATTTTGCACAGGTGCAAAGCGAGTCCAGGACGTGGATGCTCTGCGAGGTGAAAAAGGTGCCCGGCTAGCAGCAGAGACGATGGGCAGTGGGGAAACTTCGTTAGGTGACGCCCTGTGGTGCTGCGCCAACCTCTACAGTGACATCAAGCTGCGCCTCGCACTCAAGCGGGTGATGATTTTCACCTGCAGGGATGATCCACACGAGGGCGACAGTGCGAAGAACCGACAGGCTCGCACCAAAGCCAGTGACCTCAGGGAGACTGGTGGGTCTGAGGCAAAGGCTGCTCCTCTTTATGAAAACCTCTTTACCAGTAATCATTTTCAGAAAAAAAAGACACTTTTATTACAGCAGTCTCTTGTTTTTGGTTGAGTTTGTGCTCAACCAAGTTAGCGTTTGAAATTTCAGACACTTTATATATCGTCACATGATTTATTTCGATGTGTTTAACTCATTTCTGGGCTCACTTGACTCACTCGGTTTCTCTTAGGTGTTGTTATCGATTTATTGCACCTGATGAAACCAAGCGGCTTTGATGTGTCGCTCTTCTTTCGTGACATTGTAAGTCCACCAGAGGATGAGAGCGACCTGGGGCTGCAGAAGGGGCCTTGTAACAAGCTGGATGACCTCCAGAAGCGCGTGCGTGCCAAAGAGCAGAAGAAGAGAGCCTTGGCCAGGTAGAAAGAAGTGCTAGCTTTTTATTTCTTCTGTCTATTAACCTCTTGCTAATTCTTTAGCCCTTTTTCTTTTCTCTCCCGTGTTTAGGTTAAGCTTGTGTCTTGGTGAGGGCTTAAATGTTGCCGTGGGAATTTACGCAACTGCCGTGTCAGCTCGGAAACCCGGTGCCATCAGGCTTTACAGGGAAACCAACGAACCAGTCCGTAGCAAAACCCGCATCTTCCACACCCAGACCGGCAGTCTGCTGCTGCCCAGTGAGATAAAGAAATCCCAGGTAGAAGCACACTCTGAGTAATCAGAAATGAGCTTCTCAGTTTTCAAACATGTTAAGATTGAAATTAGGCATACAAAACTTTCTGTGTGTCTTCTAGGTGTATGGTAGGAGACAAATAGTGATGGAGCGGGATGAGGTGGATGCCATCAAGAAGTTTGACCACCCAGGTCTGTTTCTGATTGGATTCAAACCGATGGAGAAACTCAAACTGCATCATCACATCCGGTCTGCTGTCTTCCTCTATCCGGAGGAAAATGAGGTGAAAGGTAGAACTGTGCATCTTTCTGTGATTTTACTTCCAAACTAAAGAGTAGGAATATGAAAAAAAACTGTTAAGACTCATTTCTAACCCGTTTTCACCACAGGTAGTGCATGTCTGTTCTCCGCCTTGTTGAAGAAGTGCAGCGAGAAGAACGTGTTCGCTTTGTGCCGTTGCATCTCCCGACGAAACTACCCGCCCCGATTTGTTGCCTTGGTGCCTCAGAAAGAAGAGGTTGATGAGGAGAAAGTACAAATAACACCACCAGGTAATGCTGAGGCTGAGGTCAGGAGGAGTTTCAATAAGACGCCAAAAATGTGAAATCAACTTTAGCTTCTTCTAGCACCACTTTATTGTTTAATCAGGTTTTTTTATTTTTTTATTTAAGGCAAGATTAGAATTTTGAACCATAAAACTATGTGCTTCGGACTCATTTTGAAGTATACTGACCTTTATTTTGCACATTCCCGGGGTTGAAAAAGCCCTGGAGCACCTGGGGGCTGAGAGACCGCAGTTCATAACTTTAGTTTCCTGCCCGGCACCTCGACATTTTGCTTTATGGTACCACCTCTCACACCAACAACTAGACAACAGCACTCTTTCGCCATGATGAAAACGAGTGAAGTAAAAGAGACTTTTGCTAACACAAATAAAGTTGGGGAAATAAAAAAACAAAAAAAAAAAGCAGAAAGGCAGTGACAGATGCAGCGAAAAAGGCCCAAGAAAACACTGTTGGAAATCAAAACAGACCAGTCTAAACTTTTGGGTGGTACTTGATATATTGTGGGTCACTGCTGTGGGGGAAAAAAGGAAGAAAATGTTTTTACTCTTTTGCATCACGAAGGACTGCTTTTTATTTCCTGACGTGCGAAGTACCTGTTTAACCATATAGATAAAGGAGCTCTGATAGATAGACCATCGATCGTTCTCGGCTGATATTTATCCTAAGTCATTTAATTGGTTGTCGAGAAAAAGCAGCGTCAGTCAATTTTTAATTTTCAAATGGAAAAGACAGCTGCGGTATCTCAAGTAAAGCCCAATAGCCATGAAAGTAGGCAAAGCTGACAAATGATCAAATCAATTATTTTGAGCTAAATATAAAAAAAAAGAAAAAATCCGTTTTAGAATTACAGGTTTTTAATCTTGCACATATAATCATCTTAATCATCTCCATTAATCAACGGCTGGGTGGAACAGAAATGTCAAATGGGGATTGCCATGGTTCAATAGAGCAGATATGACTGATGGCTATGACTGTGCCTGTATTTAGCTGTGGGTGTGGCACATCTGCACTTTTAGTTTAGACAGCCTAAAAGGAAAAAAAGGGCTTTTTTTGTCTATGTCCCAGTAAACATTAATTATTTAAGGCTGTTATGTTATGAGGATTAGGAATTCAGTGATAAAATAATTAACTGGCCTATATTATAATAGTGCATTAGTCTGAAATTTACGTCTTCTCTTTTTATTTTTATTTTTTTTAAATCAACACTCAGGTGTAACAACTTTCTACTTTCTTTTGCCTTCATCAGGTTTCAATGTCATCTCCCTTCCGTATGCTGACGACATTCGAACACTGGATCCTCCTCAAGGTCCGACAGCCTCACAAATGCAGGTGGACAAGATGAAGGAGATCGTGTCCAAGCTCCGCTTCAAATACAGGTAAGTTTAGAGGAACTTAAAATGGGCTGCTGTACAAAGACGGGGCTATAAACTAGGCGAGCTTTTAGTGTAACAGCTGTCGAGTGGAACTCAGAAACTGCTAAAATCCCAGTATCTAATGTGGTGACTGTCAGTTGGTCGTTTCTTCCAGTAACGTGTTTCTTATTCCTTGTAATGTCATTCAGGAGTGATGCGTTTGAGAACCCCGTCCTTCAGCAGCATTACAGGAACCTGGAGGCCTTGGCTCTGGATATGATGGCTCCAGAGGACACAGAAGATCTCATCAGTAAGATGCAGACTGATACCTTTATTGAGTCCTACAGTCTTTGCTCAGTTCTTTATCTCAGACTTGTTCTTCATATCTTTCCAACTCTTCCTCAGTGCCAAAGGTGGAGCAAATTGATCAGCGTCTGGGTCCTTTAGTCCAAGAATTTAAAGATCTAGTTTATCCAGCTGACTACAATCCAGAGAGCAAACCTGCTGCTAAACGCAAAACAGGTCAGAATCAAAGACTTGAATTACGCTACCCATATGGATAGTGTTGTGGCCCCAATGAGTTATAGGTTTGATTGAGGTATTGATGACTTTCCTGTACTACGGGAATATAATGTTTCAGTAAATATTTGGTTGTTTGTTCGACCCCATGCAGCTAATACTGGTGGCGGAGCCGAGAAGAAGCCCAAAGTGGAGATGTCAGACGAGGATCTAAGAGCCCACATGCAGAACGGCACTCTGGGAAAGCTGACCGTGCCCATGCTGAAGGACGCCTGTAAGCAATTTGGGATTCGGACCACTGGGACCAAAAAGCAGGAACTAATCGATGCTTTGATTGACCGACTGGGCCCATGAGGAGTTGGTATCAGATAGACATTCTCTTCAGCCGCTTTACACAAACCCAGATCTGGTAGATGTTTTTATCTGTTAGAAAAGTATGTAACATTTAGGGGTTCTGTATACGTGTTAAACTCACAGTGTGGCCTGTTTTGGGACTGATCAGACGCCGTTTGGTGCCCAACAAAACAAAGTTTCTGTTCAGCTGAATCTGAAAATACTGTACGAATGTATGTTGAAAATATGCTTGTAATGAAGCAATAAATATTGATTATGTGCATTGATAATGTTGCATTTTTGTATTAATAAAGCTTTTTTAAAATAATCATTCACGTAATTTTCCTCATTTCAAACGCTGCACGAGTTCGTGTACGAAGTACGTCTTAAGCAGCATTTCCAGTTCTGCTTGTAGCTGGAAAGTAGGTGTGTCCCTACCAAGCAAGGCTTCAGCATTATTTACATTCTTTCACCTTCTTACCTCTTTGTTTAGCGCAGTATTCCTGTTGCGGGCAGGCCTGCGCAGGCAATTGCGTCTTTGCACAGCAGGAAGAGGGATCACAGAAAACTTTGACGGCATGCGAGTTGTGCAAGGTTTGGACTAGCTGAAAGTAGATGACGTTCACTGGAGATACTTGACAACACACACGGTAAGGACTTTTTACCATCGATAAAGTCCAGAACAGACTTTTGTTGTACATGATTTTCCTGTTTTGTTCACTCTGCCTGGGGCCTTTACAACTTGATGATTAGATCCCTTCCTTTTGCTTTAACTTCAGAATTTAGTTTAAGAACTTTCATTTTACAAAATAATTGTCAAGCAACATTTTTTATTTGAGCATGTAGGGCTTTTGTATTGAAAGTTTTAAACAGAAGGGGAGCTTCCTGTTTTGAATAACTTGTCACCAGCTGACGGTCTGCTGACTGCTGACAAATGGAGTGTCGGTGTGACGAGAACAACTCTGACGATGCTGTTGCAGGTGAGAAACTCCAGAGCGTAAATCAACTATACCAGACTGATGAAAAGGATGTTGCGGAGTTTTAGTTCTATTAACTTTGACAGTAATACTCCACAACTGTAGCTGTGAACATCTAAAGTTAACTGCCGTCAATATAATGCAGGAGTGGTTTGAAATGTAAACCCTGACATGTTTGCTGATGCATGTACCAACAGAAAATCCTTAGCTTTGAAACTCGTGATTCTCTGGTGGTCAGTAGCTGTTTCAAATTTGGGTGAAAGGTAAATGAGGGACAGCACTGCAATGTAGATGTGATGTCTTCTTCCCCGCCGCTCTCTGTTTAGGTTGGTGGCTCGGCGGCAACAATGCCCAGATGGGAGCTTTTGCCATCGTGGGGTATCTTCTCTACAGATTCTCACAGAGTCAGTCACACAACCGCACCAACACACAATTTCATTAAAAAGTCCTAATCAACCATTAAAGAAGTTTTTCAGCGACAGCTCTCTCTGAACCTCTACAAACATGCGCATTCACCCACCAAACAAATGCACGTCTGATTTAACGGAGCACTATTTTGCCCCCTTTCTGTTACTAGTTGACACAATTACCCTTTAAGGTTTTAATGAAATACCTCTGACATGTTTGGGTAAAATACTACAGAGAGACAGTCCAGCAGCTCCCTTTTCCATCCTGAATTTACACCTCTGTTCACGCAGAGTTCTGTGTGCAGGTGCTGAGTGACCCACTTGACTCCACTCCACCCATCCCTCAAAGCACATTATTACCAAAGGACAGAGCAGATACTAAACCTCACTGTTTACTGTGGTACTGATGGCTCATTTAGGCACAATCTCATCATAAATCATGTGTTGAACTGGCCCAGGTTGTGAAAACACTGCAGAACATAACAAAACAAAGCATTAGCACAACTTTTAGCAGTTTACACAATCTGAGCTGGAGAGTCTCTAATCAGCAGATTCTTCTTCCATCGGCCAGTCAGACGAGGAACAAAACTCAACAATAGGAGTCATATGGAAATGTTAATCATTCTCTAAAGATAAAGCTAAATAGATAAACTGATAACCTTGTATTGAATATATGTGATACTGATAGTTGTCTGATTTTCCTGCAGCTCTCCCAGCTCTGATCCGATGGCCAATCCGTCTCTTCTGCTCTTTAACTGGTGAGTTTACTCGACCAGACACTCTGTCCTCCTCAATAAAGCCTTTTATCTTATTTGGTGGCACTGCTGACGCCAGACAGATTGATTGAATAATAATGATAATGACTTTGACTGTAATGTTTATGCACATCATGAAAAAAAAAGAAAATCACAGAACAATATTAACTGCCTCTTTGACCTCAGGTTTGTCAGCTCTTTGGGGCTGGGTGAGCCACCTAGTGAGAACCCTCCGAGGTAAGAAATGCACCCCTCGTTTCTAACAAAATAGCCTTGATTCAAAAACATGGTCACATTTTAAGCCAAAATGACACCTGTGCTTTGTGTCTCAGGAATTAAGAGCCTGTTTAAATGGCTGTCTCGAATTTGGCAGTTTATCGTCGGTGAGTGCCGCCTGCCTTACTACGGATGTTGTTTATTTTTCACTGTGTGTTGCAAAAGAACTCAAGGAAGTGTGACTATTTCGGTGACAATGCTGCATAATGAAACCTTAATTTATAAATCAGTCCTTCTAACTTCTAATTTGCTGCTTCTTCAAGGAATTTCCTCCAGGTTCAAGTGGTTGGTTGCTATCATCAAAGCCGTCACAGGTCATTTTTACATACAGAATTTTCCTTCTTTTTCTCTCTGCATCACCAAAACTTCTACCTATTCTTACACTATTCAAGAGTTAATTCATTTTAATCTGTTCTGAGTCTGTTCTGCTTCTACTGGTTAGAAACTCTCCAGAACGCATTTTGGATCTTTAGCTAACTATTTATTTAGCTACTTGATGAAATCAGTCTGGCCTGCTTAAGAGGCTCAACACAGCAGCTCTTCCTGCTGTTAGGCATGAGTTAGGTATCAGTATTAAAATTTGTCATTCCGCACAAAATCTCTCTGAAAAGAAAGTGGAACAAAGATGACTTTTGAATGACCATTAGACTCCTTCTAGAGGTTATGATTTTTTTCTAAAGTGAACTTATCACCCAGGGTCACCCGGAGAGGGATCTTCCTCACAGACGGATGTGACAAATGCCAGCATTCAAAAGCTGATCTGTGACCTCTCAAGCAGCTGTGCTCCCAAGAAACCAGGCCTGAGGCTGATCCTCCTGGGACCCTCTGGTGGAGGGCGGACCTCCCTAGCTGAGACCTTGTTAGGCGACAGTGGATCCTTGGGGATTCCCAAGGATCCACTAATGCAGAGCACCAAGCAGAGGACGGTCAGGGATGACAGAGAGCTTACAGTGGTTGACACCCCAGATGTTTTGGGGACGTCGCTGGAGAGTAACCAGAGAGCCAGGGAAGCTCTGAGGAGCCTTCAGCTCACCAGTCCTGGACCACATGCTTTTCTGCTGGTGATCCGGGCTCCGGGCTCCAGCATGGGGATCGACCAGGATGCCTTCCAGGCAGTCCAAGCCACCTTGGAGCTGTTTGGAGAGGGAGTCCTGGGGTACATTATTCCAGTGCTCACTCATGCAGACCGCCTGCGTCGACAGCACACCGTGGACGAGCTGCTGAAGAAGAATGCGGGGAATCTGAACAAAGTTACTTCTCTATGTGGCCAGAGACCAGAGCTCGTGGATAGCAGGTCAGATCTCCCGCCCAAGGAACAGGGTTTGTTGTGCAGTCAACTGCTGGGGCGTGTGACGCAGATGAAGGGGGCGAGAGGGCATTTTGTTCACGAGCTGCAGAAGAAGGAGGACCATCTCAGGGAGGAGCTGCTCACTGACATGTCCGCTGCACTCGCTAGAAAACTGGGACACATGTGAATAAGGGCGAAGTGGCCCTTTTTAGTATATTTTGTGGGGGAAAGAGTTGCCTTGGAAATGGGGGCTTGTGGCTCACGGATTCACGCTACACTTCTTTTTTTTTTATCTTTTATTCCTGTCTTCCCACATATTTTATAATTCATAAGCGGTATTAAACTTTAAAGATGATCAGGGAAAATAAACTGAGGTCATTCTGGGGCTAGAATTCAGCAGTGTTGTACAGATAATTCTTTATGTGTCTGAAACAAACTGGCCTAAAGATTTCTCTTGCAAAATAAAATTTGGTTTTCATCTCTTGATTTTTTAATTTATTTTTTTACTGGTTGAAAAGTCTCTGTGATCTTGAACAAATGGGCTAAATGCAACATACTGTGATAAAATGCATTAATAAAACAGTTGTAGAGCAATTTTGTATAATTTTGTACACTCTATGATAAATAATCCTCACTGATTGGTGAAAAACATTCCATCAGTCGCATGCTAATGAGTTTTTTCGTGTATGTTAGACATGTAATTGTTCGCCATTTAGACCTTAACAACATGGGAAGCACAGAGCTGAGTTGCTAAATGCAGCTTTCACTGTTTGATTTCAGGGTTTAATTGCAAGCCTCTTTTGGCATTTCAAGATAAAGCCCAAAATAAAAAATGTAAGAGACAGCTCCTGTATCCCCAAACAGTGATACATTTTATCACTTCAAGCTTCCAAAAGAAGACCATCACCATCTGTCTAAGAGGTCCCATCCATAATACTATCAAAATTAGGTTTGATACAGTGACATGGACACATTATGTTGCATTCAAATGCAAAATTGACATATCATGACTTTATCCAGTTGTTTTGTATGGTATCGTGGAAAAGACCTGATTGTTTAATCCCTCTGTAGATGTGGAACACATAGGACTTATTTGGAGTCACATTTCTGGCTGCTTGGCGACATCATCAGGTCTGTTTTTGAGCACTTCTTCTGGAAAATGTCTAGTTTGTTACCTACCAACTGTTAACAAGCTGTTAGAAATCAGGAAAAAAACAAACATCAAAATAAAAGATTTTGCAAAGTCTTACAAAGCTTATTTATTACCAGAACACAATTGAAAGTATGACATTCTCTGAAATGTACCACTTTATCTAAACTCTCTTTTTTAACTGACATTGTGTTTTCTGAAATGTTAGCATGGTTGATCTGTTGTGGCGTTGCCTTGTGTGTGGTCTTCTGTGAAATGTGATTCTGTTGTCTAAAATGTTGAGCTTTCTCTTACAGTCTTTTCGGAAATGTTGCCCTATTGGTTTTGGTGTTACTGTGTCGTCCAGTGTTGCCTTGTTTTACTGCTTTTGGCCTCTTAATACCAACAATGAACCCAAAATAAAAAGCTAAAAGAGGATAAAAGGGCCATGGAGGGATTATACCTGCTTTAATTACACTTCTGACTGAACATCTGGCCAAAAAGAAACATCTTTTTCAAAGTATTTTATATAGGTGCTGTAAACTGGGTGTGATTGCTTGCTGAGAGATGTACAGGTGAGGGTAAAGAGGAAAATGTAGGGTTTCGCAGTCTCAGGGGAGGGACTGCTCCATTCCTCACTGACGCAGGCGGTGACAGCAATATGGAGCAGGGAAACGCTACTGCGCATGTCCGTGCCTGAACGGACGGACGGAGAGAGAGAGCGAGAGAGAGAGACAGCGAAAGGCACAACAGAAAAAAAGTGGTAAAGACAAAGAGCTGAACAGCCTTTTGGAAAAGAGGAATCAACATACTCAGTTTGTGGACCGGTTTATAACAGTACAGCTGTGAGACCACCGGTGGGAAACGGGCGGGTAAGTGGTCGTTGTGAAAAAGAAAAAAAAATCAAGTTAGAAGGCGTTAGGGAGGCGTTGTGTTTGTGTTTGCTGTAGAGACGGGAGTCACGTAGAGCAGCTACGAGACTCATACTAAATATTTGCTACGAACACGGATTAATTGCATTTATAGGTGAGTGATTTCCGAGTATAACAGTGGCAGCTCCTCCTTAATGTGAGTGTTAGCTCAGTGGTAGTGTGTGTGGCCGTTCTCACATTAAGCTAGCTCACTAAACGGCTGGCTTCCTCTATTTGGTCCTAGCTGCTGTAAATGTTTACCTTCTGCTCATCTTGGGGGTCTTCTGGAAAAAAAAAAGGAGACTGGAGCTCTATGTTATGTTATCTTAGCCATCCATCACCTTTAAGGATTAGGCATGGCTTTAAAGTGTTGTTTAAACACTTTGTCTCCCCTTTTAATATGTCATGTACTTCTTCAAAGTTCTTATGGGAATTCCTGAGCTTTATTCTTCATTTCATATGATCACATTTTAAAGCAACAACCATTTGAGACCACGCAAAGATGGTTTTTCTCCTTCTGTTTCAGATGCTTTTTGCGGTATCCCTCTCTGCTCGGCATCAAACCCTTGGAACATCTGTTTCAGTGGAAGTGAAGCTTCATGGTCAGCAGTCTGGTAATGGAAAGAACTGCAAAGCTACAGGCTTGGTGATTGTGTGGACAGAACTGTCAACACACGCAAGCATACGGAGGATGGAGGAAGCGAAAACACACAAGACAGTAATGGTAGTTTGATCTATGACACCGCTGTAGTGTCGCTGGCAGAGTATTCTCTCATTTTGGAGCACCCACAACATGTTCCTTTGCCTTTTTTTGCTGACAAATTCATTCTGAATTCCACTTTTCTGCGTCTACTTTTTCACGAGAGCAGGTGTTGCTCATTTACCTTTCGATCCCCTCCTCCCCCAAGAACGTACACAGAAACCCACGAGCTCCTCTCTTCCAAGAGGCTGAGAGGTTGCCATGGCAACGGTTGTCATGCCCCCGATGTAGCGTCCTGAAAGTAGTAGTTGTGGAGGTAGTGGTGGAGCTGGAGGAGGAGGACGTGGCGGCGAACGTCCAGGGATGGGAAGCACTCCGTACCCTGTCGGTGAGTGGAAGGAGAAGGGGCGAGGCAGCCTGCAGGAGCTGGGCTGCATGCCATGGAAGGTCAGCAAGCAGAAAGGAGGAGGAGGAGGTGGGGAAGTGTTGGGGGGAGCAGAGGAGAGGAGGTGCAGAGATCCCAGGGATATTCAGCAGCAGCAGGATCTTTCATCTTCCTCTTCCTCCCTCAGCCCCCCAGTTCCTACCCAACCTTCCCCGACACCTCCCGCCATTTATCACGAGAAGCAGCGGAGGGAGCTCTGCGCTCTGCACGCACTTAATAACGTCTTCCAGGACGGGACAGCCTTCAGTCGGGACACCCTGCAGGAGATATACCAAAGGTGAGCAAGCTGGTGCGCCTAACGACGGGAGTCTGTAGCGGGTGTACAGGAAATGTTGTGAGTCTGTAGGTGATTCCTCTCGTCAAACTGTTGCAGGCTTTCTCCCAGCACTATGGTGGCATCTCACAAAAAGAGCATGCTGGGAAATGGGAACTATGACGTAAATGTCATCATGGCTGCGCTGCAGACGCGAGGGTTCGAGGCGGTTTGGTGGGATAAAAGAAGGTATGTAGGGCCTTTTCTTTTCATCATCATTCTTTCTCTTAAAAGATGGTGTTCAGTTTTAGGACGGTAATACCATTATCAAGTCTTGGAATGTTTTTTGTTTTTTTTGTTGCACTCACATTCAAGTCAGTCGATCAATCTGACATTGGACTGGCACCTCTCATGGACATATTTGTCAAAAATCATCGATTAAATCATTTTGTTTAAGACCAAACAAGGTGAGGATGGGTTCAGGGCGTTTTCGAGACACGACGTCCCCTCTTTTTTCTTTTGTTTTGTGGTTGATTGGCTTTTCGAGCAGCAACAGAAAACAGAGCATGTACAGGCATGTGTAGCCACAGAGATGATGGAACTTCTCTGAGTATGCAGATCATTTCTGCTGTATTGGAGAGCCTGATTCTGGTCAGGGAGGTTGGCAACGGTGACGGTGTGGAGACTGCGTTGTTGTGGTTTGTCTATATATAAAGACTAGGAAGAGTTGTGCCAGATGAACCCTGGAGTCCTGTTGGGTACCATTTCTGCTCATGTTGAAGTCGCTGCTTCAGTCAGTGTAGTTTTGTTAAAACAGCCTAGAACACACTGCAACGCTGCACGGTCAACGAGTCAGCACTCACCGGAAAAAGAAACTTTTTTTTATCTAAAGGTGCAAATAGAAATGGTTAAAAAATCAAGTCCGTGCTTCTTCTGTTTTTTAAAAGGTTGCAGTCCAATTTGGGGATTGTAAGAGTTGCTTTTTTTGGCGCAACAAAGATCCTGCAGAACTAAAACCAAACAAAGCCGACATGTTGGCATCCCTGTGTGGGTTTTTTAGATTATATGTTGAGATCTTTTCAGAAATTCCGGCAGTAAAAATAACCAGGATTTCACATCATATACAAACAAATATCTGCACTGCAGCTCTGTAGCAGGGTGTTTGTGGGAGCATCAAGACGAATATTACACGAGTTAAAGATGCTCAGTAAACGGCTAATGACTCATTCACATAAGTTTGCCATGCGACACATCATGAGATGGGTATGTCTACACGACCACATGCATAAATGTCATAAAGACGCTCTTTATACATACATGTGTGTCAAGTAATGCTATTCTTTGTCTGTGGTGGAGCCATATATATTAAAGTCCCTCGTTTTTATGTAGCTTTTAAATCTATTGTGCTTTGACGAGATGTTTTTGTCTAAATCCAGTCAATCAAAATCCCGAATGCAGTTATTTAAAGGACATCGCTTGCTCAGTTGAAATGTTGTGCAGCTGCAGCATATCTTTTACTCTGCTGAATACGGGGTTTCATACCCGAGGAAAAACGGCTTCGCTTGCATCCACATCTTCTCTTGTTTGTCTCTCTTCTGTGTGTACACATGGGAACAGGAAGTTGTCCAAACAGCCCTAACATCTGCAGTGTAGGCGAACCCACTTAATCTTTGAACGTAAACAGGAGGCTCTCGGTGTCCACCACTGGCCCTTAACCAGCAAATCGGCAGCCTCTTCGGTGACACGTTTGATTAGTCAGCAGTCCCATCCACGGACAAAGTCTTGGAGACGGTTTAATCAGCAGTCCTGCTTTCCTCTTTATCAGTTCTACATGACATGTTGACAGCAGCAGCCGCTGCAGACTTGTTTTATCAATTAAATGAATTCCTGCCTTTCTGCTGCGAGCAAAACAGGAACAAAATGATCGCTATTCTCAATCAAGAAGCAAAAATAGCAGCCCTAATCTCTGTTGCATATTGATGTAACACAAAGCTCGTACGCGCCTGTCGTGTCGGCTGTTTTACGCCGACTGAGGGGAAAACACAAAATCAGCAAAAACAACAACAACAACAACAACAAATGCCTTTATGTGAAGTTGGAAACCTGTTTTTGGAGTTTGACTCTCGGGCAGCAATCACACAGCCTCAGATTGATTAAAAAGAAAACGCCTCCTGATTCCACTGAAATGCTACTGTCTAATTTTGGATGAAAGCTTCTGATATGATGCAGAACATTCAGCCGTTCTCAGTGTGCTGAGGAACAGAGATTTGTGATGTGGTTTGAAGCTGTCTGAGTCTTTTGCTGCAGACATTTTGATACTGAAACCTTTGATACCTGAAAGTCTTTTGCAACATAGCTGTTGGACTTTTCATGGATGGAAAGTTTGCACGTGTTACTGCACAAACTTCCCGTTCGACTCGTCAAAGAAGCTCTTTGATAGACAGTGGAAACGCATATTATTTTGAGCTTATTTGTAGTTGTTGGAATCTTATAAGACTGATTATTTGGTGTTAATTGCAGAATGGTCTTCCAAAGATTCAAGTCTTAATTTTTATCTTTACTTGGACAATGTGGCACCTCCTGTCATTGTGGAAACTCTCAAGTTTGAGTTGATTTTGGCACCTTACTGACATCTGCTAGTGATAATTATCAACAGTTACTATATTAATAACTATGGGATTTGTAATCAGATAAATAATTGAAAAGGACTTTTATGGACAAATAAACATACTGCACTACACACAATTTTCTCAGCTCAAACAAGAGAACAAACAAAAAGTAAAGGCTGCCTCTCTTCCTCTAGGGATGTAAGCAGCATCGAGCTGTCCAACGTGGAGGGCTTCATTCTGAACGTACCGTCCAATCTGCGCTGGGGGCCCCTCCGGTTGCCGCTCAAACGCCAGCACTGGATTGGAGTCCGAGAAGTGGGAGGAGTCTACTACAACTTGGACTCCAAGCTACGCAGTCCCCAACCCATCGGCGATCCGGATGAGCTCAGGTAAGAGTGTTGTGAGGTGGGCTCACCAAGCGGCTGCAGCTGTAATTGTTTTAACATTTTGTTGTCATGAACCAGAGACTAATAAAGCATGAGATGTAGCCACATAGAGGATGCAGCCAAAAGAAAAGACGGGTTATGGCTTATTAGCATTAATTGTAATAATCAGATAGTATTTGCAACATGTTTTATTTTTGGTATCCAGTTGGCTGCACATTTCTGTCAGAAAGAAGCACCTCCATCCCTCCACACAACCTTTTGGGACAGTGCTGCATCAGCATCAGATTTTATTTCAAAGCCCCTGTTTTTACATCTTTTTGCTGCTTTTTCAAAGTGAAAGCATTGAATCACTTCACAGCTTGAAGACTTTTTTTCATTTCAAGTGGCTAAAGGAAGTTAGCAAGAGAACTAAACCAGTCTTGGAGCTCATGTTTCATTTGCTCTGACACAGTGTATGTGGTCTCCCCGTCAAATATGGGGTGGCTTTGATGTGATCAGACCGTACAGGAGAGTACAGGAAGTCACACATTTAGTTACACTGCTTTGTTGTAGATTTATACCGTTTTCAGCCAGTTAAATTTTGGTTTCCTGCCATAGACGACACCCCTGATAACCTGAACTAATCTGGATTTGGCAAGCAGGCAGAGGGACATTTGATCCTAAGATTAAGTGAAAATGATCAATAAAACAGTACATCAGTTCAGATAATGTTGTGGCTCGAGTCCAGATAGGTCAGAAAAGACTTGAGGGAAACTGAAATGGAATTTATTGGACATAAGTGGGTGGATTTATTATAGACCTGAACTTTGTGTCATTTATTTGTGGTCTTAATTTTGAACCTCAAAGGTTTTTGCATCAATTCTTATTTCTTGTTTACGATGTCAATATTCAAACTTAGCCCTTCCACCAGAAGCGGTGTTTGAGAGAGCTTAGAAAGAAATTGCAAGAGCTGTTGAAGAACATTACTGTAGATTTGAGAAATAAAACCTCATGTACCAATTGGGTCAATGTGCTTACATTCTGAAGCAGAAATGAACACCTCCGCACAAGCCCACGGGAAGGTGCTGCATCACCACCGGCACCACATTTTTTATTTATTTATTTGTTTTGTGCCTGTTTGAGTGTGAGGCTCACATGAGTGAGAAGTGTCTACACAATAGAGTCGGCGTGCTTCAACTGCAAAACGTAACTGGCTAGAATCGTTCTTTAGCAATAAATTCACTAAACAGAAACTGGTCACTACCAGAAAAGAAGACAGTGAAGAAGAGCATTACTTTTCATTGATAGTCTTTGCAAAACTGCATAGAGATGAAGTCCTTCTGTGGTGGTTAAGGCAAAATTGTTTACTGTTACCTCTATACAGATTTATGTTTACTGCATAGGGCACTATGAATGCATTGTGAGGAAGTTGCTTTGCTATAAGATTAAGCTTGTTGTTTTTTTTTTATCCCCAATCACAGCTCAGTCTGACAAAACCACCATTCACTTAAGTTAAAGACATCTGTGCTGCTGCGGTTTGGGCATATATTTATATGCATGATGATCACTCAGAGAGGAAGTTGGAGGCAGCAGAAAGTCTCTGCTGCTCCCCTTCCTCCACTCTATGGTGCTGGTTGCACAGCGGTTGGGCGAGCAAACCTGCCTGCTACCTCACTCAAATGACAACAAATCAGACAACTCAATCCTGCCCACATTGAGCAAGATTGGCCACTCTCTCGTCTAACATGTGGCAATGGTTTGTCGTAAAAGTCACCAGCCGTATCGCTGGTCAAATTAATGAAACAAAAGTAAATGGGGGTCTCAGTAGCTAATTGATAACTTCCCACATTCGATCTGCCGACTTTTCTACTTTGCTCAGAGAGCAGAGTGAAGAGAGGATGCGATGTTTGAAGGGATTGCTAGATTTTTCTGTTCCTCGCTCCCCTGTTCTGTCATTGACTGATGGTTCCACACCAACAGAGCAGGTCAAACGGGTTGCAGCTCAAAACTGTCCATCTGAAAGGAAGTTTGTCAGCAGATAATTGCATCGCTGCATGCTTCTAAGACATCCTGTGTTAATTAGCTAATTTTTATTCGGACGACTTCTTTATTAACCAAACTGTGTGGCTTTCTTGTTTGCTTTTGATTTTTACCCCCAATCCAGGAAGTTTCTCCGCCAGCAGCTGCGAGGGAAGAACTGTGAACTCCTGTTGGTCGTCTCAGAAGAAGTGGAGACACACCAATCATGGCGGTCCGATGGCTGAGGGCTTGAACAGCCAGCCACAGCTCCTGCTGGGCCGACGGGTCCCTCGCAGAATGGACGGGAGAGGAAGTAGCGTTGCACGCAGCCTCTCGCAATGATGCACACTTACAGATATCTACACCCCCACCCCTTCTCTTGGGTTTTGTTTACACGGCCATTGCTGGACACTTATCTAAGATCCAAAGCAATGAAGGAAGCAAACACTTTACAGGGAGAATCAAAGAATCACAACACAGTTTCTCACAACACCATTGAGACTTATAAAATGTAATGCTGTTCCTGCTATTCTAGTGTTTTGTTTTTTTACATATTGATGCATATTTTTTCAGTGTGAGTTTCAGTCTGTTATGTTCCCTTTTTTTTTTTTTCAAGTTTCCAAAGGTGCGAGAATTTAGGATGTAGGAAAAATTCCGAATTTCTCTGCCTGGCCCCTGGAGTGAGCCTCCCTGCGTCGGCCGTAATGGGTCCACGCGTTTTTCTCTCCCGTCGCCTAGCGCATCTTTCGCTCTCTCCGTCCTTCCCTTTCACCAGACGTGTCCTTCCTTATCACTGTCTGTCTCCTCCTCATATCACCGGTCAAAATGAGGGGTTTATGACGTGGCCAACGTTGGGTTTCAGCACAGCCCGAACTCGTCTGGCACGGACTGAAGCCGTCGCTGTAGAATCTTTGCCGACACAGCAGTTTTATATGGCAACAAAGCAATGCAACACTCAGGCCAAGTGCTCCCTCCAGTGGATGTTTGCCTAAGCTTGCTTCTAAGAAAGGAGGAACCTCATTCATCCTGTCTTTTGAAATTTAAAATAATGAAGTCTGTTTATCATTGAGGGGGTATTGCACTACAGAAATAAGGTTGCCCTATATTACACTTTGTTTTGTTTTTTTGTATGAAGATGTGATAATCATCAGTTCAGAGTGATATTGAAAATCTATTTCTAAAGTGTCTATTAAATCAAATGCAGCAAAATCTATCCACCAATACAATCTTACAAGAAAACTTGCATTAAAGCTGGGGTTGGCGTTATTTTTTTCTTTTTTTGGCTCATTAGACAGCCCCCCCTCCGTGATCAGCACTGTATAATTCAAGTGATTTGAGATCAAAGCGGACATCTTCACTGCCTCTTGGCTTTGTTTTCAGGCTTCAGGAGAACTAACAAAGAGAAGGCGTTCTTATGAGCTGCTCCACAGAAGGAGATGCGCAGACATACAGGTTCAGATTGTGTAAAACCTGATCTGATGCTGAGCACTGGGGCTGGTCTTATCACATTAGAGTCTAAATGCACCTCTAACAGTTAAAGTACATCAGCTAAATTCACTAATAGAACTGGAGCTAAGTCTTGTAACTGTTATACATTGAGCTAATGCTGGACTGTTAGCTACCAGTTTAATTTTTAAGTTACCTAGAAAGCAGGCAGCATGTGGCCTCGCTGAATGTATCTGAGACGTCGCTTCACCCCAGCTTTGAATAACAAACCTTAATACTTTGTTTCGAGGTGCTCAGTTCTGTATAACGGCACATTTTGCGTTTAGAAAGAGTAGTCCTCTTTCTTTCTTGCTTGTTCTGGAGCTTTTAACCCTGTCCCTCTGTCCACATCAGCAGATAAAGTTGACTTAGGAGTGTGGCGAGTGAATGTAGAGGATGCCTCCCCCGTTGATAGAAAATGAACCAAACTCTTCCGAACCTGCCATCTCCAGCGTGTGTGTGGCGACTGGTGGTGTGGAAGCAGGTGTGATTCATCAGAAACTTGACAAATTTACGCCAGCTGCTTTCTGGATCAATGAACAACTGGCTTTCAGGCATTCTGGTGGGATCTGGAGTCAAGATCTTTGAAAAGCAGTCTTTAAAACATTTAAATAATTTTCTAAACAAAAAGACTTCAATTACTTTATTCTTCAGAATGAAATTTGACTTGTTTCAGACACTAGAAAATGTAATTATATTTTAAAAAATGGACACTCGTGAATTGAGATTCTTTTTTTTCTTTTTTTTTTTATCAATCCAGCAACTAGTTGTGAGCTACTCACGTTTTTTTGTTGTTGTAGAGAAAGTGGTTTGGTCTGTAGCTCCAGAGCAAGCAAGATGACTTGAGTTTCAACAGAAGATTTCACGAGGAAAACATCACTACGTAGAAGTGCTTTTACTTCTCCAACTTCTCGGTGGGAGCAGCGACGAGAAGTCACTTTAAGATAATGCCCTCGCGGCTCATCAAGCAAAGGCCAAGATGCTCATTCGCTGTCGCGGCGCTTCATTTTCTCCCCTTGTTTTGGCCCCAAGACTGGTCCAATTGGTCCCCGCCACAGACGCCCCCTGTAGCACAGGAGCTCAGCAGACGCTGGGCTTCTCTTCATCCTCTAACATATCTCATATCTAACCTGCTAAACACAGCGCTGAGAGGATGTCCCAGAGTGTCCCACCAAGTCATTTACAGTTAACAGTTGTCTCTAACGAGTTAAGTTTCAGTGTGAGGAGAAATTTCGTGGTTTGGTTGGGTGAAGGAATGTCGTGAGATTGAGAATGAAAGAAGAGATGGGGAGCAGATGAAGGAAATGTGGAGCGAGAGGTGAGACGCACGTTGTGATAGAGTGTTGTGAAACGAACCTCGCGAGATACTTGGTTTTTGTAGCTTTCAGATTTATCAGCTTTGTACTATATGTGCTTTCTGTTAATGACAACATTGGCCTTAACTTGTTTACATAAGAAAAAAATGTATTGATCAGAAAGTTCAAGAGGGACTGTGCAGATTGGCATCACTTCAGGAGATTAAGCCCAAAACACCAGCTTATCATACTATTAGAGGAGGAACGGCAACTACTCTTTAATGGGTTCACTTTACCGCCAAGGACCTTCTGCTATTTACAGAAGTTTTGAAGTAGTATGACTCATAGACTTACAATCCCAAGATATCAGTGGTGTATGTCTAATTTTGAAATGATCTTCTGATACTCCAACCCAATTTGCAGACATTTCGATGTCTCGCCATATCCAGGTGAAACTGCATTGAACCAGCTGAAGAGTTTGAATTTTTTGCAGTTTTCAGCCCAAACACATCATGAACTGTGTCGCACATTCAGCATTTGCTTTATTGCAATGACAATCCATTCAGTCCTTCCTGCCTACGGAACCCCGATTGTCACTGTATTTTATTTTTTCATAGAAATAAAAAGCTCATAATGGCACTTTATGTATCATCTAGAGTGTGGGTGTTGTTTTTTTGTTGTTGTTGTTTGTGTTGTTTACTCACACTAACTATAGAGAGTGTTCTGTACCTCAGGTTAAACTCTGGTAAAGGTTAACCCCTGCTCTCCAACCTCCTGTGATCCCTTCAAAATAAATTTCACCAGAGTGCAATCCACTCCAATACAATTCATATTAGTTTTTAACAAGAGCGTAGTTGGCTGTTGATGAGAGCAGTCGCAACTCTGCAGAATATCCCCAGAGTGCTGATTCGCACTGACAGATAAATGAAAAGGAGTTTTTGTCTGAAAGGAGCTTTGGTGTTTTTCAAGACACATAATTTGTGGTTTGCTTAGTGGCTTGTCTATCACTCAGCAGCCCTGCCACAAAGCATTGTTCTGCTTTACTGTGACTTTGACTCGAAATTAAACTATAGTTTACAAGATGTACAGGCTTAAAAGTAGTAATTGAGATAATGAATGCATTGGGAAAATGTTGCTGAGGAAACCTAGAAAGAACTATGGTCTTTTTCCCTGATGCCGGTGATTTTCAGGAGACAGTGCACATAGTTTTTGCACCGCCTTTTTCCCCATGCATTTCACAGTGGAAGACTTTCTGTTGCGCTCTCACAGCCGGAGATGCGAGAGGTGCTACGGGCGATTGTCTCGAGACTACAGAGGAGGCAAAATGTGATGCAGAGAGCATCCCGTGGAAATCTCTTTTCTGTATAACTGGTGAAAAATGGCAGATGACAACAGAAAGGCAGGCGAATTGGCTGCAACTTTAACCAGCACATGCACTCACTCAGCTCGCTCAGCAGCAGCAAATGATCAGGACTATTCATTAATTTGTTCGCAAGTCGTCTCGCATCCTGATGATCTAAAGATTTTGTCAGAGGACTCGGAGACTAAATTTCTGCAAAGATGTCCAGAATGAATATTTCTGATGCTTGAGTCCTCACAGTCCACCCCTCAATAACATCTGTTGATCATTTTAAGACCATGTAAACAGTCATGTATAGTTTTGACCTCTTTTTGCAGCCACAGGATTCGCCCCCTGCTGGCGGTTAGACACAATGCAAGTTCGGGAGCTTCTGCATCGGCTTCATTTTCCATCTTTTACACACAGTTCATGAATGAAACAAGTGTTTATGGTCCAAGGTGATGAAATATTGTAACCACACACGCTCAAGATAGACGAATGCTTCAAAATTAAAGCAGGTTTGTAACTTTACTCTTCCTCCTTTAATCGTGTAATAACCCTTTTTGGAGGGACCAAAGTTTTATTCTGGAAAGTGGTGACTGACACGGAGTTGTACAGCGGTTACATCAATATGTTACGTTTTCATTGATGTATGTAGTCACATTATGATGCCGCTTTTGTTTTTTAAGGTAAGATAAAGGGAGCGCGTACTGTCGTCGTTTTCGGTATTCAGCAATACGGTAAATCACGAGAGTGATGGGGCAGCAAGTGGCGCTCGCGGACTCATCTTTAAGGGAGCGCGCTTATCGGAAGCGGGCGCGCGCGAAGCAGTGTGCAGATGTGTCGCAGATTTTGTAAAGTCACTGGACGCACGGAAAGCTCCAGCACAAGGAAGTCCCTCTGGATAAATTGACTCCCAAAGTGTGAGGGAAACCAAAGCGGCGAAGAGGACGGAAGCGAGGCGCCGTTGTCAGAAGCAGTTAACGTTAGCTTAGTTTGTGGGAGAGAAGGACGTTACTTTGACAGTTAAATCCCAGCGGACGGAGGCGTGCGCAGAGATGGAGCTGTCAGCGATTGGAGAGCAAGTGTTTGCCGTGGAATCAATAGTCAAGAAAAGAGTTAGAAAGGTAAAGGTTCTCAAACGTGCCCCAGTTTACCTGTTTGTTTACGTGCGAGATGTTGTCAGCATTTGGAAGGAGTCTCATCTTTTTGGGGGGGGAGATGCTAGTTTGGATGCTAATGAAAGCTTTGGAGATTAGTAGCGCAGTTGCTCGTTTAATCTGATTATCTAATTGCAGGCTTTTTAAAGGGGGCGGGTTAAGGAGGGATGTCCCTTTAATGTAACGTGGTGACTGTTGTTACTGCACAGCACCTCACAGCGCCAGGTGTTTGCTTTCTAAAGCCTTCAGGGGGACATGTTATCAGCCAAACTCAGTCGTATTGGGCCTGTCCACTCGCTTATTGGGTTGGGGATGTAATACCATGTGGTGTTGACATGTGCAGGTGCGTTGATAGGAAGCAGCACCCCCCCACCCTAGCACAAAACACATGGGGCCCCTGAATCTACTGTTTTGCACCTCAGTAATTTCTGGTAATAACTGCTCAATTTCACATTGATGAACTGACACAGACTAAGCTGTAATCACATTTCTTAATGTCAATATGAAACACAGCGAAGTGCCTTTTGTAAGATCTTGTATAGAAACAGTTTTGAACAGTTCTAAAAGCTTATCGTCAATTTTGAAATGCTCAAATAGCAGCTAATCTGATCTGTGGAGAGCAATAGGCTTGGATGAAAAAGTATTTATGCAGATTTCTGATAAGTTTGCCTAACTTTTACGTCACACGGTCAGAAGCTTGGGCCAAAGTGGTCCTCGTATTTCTCTGGAACCAAAGGTGACCTCGTGAAATCGCTTGAATAAGACACATTTTTGAAAAACCAAAGAATGAATCCATTCTTGATCTATGCTGCGCGGTTTGCTTAAAAGATACGGTGGGCTCCCAAGACTTTTAAGTGAAAGTACAGCACGAGTTCTATGAGTGCATGGTATTTCTGTCAGTCATACTGTATGTTATCTTATTTCTGTGCTGCTGGGGGGGGATTTGCAATTATGCAGCACATTCATCTTCTCTGTGATCTGGGGAACTGGGTGAGTCAAGGGACGTCGGGAAAAGTGGTGACTTCACCCGCTGAGAATACCTTTCAGAGGATGATGTCACCGAGTGACTAACTCTTGAGTGCCCGTTTCAATTGACATGTCAATGATACATAATGTCCGATGGCAGAGGGGCATCTCTCCACACACAAACATGAGAATATTCGGGGCCAAACGTGTTCAAAGTGTTGCTGAAAATCAAAGCTAGATGGAATCTTTAGATGAGATGAGAGGTGTCTCCGTTGCGAGTGAAGCACACTGGTCATATTTCACAAAGGATGCGCAAACCTTTCAGCCAGCCATTAACAAGATGCAGCAGCGCCCTGAAAGTTCCAGTAAAATCCAAAGAAATGAGAAAAATTGCTTCAAAGAAAGTGATCCCCTCAAGTTGTTTTCACTCGTCGAGTTGAGAGAGGCAGAAGGATAGAAAAGACCGTCAACCACGGCAGTTTGACTTCATGTTTTCTTAATTATGTTGGTTTATACACCTATTCAGGACTGTAAAAATAAGATCGTGTTCTGTGACTTTGTGATATAAACGTGCTGTCTGAGGCAGCTGAACTTTGTCTCCACAGGGGAATGTGGAATATCTCCTGAAGTGGAAAGGATGGCCTCCAAAGTGAGTATGTAGACTTTCAGAAGAATTGATGATTATCATGAGAGAAAAAGCACAAGCGTGTCTCATTATTTGAATTCACGAGAAAAGCCAGTTATGCATATGGGATGCATTATTAAGCTTCATTGAGGTATACGACCCCGTTTGCAAAAAGGTTGGGATGATGTGTGGGTTGTTTTTTGTTTCTTTTATTCATTCTTTCAGCCAGTCATAGGATGCTTTTGCCAGATCATCCACAGCTCAAGAGGAGGCTCTCCCCACGAGAAAGCTCTCCCTCAGTTGTGACTCTAAGTAGCGTTCAAAGCTTATCCAGAGCTACCTGAGACTAAGAATGAAATGAAAAAAGGATTATTGTGCTGCATTTCACCATTATTTAAGTGCCTTGAGATGACAATTGTTGTAATTTGGCGCTATATAAATAAAACTGAATTGAATTGAGTTGAATCTCACAACATGGCTCCCATTTTGTCCTCTTTAAATAAATTGAGTGTACTCCTTTCACAGTTTGGCCAAACTGATGTTTGGTTCAGTGTCAGCAACAACGTGACGGGCAGAGTTTGCCACCGACTTGTTTAGAGGAAATAAAAGTTGTAGCGACCTACGGAAGCTTTGGTCTCAGGATTGATGAGGGTTGCTCCCCGAACTTTCGGTGCAGGTTTTCTAGAGGTGCGCGAGCAGCCTCGAGCCTCCCGTCTTCACCCGCTTTCCTCCACAGGGTTGCAAGAAAGCTTTTACGATCTGCAGTCCTGTCTGTGCATCTCCTGGCCCACAACTCCCACCGCCTGCACCTCAGCTTTACTGCTTTTCTTTTCATTGAACAACACTCTTTCGTGGTGCTTTAAAGCTGCAGTTTATCCTTTTTGAAGTTCAAGAAAATGTGATGTGTGAAAGATAAAATGTCTTCTTTTTTTCTTTTTACATGTATCCCAACTTTAAAAAAGAATATCTGTAAAAGAAAAAATATATATATATAAACATGCTTTCTAACAATAGCACTATCAGTTGGATTGGTGCGGAAATGAATGTAGCAAGGGTTCTGGAAGAGATTAAAGTTAATTTTTAATGAATGAAGTCTACAATAAAACCTTTCTTTCACATTGTGATTAGAGAGTACTGACAGACGGACTCTCCCGGTGTAGACGATGTCCTCCACTTTGACTGGAGCCAGTGTGTGAGCCCTTTTCAATAGGACAAGTCACGTCAATTACGGAGTGATTTAAGTAGCTAAGTGAATGGAAAGCAAGTGAACTGTGGAGTTGAAAGAAACTTAAGAAGGCTTTACCTTGTTGTAATGTGTCACAGGTATAGCACCTGGGAGCCTGAGGAACACATTCTGGACCGGCGCTTGGTGCAGGCCTTCGAGGAAAAGTAAGGCACCACTCACTATGGAAAGCATGTCTGATGTGCCAAAATGTGCCAAATCCACCTGTCGTCTTACATTCTATTAGTCCTGAAAAGATGACGACTCAGCAGACCAACAGAAACCTGAAATGGTCACACATTAAGTTCTTGCTTATAACCCCCACTGACAGGGTTCAGAATGATCTTTGTTAAATAACTTTCCTTAAGATCTTTTGCACTGAACAGCCATGCAATGCAGTCTTTGTTCTTTTTCTGTAGGAAGGTGTGATGCAGTGAACTCGCATCTAGTCAAAATGACCTAAGATTTACAGTCATGTGAAAAATAAAGTGCGCACTCTTTCAGAGTTTTAGGATATGTGACTGGAGCAAAACAGAGAGCAAGGAAGAAGAAGTCAAATCTTTTTTTAGTCATGGGGAATGTAAGATCTTTGGCCGATAAAATGGATGTACCTGAAGCGCTGACGAGGACACTGCAGGAATATTGACGCAGGGCTGCGGGAGCATTTTCTGGTCTCTAGAGTCTCTGTACCCGGCTGTCAGACTACAGAGCAGACAGAGACTGCAGACACAGCGGTAACAGTAAAGGAGGAGGGATTGCAGTGACTCTGTGACTGTAGAATGATGGACTGAAATTGTTCGGAAATGACCTTGGATAACCCTTCTCAGATTGATGGGCAGCCGCAACTGCTTCTCTTGCTGGTGTCTTTTCTCCTTGGCATTGTGTTAACGCACACCTGAATGCTCCAGACCAGGAGACTGACGAAACATCTGCTTTTATAGAGGTGCTCACACTTACTGATGATCAGTTAATCAAGTGTATTTGATCCAGAGCCCCCCGGGTGCTACTTACCCTCTTAGACTTCTAGTTTGGCCTAGTTTCTGTTAGATAAATAATGACTCGGTGTGATGTGTCATGTGTTGCATGATTCTAAGACTTGTTTAGGTCCAGAGGACTTTTCATCATGTCCTAACCTTAAATCTGAAAGAGGGCGCGCTTTCTTTTTCACAGGACTGTAAGTGTAAACAAGCAATACTTAGAAATGGTCACTTAATGTGAGTTTCAAAGACATTTTGCTGTCAGCCTCTTAACAGGCTGGTTTGGCTTTTATAGAGAGGAGAAAGAGCGAGTCGTTGGCCACAAGAAGAAAGGCTCCAAAGCTAAAAAAGACCTTCTGCAGGTAAAGTTTGGAGCATTAAAAAAAGCCATTTTCCAGTGATGATACTGCCGTATTGTTAAGTGTTTGTTTTCTGTTTCAGAATACTGTTTACGCCATGGATCTCCGCAGCGCTCACAAGATTCAGGCGGACCCTCCTCCTCGCCTTCGCCTCTCTCTGACGCGCTCTCTGGTCGCCGACAGCGAGGACGAACCGTACAGCGCCTGCAGGCTGGGCTCACGGCCGCAGCTGGCACACCGAAAAACCAAACCGAGGAGGCTGAAGAACAGATGCCTGAACTCAAACCCTCCAAGTCTGACGCAAGAGGACTGGGAGGAGGAGGAGGAGGAGGAAGATGAGGAGGAGGAGAAGGAGAACAGTGTTGAGGAGGAGGAGCAAGAGAAGAGCGGCGGCGTTTTAAATGGTATGTGTGTCAGTCGGACAACCGGTCGACTGTGATCACTGACGAGTTTCTGCAGCTTCACAGAGCAGCCAGCATGTCTTCAAACTTTTAGTCTCGATGCTTTAAACGTTTAGATTCCATCCTTTTGTCGTCTGCCTGTTCCTGCTGCGCTGCACCTCCTCTCTGCCTTGGTCCGTCTTTAAATCGTATCAGGGCAGAGACCCAGGTCAGCCAGGGGAAGTTAACTCAGTGATAGTGCACAAGTAACAAGCGTGATGCAATGTCTGTCCGACTGCAACTCTGACTTTCGATCTGAACATTTCTGCCTCAATCAGGACAAGAGGGGGCAGACGGCTGGAGTTCCGCTGCTGGACCAGACAACGCCGCTACACCGGAGAACGCGTGGAGACCCGCCATCGGTCCGGGAGAAGTGACGGTCACAGACGTCACCCTCAACTCTATCACAGTGACCTTCAGAGAATCGAGAGTGGCCAAAGGCTTCTTCAGAGACTGGGGCCTGAAGGTGTGAGCTGGTTGGCAGCGAGGGGAAGGTGGAGGCACAGACTTGCACATGTGGTCGCAGGTGGTCGAGGGCCGGAGTTGGAAGTTTTTGTTCTCTCTCTCACTGCCCTTCTCATCACAAACTTCTTCCAGCTCAGTGAGTGGTACGTTTACATGCACAGAGTCACCGGACTCTGCAGACCTTGTGAGCAGATCTTGTCCGTCAGTTCCAGTTAGCAGAACTGGAACCAGAACTGAGTTAGGCCCTGGAAAAAAAGCAAGGCAGCGTATGCTACAAACCAACATTTGTGATTGGTCAAAATCTACAGATAACTAACTTCTCCACCTTGAAGACACCCCCGTACAGTTTTCTCGTAAACACGGTTATGATCACATCGTTGGATTGAAGTTTGGTACCTTAAGGTTTAACAAATGTGCCAAATGGATTTCTGTCATATAATCCATTTGAAAACAAACGATTTTCCTCCCACTCCCAGCTCCTTCAACACACGACTGATCGAGAACGCTTTTATTTTTAATGAGTACATACATCCCTCAACATGTGAAACAGACATCAATGCATATTTACTATCAATTCATTATTATTGCCAGTATTATTATTGATGTCACTATTGGGTATGTTATTTAATATTGCAGTTATTACAGTTCTATCAGTATTGTCTAATACTGACTAATTATCATTACACATACTATATAAATACTATATATAGATCCTAATTATTAGAATCATGAGGGTCATGTTTCTGTTATTATTTTGTGTTTTTTGTTCATTTTTCCTCTTTTTCTTATGCTCCTATGAAGTCCATATTCTTACCCACTGTCACTACTGATATATCCCACCAGCGAAACAAAGGACAGATGTCCTGTGCTGGCGTCATCATGTAGGATGCAACCACAGTTTCCCAGAAAAACACAGAAGAAGCTTGTTGCGGAGGAAAGATGTTGTCAGAGGGTGTATTTTCACCTAAACTCATCCTATTTCCATTCACTTTATATACCTGAAGCCTGCCCCAGCTGCTAACCACCACACACACTCACACCTGCGGCCACTTTGGAATCACTTAAGCTACCAGGTATGTTTTAAGCTACAACTTCACCGTGCCGACCCATTTGCATGGGACCCACAGACCTATATGTCAAAGTATTTTCCCCTTCAGCTGCTTGAGATCAAAAAACCCACCTTTAATACTGAGTGGGTCACGCGTTTCTTTTGTTTCTTCCAACTGGAATTATTAGAAGTAGAAAGTGAAAGATTATGAGGTAGCACAAAACTGGAATTTAAAATGCTTCCTATGTTTGCACTTAATATCAGTACTTGAGCAAATGCACTTTAATTCTTCCTCCAAATCTTCATCAGAGTACAGAATACCAGCAGGGTGAGATTAGTATTATGACGTGAAGAAGAGGAGTCCTCTGTGCATGTAAACAGAACCACTGTTTACTGTCTCTTCCACACTGAGTAACCACTCCGTCCTGGACTCAGACATATTGTACATACTCCAAACTCCAGTGAGGTGGACATGTCACACACTAACATGCAGTGCTGTACCTGTAACCCGTAAAAATATGTTTTCACTGTACAACATGTGGCTTAGTCTTGTATGCGTTTCAAAGTCGTGAGACGATTTGATCCGCCTGCATGCCTTTCTCCCCCAGTACAGTTCTATCGATGCAAAGACCGACCGTGTAGTTTCCTCTCAGCACCCGGCTCTCCATCTTCAAACATAACGCTCCGCATACAAGAGACAAATGAGTCCTGTACCAAAATCCTGAAACCAGATATCAGTTAGAAGTTTGCACAGCATTTACATCACACATGTCCACCAGAGGCTTGTTTTGTAGAAGATGAGGCAAATATTGCTGCTATGAGAGTTTTTTTTTTTTTACGTTGGAAAAAAAGAAAACTCTTAAAGATGTTAGAATGCACCGAAAAGGGAAGTTTTCCAGACAAAAGGTGAATGTTTATGTGGATGAGGTTGCATACCTGAACATATGTGAGTCCTCTCAGAGTTCATGTAGCCGTTTGGAAGCTGTTTGTCTTCCTCAAAAGCTGACCGAGTTGATAACAACAGGACGAAGTTTGGAGGAAAAAAACGAAAGCCCAAACGAACCCACTGCTTCGGTCCGACTCTGCTGGCTTCCTGCCTGGACGCAAGGGCCGAGCTGATGTGTGATTATCTGTGGAATCTCCCACAGTGGCGTTCATGTTGTTTATTCCACATTGAGGATGACGGGTTTGATTGTGAAACGGTCTCTGTGTGACAGTGAAGCTGCAGGGAATGGAAGTGCCTGATTTTGTTGTTTTACACGAGGAGCTTTTAGGGCCACCGTTTCTCCTCGTCCTTCACTCACTCATCATCAACCCTAACCCTTTTATTCTTCCCTTTCTGTGTCTGTGAGCACTGTCCTCCACCGATTTTATTGAGACCAAGCATGAAGACAATAGAGGGGAGGAAAACTGAAGGGGGGGGGGGGGGAGCGCAAAAATGTGTTTTTTAGTCATTATTTTTCTACATGGACCTGAATGTATATTTATTCTTTAGATACCTGTGTATTTGTCATGCAGATGACTGAACAGGATAGTTTTTTATACTGTTTGTTATAACCACTGAGCTGAGGCCATATACAGTAGAAATGTACTGACATGGGAAAAAAACTAAAAGAACGTTGCCTAATGTTGTCGCTTGCGCTGCTTTTGTCCACCACTGAGCGCAGAACCATGCACTTTATTGTGATGTAACCCTGCACATTACCCGCTCCAGTCTATGAAGAGTTGTTGTGTATAGATCGTTTCTATGGTAACACTGAAATAAATGTTGCACATGTTTAATATGATTCCAGTGAACTTGTGCTTGTTCACGCTCACTGAGGTGCCTTGTTTTCAGGTTTTATGTTTGGTTTTTTTAACGATAAGAAACAAGTCATTTGAGAAGAAAACATTAAGAATTGTTAATGGAATAAAAATAAGATGAAAACCTTCCCCGAGAACTGCTTGTAGGATTGAAGCACTGACACAAAGGCTGTGTACATTTGAAAGTCATATAAATCTATATTTTATTCATGATAACATGAAAAACATCAAATTTGAAGGAAAAAAAAGGGAGACATTTTGCTGTTTCGGGAAAAATATTAACTCATCCTCTCAAAAAAAGGTAGACCAGGGCAACAAAATGCTAGAGAAGTAAGTGGTGAAAAAAAGAAACTGATTGAATATTCAATCATATACAGTGCATAATATTATCAAAAGATTCAGAGAATCTGGAGACCTTTGTGTGCAAAAGGGACACAACTGGAAATCAGTGTTGGATGCCTGTGATCTTCAGGCTCTGCATTAAAAGCAGACGTGATTCTGTCATGGAAATCCCAGCACGGACTCAGGAACACTTCCAGAAACCATCGTCTGTGAACACAGTTCATCCACAAATGCAGGTTAAAGCTCCATTATGCAAAGACGAAGCCAAATGTGAACATGATCCCAAAACTTTGCCATCTTCTCCAGTCCAAAGCCCACTTAAAATGGACTGAGGCAAAGTGGAAAACTGTTCTTGCAGCTTTTCTCATAGTGTAACTATATGATTTTTCTAACATTCCCTCCTGTTTATGCTAAGAAAAAAAAGGGGGATTAAACACCAAAAAACTCTGCATCTTGTACAATTAACATTGAATCATTTTTAATCATCAACATTGAAAATTTTCCATTGTTCGCAGTGCAAAAACCCATTTGCTGTATTTACGGGAAAATTCTCCTATGGCCCCATTCTCCCCCTGGTGACCGACTACACAAACAAAAAATGTATTAAATGAAAATAAGAATAATGAATAATAAATGAAAATATGATTAAATGCAATTAATGAATAACATGAAATGGATATTAAATGGAAAAAATTAATAAAATGAAAAATAATAGCAAATGAAAATCAAGAATAGTCTCACAATAATAATAATAATAATGCAATGCAGTTTATTCAGTCCAGTCCCGTCACCAACACTGCAATCGTCTGCAGTTGGACCTAATTGTTCAGCAATGCCTTTAGCAGCACCTATAGTGTAGTTTACAAAGCGCTGTTGGTTGTAATAGATGTAATTTATCCAATCGACGTTCTTATTTATTGTTGCCCACCAGAAAATAAAAGATTCAAACCCTGAAGCTATTTGGTTTCTAGCTTTAAACTCATTCGGGACTCCCCTAGGGACCCCAATGCTGTCCAAGTACACTCTGTTGTCAAATGAACCTCCAGGCACAGTTGAACGTTTTAGACGTCGCAGTCCCTCTGCAGAGAGCTTCTTACTCAATGCCTTGAAATCCTCCAGAGCTAACAGATGGAAAGGCATCAGTAGTTGGGCCACTGCGCAGCTGCCTTGACAGTTTGGTGGAAGGACTGGCCTCAGTTTCATCTCCCCACACAGCAACCAGAGGTCTGCTCTCATGGAAGTCTGGTTCTGAAACCAAGATGCTGAGTAGTTAGCTGCGTCCTGAGTGACATTGATTGATTCTTGACAATAATCTGACATGAGTGTACCCACATTCTTACCTGTACCCCTGTGAATGAAACATGTATAATTACCCTTATAAGCCAACGCTAAGGGCGGCACATCTCTTTTCTTAACTGCTGGGAACAACAAAGAGAGAGTTTTACATTGCTTTGTGTTAGGTACAAAAGATTCATTATACAATTGTAATACACATTATAAACTAGTGGGGTCAGATTGATGATGATCGCTTAAGTTAAATGGAACAGTTCCCAAGTATGGTCTTGGGAACTGATTGTTTTGTCGTGCTGTATACACCATCCATTCCAGCCATTCATTTCAAGCTGCATAACCTGTTTCCAAAGCCAATTTGTCCTCATAAGTTAGATCAGTGAGATATTTGACATGGGGAAAAGGAGAGGGCTCAGGGGGTGGTGTATTAAAGAAGATACTTGCATGGTTGTAGGATTTGTTATTATCAGTTTCTGTCTCGATGTCTGTTACTGTAATCATGAAGTTTCCTCTTGGATCAAAACCTTTTTCACATGAGCCTAACACATAAAACCTGTGTCACTAGATTTAGGTCTTTTTAAAGTTATTATGAGTGGATTGCATCCGTCAATCTTACAATTTGGATCAAATTGCCCCTTGATGATGGATAAACAATCAGAAAGGGGGTCCAGGCCGGCTGATGCTTTTTGGGGTTTATAAAGAGAACGGTGCTGGGTAACTAATCCCTACTTCTGCAGGCCGTGGCCTTACTAGTTTACAGTGTGATAAGTGAATCCAGGATATATTATTTTAGCTACTGTGGGTGCTGTAAGCAGTACCTGCTATGACCCTTCCCACCTTGGGCTGGACCAGTTCTCTTTCTTTATCACTTTGATGAGGATCCAGTCTCCAGGTCTTAGAGATTCCTCCACAGGGTCACCTGGAACAGACTAGACAGAATAGATCTCTCTACTAACCATGTATCCTGCTAAGGTTTCTTCTCTTTCTTCATTATGTCCGAATAGTTCTGAATAGTTCTGTGGTAGTAAAAATGGTCATACATTATACATTATCTCAAATGGAGTTAATCCTGTGCTAGTTAGAGTAATATGCATGTTTAGGACCACTAGTGGTAAACAGTAAACCCAATTCTTCCCAGTTTCCCAGTTGTCTCTCCAGCAAACCTGCTGATTGTGGATGATATGCACAGTGGTTTCTGAGATCTATTCTTAAGTTCTTTGCCATCAGGAAGATAATATTGTTTACAAAGTGCGTCCCATTATCACTGTAGATTTTTTCAGGAATTCCAAATCTAGGTAATATTTAATCCACCAGTGTTGAGGATACATCTGCCTGTGCATATGGAAATACTTCACTTCATTTGGTAAAACATCACTAATCACCAGGGAGACACCTTTATTTAATTCAATGAAATCCATACAAACGTGTTGAAAAGGGTCCTCCAGCCTCGGGAACTGTCCTCGCCCCGTTCCTAGGCCATATGTATGGATCATATTTTGCACATATTTGACATGTTAGACAAAAATGATTTATTATCATATTATGATTTTATTATTAAAAAAACCATATGCTGTAAAAACCTTGTTCATTATTGCTACCATCCCTCGTGTAGAGACATGACGTGCTCCATGGCTCAATACTGCAGCATATTTAAACAAACTCTTTGACAGTATAAGTTCTACAGTTCATAGTAAATGGCACCTTTATTCTTCCAGATCTGTACATTTGGTTTTGCATGCGTGGTCCAATTTAATAGACTAGTATATGCACCCAGTTTCTCAGAATACTCTATTCCTGGCTCCACCTTCTCCCAATCTGAGGCTTCTTCACATGCAGTCACAAACACACCCAAACGCCTCCAGTGGTCGTCTGAGGGTGAGCTCTCCTGAGACGTGTTCTTTTGCCTTAAGGAGAGGAAGCGTGATAGCGCTGGGGCCTGTAGACACATGATCCAAACTATACCAGTATGAAGGTGGTCTCGCGTCATGCTGAATCATTGTTTGAGCGGACTTCATTCGAACTACAGTTAACCCTTTTTCTTCTGGAACTATTCTTAGCTTCGATAAATGGAGTAAATCTCTCCCCAGTAAGTTACAGGGACATAGAGTGAACAAGATAACTTGACAATCAGCACTCACTCCAGTCCGTGTATCTGCTACTGTCAAGAGTTTTGATAAATGCTCAGGATGGCTCTTACCATTTGCTGATTTGACCCAAATGATTTCTTTGGATTCCTCAACTCCCGGAATGTCATCAGGATGGATTACAGTTCGTTTTGCACCTATGTCGCATAGAAAAGTTACCTCCGTCCCGGAAACATTCAATGTAATCCCAGGTTTGATGTCATACTATAAGATAATTTCAATTCCCTCTAAGTTTAACACTTTTTCTGGCTTTACTGCTTCTATCCTGGTTACAGCTTCTGTTTTTTTCTTATCTAGTCATAACTGACTCCCAAACTCTTCCTCTATCTTACTCTTGCGCCTGCAGTCCCTCGCCCAATGACCCCTCCTTCCACACAGCCAACATGCATTTCTTCCTTTATTTCTCTCCTACCTCCTCTGTCACTGCTCCTGTTGTGATCTGTGTTCTTGCTTTCCCTCATAACCTAAATAGTTGCTTCTCTCCCTTCCAACAAAAAGTTGAGTCCTTTCTTGCTTTTCTTTTTGTTCTTAGAGTGCTCCTCTGCATGCCCTCTTTACTCCATTGCTGTGCAAACACATTAAGATGACTGTTTATTGTCATGTTACAAGTCACACAAAATTACTCTCCGCATTTGACCCATCCAGTTTGGCACCTGTTGAACACACATGCACAACCTTTGTTTAATTTAATTAATATTTATCTGCAGTGTCAGGTACCGCCAGGTACGTCGAGGGACAGGACACAGATGCAGGGTCTTTGGGATTCCAAAAGGATTTTATTATATAACCACACACATACAGGACACTGCACGGCGATCTCCCGGCAGCGCAAAAATAAACGAGCTATGAAACCCAATGCGCTCTCCTCGGTAACTATGGTGGAGAAGGAGCGCCGCTATGAAATGTACAACACATAAAACTCTCCACGCTGGGAGGAAAACAGAGAGGCTATGAATTGTTAACAAACCAAAAACACGCTCTCCTAATGAGGCGGAGTAAAACAAAAGACGCACTCTTCCAAACAGAGGCTCTATGAAAATTTTACTTTAACTTAAAAACCTCACCTTTAACGGTGGCACGAGATATATTCAATAAATCAAAACACAAAACACTCCGCTAATCGGAGGTGACTACGAAGGTTACAACAAAAATCTCTCCTTAAAAATTGAGGAAAAGCAAGGCTGTGAAACTTACCGTTTGACAATAAATAAACTATGGCTATGGAACAATGTACAAACAAAATAGCACTGTAGGAGAAACGCTCGCTGCAGGCTCGTGGTTACTATGGAACTTGACACAAGACAGATGGCTGGTAAGGTACTCGAAAGATACAACATACTGGCGACGAGACAAGGGAAACGCAGACTATTTGAACACATGAGGGACCAAGGGGAACAGGTGGAAACACTTGGGAATCAGGGAAGACAGTGAGACGCATGACACGGGAGGAAAGGCAAGTTACCTGAAACGAGAGGAGTTGTTAATTTCAAAATAAAACAGGAAGTGACAAGACAAGACATGAAACAGAACGTAGATCGTGACATGCAGTCTTAAAAACTGCTAATAGTATTAATATATTACTCCACTTGTGCAACTCTCTGGTCACTGTGGCTGGTTTTAAATGCACCATAAAAACTTTGACTTGTTATGACTGATTTACTGAAGCTGTCTTTAAATTTCTCTTCAAGAAAAAAAAAAGTTTGATATCTGACTCACGTAGCATATTTCATTGCTGTGTTTTTTTTAAAATATGCTAATACTCACTTTAACCCGTTCTGTAAAGCACTTTACAGACTTATACTTATACTGCTGATAAGATAGGAGATAAATGCTTTAATCTCTGATGAATATGATATCAGTTTCTAAGTTCATAAGTTTTAGGGAAGTTAGTCAATCAGAAGTAATGAAGCCATTAATATGTTAAATTCTCCATTTCAGGCTTATGTTTCTGATAAACTTGTGATATTGTTACAGAAGAGCTAATCTCAAATTTAGAAAATGTTTCAGTTTGACTTGAAAACCATCTGCACCTGAAAGGTTTGACTGTCTGGTCTCAGACCGGCTTCAGGTGGAAAGTATTTAATTAACATTAACATCGTCATTAACGAATATTCCAACTTCATTACCCTTATATGTAGAAATGAGTTCTAAATGCAGTGAAACTGGAGGGTTTGTTAATCTGTTAACCTGGAGCTTTGGCTTGCACATTTTCGTTCGGCTCTCCGGTACTTCCTTTTCTGTGCCCTGACCGACTCTTCTAGTCTCCATGGTGCCCTTTGCCCACTTTTTAACCATTCCAACCTTCACAGGAGCAATGGTATCCAAAACATTCAAAAGACTTAATGTGTAAGAACTCAACAGATCATCATCATTAGAACACAGAGTATTTTCAAAACTGATTCAGTCACACGTTGAGTTAGACCAAACATTTCAAGGAAAGCAGTGAGTTCTTTAGCTTGCTTATTATGGGCTACATATATGTACACCTTCAAGTCCCCTGTTATGATTAAACAGTCAACAGCAGTGCACACAGTTTAAAGAAATTCAGTAAAATCATCAATAAAATCATTCTGTGGTGATACAAAGTATTTAAGATCGTTTTATCTCCATTTTAAATGACACATGCTCGAATTAAGGAAAAAACTAAATGTTTTATCTTGTGAGTGGGTATATTGTCCCTGAATATGGCACAAAGACCCTCCCCACTCTTGGTCTTTCATCTCTCAGTTAAACACATAAAATCAAGACTGTGAGAGGAAAGTATCAAAAGATAAAAAAAGATGTTGGTATACAACTTTTTCTAGAACTTTGTCTAAGAATGGCAGGTTTGATATGGAAATGATAAAAATCTCAGGTTGTAAAACATCTTTTGCTCAGACAGTTTTTCCTGTGAAAGGAGTAAAGATTTGAAATACTCTGTTTGTTTGTCTGAGATCTTCTGAAATTTAACTCTTTAAGAGAGCTGTTAAATCTTAATACACAAACTTGTACAAATGTCTAGCTTTAAACCTTGTTTTTTTTTTTTAACCAGATTTACTTTGTACATTACTTTTGTCTTCCCCTTCTCTAGGATTGGGCAATGTTACCATGTTCAAATCTCCCTCAAACCCACATTTATTTTCTCATCTGTCTAAGTATTCAATATTGTCTGGCTTTTTTGGGCTTTTTTTTTAACATGATTTCAGCACTGCCACTTAACTCCCGGTTAGCTTTAAAACAGATATTTCCCATACTGTCCTCTTGCAGCTAATCAATTCTCGGTGGAGTTAATCTGAGTACAAGGGAATGAAACACTACTTCTGTCGTTATGTCACAAGCAACAACCAAACTCTAATGTTCACTTCAACTCCATTAGTCAGTAATACATTACTTCTGTCGTCACCATCAGCAACATCACACACCAGCAGCTCTTTCACTCTTTATACATACATAGCAAATATAACAACACTGCAGCAAAGAAACAAACTAAACAAACAAACAAAGATGGATTTAATTCTTGCGATCTCCCATCGCAAACTCTCTTAAGAAAGATTCCGTTTCTAACGCGCGGTGCAGAGTTATTTATTCCTGTAGTCTTCTCACACAGACTATGGACTCACCTTTACTGACTGCTTCTATTATGTTAGCATGGGTTAATCCAACACCACTACTCAATTCCCAGTTAAAGGCTAGGCTACGCCCTGATAGTCTTCTCTCACACAGACTATGGACTCACTCACCCTTACTGACTGCTTCTATTATGGGTTAATCCAACACAATCACCACCCAGTTCCCAGTTAAAGGCTTTTCCTGATACTAAGTTGCACTTGAAATAGTAACTTTTTTTTTTAGGAAAATGACAATGCCCCTATTTAGTTAAAGTTGTCTGACTAACAAAATGGTACTATTGCTATTTATATTGTTTATGCTTACTGGCCACACAATGTTATGGGAAAGGGACATTCAATGTTATGGGAAAAGACATTACTAACCATTTAATGTTATGGGAAGACGAGTTCAGACAGTCAAAACACTTTTGCTTGCTACATAGTATTATGAGAACCAAAAGGTCTCCCCCATCACAGAAAGTCTTATTCTTGCAGCTTTTCTCATAATATAACTATATAATTCTTCTAACAAACATCCTTTAGTGTACCGAATTGTTCTGCCACAAGATGGACTCAAAAGCCATCAACATGCGCCAACTGTGAGAAGAGGAGAGCCTTTTAAAACTAGATGCTTGACTTTTGCAGCAAACATTAGATGCAATAAATCAAAAAGATATATGTTTTAAGCAGTAGCTTGATTCACCACTTTTGCTAAACAGCTGACACATGCTGAGAGACAGAATGCAGCAGCAGTTCAACTGCATCGTTTAGTTTTCTGACCGTTTTTGTAGTTACCCTGTAGGAGGGTAAAATTAAGCATTCCAGTAGCAACTGCAAGCACAGCTCAGTCCATCTAAAACATGTCCTAAAAATTTTTTGTTAAAATCACGGGCATCAAGCAGTGTTTCTGCAATTAAGAGAAAAATAAAAAAAACAATCGTAAACGTTTTTTTTTTAGTTTTGAGTCTTTTGAAGAAATCAAGTATGCTTCTGTTCCAAATGCACATGAGCGTATGCCAAGTACGTACTTCCGACAACTACATACTAGCAAATACACAAGTACATACTTGGCGTACTTGGTATTGAGAAGCCATAGACATATAAAGAATGTCTTGATAATAATACTCTTTATAATGTCTATGTCGAGAAAAGGCCAGTATGCGCCATGTTGTGTGCAGGTGAGCCCAACCAACCCAGAAGAAGAGCGGACACTGACGTCACTCTCCTGCGCCGCTTGGGATTACGAATTGAAATTGAATTATGATCATTTTTTCGCGGTGGGCATGAAAACTAAAAGGCAATGTCCTTTTCTTTATAATTTCCTGGACTCATCCTAGCCTTTGCAACTGGAAGCAGCAAAGTTCTCGCAGTTGGATTTATTCCTAGTTCAAGACTTACTTTTTACATGATGACACAAAACCCCTTCCCATCGCTCACATGCTCAAATGATTTCAGATTTAAGATACTTTATTGTCATTGCACAGTTGTACAGTGTACACAAACACAATGAAATTGGGGCACAGTTCTCCCCCGGTGCAAACATGTCAGATAAACAATAAAATAACCAAATAAGGCATGCACTTATCCAAAAAAGAAACACTGTATAAGGGTCGACAGACAGGGCTATAAACAGAAACGTGTGGCATATTCAGGGCTCTCAAGTCTTTCGCATTGAGTGTGACAGTCACGCTTTTCGGTATTTTGTCACGCTAAAAACAAATTATAATGTCAATTTCTGTAGCACACCGCTATCGCTTTTCAAACGGCAGGAAACAAGCACGTCTCCCATGACTCTGAGCAGAGCAGTTATTAATAACAACAACACTAATAATAATAGTATTATTAATGAAAGATCCCCATTCCTGCGACCCGCCAATCAGACTGCCCAACGGGGGTGGGGGGAGATGTCACTCTTGCCCGCATTCAAAACTTGAGAGCCCTGTATATTATAAATGTGAGCACTGCTCATATATACAATGTGAGAAATTAGAAGTATTGCACATGTGTTTATTGCACCTGGCCCGTGGCTAGGGTTGCCAACCGTCCCTATGGCCCTGTTGTAAAAACTGTCCCTCAGTCTATTGGTTCGTGTTTTAAGCACCGACTTCTGCCAGAGTGCAGCAGCCGAAACACCCGGTGTCCTGTGTGTCTGCTGTCTCTCAGAATGCTGCGTCTCTTCCATGACAGCGGGTGCTGCAGCGGTCTTTGAGGGACGGGAGAGGACGGCCAATGATATTTTGGGCGGTGTTAATAACCCTCTGTAGTGCCTTTTTGTGTGCTATGGTGCAGCTGGAGAACCACACACAGATGCAGTACGTCAGTACGCTCTAAACGGAGCAGCGGTAGAAGACGGTCAGCAGCTCCCTCTTCAGGGTGATCCTCCTGAGGATCCTCAGAAAGTGGAGCCGCTGTCGGGCCCTCTTCACAACCGCCGAGGTGTTGGAGCTCCATTGGAGGTCTGCGTCCGTGTGCACGCCCAGGAACTTGAAGTTGATAAATGAGATTCAGATCTTTGTAAATGCAAAGAACCTGGCAGATGATGGTGGATTTAAGTATTATTTTCTGGTGGCTGTCACGAATGGAGCCATTTTTAGTGCCGTATAAGCCACAAACACGGAAGCTTACACACCATAGCTATACTAAATGATTTCAGATACAGTGCTTCAGAGAAATATACAGTGGGTTAAAGACAGCACACAATACAAAGAACATGCTTCATTGAAGTGACATTTAATGTTTGCTCCTTCTTTTTACAAAACATTGCATTCTTAATATACGGTCATTATTGATGTTTAACGTGAAGTTTTACCATTTGCAAGTGGATTTACAGTAAAAAAAAATTAAAAAAAGACGGTTTTTACAAGTCCTGTCTGTGTTGTGTGAAGAGGTTTTTATTTGTGACCCAGGAACTAAATATTGAACTTCATATTCTATCATCCACGAATGCTGCTGTATTTTATTGTTTTTGTGTGATTTTAAAAGTGTTTTTGATTGCTTTTGTTTTTTTGTTTTCACCTTTTAATATTGATTTTTTAATTCTGTTTGAGAGTGAACTGCTCATCTTCCACCGTAGATGTCAGTCTGAACTCATTTTACCAACATATGGGAACATATTCATTCCATTATTATTTGTTCATCTGCAGTGGTTGCTTTCTCTTTTTGATCTTTTTTATTTTTACACAAGTTTAAGTATATATAATGAAGTGTATTACACAAAGAGCCTTTTTTCTACTAAAACATCAAAACTAATATTATTCATTTTTTTACCCAGTGTTTATTGATGTGATTGATGTACAAAACATCTGCAACTAGTTTGAACCAAAATAACATTAGATAACAGCTGCATAGAGACATGGTGCCCTCAGAAGTTGGAGGACACTTAAGATGTTTCAAAGGGAATTGAGTTTTTCACAAACATTCATAAGAAGACCAGAAACACAACTCATTAGTTTTTATGGATTTGAGTTTTTGTTTATTTACTCATTTATGGTTATTTACTTTGAATATTCTTTTGTATATTTTGTATTCTGAAGTTGAATAGAAAATCTTCTTCAGGTGCGGGTTGTCGATCAGGTGCAAAGTCTTCCTCAGTTATAACTTGCTTCACATCTTCTCTGTGCTCAGGGTTTTAATCCAGGACGGGAGTGGCAGTGTTTTCCTTGGTAGCTTAGAGCGATATCATGCTTGAAGACAATTATGTACTACAGAACTTTTAAATTACGTAGTACATAACTTATAGATGATGACTTTTATATTCTCAAGCAATATATTTGCGATCTTTCTTATAAATCGTCAATAAACTTGCTGACTGAAACTACGATAGACCTGAAAAACGCTCTAACTGGGCCTGGTTTTACGTAGGGTTCCATTACTTCTTTAATGAAACTGTCGATGAACCAGCGGTCTACTCTTACATAGTTTAAATGTATCAAATACAACACATGTTCCTCTGGTGCTCCAGCTGTCCAGGCAAAGCGTGTGAAAATGCTTTTATGGAGTCTAATAATTTTTTCTGGGGTCATGTCGAAATCCTTTCCTTCAATGAGGGGCCAGATTTGATCAAAATAATGATTATAAATGTTGTCGAATAATTGAGGAGGTATATTCATTTCTGCTTTTAAACCCGCTCGATTTATCACTGCTTTCAGTGTTTCCTCAATAATCTTTTTATTATCTTTTGGCAGCTGTTCAATGGATAAAACATCTTTCTCAGGTGTGGCCTGTCCATCGGGTACAAAATCTTCCACGGGTGTTACCTCTGAGGGGTGCTCATTGGGTTCAAAGTCTTCTTCAGCTGTGGGCTGAACATCGGGTACAAAATCTTCCACAGGTGTTGCCTCTGAGGGCTGCTCATCGGGTACAAAATCTTCCACAGGTGTTTCCTCTGAGGGCTGCTCATCGGGTACAAAATCTTCCACAGGTGTTGCCTCATAGGGCTGCTCATCGGGTAGAAAGTCTTCCACAGACGTTGCCACTGAAAGCTTGTTACTGGATACAAATTCTATTTTAAGTTTCACCTCTGGTGTCTGGTTGCAATTTTTTCTTTTTCTTTTCATTTTTATAACCACAGCGTCTTCTGAAGCTGTATCTTGGGACACCAGACAGGTAGGTTTTTTTAAACAGCAAAAAGCGTTTGAAAAGAAACCTTTCAAATCGTTAGGCGTCCTTGGCAATTTCAAAAGGTTTCTTTTAAGACAGGAGATAAGCAGGTAGTCTAGTTCTCCTTGTTCTGAATATATTAATTTCAGAACATCTTTTTTTTTACAGCCCTTTTTGGAGCAAAACTTCTCGAAAGTTTTTATGCCAAGTTGTAGCATCCTTTCACGGGACGTATCAAAATCATGATCCTTCACTTCAGCCAAAACGCTTTGCACCAAAAGTTTCTGGATATAGTGAACTTCTTCCACAGGTGTTTCCTTATTTGATTTTGCGTAGGCTTGCATAAGAAAAAAATCAACAACTTGGTTCACAGCTAGTCTGTGCTTGGGGTTTTCATCCAGGACGGGAGTGGTAGTGTTTTCCATGGTTGCTTAGTGATATTCTCTTGAAGACAATTTTCCAAAATCCTCTTGTAATAGATCTCTTCTGAAATGTGAATAATTTCGTGCTGCTGCAATGTAAAAATTTGGAGCATCCAAAAAGACCTAAACCATGAAGTTGTGTAAGCTACACGTTAGTTTGTCTGTGTGACGTTAATTCTCTGATCTTTGTGACGCAGATTTGACGTCACGCAAAACGTAACCCGTTGATGGAATGGTTCACACGTTTATCGAATTCACGTCCTTTACGTGTTACGTCACTGGAAGTTGACCGGACTTATTTTTTTGTGGCTCCTGTCGCTTTAACCCGGTACGGAGGTGGTCTGGGGAAGGTCAGGTCTGCTCTCCAGAGAGTTTCAACACCACCCATACCCTCCCCAAAGTGTTGTCTGAGCAGGTCGTCTCTTCGCAGTACGCTAACCGTAACATTTGGGCGCTGAAAGCAGCGCCGTAACGACAGCTAACGGTGCATTATTGGGTTTGTTTTTAACTCAAACAGCGCTCAACATTGCTTTTGTAACTCCCCGAAGCCCGGGTCAAAATGCACAAGGCTGAGCGGGGCGCTGGTGAAACAGCTGCTGGAGTCGGTGGACAGCAACCTGTTTGACTGCGCCGGAGTCATCTGGGGTCATGTGTTCTTTGTCACCAACAACAGCAGTAAGACGAGGAAGATGTATGCGGATGAAATGTCCGCGTTGGGGAAAAAGGAACACATTTTTACGCCACATGACGCAGTCAAACAGGATGCTGTCCACTGAGTCCAGCAGCTGTTTCACCAGCAACCACTGCAGATGAACAAATAACAATGGAATGAATGTTATGTTGGTAAAATGAGTTCAGACTGACATCTACGGTGGAAGGTGAGCAGTTCACTCTCAAACAGAATTAAAAATTCAATATTAAAAGGTGAAAAAAACAAAAGCAATTAAAACACTTTTAAAATGACACAAAAACAATAAAATACAGCAGCATTCGTGGATGAAATATAATAATAACACATAACAAATAAAAAAAACTCCTACCTGACTTTAGCATGACGTCCTCTGCAGATCTCAGGATTGATCTGTTCACGTTGTGCGTTGAGATGCTCTGGCGTTACAATAATGTTATTGAAATGAACCGATTTAACATCCTTTAGTGTACCGAATTGTTCTGCCACAAGATGGACTCAAAAGCCATCAACAGGCGCCAACTGTGAGAAGAGGAGAGCCAGCGGTGATGCTCCAACGGCGTAGGAATGAGTTTAACATTGGGGGGGGGGGCATATTGGAAACCTGACATATGTCAGAAATGAATGGGCCTGTCTCCAATAATGGGGGGGAACACATCCCCCCTCAGTTCCTACGCCTATGGTGAACTCACAGGAAAAAGCCTTTGTGCTGGAATAGAGAAGCATTTTAAAACTAGATGCTTGACTTTTGCAGCAAACATTAATGCAATAAATCAAAAAGATATAGGTTTTAAGCAGTAGCTTGATTCACCACTTTTGCTAAACAGCTGACACATGCTGAGAGACAGAATGCTGCAGCAGTTCAACTGCATTGTTTAGTTTTCTGACCGTTTTTGTACATGTGAGACATTTTGAGGAGTCCTGAACCTGACACAGTCATTCAGAAACACACTGAAAACAGACGCGGACGTTTCATAATCTCTCCTTCCAGCCCGTCTCCTCTGCGTGACTGTTCTGTCAGATCAGCTCACTCAATATACTGTACATACTGTCAGGGGCCACTTTTTTAAGCTACTCCTGTGAAAACTGGTGCAAACGAGCTACGCATGTGGCATTCAGGATTCAGATGGTGTCAGAGAGTTGTTTGGTTTTAGCTGGTGAGGGCTACAGGAACCCCCTCCATGTTGAGAAAACCTCAGTAGAAATAGTTCCATGTTGTTATTGATATGTTGAAGAAATTTCAGGTAAAAATCCTGCTCTCCAAGGCATTTAGCTGTCAGCTACCAGATGATTTAAAAATAAACTGGATGGAGTGGGTTAAGCTTGCAGCTCCAAGTCGGTGACCAGAAACTAAGTGGACAGCTTGAACAGCCTTTGGACGTCACGTTGCCTTACAAGATACAATAACAACACCCCATAAAGAAATCACAAGCCTTTATTTTCCCAGTAGTGGTGTATGGATGAATGTGACGGGTTGATAAAGAAAGCGGCAGCTGTTTTCAGTTGTCCTTCTTCCGAACAGTCCGTGGAGGGAAGAAAATCTCTCCCAGGTTTGGGAGTAGCCCTCGGCTGTAGTAGTGTCTTTTTGAGTGATCTGGGACGGGGCTGCAAAGGTGATCAGCCGTAGCAGTTGGGTGGCAGTGCTGACAAAAATAACCTCGACTTTTGTACCACTCGTTGGAAGTCTGGTTGACGAGTGCCAAGTAGGAATGAAACAGGGCGTAACCCGCCAGGAGGAAGAAGACGAAGATCAGGAAGCCCAGCATGAAGACAATTCGGGGAAATGTCAGAAACAGATGCTGGAGAGACATGGAGAGCGGAGAGAAAAAAGGTTTAAAATGATATCAATTTGGAAGGCATTACAGATGTACAATATATATATGAGATATGGTATGTCAAGAGTACCTGTACAACAAAAAGAGGCCCCGCTGTCTGCTGCTGGCCGTACTCATCTATATAACTGGCTCTTAAGAGGCCCGAGCGCAGCACAGCATGAAGCAGCATGTCCCCTGTCAGCAGGGCCATGTCGCCTGCCATGGAGCACACGCTGAAGAGGTACAGCAGGAAGTAACGCGTGTTCTGAGCGCCGATGCAGTTGTTCACCCAGACGCAGTGGTGGTCGAAACGCTGGACGCACCTGTTGCAGACCCCTGAAGTGAGAGACGGTGTTTACAATCAGAACAGAGATATTTCTCATCCGTTTTGTGTGTAAAATGTCCACGAAAACAGAGCGCAGTTATTTTTCAAATCTCAAAAAAACAATATTTAATTTGCAATGGGAAACCTATCAAATGCTGAAAGTGACACTTGAAAAAGACGAGCTCGTATTGAATAAGTAAGTGGTTCTGAAAGGAAAATGCTGGGGGAACGTGTTGCAACTCGTTAGGTCAATTGGCAACAGGCCTGTAAGAGCAACAGTCTGCAAAAAGAGAAAACAAACTTTCAAAATAATGTTCTTCAACAGAAAAACTGAAAAGACTTTGAATATTCCATCATCATCATTAATAAGATTTGCGAATCATTGCTTTCTGTTTCCGTTTACATATTTGCATTCTAAAATGCAAGCCCAAGTTGTGCTAAATGAATGTACCCTTGAATGGAAAGTAACAGTAGGAGGAGATGTGACACTAAAAGCAGTCAATAACGGTGTGATCAAGCTTCTGAGCAGTACTCACTGCAGTGCTTGGAGCGAGCTGGTTTGACAAGCTGGCAGGTTGGACAGGAGACCCCAGGGTGAAACAGTCTCCTGTCGTACGGATAGATGTGCAGCTGCCCAGAGACTTTATTCTTTGTCACGGTACCTGACAAGTTAACGAGTCAAAGAGAGAAAGTTGAGAAAATGTGACAGCACAAACTATGACTACATGTAATTTGTTTTTTTCTTGTTTAGAATCAACTCAAAAGGGACTTTCTCCTGCTATTCGTGTTAAAATCTGCTGCATACTACTTAAAAATCTATATAATTTAGCTCTAAAAACCAATGCAATGGTAGAGTACTCAGTTACTGTTAATACTACTGTAAATAAACTGTAAAACAATCAGTCCCACAACAGCGTAAACTAAACAAAAAACACAATAATTGGACAAAACGGCTCAATTTCTTGTTAAAAAATTCCTAATTACTGTATCTCCTGTCTCACCGATTCACTTCTTAATGTGTTAATGATACGCTAAACCAGAGTCAAATTAACCTGGATCTGTCTTTATGCAGAGGTAGAAGAAGAAGGTCTTGATCACCAGCAGCACATAAGGCACAGAGAGGCTGGTCAGAGTAGTGTCCATCTCCCTACAGAAGCCAAACACCTCATAGGAGAACTCTGCAAACACAGCGCCCTCCAACAGGATGTGCAGGTAGATGAACACGTTGTTCCTGCAATGAAAACCATTCAGGTTGAATAACACAACGGGACTGCTAAATTCCCGGGACCGGGAATTCTGGGAGGTATTTAAATTACAAACCTTTGATGAAACAGCCTGTGCATAACCCAGTGTGAAAACTTTTGGAGCCACTGTGGCGTAAACGGTGCGACCACCTGAGAAGAGAAAAACTCGTCACTTTTTTATTGTGAAAAAGCGGCACAATAGCGACACTCAGTGTTGCTTTGAGGAAGCGCAGTCAAACGAATCTTACCTTTGTGACATGGTTGAGCAGTACATTAAAGGGGCTTTGCTGCTGGCCTGAGTATTTACAGACTAGGAATATGCAGGTTAGCACCACAGCGACGTAAATAGCAAAAAGAGTGAGGAAATCCATGTCTCACCTGGTAGCATCGCACACACGCAAACAACAGGTGTTTGGTGCAAACTCAGCACGCGCAGGTAGTAAACGTAACGAGACGGTACAGCTTTATTTCTGCTCGAGTTACGGAACACTTTTATTATTTGAGCAAACCGTTGGACTCTCACACTTTTAAAGTGACTCATACAATCAATTTACGTTAGCATGCTAATCTAAAACCTATGCGAGCCGTTGCTACGCTTTAAAAAAAATCTTAAGGAATTTGTCAGGTCGTCCCCCTCTTACCCTCTTTTGGGGTTACATTTAGCTGCCTTTCGGTTCTTTTTTTCACGTCAACATTGTTGGCTTGGTTTCGGGCTGTAACTATCGCCTTCAACTGGTCCTTTCTCACTCTCTGCCTCTGCGAGCAGCGCTACTTCCTTAGCATGGATGTAGCTTCATGCTAACAGCTGCTCGGCTCAGCTGTGTGCTACAGCGCCAACGTTTGCTGTGAGATGGATGGAGGGAGAACGCTGCTCTAAGACAAGTAAGAGACTAAATGGAAACTTTTGTTTTTGTTTTTAAGGGGGAAAGACAATTGTTTGAATTATAATGCTTAAACTTTTCAAACCTCCTAGTTATATAACCTAGTTTCCAAAAAATCCTGAAATGTCAATAAAAGAAAACTGAATGATTTGCTAAAGATGTAAGCCGCTACAACTAGATGAACATTAATTTTAAGAAAGAATTTTCTAGTTCGGTGTGGAATATTCTACTTATTTTTAAAAGAATGCCAGCCCTTTTAAAACGTGTTGGGAAAAGGGGCTTTTACATCAGACAATGCATTACAAAACAAATGCATTACTATTCTTGCTTTCTCTCTGATTGTCTGTAGCTGCTCAGTAGTATGATGCATCTTATGGCATAGTCTTGCAAAATAAAGCAGAGAAGGCTGAAATACACCTTAAGTCGCTTCAAAACGTGTTTCATTCTCGCCAGTAATGGTGCCTTCACTCGTGAGCAAGTTACCCACGTTGTAACATCACTGATGTTGGCTTTTGCGCTCTGATAACAAGCTGAATGATCCTCCTGCTCTTAAAGCTGAAAGATACAGCATCCGCGATTTCCCTGAAATGACAGTTTTCCACTTTACCTCCCTGCGCAGTATTTCTTTACGTGGAAGAGTTTCAGTTTGCATCTGTGGATGCAGAACCAAATAGTTTTCCCTGATAATAGTTTTCTAAGGTGATCCATAGCTCATTCAGTGACTTCTACAATAGATTCATGTCTGCTTTTTGCTATACTAACCGATGACAAGAGTCAGTCAATACTGATTTTCAGTCTTGTCCTTTGAATCCAGATATGTCTCCAGATTCTGATGAAATCTCAACATACTGCAGTTTTCCACCTCTTGAATTATGACCGTGCCACTTTTCACAACCCCCTCCTTCTCTTTACATCTGAATCAGCCTCTCTTGGATGCTCTTTTTATACCCACTAGTGTTACAAAAAGAATGACTCACACAGTACCATTGCTGTTTTAGCAGTCCTGTGAGTCCTGAATGTTTTCTGGAGTTTGTCACACGTTTCTCTGTGGAAGTTATGATGCTCGTAAACCATCACCTGATCACAAAGTCTTTTCTCATCTAAAAACAGCTTAGAAAATTCTGTGTCTTCCCAGCGTCAAGATGAAAAGCCTAACTCAAGAGTCGGTACTGCATTCTGTCTGTCTCTGCCACCCAGTGCGTCACACAATGCTGCAAGCATCACAAGACACCTGTTGGATCTGGTTGCCAGCATGGGGCAGCTCTCAAGTTACTGCTGTCAGTTCTGGACAGGGCAGCATCACTCCAGAGCTGCGTGAGTACATCGACGGATGCCATTCGAAAAGGTACTGGATGTATGCTGGTGTTGCGCTGTTGTGTCGAAAATGTTAGACTTTTTAGAGGGGTTTTACACCACAATGCTTTGAGTGTATACGCCAACACGATCGGGGTGCGACAAGTGTCTCGCTGGGTTGGTTTTTAAGGTCATCATATCAGTTTGGTGTTTTGTGTAGTCATGCTGTCACATCCGTTTTAACGTTTTTGTCTTCAGTCTAAGAAAATACCTAGATTGAAGGGAACAGTGTGTGTTTGGACATACAGCCAGTTATGTTAAATTATTCAGTGTGTACTGGAATCCCTGCTCCTTATTGTGTGTTTTGCCACGAACGACTGTTTACGCTCAATTCGGCCCACCTGAAGTCTTCTCACATGCTTTCTCTTTTACTGAGGAATTCTTATTTTTACTTATTCTTGTGTAATTTCCCTATATGTGAACGTTGATTTGTCTGTCATCAACATTGAACTGTATTGTGAAATAAGATCTTTCCAGCTTTAAAGTCACATTCAAGAAGTTGTAGAAGTATCTAAATACATGTAACTATTGTACTATTGTCTCTTTCAGTATGAATCTGTCTTATGGAAATTCTACCCTGTAAGATTTTTGTTGGTCATACAAAAAGAAAAAAAACTGTTTTTTTTTTTCTGTAAAGGTTATTCTTTAAGGGCTGTGGTGGTTAGGACCGTTGCCCCACAGGGTTCCTAATTCGAATCCTGGCTGGGGCCTTTCTGTGTGCACGTTCTCCTAGTGTATGTGTGGGTTCTCTCTGGGTACTCTGGCTTCCTCCCACCGACCTAAAACATGCATGTCAGGTTAATTGGTGATTCTAAATTTGTCCCTAGGAGTGAGTGTGAGCGGGCATGGTTGTTTATCTCCGTGTGGGGACCGTTCGGGGTGTACCCTGCCTCTCACCCAATGACAGCTCCAGTCCTCCTTCAACCCTGAGTTGGATTAAGCGGGTATAGAAGATGAATGGATGGACGGTTGTTTTTTAAATGAGCCGGGCTTTTTTTTTTTTTTGTCAATAGCTTTTTGAGTTTGGTTTTTAGAAAGCTATACTTATTAATTAGACTTCTCCTTTGGTTGATGCTTAAATAAAATAACCTGCAAATATTTTGTCTTGTCCTAGTAAATAGGTGTTAGTATTTAGCACCGATATGGCTCCCAATCAGTTGTGATGTGACAGTATCCGCAACAGCAGGATCCTGAAATTAAATCCAACAAAGGGATCATCAAGTTTATCATCCCCACTTACGCTTTTCTTTCTGTGAAATGCCAAAATGACTGAAATTAAATTTGCCTTTTGAATAGCTTTTTTCGTGGCCAGTAGCTTAGGAGTTGCTTTTGGCTCTTGTTGAAGTTAATTGAAAAACGGGGTGCACTTTCACACAGGTGTCTTCCCTTATTCTGTGCGATTAACTAGAGCTTCTGAAGTGGAAGTCAACCCACAATAGCAAGAACACAAATAAAGTACCATGGGGTCAAGGAGATGTCAGTCAAATACTGTAGACAGACTGCTAGTGCCATGTAGGGGTTCTGATCTGATGCTAATTGAGAGAGCTTCTTTTGCTTTTACTTAACTTAGCTAAACATGTAGCTACACAGGCATGTCTAGCTTTTATGCCTATTTGTATTCTGTTATAGCTTGGCCACTTTGTGTTAGAGCCCTTGGGCCATTAAAAGCTGTTATGGCTAAATGTGTTAGCAAGTAATGGCTTGTTTGCTCATTTAGCAGATATGAAACAGTTTAAGCGATAGCATTAATGTAGGTCAAGTATCACATCTCCAAGCTGCTCCATAGTCTTTATCATCTCCTCAGAAATATCTGTGTTTTAGCCACTAAATCCCTGCTATCTGCTGTGACTAATTGCTAACTTAGCTCACTTAATTTTTTCGCTATAAGTGGCTCATTTCACATTACTCATAGTCTTCTGTTCTATTATTCAACAGGACTGAAATACTGCTAAATCTTTATAAAAACGTTTTCTTTTCTTGTTTAGTGATGAGTGTCTAGCATCAGTCCCTTGTTTCAGATCTTCCTCATGATGTTAGTTTTGTGAATTATTGTGCCATTTGGAGTAGAACAGATTAAGCAGAGAAAGTCTAAAGGCAGGGGTATTTTGTAATCAGTTAGCCACTTCCTCCGAGATCACAACAGTCGAAATGTCAAACCCAGTGCTTTGGATACCCTGTGAGGGCTTTACACCTATGTCCTTTTGCCTCTTTACTATTATTTGTGCTTACTATTATTTCTGGGCAGTTGGCTGATAATACTGCTAAAACTGGAGAACCGGTCTTAGGGATATAAAATTAATGTGTTGAAGTAGCACTGACTATAAGTTGTGCTTTGGCTTTCCTTGTGGCTTCAACCTTTTTACAGGTTTGCATTTGTTTTATGTCATCAGCCTACATTCTAAATGTGATGTCGTCAATTAATACCACAGCTCTTATGGTATGACAAGGTTCCACTAGAGTCACTTTACATATTCATCAAGGGAGGGGAACATGTGTTCCTTCTGTATTAATGACAGGGGGAGGAGATCTAAAGATTCAGCTGCTAATCCTACTAATCCTCCAGGCTGAAGTCTTAAATTGCCCCGTACCCTCTCGATGGGCCGAACATTTGAGAGCGCTTCCACGCACGGACACGCAGAATTCCAGGCAAGCAGATGCTCCAATTAGTACTCATCAGGCTTTCTTGCATCGACGCAGAGTGATTCTGGGCCAGGAGCAGTCCCTCGGAGAGCCACCTAGCCAAGAGAGGAGGAGGAGGAAAAAGACACATTGGTGTATTTATAGAAAAATGAGGCCTCACAATACCCTTTTTGGAGACAGAATTATTAAGGATACCGAGGTGCGCGGGTGCACGCGTCCCAGTTTTCTGATTAACAGTGTGCAAGCAGGCTAGCCCAAGGATGAATCAGGGATGAGACACAGGACTAACTCCTTGACACACTCACAGAGAGACTGCATATGGTTTTTCATGCCCACTCACCCTTTGCTCATGACGAAGCTGCCATGGTTCCAAGGTGGAGAAATGGGGCAAGATTTTAAGATTGTCACCTTCTCTGTTTGACTTTGGGGTTGTGGGAGTTCTTTTTTTTTTTTTTTTTTGACCTTTTCTCATTGTACTTGAGAGGACAGAGGGGATAATAGCGTGCTAGCAGGCCACCTGCTATTTGACAAGCAAGATGAAGAAGTTTTTGCAAAACAAAAAAGGCAGATACTCTTTTCGGCAGAGCAAACGGGGTCCTCGGTGTCCATCGAAAGATTTCTGTAAGTCTTTGATCATGCATTGTGTGAAATCTGCTGTGCTGTGGCTGTGGAGCATATAATTCACCAATGGTATAGTAGATTACATGTAGCCACAAGCAGCATCTACATTTTTGTCTGTCAGTCATATTTGAAATGATGTGGAAAAAGTGGCACATTTGGGCTAATCACTTTTAATGTTTCAGTGCAATTTGGCCCTCAAGTGACTTTTCTTGGTTGTAATTTAATCTATTTGTTATTTCAACTTCTCACCTGCTTAAGATTTGTCGATGCAGCCAGTGATGTGCTCTTTTTCGTTGCTGTGTGACTGCCATTCAACAGGAGAGACTTGGATGTGTGCTCACTGAAAGAAAAAAAAAATTGCTGGAGGAACTTCTGGCTTTCAAGCTAATTAAGGTCACAATCTCTGCAATGCCTTTATTTGATTGGCTGTGACTGAGTTTATGAACCAGGTCAGGGACCGCTGAGCGTGTCATGGTTCAGGGTAGAGGGTTTCAGAGCTGCACTTGTACAACTAGAGACACAAGAGATAGCAGGAGCAAGGAGGCAGGGAGCAGCTGCATCAAACTAAATACTTTTACGTATGAAGTTATAACGTAAGGGCTTTTATTACAATGGAGCTAGATTTGAATGCATGGGCTGCGAGGGGTAAGTGCATTTTTTTTATATTGGTGTCTCATAATACTTGGCATTAAACAAGACATTGCAGCGCAAGACTGCAGTATATAAATTTCTTAGATAACTCTCCTAACTTGACAATTTACCTTTTTGTCCATCAAGTCCTCAGCATGCCAACATCCAACCAGGGCTGGCCAGAGGATTTTGGCTTCCAGTTGGGCGGGAGTGGACCCTGTTACATCTTGTCTGTGGAGGAAGGCAGCAGCGCTCACCTGGCAGGCTTACAGGCAGGGGACCAGGTCCTGGAGATCGAGGGCCACAATGTATCGACACTGGCTCCACAAGCTATCATCGCCATCGCTCAGACTCAGAAGAACATCCCTCCCAGCATTGGAGTGGTGTCTCGCATACAGCAGGTTCCACAACTCGTGAATCCATTACAGTTTTCTAATCAAGGCAAACTCTTGGATTTCATAGTTTTTTCTTCTGTCTTATACAGATGGATATCATACCAGGTCCAGATGGTCGTTTTGGGTTCACCATTGTGGGAGACTGCCCTCTGCTGGTGGAGGACTGCTCACCGTGTTCTCCAGCCGGACGCGCAGGTCTGAGGGCTGGGGATTATGTCATGGAGGTGAACGGTATCCCCGTCAGGCACCATGAGATGGCCGCTTCACTGATCAAGGCGTCCCAGGGGAGGACACTCCGTTTGGGGGTGTTGTGTCTCGGTCCGAGGCAGAAGCACAGCATCAGCATAGAGGACACTCAGATGGGAGGAGAGGGGGTGAGACCGGACCGCAAGCACAAGGCTCTGGAGTTCAACAGGAAGGTACTTTTATATTCACAGACACGCTTGAGTCCAGCTAGGTTGGAGTGTTTATTTACTCTGTCAGCTTCTTGGTATGAACTTTGCTCAACAGAAAGGTAAACTGAACATTTTCTGACAGATTTCAGAATTTCCTATTTGTTTTTGCCCTCCCCCACTGGTTTGAAGTGGATCTGGTTTATCTGGGGCGGAAAGGAAAAAGTACTTCTTTGCACAAATTAGCTGTTAGAATGTGATTGTTACAGTTTGTGAATGTTCTGTATGTGGTCTGAAACAACATCAGATTTACACAAGTCCTGCTGAGCCTAATTAAGCAAATGAGACAAAGAAATTACATTTGTTTATTGAAGAAAACATTACACAGTGAGTGGCAAACTTTTGGGAATCTTGCATCGCTACTTTCTCTCAGTATCTCCTGTAGCTAATGATCAGTCCTGCAATGAGCATGGGGTCGTTTTGATTCACTCCTTTTGCTGAACAGCTTCAACTCGGGGACGTCAGTGAGTTTTGAGTCCTTACATGAGCGGCTTGATTCAGGTGCCTTAAGTGGATTCAGTTCATGAACAATGGTTTGACACATCAGTATTGGCAGGTAAATCAGAACGAACTGTTCCATCGGTTACAGTAATCCATGGTCCAGATCTTGTCTGGCTAATCAGGGTGAACAGTACTACTGAATTTCTTTGTGACTGCGAACTGATGGAGTCCAAACTGATATGTGTAAAGTTTTCCTCCCTGATGAGAATCACAAACAGCTTTTAGTGGTCCATGGCAGTTTTTCCATGCTGTGATACACTTCTGAAGGCATGTTGTGGAGATCAGGCTTAAAAAGATCGCTATTCAGAAAGTGAAATGGGATGTCCACTCCTCATTATCTTCCATTGGATAGAAAATAGATATTTTCACCTGAATTGTTAATCCTTGCGGTTTTAGACTTTTGATGACTTTTGTGAAAACCTGTTGGTATTTTAGCTCGCATTCATCCAAAATAAGGAAAGCTGTCTAGTACCACCGTCCCTTCTGTTGACAACCGATGCAGCTGTTAATCAGTGGAAATCAATTAATACTGACACAGTCCTGATGAAGCAGATTAGCTGAAGTGTACCCTTGATTTGACATTTTCTGGCTGCCTGTTCGTTAGCTGTACCAGCTTATCCTAAAGTAGTGGGCTCGAGAATACTCCAGCCCCCATTTGGCGGGGTTTGGGGTACATCCTGGACGTGCGTTGCAGAACTAGCACAGAGTAACAGGAAAAAAACATGCCGCTGCAATTGCTATGATAGAGGCAGATCTTTCTACATCCAAACAATGTACATGTGCACCAGTAGGTTATAGCATCTACATTTATTCTCCCATGCTGTCCCCTCAAAGCACTCCACAATCCTAATATCAGCTGTCTCCATCAGGTTGACCAGATTTTAGGTGACGAGCCCGAAGTGAAAGAGAAACTCTTTGCTGTGCTGAAGCATTATGCTGCAGAGAAGAGAGTTGAGTGGTTGGCGTCTGTGCTGCCAGAGATACTCACCACCGATGAGCACCGACAGCTCCTCTCCAGCATCAGGTAGGAGCCAAAGCTTTTTGCTTGCATCCTGACACGGGGGGGGGGGGGGGGGGGGGGGGGGGGGGCTGTGCTTGCAACTCAAATGTTTGAAGCCAGGCAAATCTAAAACTAACAGATATATCACACACGCTCCGCTTATTGTTTTAGGTCTCTGTGAAAATTACAATAATCATGTTGCCCGCTCAGTTGCAGGGTGGATTAAAGAGGTCTCGCCCTCCTCCAGCCATTAGAGAGCTGCACTTTAGGTTCAGGTGGGGGCCATCTGCCACCTGAGGCAAAGCCACAGTAACCATCCAAGTCGCTTAAAGTCTCTTCGACAGGAGTGAAATTGAAAGACTCCACTGGCAGGAAGGGACACAAGCTTAGAGTGTTAGCAGGAAAAAGAAGACCTGGCAATGTGAACTGCATTCACAGCATGAAATCGTCTGTGATGATGAGCCACAGACAGATTTAGCTGAGCACTGGCTCCATGGAAACATCATTTAATACCGGTGGCCAATACTGTCTCGGCTGCCCCGTCAAAATGATTAAATAAATAAATACATAAGCAAAACCTTGTTGTTGTGTGTGGCAGAATCCCATGAGACAGAATCATGCCAAATGGCAAAGTATTGACAACTATTCTTGTAGCCACAGTAATTTGGTGATTTCTGTGCCAATATGATCATCATTTGTGCCTTTCTCTGGATCCCCAGACGATTTGCCCACAGATTGCACTTCTTCTACAAGCTCAGGCAATCAGACCTTTCATTCTCTGTGCTGGTCCTCTCTTCCACTACTACTACTACTACTACTACTACTACACATTCAACTCTTTTTGGGTCTATTTATAAAGTGAAAGAAGGATTTCCATCAGTGCGAGATCTTGTTGGTTCCTGTGATGTGATGTGAGCTGAATCATCACTTCATTGGTTTTTGTGCAGTGTGAACACTCCTTTCTGCACGAGCACCAACATTAATGCAGTCGCTATGTGGTCTTCCAGCCCCCACCTACCTCCCAACTCTCTTACCTCTCTCCCTGTCTCTCTCAGGGGGTTTCTGTTGTTTTTCTTCTCGCTCTGACGTATTTTTTCTCACATTATTCTGCTCAGAGCCCGGGCTGCTCCGTGCTCTCTCTGTTTACACCCGGTAAAGATTGGTCCCAACATGTCATGAATCCACCTCAGAGGACGAGTCCACTGTTCTGTTCACTTCTGTTTAGTTGATTTGTTAGCAATGGGTCACAGCTAAAAGGATGAATTGTCTTGGGTGAGTATACCTTCCCGTCCTTGTTTTTTTTTTTTTTTTTTTTTTTGCTCTTGGCTGGCTTTAGATTTTTGAGAACATTCATAAATTCTGTCAAGTTCTTTTAAGCCTGATTTACAAAGCACTGGTGTAATTACATCTGTGGGACGGGAGGTGAGTGAATGTTCAAGAAGATTACGATTGCCGCCGTCGAGGTTTGACATTCTCCAGTTTTCTATGCGAGAGACCCAATTCATTCAATTTGCCCCGTTGGCAGCAAATTTGTGCAGTTTGAAGTGATGTGACGGCTTTTGGGTGGACGGAAACAAAGACCCACTATCATACTTGACCCTAAAGGATTAAAGTCACTGGGATGAGCAGTCCTTTCCACGTGTGCGTGCACGCTTTTGAGCATCACGCTGACTTTCAGACTAATGATTTTCAGATAAAGATTGAGAATGCCTCTGTGGCTGCACTATTAACATGTTTTACGGTAGTCTTGGAGATTTGTTCCAGTGTGGACACACTCATCCAGTAATGTTGAAATTAATTGCCAGATCAGTCATTGGCAACTCAAACAAGTAATCCCAACCACTTTATACTCCGTTTATCTACTATATCTTGACATAGCTGCCGTCACTGCACTTTACTGTGTGTTTTCAGGGTTTCACAAAAGTACCCGGACGCATTTCATGGAGCTTGTTGAAGCAGTGGAACGTGGGAAAATTAAGAACTCATGAATTGTCGGTGCTGATCTGATTCAGCGCCTTTAAAAGTGCAACTTAAGGTGTTGGCCTATAACCCAGTATTGACCCCGACATGTTCACTTGTGTGAGCATATTGTGAGCATACTGGTTATTTACCACTATGTAAATAAGCAAAATGCTGATCATTTATGGGGAGGAAGTGCGAGCTAAACCCGATTCCAGGTGGTTTTATTCAGCCACAACACTGCTGTTGCCATCTCCTCTTTATCCACTCTGCATGCTCTTCACAAAGCTCTTTTTTTCCTTTTGTCTGTAGCGTTGCTAATGATGGTGTTTAATCTTGACTGCAGGGGTCGGTGGCGTTAGATGGTGTTATTTATCTTTTGGTTTTTCTTTGGACTTGAATCAGAAATCTGTTTTTGTCGCATGACTCAAACACTGAAAGAAGGACACATGACAGCACCAACCCTGCTTTGAAATCACAAATTTCCCATCCATTTGTGGAAGCAAATGTTGCCTCCCAGAGCTGCCGTCGAGGTCACAAACGTTACCCCCCCCCGCCTTTCATTTAGTCTTTTTTTCACTCAGCTTATTCCCATAGTAACCGAGGAAGAAGTGTTATACTGGTCTGTATGAGTCTTGTGCTGCATGGGAGTATGATCTCTCCGGTGTGAAAATGGTGGATCTTGGAAAGAGAGACACTTCTTTTCTTCCTATGACAGGAGATGGTCTGCTGTGAGCACCGCACAACTTGCAGGGGTCATCTTTTTTTTTTTTTAAAGTGATCTCAATATATTCCTCAGCTGAAATCCAAACCTTTAAAAGTGTTTCTGTTCCTCATGCATAGCAGCCAGGCTGTTGGCGACACCAGAAGTACCACTTTTTTTTCTTTTTTTTTTACCCGAGCGAAGTTGTCCTTACTCTGAATCATCTTTCAAATCATTTCACAGCTCAGTTTGATGTCGAACTCACTAAGCAAACTGGATGGTGGACATGAAACCTTACGAGTCCAGAAAGCTGCACGGGCTGATCAAAGATAAAATCATCTGTTCATTTCCATGCTGCTATCATAGTATGGGCTTATCAAGAATCAATGAATCAATGATTCTTAGTCTTCGTCTTCCTATGGTTTTTATTTCAGTACCACTGCTTTGGCAGCTCATAGGCAGTTTGAAGCAAACGCATACTGTCATCATTGAACAATCCTACTTAGTTGTGATTAGCCCGGATTAAGGCCGGCTTTGCACCGCTGTCACTAGATCGATATCATAAACAAAATCTGGAAGAGTGAAAATACACACTGTGTTGAATAGTATAGCCAAATAGATTTTCAGTTATTCTTCACTTTCATATGTTGCAGTTTGTTTATGTCTTCTTTACCTTAGTAAAGTAATGTGGGCATGTCAGAACAGTGTATGTTTGACTGTTTACTCTGCAATGCTCAAAACAGATTTGCAACGATATGAATTTTAATGCCAGTGGCTTTATCCTGAAATCTGCGCCCCAGCACTGTGAGAAACACACAGACTGAAAGACTTTCTCAGACACAGCCATCATTATTACTATTCTAAATGTTACAGGGCATAGCAAACTTCCTCTCTGGCGTTCGAGCCACAAACGAACACTTGAAATGAAATTAGGTCTGCTCTTTGTAGTTTTTTTTGCTTGTCATTCCTCCCTTTTGAGAAATCTGTCCCTTCCTCCCAGCTTGCTTCCTCCTCCACAGCCCTCCGTCAGACAATTATAGATCTCTGTTCTTTACAAATGAGGTCAAATCAGAGCACTCAATTAGCTTCCAAGAGTTGATGCCGAAAACTTTTTTTTGTGATGAGGCGGCTGTTTCAACAGATGTCTGCGCATTCGTTAGTGGACGTGCGTCTGCTTTGCCCAAAAGCAACTACACACACACACACACACACACACACACACACACACACACACACACAGGTGCCATATCTGCATGCGAGACAGGGGCATGTTAGTGTTCTGATACAAATAAATGCCAAAGAGTGGGGAGGCACAGATAGCAAACAGAGAGGGAACTGTGTGGGTTGCAGCACTTACAGCACCAGAGAACATTTATTTATATCCTCAGTCTGCCTATTGTAGCCAGCAGACTGCGCTCAGGCTGTCTCAGGCTGCACACATGTGCACCTCAAAAGCCATCAGAACCTGCACTGCAGAGTCAGTGACAGCAGGCTAATAATATTCGGCCTATATCTTTAACTGAAGGCGTTTGCTCCAAAAAAAGAACATGGCTTTTAAAAATGACAGCTCCTATAAAACAAGTCATGGCAAAAAAAAAAAAAAAAAGAAAGAAGAAAATGCTGACTTGTCTTTAGTATTGCAGACAGTTGGATGCGTTTTTTTTTTTTTTTGTATGTTATGACATTTTGAGAGATGACTAACTGGAGCTAACTGAAACACTGGTAGATGGACACCCTCATCTTGAGCTGCAGCTGCACCAGAGAACACGCCACACGTTGGGGAAACATGTTGTGCTCTGATCTGGGTTTGGTTACAAATGGGTGCAGAGAGGAGATCTGACCGCAGCCAACCCCACCGACTGGTGATGGTGAGAGGAAAAAAAAAAAAGTCAACGTTGAAGCAGGAGAGACCTCAAACCCAAATCGGGCAAAAACCCAATCCATCGGAGGTGTGCTCCACATCAAAGCTGACATTGATAGTTGATATTTGAAGCCGGTGAACTTTGCTTTGATGTTAACACAGTCATGTGTTAACCGTGCGAAAACTGATAGTCCTTTTTTTTTTAAAGCGTTGCTGTGGTGCTGATTGGAGAGCTCCTGCAAAGAGGACATAAGTGTAGGTGTGTGCGTGTGTGTATTTTTAAATTCTGCCACCAGGGGGCCACCATTTAACAAGTACAGAATAATACTGTGTCTGTTCACTGCACATATATAGCATTGTTTTGGCTCCGTGGAACTGTTTACTTGCCTACAAGACAGGCACTTCTCAGTTTGTTTTGACTGCAGATAACTGTCTACGAGGAGAATCTAAAACGCTGTGTTCTGTATCTGCCGTTGCACGTTCATCACTTTATCAATCAAAATGCTTCATACCTGTATGCCGAATGGACAGCAGTGTTTCATATCCGTGTTACATGTACTCATTCAAGATTCTAAAAATTTTCGGAGAGATTTATCAAGCTTTACAAATGCATATTAGTGTCTTTGGAATGTGCTTATGAAGCATTACAAACATGCTTCCATTGGAAGTGCTACCAGATTCATTGCTTTCAACTAAAGCATTGACATCTGTGACGGGTTTTTTTTGTCCAATAAAAGAGCTAAAGGTAGAAACTGTGAGTTCTTTACACAAATATGACTTTAAAACTTGCCACACTAGAAGAACAGAACGGGACTGAAAGTGCATCACATTTAACGACTGTGGCTGATGAAATAATAAATAATGGCTAAAAGTCACATTTACTGTGGAGTTGCTGCTCTCTCTCTTTGCTGTGAGTGTGTCCTAATTGCTTAATTTAGCAGCAAAGCTGTTGATGTAGCTTAATTAGCTTCTTGTGGACGTACAGTGGCGGCTGTTGCCTCTCCCTCAACTCTTATAGCGGGATTGGTGCTAATTACTCGACTGGTGCTGAGTTTCATCAAACCCCACACCCTGTACACTAATGGCTGATTCATCTGATCCGCAGCAAATCAACTCGTCAGAGCACAGCAGACTGGTGTGGGCTGGAATCAAAATGCTTGTTTGTGCAGATCTGTGCTCGGGCTCAACTCTCAGTTGGATCGTCATCAGATCCAATTATTAACTTCTGGCTCACTTAATGTGTCATTTATGGATTTTCTTTTGTTTTCATTCAACAGATCAGTGTGAATTTTCCTGAAAAAGACACAGTGTTAACACATGTGGCATGAGCACTGTTTGGATTAGAGTGGCTGCATCATTTCTGGTGCCTATCGTGAACTCACGGTGAACTTAGGTATGCATTAGAACCAATAATAAAGGTAACTCTGAAGGAGGTAGGTGTGCCTATTTTGACAAGTGATGGGCATGCCTGCCGGGAGCAGTTTTTATTACTTGAATGGATATTTTTTTGTTCATTTTCCATTTGGTGTGCAGGGGTGTCTGCCCTTATTTTCACCTCATTGGGAACTTTAAGTTATTATTCCCCCGAAAACACACCTTTGTTCCTTCAGATTTATACATTTAGAAGTTTTTGCCGTGGTGAAAACCTAAAATGCATACATGTTTATTTTCCTTTTTCCCCTCATCATGCGCTGAAAGGAGTCAGCCCGGGGCCAGCAGCCACTCGCTCAGCCTGGGGTCGAGTTCCAACTGACGGCTGCTGTTAAGTTTGGGTTTAGAGACTCAATTGCCTACATGGTTTTACTACAATCTTAAGTGTATCTGTGGCACTGCGTAGAGAAAAAAAAAAAGTTGTGTACCTGTTCTTGTTTTTTAATTAATTGGATGGTGGGCACACTGTCGCCTCACAGCAAGAAGGTTCCATCTCCATATTTTAGTGGGGGTCTCTGTGGAGTTGGCAGGTTCCTATGTAAGGTAATCTGGGTTCTGTGATAGCGTACCCCGCCTCCTGCCCAGTGGAGGTGGTTCCTATCTGTCACGACCCTGAACAGGATGAAAAAAAAAAAACCCTGAAAATGTTTTGGTAATGCTGTCATAATCTTGGTGTCAGCACATCTTTACCTTTCAGAATGACCCTGTAGCAAACACTCTACTTCTTCATTAGATGCATGTGCGGTTGTAGATAATCGTCACTCTCCTTCAACTTTTTCTGTGGACACTGAAGTCGGTTCCAGTGTTTTTTAGGGAAGCTAAGCTAACCGGATAATGTCTGTAGCTTTTTGATGGCATAAATTCTTGATGGTTTATTCAGTTGGGATGCGCATGGATAGGATCTAGCATCTTTCTGCAGGTTGACTTACATAAGGGACATATTCTTAACTTTATGGGCACAATACTATATCCAACGTGGGCTTTGAATAGGGTGTTGAAATAACACGTAATGCTGTGAGCTTTCTGTGTAGTGCTTTCTTATGCTTGTTCTTTGTGAAAATTACATTGTAAACATTTGTCATGGCAAGATGAAAGTACTTGATTGAATTGATTTTGACGTGCTTCAGTTTGCTTTGGCCATCAGCTTGTAAAGCCAAAACCCACTAAAAGTGTAACACTTTCAGATTCTTTCTCAATATGGGCGAACTGGATGAAGACGGCTTCCTGTTCTGTGCTCACACTGACGGTGACACCGAGATGAGCCGTGGACGGAAGTGTGGGAGAGAAAGAGAATTAAATGCTGTAGATGGAGAGAGAGAGAGAAAGAGAGAGAGAGAGAGAGTGAGTTAGCGGAGGAGAAATCCCATGCCTTCTCACTCCCACACCTTTTTTTACTGCTGTATTCTGGCTCTGGTACCTCACGCTGCAGCAGTCGGACTCTACCAAGCACCGAATGATGCCGCAAACTCCTCAGCATCTTTCTCCCCAGACACAAGATCTTTTCTCTCCAGCTTGAAATCCAGCTTCTTTTCTTCTCTCTGGGGAGAACACTTACTTCAAGGGTGGAAGACCACCCCTCCCTCTTTTTTTTCTTTTCTTTTCTTTGAATCTGAGACATGAAAGGGGAAGCCTGTTGAGTGGAATCAGTGCCGACTTGGATAGTGAGAATTGTTTCACAAGTGTTTTATTGATCTCTGCTGACGTCAGCTGTTTTTTGTTTTTTTCGTTAATTGGAAACCCAAGAATTTTTATAGTAAACTGAATGTTTTCAAAATGGATTGAGGTGGATCAGTGATGTAGATCCATCCTCTTTCTTACTTCTTTCTATTTCCAAATAAACCCCCCACCCGCGAGCTAATCGCAAATTTTACCTGATTTATCTCTGATACATGCCACCATGTTCGCCAGAATCTTCATCCCTAAGAAGCACCGGCAGCGCTTCGACGACGCCGTCTCCCAGAACGTGATCAACCGGCTCTGCCGCAGCAAGAGCATCAGTGAGCCGCAGGGCAGAATCAGGCGCAGTCGGAGCGAGGACCACTCTGAGCGGCGCCATGGATCCAAACGGGCAAGCTCGGTGCCGAGGGATGGAGGAGAACCCGGGGGGAAAGGTGAGACGGAGAAAGACAGGGGGTTAAGGAAGTCTGTGTCTGGGATACCTGCGCACCCCCCCATCGGACCAAATCAGAGGTGAGCCACCTAAGTTTGGCTTTGATCTATTTGAATCTATTTGGCTCTATTTAAAGTGTTTACTGGGAATCCAGGCTGCCAACAAGTTAGTCTTGACATATCAGAAAACTGCCAAGAAGTTAGTTTTTGTTCTGTGGGAAAATCAGTATTCACTCTTTTTGTCTTATTCCCTGTGTATTGTTGCTTCTGCTATCCTAAAATCCCAACTCCCTCGGTTCCATTAGAAATAGAAGTTGCATTTATAAGTGTTTTCACTGTACGCATTATAAGACAGAATGTGCTCAGGTGCATTGTCTTTCTATCACACCTTTGGCTCCTTAAAACTAAAACTGCCACCTCTTTGTGTGTGTGTTTCTCCTCACTGACCATTCCACTTCTTCCCTTCATCCTCCACCAACCAAGACGCTGATTACACGACTGTCCAATTAACAGCACCACAACGGACTTAGTGAAGGATTACAAGAGTGGCTGTGATCTCCCACATAAGCTAACCAACTAAATCCTAATATAGCATATGTCTGCATGTGTTTGAGAGTGAAAAAAAACCCTTGGCTGACTGTCATGAGGGCCGGGCTCACAGCAGTAGGAGGCAAGCTGACTGTTAATTTGTGCTGCAAGCTGGTGCCTTTCCCCCCGAACTGAATTAATCCCAAGACTGTTGTGCAATGCTGTTGTGTCTCTGCAGCTTCTGGAAGGACGTACAGATAAAGAAAGAGATGGAAAGAAGGATAGAGACAGAGGGACAGAAACAGATAGATTTGATAGAGGAAAATAAAAAGGTAAAGGGATAGGGAAAAAATGTATAAAGGGATGAAAAGATAAAGAGTTACAGTTATGTGCTGCGGCAAACATTTCATGAATGAATCTACCCCACAGATGTGTAGGCGTCATGCCACAAAATGATTATTAAAGAGTTGGAGCTTGTGTACAATCTTCCAGCTTGTAGATATTCCAGTGTAATAACATCAAATGATCAAGTGGATTTCATTTGAAAGTGACGAATTGATTAGTTTTTTGGGCATGCGTTCAATGACTTTGATTGAGATGATATGAACATGTGAAATGCAGCTGATGCAGACTGATGGGGAACTGGAAGAGGCCTGACAGTCACAAACACTTAGTTTGTCAAGTGTGCTCGAGGCTGTTTCTGTGCGCAGCCCGAAAAGCCTCCTCACACCCGCTCACATAATAAAAACACCCATTGCACCTCTCTGCATTTAGCTCGCCTTACATAACAGCCTGTAACTGCAGCTATCAGAGAATAGATTTGTCTCTTTTATCTCCCTACTTAATCTTTTTTTATTTAATTTTTTTAACCATCTTGCCTTCATGTTTATATATCGAGGCAGTGTTGCCTTGAGTCATTTCCATGGCAACATGCTGTGGACATTCAGCTCAACACTCATCACTGATGTAAGGGGATGTTCCGCCTTGTATTTATCTGCCGGCGCAAAAAGTGAGAGGAGCACCACCAGTTGGGAGATTTCAAGGATGTTTCCTATGTTGAATATGTCCGGATTCATATATGAACAAAAAAGGAAATTAAACCCGCGGTGGTTTATGTTGTGAAAAAAGTTTGATTCAAGTAAATAGAACGTCACGTTCCTGCTTGTTTGGGCTCCCATTTTTAGTGTGCAGGAAGTGACGAATGAAAACAAAGAAGAGGCACCAACGGGCTTGTAAACAACAGAGAGTGAGCGCTCACCCCAGAGACTGCTGGGCTGCCCGATCATTCAGTGAAAGCCTTTGAAGCGTCGGTGTGGAACTAAAGCGATTAACAGGTTACTGGGGGGTTTGATTCAAATCTGTCAAATTCTAAACATTCTCTAATTCCAACTTCTTCAGTCTTTTGGTTTTGCACTGTTGGTTTTTACGAACACGTTTAAGATGTGGCCGCAGGAAAATTCATGTTCCCACGTCGCCCTCTTTCTAAGAGCACAGGCTGGATGAAGATGATCAACAGATTGATCCATGCTGAAAAGAATCACAAGTCACACAGAAGCAGCATTTCACAGTTGGATGTATTAGATACATATAAAAAAAAAACTAAAAATGTAATAAAAGTAGACAGGGGCCGCTTTAAGGGCTTAGTAATTCAAAAAGTGTCGCACATAAACATCAATATTTGTCAGTTTGTAGCCACTTGCAGAGAAAAAGTTTAAAAAATTTTTTGCGGTCTTTGAAGGTTGAAAGACTTAAAGTCTTGTGTCACTTCAAGATGATGCTGAGTTGAATGGGTTCTGCTATCACAAATCACGTGAATATACGTCACACAAAAAAGATGAAGTTTCAATTCACTGCTGTTACGCAGTCATCTACAAAGTAAGTCAGGCCTCGGTTAAATAAGCGTCTGTTTATCTGATATCTTTGCCTGCCTGCGCCTCTTCCTTTAGGGTCATTCGTGTCTACCGGGGGAAGAAGAGCTTCGGCTTCACGCTGCGAGGTCACGCCCCCGTCTGCATCGACTCCGTTATCCCAGGTACGGCTTCTGTTATGAAAAAAACGTACAGCACAGACCTCATAGACGCCTCCTCTGTTTGCGCAGAGGTTTGCTGTTTTGTGTTGCCTGGCAAAGGGGGGGTAGATGCATATCAAGTGGGTGAGTCCGTTGTGGTGCCAGCCGGAGGGGGTTGAAGGTGACCAGGAGGTGTTTGTGTGCTTGCGAGACTGTGAGTGTACCAGGAAGTGGATTTGTCTGACTCACCGATTAAATGTTAAGAGGAAAAACATTCGGAACAGGCTGTGCGGCACAGTAACAGGTACTCACTGCAGTTGGTCAGATGCATTCAGAGATTTGACTTGAATTCCTATTCATAGATGTTTGATGGTGTGTTACGGCTGGGGAGTAAATCCGCTGTAAAATCAAATCGGGCTGAAACATTCTGAATAACTCCTTTTCTTAATTTCCTAAAGACTTCTCAGAGATTTTAGTGTAAGACTCACTACACTTTATTTCTTTTTTGTGTGTGGCTGTTGACACATAAAGAGGAGTCTTTAAAGCTTTAATGTAAGGACTGATGGGAAAAAAAAAACACATTTCCCAAAACCTTTCTTTCTGCGAGGTATTGAATATCTCCTTACTCTTGTTTTAGACTGCTTGTGCCACCTGTTATATTTTAAAATGATTTGCTAAATGCAACAACTCTAAAGCCATAAGGGGACTCTTCAGATCAGTTTTCAATCATTAAAGTTATTGTGTCTGCAGTTTGACCACATGTGCTGAACGCGTTTTTTTCACTTGTATGAAATATGACGAGCTGCCATTTAAAAGTGATGTGTTGAATATTTTGATTGTTTGGGGTTTTTTTCTGCCATAAAACCCATATTTATCTCTTTATTTAACTGTTCTTGCACTCTAAAATGTGAAGTGGAGCTATCAATGAGGGAATTTTCCAGATTTCTTGATGAGGAGGGAGGGAGGGAGGGAGGGAGTGAGGGAGTGTGTGTGTGTGTGTGTGTGTTTGTATTCAACGATGACGGCACTGTGCTCGCCCACCATCAACCCCCACCAACATGTGCTGAAGCGGCTTGAACGGGCTGACTCAGTGGGCCTTATGGAGGTTGAAATGGAGATAGCGGGGGTGGAAAGCATGTCTCTCATCGTGATCTGAGCACCAATCCTTTACTGATTACCAAGAGACAATGAAACTCCCTGATATAAAGTCCAAAAACCAAACTAAACTTTGGGTGAGAACAGATGTCAATTCAGTGTGAGGCAGATTCAGCAGTGAGTTGACAGATGAGGAGGCGATGGGTACAGCGCAGTCAGAACAGATTCCACCAGGGGTTGTTTTGACAGCACTGTTTCCTTACGTAATACGATTTCGCACGGAGCTCATCTCGTTTGTTGATAGTCTTTGTTGGATGCCATACAGAGACTGACAGCATCACATTAGTCACAATCTCTCCGATCTGCCCATCTGCTCTGTGCACATTGTTAGCTGGAGAGGTTGTGCCAGGTTCCATTTTCAGTCTGTGATTGATGTTTGATTTTCTGCCATCTTTGTTTCAGACAGTCCTGCCGAAGAATGTGGACTGAAACCAGGTGACCGCATCCTTTTCCTCAATGGACTGGACATGAGGTCGGTCTTTAATGGAAAGCAATAATATTAGCAGGAGTAGTAGTAATCCGTAGTATTTTGCCCGTGCTTGCTGTCCAAGCTCTTGAACTTTGCAGTATATTTAGACACCAGGGCCTGTTTGTCTTCGGCAGAAGCCATCTGCTGCCATTTATAATGACTCAGTATGAAAAACAGCCTTCACGGTGCCAAAAATGACACCACAAACATACAGTTATTCAGTTTTCAACAGGAAAAATAGTTTGCGTGCTGTGCCGGTCTGTGTCAATACAAGTTAATAATATTATTAATTTCTTCGAGCTTGACAGAAGACCAACATTAAAGAGGCTGTATTGTGCTTCACCCAAACGTTGTGTAGTACAAGCATAGACAGCCATTGTTAAACGAAAAGAATGAAATAATGATATTGTCTTGATAATACACACATGATAATGCTGATGGATTTTTTCTTGCCCTTTTGCCAAAAAAAAGAGGAACTGAACAACAAAAGATTAATTAGTCCGATAGCGATATAAACCTTGCATGCTGGCAGCAAACGTGCAGCATCACCCTGACACCTGTGTCCGTGCAGGGCCGGTATGCACGGGAAGATGCACGTGATCTCAGCCTTTACATAAACTGAACTTTTTTCTTGTAGGAGTCATAATAGTTCTTTTATGGATGTTAAAACTTTGTGATCTGCTGCCATTTTTGTGAGCGAGTGTAGGCGTGCGCATAAGAAATCAAGCCAGGATGAAACCGATTTGTGCCTATGTGAACTCTTATGTATCACCACAGATAATATATACTGTTTGCAAGTATTTCCAACTCGGTGTGAAGACACCGCATCACTCCTCCTGCTAGTTATGTGAAGGGAGAATTGCAGAGCTGTTCCCACGGCTGCTTGATGTGCTGATTTGATTGGCGCCGTATAATTTCGCTGCTCTCTTCAATAACACGGTGCTGCAGCAGTAACAGGTGATAAGGGAAACAGTGGGTGCTGTTCACCAGAGGTGGAAAAAAACACAATGTCAGAGATTCAGTGTAGCACGTACAAGTGGAACATATTGTGTATAACATTTGCAAAAAATGTGGACAATTCAATATTTTCGACATAGATGGAAGATTTTGCAGTGCTCAGCATAAATATACCAAATATATATACGTTTCTTATATATATATATATATATGTATATATATATATACATATATATACTCTATTTTTTTATGTCATTTTTATATTATTAGAGAAAACGGCTGCTTTAAAACTCAGAATAGTTGAATTACGTGAGAGGCTGGCTTATTTAAAAGGTATCAGGGTCCAAACATTGTTACACAATTCTGTCTTTTTGTTAGACTTATACAGATCTTTTTCATAGCCGTCACTTTAACTTGTTACCTGCAGGAATAACACGAGTTCAAGTTACCAGCAGTTCAGTTCTTAAGATGGCAGAGAGCCAGCACAACTGTTGGACCTCTCGCGACGCATCAAGTCCCCTGTTTTGTTTCCCCCCTTGCTGTAGGAACTGTACCCATGAGAAGGTGGTGTCCATGCTGCAGGGCAGCGGGGCGATGCCCACTCTGGTGGTGGAGGACGGCCCGTCGGACTTCTCCTCCGACCAAACCGACCCAGAGCAAACCCCAAACTTGGCCCCCACCACTTTACCACGCTCTAGGTGACGGCACAAACTCACATCAGAGTCCCATATCACGTATTTTTCCTTTTTGAATTGAGATCACAGGGGAGGCGTCACTTAAATGTGAACAGGAAAAAAACCAATGATGGTCTTTCTCTGTATCTGCTGCGCAGGTCTCCGGCCCTCAGTTCTCTGCAGTGGGTGGCGGAGATTCTTCCGCCGAGCATCAAAGTCCACGGGCGGACCTTCAGCCAGCAGCTGGAGCACCTGCTCACGATTCAGGAGAGATACACTGTCTGCAAGGCCTTGGAGACATTCTTCCAGCACAGGTGAGCAGATGTAGGGACAAACACTGTAGTTTTCTATAAACAGAAAGGACTGGGGTGGAGGGATGCATGTAGATGCACAGCTGAGAGATGGAGTTTATGGAGGAAGTATTCACTTAATCTGGGATGTTGCAAAGCTAGACTTTGAGCTGTTAGAGGCTTCTCAGAACAGTGCATTTCAGCACTGAGGTTTCTTGCAGAAAACACTGTAAAACCGCTCCAGTAAAATTTCTAGATCTATTCAGCTCTATCCTCAGAATCAATTATCTGTGACATGAAGCTCCAAACAGCAGCAAAAGAAAGTAGACATGAATGCAGCCTGAGGTTTTCAGCATGTCACACTGTCTTTGTGGTGACATAACTGGATAAACCCCCAAAAACAGTTGCCTGGGAAACTGTGTTTTCACCAGATTCCTTAGATGATGTTGCTAAGAATGTTTCGATGTTGGTGAAAGAGACAGAAAATGTGGAGGGGAGCGAAGGGACAAATGTGCAGATAGATTCTGTGATGGATGGTGAATTAGCTGTGGATGTGATGTAGCAAAATCAAAAGCACAAAACACCAGTTGAATATTCTTTTACAAGCATGCAACATACACACTACACCCAAAGGCATAAATCCAACCATAACTTGCATTATCCTCCCACCTTTTTATAATCTACTTGTAGCCCACAGCTCATTTGCTGCTAAAAAGGCCACCACAGATGCAAAGAGTGCCATTCTGAATTAATTCCTTTCACTGGATGGCACCCAATCACCCGACAGCAAACGGTTATGTAAACGCTGTGTGTGTGTGTGTGTGGGGTTGTGTTGTGTTTGCAGAAACGTGGACACCCTGATAGTTGACGTGTTTCCAGTGCTGGACACTCCGGCCAAACAGCTGATCTGGCAGTTCATTTACCAGCTTCTGACCTACGACGAACAGGAGCGCTGCCAGAGCAAACTGTCCCGCTTCCTCGGTTTTAAGAGCAGCGGTGAGCCACAGCGCACAATATGTGGGAAGAATCTGCATTCAAGAACACTCTCAAAATAACCATGCATACTGTATATGGGCTGCATGCCATTAGATAGTTTTGTCATAGATTTAAAAAAACACATCGTGTTTCTTACTGTTTAATTAAGAGGGATTTCTGTCATAAGGTGTTCCGATAATTAGAAACTAATCTCTTTATGTGCTTTTGCTGTAAGATTTTCCTTTCTGCATGATTAGCCTGCGCAGTGATGATAAATCAAGTGATGCCTACTGTGTGCTTTGCAGCGGTGTTGGATCCTAACGGAGGTACGGAGCACCACCGGCGGAGCAGCTCTGTGCGTGTGACGGGGTCGTCGTACCGCAGCAGCGTCCGGGAAAGGAGCTCGGACGACTGCATCATCGGGACTCACTTAGGAATGGGTACGCTGCACGTAAAGAAAGCCCCAGTGACACGTCACTAATGACTACGGTTCTGTTGTCCTGCAGGCAAAATCCCTCCAATCAGGTGGAGGATGATTGGTTTTAAGCCAAGTTTTGTTCTGAAACACACGGGAAGTTTTAGTCGGTTTCAGCTTATAATTTTACTCTCTACCAGACAAATGTGCTGTTTTATCCCACGAAGCTGTTGTTCAGTGATATATTATAAAGCTGAAAGCTCCAGAAAAAATGATAAAGAAGGGTTTATTTTTTTGTTCACATCTTGGCTTTATAAATCTACTGTATGCTGTTCACTATATTGATTTATTTATTTATTTTAAGCTTTGGGCAGAAAGTAGACACAGACAGTGAATGGGAAACACTCATTTTACTGATTTTTCCATTGAGCACTGCATCTAACCTATTGCTGCTGCAGTTTAGCTGCTTAGAGATCTGTAATATTTGCACTGGCCAGCTCTCAGGCAAGGCTGTGAACAATAGCAGTAGACTGTTGCAGAGAAAGTTGTGTGCAAAGCAAAATCTCCACCAGTGCATCACCACTTCATACATTAACTCCATATATCAGCTGCCTCTGCTTTTAACAAGCTCCCAGAGCTCTCAGTTTTGACAGCACCATTGCAGAGTTTATTTCCATCCGAGGCAATTTCAGGCCCCAACTATTACATTTATGGTTTCCCCTGTTTCCCATTACCATTGCTAACTCCTGTTCCAAGAGCTAAGCTTCCGTCTGTTTGCTCCTCCATGCTGTTCTGCTCTGCTTCATCGCCTCTCCTCTCGGCCGGAGGTGGACGGTTGGAGGAGGCTTACGTCCACGTGTCTCTATTCATGCTGTATTGTGCTTTAGGAATTCATGTCGATGAATGTGGGAGCCCGGAGGAGAGGCAGTCAGGAGATGGAACCTCCTTCCCCGAGTCCCCTGACCTCAGTCATGTAGGTATAACTGCAGCTTTTCAGCGCCAAGCTCCTCAGCCACTGGCATTATCAATGCCACTTATGTTATCTGTGCACTCAGGTATCACATGATTTGAAGGTCTGCTCGTTTCTAATGCAATACGCAGCTGATATTATGTGGGATCAATGAATTTGAAGACTTGAAAAGCGGCAGACCTTCAAAGGAAACGCAACGCAGCAATTGTTTGCTAACCAGCTGATCATGCCTCCACCCATAGATAACAGGTGTGTACACGGAGCTGGAGAACATGTACGCAGGAAAGAGTGTGTCTCCGCTGCGGAGTGGCTCCCCCGCAGAGCCAGAGGTGCCGGGACAGACTGAGGCCTACGGCCGCTCTCTTTCCCCCCTCACACTGCCCCCTCTCACAGGTACTCTGGGGCCGACACACACGCTCAAACACAAGCTGCACACACACACGCAGATGCATTTCAAATGCATGCTTTCATCAGTGGTTTTAGGCCTTTATCCACCGAGGCTTGACATTTTGATAGCAAATTGATGAAAAACCAGCAAATTTTGGGCCTCGATGGCAGATGACTGATGCCGTGTTCACATCATGTCAGATTCACTGTAAGCTCTTCAGCAGGGTTATATCTGACAACAGGCAAAAGACTCTCTTTAAGAAAGGGAGTTGCTGTCTGATATGAACTCGGCTTTAAAACTGCTGATTTTTGAATGTGTTTGACTCAAAACTCATTCAAATCCGACAATATTTTATGTGCACATAAGCCTGCGATTTCTCCGTTTGTTGCCAAGGTTACCTGTCAGAAAAACTGGTCCTCACAGTGACAACACAATGATGAATGTCACAGATAGTTTCTTCTAAAAATAGTGGAATGATGCATTGTATGATCAAAAGTCCTGCTGATAGAGATGCTCTGCACAAGTTGGCGTGAACAGTGCGAAAGCCTAGAAACGAGCACCAGCAGCAGCCACAGTCGATGTCCCTTTTTTGCAGGTAATCGTAAATCCGGTCTGTCCCTGTCCTGGAAGGAGCCCCTCCCCACTCCGGTGTATGAGATCCACCACCAGAGCAGCGTGGACTCCAACCCCTACGTCAGCCTGGAGAGTCCCCCCGCCTCCCCCCAACCCTTGGACAGCGGTCCCAACAGTTTAACCCGCCGCAGGAAGCTGTTCACCTTCTCCCGTCCTCCTCGCAGCCGGGACACAGATAAGTTCCTGAATGCCCTGAGCGAGCAGCTGGGCCACCGGGTCACGCTGGTGGACGACTTTGTACCCGGGGAGAACGACTATGAGGAGGTAAGCAAGGAAGATAGAGCAGGTTCGTTGCTTTTCTGTTCGGCTTCTTTCAAATTATCTTTATTTAGCTTATATTGTAAGCAGCATATAGAACATGGTTAATAAGTCATTATTTCTTATTTGTGGGACTGAGTAACTTTCAAGGATTCTGACACTGAACCAACTATGAATTAAATGTATATATCTGGTATCCTTACTCAGAATAGTCATATAATACTTGTTCAGTCATCCACGCATTAGCAGTCTTCAGCAGAAGGTGATGGTGGGGAACTGACTGCTGTATGAGATATATGAGATAGCTCATGAGATGTTTCATCACTTCAGCATCTGACTCAATAAACCCATAATACAAGGTTAGGGTGGGTTTTATGTTTATAAAACCTCTATCGTTTGCAGTTTGAACTGGACTGAAATCAGTGAAATCAAAAGTTTTTTTCCAGTGGTGGTCTACAAGTAAACTACATATCGGGTCTTGGAAAGTGATCTTTCAGACAAGGGCACACCGTATTCAGTTCTCTTTTCACATCCAGGCTTCATCTCTTCCAGGTGTTGGTTCAGTGAAACGAATAATAACAATTTGCTTTAACAAGCAGGCCCACATCGACAGAAGTAGTTGCATTGTGGTGTCGCATGTTTACATTAGAGCAGCTCTAATGTACGCTACAATGAACGCTTGTGTCACATGCACAGATATATCACGGTGGTTGTCATGGTTTCAGAAGAAGAGGTATGCCTGTAAGTAAAACTTGATACTCAGTTATGCAGTAGAGTCTAAATATACATCTGCCTGCTTTTGGGGAGAAATCGAATCTGTATGTGTGTCAGGAGTTTGTTGTTTATACCAGAAATGTTTAAAGTAGCACATTTTACATATCTATTGTTTGTTTAATCCACAGCTTCTCATCATTAACATTTGCTATGGTTCATGAATAGATGGGGTGGAGGGCTTCAGATATTTAATTGCATGTATTCTAAACGCAAATCATTTGTCTTCCTTTCATAGCTTTTCTGTCCCAGAAGTAAATAGAAATGCGGTGCTGTGCAAAAGTCATGAGCCACCTCTTGAGCTGTTAGCTGACAACACTGAGTGGAAAGTGAAGGACAGAAGAAGAAGTGGCAACGGGTTCTATGGAATCTGTAGCTTCAAGAAACCTGGAGATCCCTATCCCTGAAGACTGCTTGAAGAAATGATAAGAAAGCTTGTCTAAGAGGGTTCAGGCTGAGCTGAAAAATGAAGATGGTCACACTAAATATCAACTTTTAAGCTCATTAGAACTGTACTAGCTCTTTTTCTCGCCTTATATGCTGTATTTCCAATCACATTTGCACACGTTTCTATAAATCACTCCACCTATTTCCTGTTTTCCTGGCAAAATACAAATAAATGAGGGGTGGCTCAAGACTTTTGCACAATTCTGTATGTTTTTTTTTTTAAAGAATTTTGCTCCTCATATGTACCATTTACCATTCAACCATAAACAGACAGCCGAGTAACTATACAACAAAAAGTGACTGAATAAGTCCTTAGAATGATAATAATAGTAAGTGTAAAAACTGTATAAAACTAAGATGGATTCAAGACAGCTTTGCATTAGGGTGTAGGTGAAACCCCTGTGATTATCAGGTGTGATGACACTCCTCTCCTCCTTCCAGATGAGTTTCCCAGAGGACCAGGACCCGGGTTTCATACATCGGCAGCTCAGCAGCGGCAGCAGCGAGGATCACAGTAGCGGCAACGAGGCCTCCTCTCCTACCTACTCCTCCGGGTCTGAACCAATCCCACCACCTCCTGACCAGAGTCCTCCACCTCCCCCACCTTTCCAGGCTCTGATACCCCCTCCTGTCCAGTTCACCGACCCTCTCCCGCCAGTGCGCTTCTCTCCTGAGCACGTACCTCGCAGCCGGATGCCCTTTCAGCCGCATCATCCCATCATCCCTCCTCCCCCGCCTCCCCCGAGGACCCTCTTGATGAGCCGTTCGCCTCTGCACACAGTGCTCCCCACGAGAGACGAAGCCGAGAAAACTCACCAGCGCTTCCAGCCCACCTCCACCAGGCTGTTGCACAGCCATGCCACCCTGGGCCCTGCTACTTTGCGCACCTCCCATGCGTCACGCCCCAGCTACCTCCCCCGCCAGTTCAGCCAGCCCCAGCCCATCCGCCAGCCCTCCCCCCAGCCCTCCCCTCAGCCGCTGAGGCCGACCCAGCTCGTCCTCCAGAGGCACCACCAGCTCCACCACCAACACAGCTACCAGGGTCCGCTGCCGCCGTCACTCCAGGAGCACGGACCGTCCCAGTGTCAGAGCCAAGGCTCCTCGCTGCTCTCCCAGCCTCCGGCTGCTCACTCCTCCCTCCCAACTCACACCAAGACCTTTGAAACCCCACAGCAAGAACAGCAGCCCCAACAGGTAACATCTGCGTCTTTCTTGTGCGAGTTTAGTTTTATTTATTTATTTTTTTGTACCTGAAATATCAACTAGAACAGGCCAGTTAGAATAGAAGACAACTGAGAGGTTTGCTGCCGCAGTGCCACAGCAAAGAGCGCCTAGCAACAGAACAGTCACATAGAAATAACATGAACAACGTCAAGCTCTTCAAACTTCTGGTGCTCTTCTGGTGCTTCTGGTGCTGTGTGACACACAGTATGTGCAAGCAAATGGCAGAACGTGAGATCGGACAGAATGGAGACAGTTCGAACAAGAGCGACTGCACACAGTTCTCTTCTTTAAAAAAAGAAAAAAGCAATTATTGTGTGTGCTGGTCAAGAACACCATTTCTTAAGTCTCTTTGATTTTCAAGGCTCCACCACCTCCACCTCCACCCTTGCCTCCACCCTGTGACCCACCCCCGCTGCCAAAGCCAGGCCACCATATCTCAGACGCCAACCACATGAGTGTAAAGAGGCTGCGCTGGGAGCAGGTGGAGAACTCAGAGGGAACAATATGGGGTCAGGTGAGCGGTGATCTTTTGTCCTCGTGCATTAGTCAGTGGGAAGGTGCTGAATATAGACGAACGTGGCTCCGTCAGAAAAATCCTCCTGTGAATCCTCCCACTTTGGCTGTGAGTTTTCGCACTCCCACGTTTCTTAGGCCTTGTTTGGCTAAACCTCCCTACGTGTCTCTGATGAGTCACAGCTGCATCAAAGCCACAGTCTTGCTTTTGTAAACAAACTTTGTGCCAGATTTTATGGCTCCATAGCTGTTAAGATGCTGGACTCTCTGATCCCAAATCACCACCCGATCAGAAATGGATCCAGTCTGATATCTATCTGTGCAACGGTGCATTTCAGAGAGTACAGAGCGTGTCTTTGTCTTTCTGTTTTTTTCAGCTGGGAGAGGAATCAGACTATGACAAGCTCAGCGACATGGTGAAGTACTTAGACCTCGACCTGCACTTTGGGACTCAACGCAGATCCAGTGAGTTATTCTATTCTAACTCCAGTAATCCCTCACTATTTGTCTTCATATTCATCATCAATGGCATACCGCTTCTTTATGCACAGCCTCTTTTTGGTTACTTTTAGGTGGAATTAAATAACTCATTTGTAATGTCTGTTAATATATGTGTCTATTTACTGAAATTGTCTGTTTTGTTTGTACCCTCACAGTTTTGATGTTGTCCATGTCCTGCTTTGGAGCTGCTCACCTCCACCTCAAATCCATTCTCCATAAGGCACCTTAATCCCCTCTTGTTTTCTGTCATGTCAGAGTTCAGTAATAACACAGATCTGCCGGGGGGGTAATTCATTTTTGACAATCCGACCTCGAATGGCAGGACTGTGTTATTAACCCATCAGTCTGCCATACACAGACTTTGCATTTGACCCCCTGGTGCCGGGAGAACACATCCTTACATTCTTGTTAAAATGATCAGTCTCTCCTCCAGAGCCAGCCTTCACGCCAGAGAACTTTAAAAAGAAAGATGTGGTGGAGATTCTGTCCCATAAGAAAGCGTACAACGCCTGTGAGTACCAATTTTTTTTGTGAAAGTGAAAATTCTTGTACTTCCTATCTTTTATCCTGCCTTGCTTTTAGGTAAACTGATGCCAGGTCAAAAAGCTAACTTTACCTAATAAGATTAAGGCCATTTGGTCTAGGGCCTATTGTCCACACCACGCTTGGATCGGTACTTTAACCAGAAACAATTTTTAGCCAGTATGAGGAGAATTTGTTGTGAGCTAGCTCAGCGATGTCAGTTTATGAATTTAATTGGAATTTAATTTATTCATACATTTATTAATATTTAGTTATTGTATCAAAATGAGATTGCTCAAAGACAGTATTACTGTGTTAACTTTGAGAAACTTAGAATGCATGATTAGAATAAATTTCTGCCAAAGTATCCCCTTACATGTCGTCCCACATAGGCAGATGAACGTTAACATGAGGCAAACATGGAAGAATGTTCCCAGAAATTATTTCTTTTTCTTTTTTTATGATAAAATAGGTCCTTTTCTGCACTGCTAGCTAACATGATTGCTAGCTCGTGAGATTGTTGTTTCACAAAATTGAGTCTTTAGTCTTTTAGTGAAAGGACGGGGGAAAATGTCAAAATTCTAAATTAGTTTTCCATTGAGAAAGCCTGGCCTAAATCCTACTCACTTTACCTTTTTAATAAGGTCGTGTTACCCTGACAGCAGCATGCTAGCCTGGATGAGTTAAGCTACATTTGAAGGAGGCTTCCCAGGTGGGAGGCTTGTAAACAAACTAATCAAAAATCAAACTTTAAATCTACTATTTTAGTATGATCAGCTATTCTCTATGAGACAAACATGAAAGTCTGGTGGAAGATCATTCTTATCATTGAAAAATTAAAACCTTATATTTTTTTATCTAATTTCTACTGTCATATTGTGACCCCTATTGTGGATTTTATTTACATTCCTTGCTGTTGATTGTCGGATTTATGAGGGGATTTTGGGCTTCATAACCATATGCTACACGATGTGAAACATTTCAAGAAGTGTGAATACAAGGCAGAGGTAGATGAAAGGTTTCTCGGCAGAGCAGGATCACAGTGATCCTCTACATCACGTAGAGATAAATCCTCCATATATTAACCCTTTCCACTCCCTCTCATCCTTCCTCCTTCTCCCTGCAGCCATCCTCATCGCACATCTGAAGCTCTCCCCCACCGAGCTGCGTCAGGTCCTGATGAACATGACCACCGACAGGCTGGAGCCAGCTCACATCAAGCAGCTGCAGCTCTACGCCCCCGACGACGAGGAGGTCAAGCAGTACCAGCGGTTTGACCAGGATCCGACTAAATTGAGCGAGCCTGACCAGTTCATCTTCCAAGTACTTGCAGAGAAAAACATAAAAAATTACTAAAGTTGTCCAAAAAAAAGTAAGATGGATCTGTTTGCATGAGTGTATGTTTTCTGTGTTTCAGATGCTAATGGTACCTGAGTATAAAACTCGCCTTCGGAGCCTCCACTTCAAGACGACCCTGCAGGAAAGGACGGAGGAGATGAAGGTGGCATTTGATTACATCTACAAGGCCTCAGTGGAGCTGAAGAGCAGCAAGAAACTAGCCAAAATCCTGGAGGTGAGACTTTAGAGCAGGTGTATTGGTCACTGTCAGTTTGTGTGGTAACCGCTGATATTAAGCACCCCTTTTTTTTGCCAACAGTTTGTTCTTGCAATGGGAAATTACCTGAACAATGGGCAGCCTAAAAGCCACAGGACAACCAGTTTTAAGATCAATTTCCTCACTGAGGTACATTGGCCGCTCGTACTTTGACTGCGTTGCATTCAACTTGATTTGGATTGTTAGCCCTCTCATCCTTTCCTTCTGTCTTGCAGCTAAGCACAACCAAAACAGTGGATGGGAAATCCACCTTTCTACACATTCTAGCTAAGTCCTTGTACCAACACTTTCCTGAGCTGCTCAACTTTCCCAGAGACCTTACAACAGTGCCTCTGGCAGCTAAAGGTGCGCCGGTGATACAGCATGCCTCATGTTACCACATACTAGCCCACTTATGGGAGATTTATGGCGTTTCTTTCAATTACTTTTGTGCATCTCTATGAAATAATAACTCAACAAAATACAGTAGTTGACATATTTTTTTATTGCAGAACTGTTGTTACTATTACGTCACTTAAGGAGTGTTAAGTAACTGATTTTCTATTTCTTTTTGTAATTTACTTATCTTTACATGTGGCCTGTACAGTCAACCAGAGGACCATCACAACAGAGCTGAGCGACCTGCACTCCACCATTAAAGACATCAGGACGGCCTGTCAGAAGATCCCAGCAACCTCTGAGGACCATTTCACTTCAGTCATGAGCGTACGGTTCAGCCTTTTAATGCGCAGGATAGACATTTATCGGTTTTGTAATGAACCTTCTCATATAAAAGTTACGTGAGAATATAGAACCTCCACTCTGGTGTCGGCACAGCTGATGTAGAGCAACAGTACTGACTGTTAACGCTTGAAGGTATGCATCTGTTAGGTTGCCATCACCAGTGGCCACAGCCCGTAATTATCATAACTGTATCCCCTAATAATGTTAAACGGGGGAGTTATGTGTATTTATTTTTAGTTTTCTGCCATTTAGGAAAACTGAAGTCGGAAAAGCCTATTAAACAACACTTGCAGCTGTTTATATTTTTCAGGACCGATACTAAAATTGAAGCTTATGCAGTGTATTAATGCATTTCACTTATGTTCAGCAACTCTTGGGGTTCAAAAAATATCATAAGGACTCGAAGCTGGGAAATTTAATCCCAGATATGCTGGATGCTGCAGTTCACAAGACGCTCTCATCATTAAAGCCCAAGCCAAGACAAATTTGATGATATGATATAGACCTAAAGGGGGGTTGCTTTCCTCAGAAAGACGTTTTAGCCGTTCTGCGCAGGCTGGCCAGTAAACTGACTCTGCAGTTGTTCCTCCTACAGAGTTTTCTGGAAAACAGCCACCCTGCGATCCAGTCTCTAGAGTCTCTGCAGACCCGAGCGATGGAAGAGTTCTCCAAGGTGGCCTCCTACTTCGGAGAAGACAGCAAGTCCACCAAAACGGAGGCTTTCTTTGGCATCTTTTCAGAGTTCATGTCCAAGTTTGAGGTGAGTTAACAATCCTGTTTGAATGTATCGCTGGAGCGAGCTGGTGCCAAATTTGACTTGTTCCAGACTTGTGAGCAGCTCATAGTTTTTCATATATTCAGCAAGTGTTTGACTGCACAGCAGTGAGGGTTTCGACAAAGGCTTCAAGTAGACCAGTTGCCTGCTGATATCAAGTGCTGCAGTCAGCATAATATATACAAGTGCTCTCAATTTGAAAAATTATGTGGTGAAATGAGAACAAATCAAATGAGACGATGGGTTTCGTCTTTCAGAGAGCTCTCAGTGAAACTCAGACTCCGGAAAACCCCAGAAGCCCCAGACTGTCTTCCCCCCTGGCCTGGTAGAAGGGAGAAATGCGGGCGGATGTCGGGCCGGATCGAGATTTTTTTTCCCCCCTCTGCTCTCCACAACCAAAGTGCCAAGATCACACACAGAGACACTCAAAGCAGGAGGAACAGAGACATTGTCATCTCTAGCAAACACGATGGAAGCGCACTACATCTGCCTGTAGTCAGTCACAACATTTGATGGGTGCCCCGTGTGAAGAGCTGTCACCCCAGGTGCTGGGAAGAGCAGGTATCCAGTCTCCACACACCAGTTTGACACTATTTACATCTCTTTTTAAATCAGTTAGTTGTTGAAGAAGCCATCCAGGTACTGTTGATTACTCCCCATCATGTTAACGTTGGATCAAAGGGAGAGTTAAGCAGCAACAGCTACCAGTCTGGATGCTTACAGATTAACCTGCTGTGTTTATTATGTGACTGTATAAAGTTTATATTTTCTATCAGATCATATTTGAGAATTGTAAAGATTAAGCCTAGATATGTAGAGCGATGACAAGATATCTGGAGTCGAGACAAATCACAGGTGGAATCTGTTGATGCATTCACTGCCTGCAGTACGGAAAAAAGGAAACACCGGAGTTGTGTCCACTTTGGTGTTTCCCATCTTCTTTTTGTGGACTGTAATGGACAGCGTGTTGTGGAGGTTTTTCACACAGGATGATGTCGTCCACACCCAGCTATGGCACGGCATCGCTGATGAGGATCATTTCATCATTGCTATGGAAACAGAGGAAGGCCAAGAAGATTTTGCTGGATTCTGAGCGTTCTTTTGTTTATTTATTTTTTGTCTTTCCTGCAGTTTAATTAATTAGCATTTGTAAATTCAGCTGCTAAATGAAAATGGTCCCCTTTTGGGCTTGAACAGCTAAACGAAAACAATGCCCTTTGATGAAACTGAATTTGTCAAAATCAGTCAAATATCGCTAGTTATGGAACACAGGAAATGAGTATAGGGACTCACCTGAGTTTGCCTTAAAAAAAAAAAAAAAAGAAGAATAAATTAACTTTCAAGTAAGGAAATTCAAACGTCATCAATTCGAAAATAAATCATATCATTGAGTGGTTATAATTTCAGTGTTATGTATCCACGTGCTTGTGAGGCTGTAATAGTTTTGGAGTGCTTAAGATCACTCTGAACATGACTATCTTTAGAAAATAGGACAGATTAGCAGCCAAACCACCACCACAACCCTAAATTAGAGAACATTGCAAAGAAATTTAATAGAATAGAACTCCTGTCTTGTTTTACTGGATTTTTATCAACACCGTACAGCATTCTATTTCAATCTACATGAATTCTGCCGTGAGGGTAAAGTTCAGTCCCAGTTCCTGCTCGTGGACCTAACACTACCTTATTTCTTTTGCAGAGGTAAGGCGCCCTTTTTCTTCTAGGGACCACAGAGTGGTCGTCATCTAACCATTCAAATAGCCCCCCGGAGTCAGCGTTTGAACGTCTAAACGATCACTACTCATGGTCCCTAAAAGAAACGGGGCACCTTAATTAGGATGGTCCCTTTATCCAGAGCAAACAGTGTCCATTTGTTACAAAAGGGTCTGGAATACTGATTGGTCTGACCACCATACACTTTTCCACCGTGTGACTGATTGTCTATCCCAGATGCCGCAGAGTCCAGCGGAGTGGTTAATATTAAGTCTCTTTTTTTTGTTTTTGAAATGGCATTTGTCAGTTTCTAGAACTCCATACTTCAACTCCTTGTTCATGGGATCGCATCAGCTTCTGATGAATGGCAGTTCACAACTCAGTCGTTAATGGATGCTACTTTTGTACCAAATCATGACCCACCGGTTGGCGTCATTAGTCTCAGCCAGAACTGTTGGTAATGTTTCAGGCCATTTTTTTTTCCTTTTTATAAATTGCAAAACTTCATTCGGAGCCCCCCGAAAAGTGTTGCATCTTCTGTCAGCACGTACCACGTGACATATTCTTCAGAAACGCGTGGGTAATTAGTGTCCATTCTTTTTTCTGGCCGCACAGAGAGACAGAGCCCAGCTGTAATGTGAAAAGACTGAGCTGCAAGAACACTTCATTTGTGTTGCGAGGCGTTTACATCCTACTGTAAATGCTCTGGTCGTCATGGTGATAACAAAGCCCATCCGCGGCGCTGTGTACTTGTATCGTATTTATGACGAACTTCCGCTGAGGTTGTAAATTCCGTTTTTTTTTTTTCCATGCACCTTTCAACATTTTAATTTGCTCCATATACCCGCGTGTCTCCAAGTTCTAGTTTGTTTTCTTATTTGAGGGAATCTGGGGAGAATCGCCTCTATTTCTTCTTATTGCGCGGCTAAGTTCGGCTTTCAAGGGGACCGTGATCTTGTTACGATGCAAGTGTAACTGTTTTTATCGTCCCCGTCAATAGCATGTTGGTGCAGTTAGTGTGTTAAGGTGTGCCGCTGGTAGCATTTCTCCCTCCCCCAGTATTTAAGATTGGAAACAAAATACACTTCTGTTGCCCATTTAAGTTTACGTGCCGCTTCCTTTTTCTAACTGTTTTATATGTTTTCATGGAAAGTTGCCGATGTTTGTGATCACTGGACCCTTTTGTCTGCTTTCAAATAAAGAATGCGTTTATTTAATCTGACGAAGGATGTGTTTTGCTTCTTTGTTCTTTATTTTTCTGTCAGACCTGTACGTCACTCATCTCTAAAGCACAAGTTTGAATTTATCTACATAGTCTACATATTATCAATGCTGTTGAGAGAATTTGGGAAAAGCCCATTCCCACATAAAGAGCGTTAGTCTGAGCTTGCGATAGGGAATTGCCAAGAAATACACCCGTCTCATGTATCCCAGCTGATTTGCGCAATTTTCTAGTTAAGCTGGGAACAAATCAGCCCCACAGCACGATTCTACCACCACCGTGCCTCGTCAGGGCTGAAATTGTGATCTAACTCTGCACATTGACATTTCTGTCCGCGAACATCACATCCAGTGGTTGCTTGCTCCCTGTGGATCAAAGTGCTTAAAAATAGAATGTTAATCTTTTGTTTGGCTGAATTTGACCTTCTATTTCGACTATCCAGACACGTATTAAACAGCAGTGAGAGCACTGAGTGGTCAGGAGCTTCAAAGCAAACAAAAACAGCCATAAAGAGACAACTAATTTCTTCATATACTTTATTTTCTTTGGAAAGGGGGTATAACCAAGCTTCATATAATGCGTTTTATTCCATATTTAAGCTCACCAGACAGCATACATACAAAAACTTATAGAGCTTGAAAATGCAGCATTATTTCTAATGAACACCAAGCTCCTCATGATGCACAGAGATAAGGCAGCGAGGTACAGGAGCAAAGAGAGAAAGCTGGGGATTCTTATGCTTCGACTGTCTCTGAAAAACAAAAAGGCAACTTGTTTTCAGGGCAACTGCAGCATTCTGAGGCCTTCTCTATTGGTACCATTATAGGCGCAAACTCCACTTCGTGTCCGAGGCCAAACAAAGCAAAGCTTATGCAGGAAATGCATAAGACTTTTCATTTTTAAAAGTCTTGACAGAGCTATATCTAACGCCGCATCACTACTGAGAGTTCATAGCGGCGTGTGCTATCAGCTCAGTAGGAAAGACAAAAAAAAAGAGAACGGGGGAAAAAAAATGAGTTCACTAGAAACCCTTTTACTGAATCTGGGCAAGTGCAACATCAGCCGTTTCTGCAGCTTTCTGCTCATGCTGAAGAGGTTGGTTAAAAACAGTCCTTTCACTATATTCTCACTCACACACACTCTCTCACACTCACACACACACAGAGTGCGTCTTGCCCCTGCAAACACAGTAGAAAACACTGGGAAAGATGGAGAAGCAGAACGGCAAAAATACTGACTTGTGTGTTCAGGCTGGGTCGCCTGAGGGTAGTTATCCCTGCTACTTCTGCATGTGAAACCCAAAGACATCCACCGAAACATTTAAATACACAACCCTTTGTGGACCAATAAATGAACCATTTCTATTGCAGAGGGTCAAACCACCTTCCTTGTGTCCCTGAAACACAATTGTTAACCAAGACAGCTTCTCAGAAATACTGCAGCACGAGGAGTCAAGCACACCCTCCATACAGTAAATACATAATGCTTATTTTTGTGGTTCCGATAAGGCATGATTTACATTTAAAGACTGCATTAATTACGTCAACCCACAGGGAATGTATGTTTCGCTTTCTAATTGGTAAATAAATACAAGAATGAGGGAAAAAAAGGATGGGGCAGCAATAGGAAAAGAAAAGGAGGGGGGGGGGCAGTGTTTGAGGTGACTGGAAACCTGCAGTCACCTGCTACACTTTAAGCAACTGATTTGGTTTCTACTTCACCTGGTGACTAAATCCCTTCCCCACCTTTGGTGTGGGATCTTTGTTTCATGTTTTAAGGCCATTTTCAATGTTCAACAAAAAAAAAAAAAACACCTCAGACCAAATTTCAAAAGAGACGCATCAGTCCACGTTTTTTGGCAAGCCATCTCTAGCCGAGCGCTCGCCTCTGCTGTTTGCCGTTGATTGTCTGGTTCTTACGAGGTGGCAGCTCGTGTGGGTGTGTTGCAGCTTAATGCCTTTGTGTTGTCAAACAAGCCTCATCTGGTACCATCGTGAAGAAGAAGCCGTCGGTAGACGACTGAAACACGACAAACCTGAAGATGAGAAATCTACTACACGTCTTTAGCCGGATTATTTTGATTGCCTGCTCTTAGAAAATAGTGAGAAATGTCCCCTCAAATACTCTGAAAACCTGAACCATTTGTTTTAAGTGCTGCAATCCAACTTGTTTGTCGTTCCAAGTGATCTTATGAGAGTGTGAAAGCTGCTGTATTTACTAGTATATGCCGAGTATGTTAGCTACTGATATACGCAGCCCAGATACTTTGGTTTTGAAAGTTGCAAATCTTTGTGAGGCGTCTATTCCGTTGCTGTTGCAGACAAACAACTTTATGCTCCAAGACAGGAGCCAGAGGTAAGTCGCACAACGGTCCTTCATCCACGGTGAACGAAGAGAAGCAGAGAATTGTGTTTCTGATGAGGGCTGCGGTCACACAGGAGATGACAGAGGAGGTGTGTGGGAGTACTGTTCCAGACTGCTTCACCTTCTTATAGGACCGTGCTCTCAGTGTCCAGGTCACAATCTTTGGGATGAAGCAGGGAGGATAAGGAGGAGGAAGAGGCCGTCACTGGCTGCTGGTCTACAGCAAACTCAGGGATCAAAGTTCGACTCAGCCCCTTGAACGACATCCCCGGGTCTAGACAGCAAAACACAGCACAGATATGAACAGCGACTGTTTAGTTTGGGGCAAAAGGACACAGAATCTTTAACCACTGGATACCATCATCTCAACATGTGTTAGCAAAGAATTACAAACGTTTTCCATGCTCACACAAAACACTCCGTAAAGATCCACAAACACTTGATGCACACATATGTGACCGTAATAACACCATAATCACAAACATCTGCATCCTGCTGCGTGAGAACATTCAAAGCTGCTGCAGTGATGCCAGCCACTCAGAATTTCCACAGCTCGCAGAGCGGCACGGGCCCAATGCAGGAGGTGCTGTTCCGCCACCTCAACAGTAGGTGGCGGTGTGCGCTCAGACACCGCGAGGGGAAAGAGCGTCGAGCAGTGAAAGCACATGGCAAACGGGAAGGTTGGTTAACCCTCTGGGTTCTGAGCCGTAATGACGTCATGCGATCTCATCATAGACCTCAGAGGGTTAAAGTGAAGCGTACAAACAGAGCTGGAAATTCCCAGTGCATTTAAGAGTGAACTGAGTGTTTACTATAGGTGGTGCAGGCGGGTGGAGAGTACACTTTGATTGTGTACATCAGTGATGAGGCAAAAATATAAACATGCTTCAGGTAGGGACGCTGGCTTTAAAACAAGAAACACGACACAGTGCTTCACATTTCAGAAACAGAGCAGAGTTTGCCCAGCAGTTCAAGGTTTGAAAATGACCAAATGCGGGAACTCGGCTCTGTATGTGAAAGCTGTATTTTCAGACAGTCACTGATCACATCGCAGCTCGTGATCGTCAGTGAAGGCGGATGATGTGATAAATGACAGCTTTGATGCCAGACTGCTGTATTATCCACTGTCAAGTTTTTTTTCCCTGCCATTTAATACTGAATCCTGAACTGGATGACTGTTGGACATACAGTTCTTTCCTTTGACCCCTGCCTGAACACAGCGTATCAATCTTTCATCGCTGAGTGTATTCGATGTCATCTACACATATAATACTTGTCATCCTCTGTCAAATATGCAACGTTTGAGTATTAATCAGAAACGGCTCCTTCACTCAAGCCAACAGATACACAGTGTGACAGTCCTGCATCAGAGCTCAAATAAATGGCATCTTAAGGAGGCTGCAGGCAAAACAAAAATGGCTGTCGTGGTGAACAGGATTTGCAGAAGAAAAGAAGAAGTGCAGGTTCGATTCGTAAGTGTCAGTTTTCAACCAACCTCTCGCAAGTGCTTGTCTAACCTGCGGAGGTATCACAATGCAAGACTGTTAGACACATTAGTAATTAGCTGTTAATAAAAACTTAAGTTCAAGTATTAGACATGCACTGTAGGAGAAATGATACCGACCCATCATCTTGTACGCAGCGGCGCAGATCCCGTTGGTCTCGCTGCTCAGAGCGGTGGGTTGGGGGGGTGGTGGGATGCTAGGTCTGCTCCGAGGTTTTGGGACAGGACGTGGCCGGGGAAGCGAACCTGACTGGTAGGGAGACGGGGATGGAGGCGCGACGACTTCCTGGGTGGTATTAGAAGGCGGAGGGGTGTCTGGCGGGGTCGGGGTGTCCGGTGGTGATGGCTCTGCGCTCTGCTGGTCCCCACCGGGCTGGCTGTGCGGTGGAGGGGGGCTGGCCTGTGTTGGAGGCTCCGGAGGTGGATGGCTGGGGGCATGGATTGGGGGCTGGTTGCTGGAGTGGCGTCTGGGTGCGGCACATGGCTGTGCAGTGGGAGAGGTGGGTGAGGTGGGTGAGTGGCTGGACAGGGGTCTGGGAGTGGGGCTGAGGGACTGGGATGAGCCGGAGGAGATGCCGTGGTTCAGCGAGTTACAAGGCTGGCTGGGAGGCGGGTTTGATGGTTTGGGAGGGGCAGGAGCCTGCTTCTTAGTACCTGAAAGATCAGTCATTTATTCATGCGATTATAGTTGGATTAAAATGTTTCTGTGCACTCGCAACCAAGTTTAAAAACAGTGACAGACTCTTACCTCGGCGAATCATATGTGGACTCGGCCCCATGGATCCAGCCTGGCCCCCTCCTCCAGAGCCGTTCCTCTGAAGCACAGGGGTCGGGGCGGGTGTAGAGTCGCGGAGCTTTGGGTTGCTTTCGAAATAAAAAGAAAGAAAAGGTCAAGTTTGAGATTCAAGTTTTGTTCAAGAAACAGCTTCTGCAACAGCATTCAGCACCGACTCCAATCTTTTGAAGGTTGGAGCCGTTTCAGCAAAACACAGCACGAGTTCAACCAGAAAACACCTTCCTCACAAATATCATTTGGGTCAGCAGTCTCATCCAAATGTACCTTTCCAAATAATTCTGTAAGACCAAAAGAATGCTGAATAAAACTCAGTGTCTGACAGTGAATGTTGTCCTTTCACCACCAGAATCAAAGACACCCTTCAGAGTGTGCATAACAGCCACTAATGTCCAGGCTTTTCAAAGCAGTTCGAGCCAGTTAGTGTGAACTTCCTGCTGACTCCAGTGATTTTTGGGGAGGAACGGAGAGGGATGGGAAGTTGAGAAGCCTTGAGAGTGACTGTTAGCAGAATGACAGAGGCTATTGTTGAGCCGTTTCCGTGGGCTGACTTCAGACACATCTGCATAGCTGCAACTGTTGGCAGCGTAAGGAAACTTGTGGTTTTGATAGAGAAACAAGAAGTTGACCCCAAATGACCAAGAAAAGAGACGTTTTCTTGGTCCGTGTTTGAGATCCAAGTGAAACTAGTGAAGCGACTACATCTTTGTTTAAATTAACCTGACAAACATCAGTATGAAGTCCGACAACATAAAAGCATGCAGGTTTGTCTGTAAAGCATGCTGTGTCAGTCTCCACCAGCAGCAGAGACGCAGTGAAGCAGCTCTTACCTGAGCTCCTCTGTGTGCTGGGCTAGAAGCTGCTGAGCAGCAGCGAGAGCAGCCAGACCCTGTGCCAAGCTATGCTGGGGAGTGTCAGGCCCCGAACCCCCTGGTGGAGCTTGTGGCTGGGGTTCAGCCAAAGGCTGAGGGACCAGCCCGGCCCCATGTCCCAGCCCTTGAGGCTCCACAGGGGGTAAAGGAGGCTGGAAGGCAGGTGAAGTGTGCTGCTTTCTACCTAAGGTGTTACTGCCTCTACGAAGGGTGTGGTCCGAGTGCTTGTTAGAGGTGCTACACGAGACAGCAGGGAGACGTGAGGGAGAGAAACAGAAAAACACCACAGCTTTATCCAGAATCACCACACCCCAGAGCCACCACAGAGGAGAAAACAGAGAATCACATTGTGAGGATTATATAAGCCAACATTTCCAAGCGGAAAAATAAAGAGACGGGAATAAAGGGGAAAATACATCACAAGAATTAAATTAGAGTAAGCAAGCAAGGAATGTGATGGGAACCAAGAGGCTTTTCGAGAATATGTGAAGCAACCCCTGGTCGATTACTTGTCTTTGCGCGTGGCGTCGTTCTCTGGTCCCACCATACTGCCGGGCCTCTTCTTCTCAATGGTGCTGCAGTCGTAATCTAAGTGGTTGTTGTGGTTGGATGCAGGTGTGGGCATCACAAACATGCCGGACACATTGAACTCCACATCTGTAAGAACAATGAGTCACTTTTACTAGAAAGCAATAAGCGGCCCGACCCAGGCTTCCACGTTGAAGACATTTTACAGAAAAGCAGTTGCAGGAAGTTATATAGCCCGCAAACATCTTGAAAAAATAAAAAATAAATAATAACACATGCGAGATAAATGCTGACATGTTAAGTTACTCGTGTTCTTTTTACAGCCTTCCACAAGGACACCGTAGCTGATGGGACATTCTCTTGAGATTGAACTTGTGACAGATGGGTGAAAAACAATCAAGATCACATGAGTTTTGGTCTGAATCCAAGCGAGCCAGAGTGTTGCATCATAAACTAGAAAGAGAGTGAAGTCGATGTCGTCCACTCGTACTCAACCTTTACGCTACCCTCGCTCTCAGGCGGCAGGAATACCACGCATACTTGCATGCATCTTTATTTTTACAAGGATACCCTTAGTCTATAAGCAAACACCTCTGGTGCACATTCCTCACTTCATGTGCACCAGAAATGATTCATTATCATGGTGACAGCGCAGAAACTCCCTCTTGGAAAGTCAGAGGAGACTAAAGGAGGGTTGGCGGAGACGAATGTAAAAGGCTTGGGCTAAAGCATGATGTAATCAGCAGCCCCAGAAAAATGTAAAGAAAGTAAGAACACCAGAATAGACCAGATGAACTTTGGTATAATAACTGTAAAAGCCTTTTTTGACAGATTGTGGCAACAGCAATCACTATTTGTCTTCCACTTATAGGATTTTGTGTCTTCGGTTTAGCACATCACGAGCAGCCTTCAAGATGCTCTCTAAAACACAAACCACAGTTCGACTGTGCACAGACACGGTGATGCTTTTTGTCTTGAGCCTTGGAAGCCTGATTAGAACTGATTTTCTGTCCTAGCGGGCATTTGATATCAGCTGCCTTCACAGTGTGCGATAGGGCTGTTGACTACACATACAGGAGGTCAGAGTGAAAACAGCAGCTGGAGAGGAAAACTCAGGACCTACCCTCAGGAAAGAACCAGTCAGCATGCTGGATGATGGGCTCAATAATGGCCACCACGTGCACAGAAGTGGCTGCAGCCATCTCAGCCAGAGTCCTGGGAGTGAAAAGAAGAGCAGAAGTTAGACGACAACGAAGCACCCAACTGGAGTAAGCTCAAACGGTCACATCTCTCCTGCTTAAAGCATCTAACAACTGTAGATCCGTTTTTCTTTTCCGTTAATGCTTCCTTATTCTCTCACCCCTCAGTTTTGGCCCACAGCAGATTGGGTCCCAGGACGATGGCGATGTTGCTAGGAGTCATTTTGTTCACCTCGCTGTCCTGAGCCAGTTTGGTTAAAAACTTCACCAGATATCTGCATGGCAGTACAAAAAAAAAAAGCAAAAAGCAGAGGTATAGAAATACCCACAAGTATCAATGCTGTTCTTTTATAGGTTTAAGCAACAAACCTTAAGTTGGTTTTGTTGTTCTTTGGTAGTTTATCACACACGAGCCAGAGCGCCTGCAGCCGTTTGTCCGGGTCTGACACACTAAAATGACAGAAAATAATATAGAAATTTAAAAAAAGGAGAGCGCATTATTAGTGGCTTCTGACTTTTTTTGTCTGTGATAATGTTGTGAGCCCTGCCTGGATGCTTGGATCCACTCGTCGTAAAGCTGGTAGGTCATTAGAGGCTCTGGAAGTTCCCTCAGGTAGGACTTCAGCGCTCCTAACAATCACACACGCAAAGATATTACAGGACAAAACCTTAGTAGCAGCTTGATTCAAAATGTTCTAGGAAAAAATAAGGATCAAAACTATCATGGCTTGGGACATACCGGCAACAGCGTGGGGGTCAGAATAGAACTCTTCTAGTTGTGAAGTGGAACAGTCCAGCGCCGCCTTCAGCTTCTTTAGCTTGGACGCCCCTGCTGCGATTCTGAATAGGCCCTAAAACACACACACACACACACACACAGAAATAAACCACGGTCACAACTGCATCAAACAACAAAAGATACATGCACACATTAAATGTGCACGAAACCAAACATTCACTTTCCTTGCTCTGAATTCCAGATAGACCCTCTATAAATCCACTCTATAAACTCCCTCTGCCAGCTGCACATAATGAAGCCTTAAAGGAGGCAAACAAACACACCCTGCAGTCACAGCACAGCCGGCTCTTTACTTTGACACATAAACAAAAGCTGTCTTCACACCATAATGACCCAGACTGGGCGCACCAGGGAACCAAAAGAGCAACAAATAACGTGCTTTGCAGTGAACACTTGCTCTATCTCTACTTGGTCACCCCCCAACATGAACGCACGCAAAGAGATCTGATTTATAGACAGGAAACAAGTACATTCTATTGTATTCTAAATTGGATTCAGGGAGGAGACATCAGAAAACGTTTCATAAATCATCAGCAGCCATGTTTGTGGAAAAGCACTGAAGAAAACAAGGAGCTGCCCTGTTCACGGTTTGTTCAGCTCCTTGACTCCTAATGTGTTCACACGAACAAATCAGCAGCTATAAGATGCAGCAAAACATTTTTTCATGCATCTGACCAACAAACAGACTTTCCATTCCAGCTCTGCTTCGGCCTTCTAATATCTATTAATACCTCGTCCTCAAGACGACCGGAAGTCTGCGACTTACTTCTGTTGGACAAGACTTTGTTCTGAAACTAATTCAAAAAGGATTATATCAACCATTTCAAGCCATGGATATAGTGTTAAGAACAAGTATACACTCAAGAAGAGAAAGAGTATTCTAATTCTTGAGAATATTACACAACGGAAATGACAAATAATGTCAATAGTAAAACTGACAGAAGGACAGAAGCAACACAGCAAAACTTGCATCAGCTGCAGATTGTACATGTAGACAAAACTCTGTTTTGAAGCCTTGAGTTTAACAGTTGTCATGTTGGGTCTCTCAGATATCAGGGTAACCATATTTGGACAAGAGGGTGGAGCTGTGGAGCAATCCCTACATGCTGATTGGGCAAAATTGTCTTTGCAGCCAGACATCTCCTAAATGATTACAAAAAGACCGTCAGCGCAACACACAGAAGGAGCGTACATGAACCAGAAAGACGGATGGGAAAAATGTACTGATTAACCGAGAATTTCATGACAGAAGTTGCTTTTTTCTTTTAACGGGGGTCTAAAGGAGGGAGATTTGGATCCAGCACCTGGTGTTACCATGTTACAGCATCTCCACATTGCCATTATGCAATGTGCCCAAACCATGTGCCAATTGGTTCAAAGTGTGAACCAGAAAGGGGACAACCACAACAAAAGCCAACAGAGTCGCCACAAAGAGGAAGAAATGCAATAAGCAGATACGTTAAAAGGGATCACGGATGAGAAGCACAGACAACGACTGCATTGTACCATCCTAATTATTTCCAACACTCTCTTTCACACCACTACAAAGCAGTGCTTTGTTCATTATAAGTTCTATCTCTCCAGCTGCTGGGTAAAGCTAAAAGACCAACAACGGCCCAAACACACACAAGATTAGCTTACATTTCAGGCTGTGTTTTTTTTTCCTTTTTCTCCCCTGACATTGCCTTCAACCGGTAGACGATTGTATTTGCACCTTCAGAGATGTGCACAGCATCAACGCAGCACACGTCTGAAGCGTTACTCTGAAGAAGAAACTGAGGATCGTTTCTCACTGGAAACGTAGATCCATGCTACCAATTCGGCTTTAAACGCCCGGCATTTCGATGTCTCCACACTTCCAGCGTAAATGACACAGGTTGTTGCCAACAGGGCGGTTTTCTGAAGTTTCTTACCTCTTCCTTCATGCCAGTCTCGAGGAGCATCATGACACAGGCTTCTAATGGTAGCGCGATCTCCCTTCCGCTCCTTTTCAGGTGATCATCCAACCCCGTCCCAAATGCAGGCTTTTCCATCCAGGAGTCTGAGCGCAAAGAGAGCGATTAGCGGTAAAATGAGAGGAGAAAGAGTACATTTGTGTAAAGTGTTGAAATGGAGCTACAGCAGAATTGTAGAAGGGAAAAAAGTGTGAGAAAGGCCTGGTGTTGGTTTGCATGGCAGATTTCTGGGTCAAACACCCCCCCCTTCATGGTGCTGCCAAATAACAACCACATGCTCCCAGCCGGCAGAGTGACTCTGCAGCCATCTGAGCTTATGTGAGGCATAGGAGAGTGTGTGTGTGTGTGTGTGTGTGTGTACACGTGTGTGTGTGTGTGAGTGTAGGGGAGAGGGGGTGCAAATCCCAGGTGGGTGTGATCTGAGAAAGGGTGGGGGTGTGTGTGGAGTTGGTGAGTCATCGCCACATGCTGTGAAACCAGGCTTGTCTGGTTTTTAAACCACATGTGTTTAGTTCTAAGAAAAAAAAAGGTTTCTTGAACAAGACCTAGCTGAAGGGGGGGGAATCAAGAGCTGAGTGGGAGGAGAGAGCGGGTTTGTAAAGTGGAAAATTATTTTTGGAGAGGATAAAAAGAGTATATACATTCTTTTAGTAGGGCCCCATTTGTGGCCTTAAACATGTACAACTGGGGTAACTGCAGCTGGATTTCTTGAACTAGCAAAAGAAGTTCGTCAAAAAGAAGAACTGTCAGAAATGTGCATTTCATGTGTGGCCTAAAGGACAGCTGCACCGCTTTGACCTATGTGCGTGTTGAAGGCATGTTTGCACACATCATTACCTTGCTGAGCCTGGATAGTTGGCAGGACACTCTCCAGAACAGTGAGAGACTTTCTGTGGTAGTCAGCCTGAGCTTCTAAAAGCTACAGAGACACAGAGGGATGAAATGGGCTGAACAGAATAAGACACGCAGTTGAGTACAGGACTGCAAATGTAAATATGATGGCTAGCCAAGTCTCTGTTCCCTTGTCACTCTGCACCTGCGAACGTTCCCGCGTGAACTCAAGGAAAAATGTGTTTGTTTTTAACCTGCCGACACAATGCACCCACCGTTATGAAGAAGTGGGCATAGTCGCCTTCTTTTGAGAAAAAGCTGTACATGTCTGCAGCAAGCTGATCCTGTAAGACAGAGAGACACACAGAGTTGATCATTTGTCGTCCAACTCGACAAATACGAGAACATTCACGAGAGAAATAAATAGAAGAAGGGCAGCACTACTGCTGTAAACTCCCAATTAAACGCTTATCTCGAATTCAGAGTGTGATTCATGAAATTTTAAGATGCTTTTAGGTAGGTGTCAAATGATCAGCTCAGCTTTAAATGAGTCATAAGTCTTGTTGCTGTTTGCAAGACTAAAGGAGACTGCAGGAGACTGCACCTGGACAAAAAACCCATTGTGCAGCCCCTTCACACTAAAGCTCACCCGATGACTAAGTTCAATAGATGTAAACATGTGCACACAGAGCTGACAGGGCATTTTTAGTCATTCGTGTGCGTCAGCATTCTGGTTCATAGGGCCCAAGGGTCTCCGAATGTCCAGACGTTGCTGTAATGATTTTCTTCCCAGTTTAGTGTTCCAGTTTGTTTCACTCATATCACAGAGGTCATAAAAGTCGTTTAGCTTGCCAGGACACAGCCTAGTTTTGTCTGTCAGCCTATGAGATACCAGACATGAACATAAAAAGCAAGAAGCACAGTGAAAGCTTGTGATCTGCATCTGATTACGTCAGTGGAGTTTTACTACAACTGAGGCAGCATTTTGAAAAGATTCTGCTATAAACGCAGTCAAAAAGAAGCAATGTTTTCTCCCCATAAATGTTTGTGTGCCATTTCAACTAATGGTGGTTACTTTGCAGAGCTCCACTTTGTTCATAGCTTCATCCATCTCCTCCTTGAGCAGGTCAGCCTTGGCCGTCAGTGCTTGAGTATTTGTTCCTGAGATTATTGATTTGGTTGCCTGCAACCACCTGCATACAGAGGTGCAAGGAAGAGAGTGGAAAATGGAGAACAGTCATACTTTGGAGAGGCATAAATGGAAATTCGGGAGCATGTTGTGTGACAGCTTTAACATTTTGCCCAGGTACAAAGTCCAAAACAATTTGTTATTCTCTTAGCAAGGGCTAAACATTGAAAATTGGAGAAAGAGCTGGAGACGAACCTCGCTCTGGCAGAGTCGTAGTCCAGCACCAACTTGGCCAGCTGCTTCCTCTGCTTCAGGATGTTGGGAATTTCTACCTATAATAATGATCCGATAGAAAGTAAGCCTCACACGGAGCAGCAATTAAACACACCTGCCGGTGCTAAGTACAGTCACAGGTGAATACCAGAAAGACTTTTTAAATGATACAGAACGCCTACCAGCAAGCAGCTATTGAGGTGTGAAAACCAAAGCCACAAGTGACGAGAAAAAAAACTTCATACTTTGTTAATGTTGTTGACATAACCTGGCCAGGTCGGGCCCGGCTTGTTTAAATGCAACTGGGCAGCATGCACGCAAAAGAAACATTATGTAATCTTTTCAGCTGCTGTTATGTCCGCAAAGTGAGTCTGACCTCTGCAAGCTGGCTGAGTGGATCCAGAACGTCCTTCTCTATCTGCAGCTCATGTTGCATCAGTTCGGTTGCCAGACGATTCTCTGCATCTCCACACACTTCCATCATATTCCTGTTAACACATGTAGCGGCGCAATTAGAAAAAGACCGGCGTCTGAGACCAAAGTGAGTCACTCATGCCTCATAATCGAATCAGCATTATATCGCGATCCCACATCTTCTTGCCACAGAGTGATTCAGCAACACAGACAGTCTGTAACCGGCTCGTCCTCTGACCCCAATCGATAGCTGAGAGCAAAATCAGGTCACTGTGATGTTATCATTTCTAGCTGCCAAAAAGCCAGGAGCACACGGTGGCCTGGTGACAGCTGATCTGTGATCGTCAGCCGGGATTTTGGGCCACAGTAAAACCTCAAAGGCTTTAAGCAGATAATATTGTAACATACATGAATGCATTACAACCGGCTGTACTTTCCCTTCCTTATTATTTCCAGGCAAACACATGGCTGCAGGGTAATTCTGGAGACATTCACTTCCTAGATCCTTAACTACTCTCATTCTGACGTGGTTGTTTCGTCCACATGAATACAGTCTGACTCTTGAGGAGGGGAACTGCTGAAAGTCCCCGACACAAAAACAAAACTGGCCATAATGCATGGCCTCATATTTCTGTTCCATATAGAAAGTGCAACTGGACGTCTAATTCAATGAAAAACTCACCCGATCAAAGAGTCGTCTCCCAATTGGTTTCCACCCTCCACCATTGCCTGGGACAGTGCGGTGAGAGGAAGCTTTTTCTGTGGCACGTATGGGTAAGAACAGATGCAGACAGGGTTTAGACTTATAGCAACGCATTAAATATGTCAGTCTTCAGCATTTCATGTACGAGCCAATGGAAAATTCATCGAGGGGTTTCCATTGAACAGATCAACAGTAAATTCTGTCAGAAAGAGGAAAAGGGCTTTCTGAGCAAAGGGGGGAAATGCAGATGGTAAATGAGTTTTAAGATGAGAGCTAAGGAAGTGAGACATCTATCAAATGACAAGGCCGGAGCTTTACGTGTGTGCAAAGACAGCCCCTTTTTATCCCAGAAGGCAAAAGTGTCATGCAAGGCGAATCAAAATGACAGACGCTGAAATGGGAAATGGAAAAAGTTGTCCTAGGGACCGAGAGAGATTGAGTAAGTGTTTTTACCTGACCGTTTCCTGTATAGAGGCGTGGTACGGACTGTGGTGCATTTTTTGGGTGGTGTAGGGTAGGAACAAAAAAAACAAAAGCAAAAAGAGAAATCATAGAACGCTCTGCCTAATGGAGACACTTTTAAGCCATTTGTACAACTTGTCTGGGAGTTGAAATCCAAACTTCATTAATCACACATCCTGGAACACTAGCTGATTGGCTTGGATTAAAACAAATGTTTTACTGTTGACGAGGCTCAATGACTCACGTGTCTCTTCTCGGCATCTGCACCGATGTGTCCCTGCAGACACGACACCATCTTTTTGTGCGTGTTGTGGGACACCACGCGCACCAGCTCCATGCGCCGTTCGATCTGTGCAAAAGACACGCGAGAAGAGACCTTTATGCAGGCGTCGCACGATGCCGACAGAGTACGGTAGAACTGCTTCTTAGTCACATCCAACATAAACATTCTGCTTCAAGCTTCAACTTCGACTGCATTCGTATCAATCAAATGTCCCAAAAAAAGATTTATTTTACACATCACAGCTTGATTAACTTTGATTTGATGTTATTGGCACCATTAAACCAAAACAACAGTGTATCTGCACAGATTATGACCGATGTGGTCCAGCTCCGTGCAGTCATCCGATTTGTGGCCTTGTGGGAGACCGGGGTGGGTCAAAGTTCAAGCGTGATTGATAACGCTTGTCCCTGCGGACTGATGCTGGAATGTTATCTATGAATCACATGATTCTTCTGAAGCGTCTTCACAGCAGCAACTGTCACTGAGCTGTGGCCTGAGAAAGAGGGCTTCTTGGTTGTAAAAAGTTATTTATTTTTTTAAAAAGAAGAAGAAAAAGAAAAAAAAATGCCTTTCAACTACACAGGCTTTCTCCTGTCTACAGGCCCGACCACACAGATCCACTGTGTCTTAGGCTGACGAGATATAATACCGTCATTGACTGAAGTCAAAGCCATGCAGGCTGAAGGAGAGAGGCCAGCTGAAGCTCTGTAGGATGAGGATACACTGTCCTTGTCACACCAGGTGTCAACGTTAGGCCAACTGTCCGTGAATAGAACTAGTGAGGTTTCTTTCAAGTCTGCTTAAAAGTCTGGCCTATGTAGACTAAACAAAGACGGGCTTTACGTTGGCAACGCCAGTGAGAAAGTCTAAGCAGGCCGTAGGTCATTTGTGCGCCCATCACAAACAGAGCAGGTGCAGCTTTCACTTAAATAATAATATAACACAAAAGAGAACAAAATTAACACAAGAGAAGTTAGAAAATAGGGGCGTTTACATGTCTAAAATCGATAAACATCTACGTATAAAACTGGAGAAAACAATGCTCCAAATATAAATGGGAACACCGAGGTCCAGAGGGGAACTTGAGAGAAATGGATGAACACAAATGCAGAGGGAGGATCAACCAAATACCAGACAATTGTGTTCCAAAAACAGAATGCAGTCGGAACTCAGGAATTCCACAGCAGATATCCGCCTCCATATAACCCCCCCCCCCCCCCCCCCCCCCCCCGCACTCTTACGTCATCCCTGACCCATCGTGGCCGCCCGGCATTCCCCAAAACAGCTGGGTTTTTCACAAACTTGCCAAACATACTCTTAAACGTGCATAGATGCACATTTCATCCACAGGTCATAAAGCTGGGAGCAACACAACACAATTTGGAGATTCCATTCTCAAACAGGGCTAAAGTTCCCATGTGGGTGTGTGGAATATGTCTGGATCACATGACAGTTTCTCCTTCCTTTTATTGTAATAAAGAAAGGGGTCAGACACACAACACCATACCCTCAAAGAATAACATGCAAAGGAGAGTGGAAACCTCGGCCAAAACCAGCAGGGTGTGTTTTTCCTCCTGCTGTGGGATGAGGTCAACACTTGGTCAATCTCATGACACGTCACAGGACAGGGAATCCCAATAATGAGTCTTACTGATGGGGAGGAAAAAGACAGGGTGGCGGAGGTTGTTTATTGGTTTCTAAGTGAAACATGTCTGAACAAGTCCTGAAAGGACAAAAATAACATAGCATGACGCAGTCGTCTTTGAGTAACAAACTGAAGGCAAACAGTATATTCTTTGTTTGTGTTGGAGATGTAAGAATGAGGGAAGCGTTTGAACGGTTATCTGATAACATGACTAAACTTACAGCACTGAGCTACGAGGCAAGGTATTTCTGGAGTATCTCTGGGGTAAGCCCATGCTACTGTACACCGAGGAGCAGCAAACACTTGACAGCTGGCACAAGAATGTTGGAAGGCCCACACCACCCGATTGGACCAAAGACAGAACAGGGTTCTGTTGAGCAGGCTAAGAATAAGACGAATACAGGCTCACACCCACAAGAACAATGTCAAAGCAACCTTGCAATTTTTCACTGTGGACACGCCGATGTCTGGCAGCAATTCTATAGGGCGCAGAGGACATGCCGGAATATTAACGGAACCGAGGAATTAACTAGCCATCATAAACAGCCCCGTGCGCCTGGAGAATTTAGTTGTATTTTGACCAAAAACACCAGTTCTCCTTTTGTCCAAGGGACAGGTTCCTCCAAACCAGTGTTGTCTACGTTTAAACTACGGTCTAAGCTTCAATGAAGATTTAACAAATTAGTCCCATGATAAGAGATTAGAAAACGTAAAACCTTCCTTCAGAGCTGCAGATATGTGTGAGGAGTGGGTTTGGGCACCGTCACAAAGGCAGAAGTCGCCAAACCACAGCAAAAAATTACCACAGGCCTCTCACCAAAAGGACTGGGAACTCCTAAGAGGACTGCTCACCAACCAGGGCCGTTTGGAAAGGACTCTGTACATCATGGCAATTATTTTCAATTAATAATTACAGATATTTCCTGCCTTCTTTAATCAACCACTAAGCAACTACAATATCTGAGGTTGAATAGAACCTGATGGCTGTTCTTGGGAGGCTGACTCACTTCTCCAGTTTATCTAGAAGTAATTTATGATGTGCATTATCAAATGCAGCACTACAGTCTAATACCAGCTCGAATAATAGACTCCCCGAAACATCATTAGGGTTATTCAACATCTTTAAGAGCAGTGAAAGCTGATGACAAAGATGTTGTTCCTCTAAAGCAAACTACTGGTTTGATGAAGGGAATATTTGAGAATAGAAGAATCATCTCCTACAGCAACGCCGCACCAAAGAAAGTGTGTTTGGACATGAGAAACAGAGGAGTGTAGAAATTAAAAGGTCAAGTGATTTCTATTTGGCCATAACAGATTCCTGTTTCCTTGTCAGACAACAGTGTTCTTATGAAGTGAGAAACAGCCAAAAGAGGCAACAGCTGACTCCCAGACAGAGGCGGAACAACTGCGCCTTTGAAGAACTGTCAAGTTGAGTTGTCTGAATAAAGAAAACATCCTCTCCTCAGTGAACAGCACCCAGAGCAGTTAGTCGCCGCCGTCAAACGTCCACACGCATCACAGCCAACCGAGCGGCTTCTGAATCGAACGCTGACGTTTTAGCAGTCATGTTTTTTTGTCCACGAGACCCATTGCAATTTCACTCCTATCTTTTGACAGAGGAATGTAAAATCTCTCAAAGCGGTTTCCTTTGGGAAAAGCAGAGGGAATAATAAGAATGGAGCGTTGGACATTGGGCTCTGTTCTCAAGGCAAAAGCAGCCGAGTTTGTTTGAACATTTATTATGCCTCCCGTTCGCACACAAAGGGCAATCTTCATTGCTGGAATGTCTTTGCTGAGCAGCCAACATTTTGTCCCAGCCCCACCTGCTGTTTGCAGAGGAGAGTTTTTCCCCGGGAAATCCCTGCACCCGCAGCTTTCACACGCACACGCTGCCGTGTGGACACAGCCACACTTACGCTGACCTTTAAAGCTGTGTGAAACTGTTGAGGACAAACGGTTCAGACGCACTACGCAGCCACTTCAGTACGGTTTTTAAAAACCTGTGAATGCACAGATTACGAATCATTAGTCATAGAAAAGGATCTTATCTGTGACATCAGCTTGGTGATTTCCCAGCCTCATCCAAACAAAGTTGTTGCAGCTGCAGGTAGGTTGTGGTAAAACAGCAGGAGAACAGGACACATGGGACGCATTCTGGTTTCTGTCAGCTCTTTACACGTGTTGAGCTCACAAATACTGCATCTTAGTACGACCAAATGTCCGATGAAGCTGTTCTCGTTCATAATTTTCCTCTCTCCGTTGCAGGGGGGTGAAACTAACCTGAAATTGTGACTGAAAAGCATCCATTGTGACTGCGTGCTAACCCACGGTCAAGATCAGAGGAATTACAGACCCCTGCTCTACTTTTACAAGCCCTTCCTCATCTGACAGACCGCAATTAACAAGTTGAAGACGCCACCTGTGCTGTGATTTGGACGACATTTACATTTTCACCGATTTCAATAATGATCACCCAGGGAGAAAGTTAGGAACGACAGAATCTCTTGAACGTCCACAGAGTCCACACCATGGGCCATCCCTATTTTAGGGGGACTGTAGCCACCCTAAAAACATTTTTTTTACTGATGTCACTTAGCGATCGATTGAGCCACGTTCGGCTAGCGATGCCTTTCACTCAGACTGCAGCTGCACCTGAGCGCAACACCGCCAGTCCGTGATTGAGGTAGATATACGGAGACTTCTGAAGAAGAAAGCAAGTCATCACTAAATAAAAAAGGATAAATCCCTGAGACATCCCAACGCTGTGCATGTGCACGCAGCTCACGGGCACCGCTGCTCCTCTCCCTGCAGCACAGAGCTGCAACGGACTAGTGGTCACGTAGTAATGTGCAGATGAAAGACACTTGTAGACGCATCTAATCATTCACAAGTAATTTAATCGAATTATGTGACCAATAAAGATGTACACCTTTGCCAGTATGAGTGGCTGATTAGTTCAGACTCATGCAGGTTGGCCAGTGGCCACAAATGCACACAGGAAAAAATTTTACTGGTTTGATTTTCACATTTAAAACTTAAACCTCATTGATTTGTTGGTGTCAAAATTTGAAACTCAACGCAACAACATCACTGATTTTTCATTTTTACAGTATGTCATGGTTAGCATTACAAACTCATGCTACATGCTAATACAAACTCATTTCAGTCAAAAGGGAGATAAACTTGTCATTGCCATGATGAGAGCTGGTCAGAGCCCTGTGGAAAGTGATTAATGATTTACCTGCAGGAGGTCATCGCTGAGGACTTCTGTTTTCTCCGCTCTGTGGGTGAGAAAAGACAACAGAGAGCATATAGATGAGCGCTGACAGACGATGAGAGCAGATAAGTAGTTCAATGCACTTTGCATTCACTGTAAAAACAGCTGCCACTTCAGGGAGGCTGGTTTTCACGCGTAGATTGAAAACTAGAATGGCAGGGCATCTGTGGGAATCTTTCAAGACTGGGTGGCTCTCTTTAGTTTGTTGCCATGGCTCAAACAGTCAAGCAACAGGCTGGTGTGCTCAAACAAACCGTCACAGTTGAAAAAAATGAATGGATCCCTTATGCATAATGTTTTTTGCTGTCAACCCAAGGTGGGGTTGAACGAGCTTTCATTTCCTTAAGCTGCAGCTCGTCGAGCTTGTGGTGTTGTACACAGTGAGGCCCAACAGTCCTGCTACGCCTTAGCCTATTAATAGCAAACTAATAGTTGGACTTGAAGAGGTCAGACAGATTAGATTCACTTAAAAAGAGTAGGCTGGGAACCACAGGCTGAGCTCAGACTACTTATCAACACCTTCGCTTATGCCGGGGGCTTTGATTCAAGTCAGGCTTACATGCGATTTACTTCCAATTAGTTTGGGAACCGTTTGTGGCAATATAGTAGAAGGATGCTTAACAAAAAGCTGTATTCTTTATTTCTTCTGATGCAAATACAACCACACTGTATCAGCACTGGAATGCTTATATGCTGTATTGTAGCAGGCTGTTCAGAGCATTCATATCAGGCTGGTTCAACACGGTGTGAACTACACAATACAACCAATGACATGGAGCGAATTCACAGGCCTCAGTCCCCTTTTTTGCCCCAAGTCCCTCCCTCTCATGCAAGTATAGTCAAACTTTCTGTCTCAGTACTGAGGACTATGCAGATATTGTTGTGCTTAACGAATGCACAAACTTTTCCAAGTGCGGCTCGAAGAAACCTGGACACTGCTGCTTGGCTGCATTTTGGGTACCGGAGCTCTAAATGAAGCCTGGGCTCTCTTCCAGAAACTGCTGTCTATGAACGGCAGTAACCTCCTAGCAGCTGTTTTCAATTACAACACACAGGCAGTTAGCTGGGAGAAAAGGAGAAAGACTGATAGACAGGGGTTCATAGTTTGAGAGGCTGAGAGAAAGACGTATGAATAGTTTGATTTTGTGGGTTGGAGGTTGAAGAAGAAGGGAAGAAAAAAAATAAGAAAAGTGCCAAATCAGTATAAGCTAGAGGTTTGAGATGAAGGGAAACATTTTCCCTGGAAGAGATCCGAAGCCAAGCTCATGAGGTCACGTCTTGTAACCCACACAAATCTACAGATAAGACTTCCAGAGAGCTGTAGAGAACAGATGAGCCGCAGCATGGAGTCCTTGTTCTGGTGCAGACAAGCTACAAGCTGAAAAGCTCTTAGTGCGGTCCCGGTCATAAAAACCGCTGCTCATCATGTAGCGTTATTCCACCATGAACACACTCCTTTATACACTTGTGTAATTTGGTCATTCGCTATGTTTGAATGCACACAAACAACGCGACTATCCTTATTTGCTTGTAGACTTGATGTGATGACCTCTGTAGCTCATGACTGAACCAGAACAAAACACCAAATGAAGCCAGACTAAACTTTATACACGCAAAGGATGATGCAAAAGCTGGACTGGTAGCACGGCTAACTGAGCTCCTCTTACTGATGTCAATGTGAACAAGGACAGCTGGCGAGGTGTTTATATGATCTGCAAATATTGCCCTAACCGAGCTGTGACCGACTGATCGGAACACGCGTGAAAGACCTTCAGATAAGAAGCGGCGCTTGTGCATCCAACTTTCAAAAAGCACTGTGTCACGGCGCCTCATCAGTGGACAAACAACAAACAAGACAACAATTGTTTTGATGGCATCAGCTGACCTAGAGCGAGCGGAGTTGACCCTAACGTGCCTCGCTGTAGCAGCAGCCTTTACAGAAAGTGTGTGGCTGTGCGCCGCATGTGACTTCTTCACAACAAGAGATCCTTGCGGCTCGGCTGTGGCCAATGGCTCAGAGTGGTAACCATGGCGACCTACTATGAAAGTAGAAAGGGAGTAAGTGGATACCGAAGCCACGAGCACAATAGAGCGGCTGTTACCAGCTAGTCAACACAATCAGCAGGCCGAAGAGGAGGAAGGGTATGCCTCTTACAGCTTCAGTAGTTGGCAGCTTAAGGTATACGGTAATGGATACCGGACCCAGAAGAAAGGAGCTGGAAGGATAACGGAGTGACTCAGCTCGTACAGTCTGCCTTGTGTGGCTGATTAGTGGGCTGTTAAGCAAACATTAGACTTGGGAATGAGAGAGCAGAGTGCTGGGATGAAGTCCGAGGGGCTTCCACCCACTGTGCATAAAGATAAATCAAGATAAAGTTGATATGTGCATCCTGATGACGAAGGATGAGTTCCTACTTACTGATTTATATTGGATTATTTATATCCACATCAGAACAACAGACCAATAGGTTATCAAACAATAGTGCATTGTACAGCACTCTTCAGAGTGACAGTGATTAGATTATACTCAAGATCTGTTTTGTCTGCGAAATGTCCACAAAAACTGAAAAACTTGTTTTGTTCCCCTTCAAACTAAAACGACATGAGGGCCGTGGTTACATGCTTATATTCCAAAGAACCTTCGCTGTCAGATAAGTCAACTAAATATTGTCAGATAAGTCAAAATTTCCCAACAGTAAGTACTTCCCTGGAAGTGAGATGGGTAATTATCATGATTAAAAGATCCTCGCTCGGTCACAGAGCATGAATTTTCCGACTCTCGAATTTACAATTTGGATTACAGCCGAAATCACAAAGCCAGTCTGTTTAAAATGTCGAGGTCACCAGAGGCAGTTCAACAAAGGCGTACGATCGGACACACCTCATTGTTGCTGCGGCACTGGCCAAGCGAGACACGGGGAAACGCCTGGTGTCACCTACCCCTGTCAGTTCAGCAATTGGCATTGTGCTGAACTCTGTTGGGAAAGTATCTTTTCAGCTCGAGCCCTTTCTCAAGTCCACCCAGGGCTTTCAAAGATGAACCTTAATGGATCTTAATGAAATGGCACAACACTCCTGTCTGTCATCAAAAAGGATTACAGACGACTGCTGTTTACAATGTCAGTGAATTATCAACAATAAGCGTTTAATTGTAAATCTCCTACAGAGCCATTCAACGGTCAAGAATTTGTGCTTATTACTGTAACTGTGGCGATTATTTGATTGATTGACAGTTAGTCCTGTGTGGCTGAGAGATCAAGCACTGGGACGGTTGAGTGGATCTTTTCTTATCTTGATAAGCACCAACAATGTGGGAGCTAACAGCACTGATATGTCTTCAGTTAATTTCTAAACGTCCTGGGTCCCACGGATATGAGCCGGTGGCTTTCCACCTTCTATAACATTTCTATTTGAGCTTACTGGCAGCCTCTGAAGTCAAAGAGACGTTTCTCAGCAATCCTTGACCTAATCCTAAAATGTCTCCCTTGAACCAACTCCTCTGCTTTACGTATTTGCAGGTAGGATAGGGGCCCCTTGCCTTTTCAGTATCAAGAAGAAACAGTCATCAAGTTGTTTAAATGGCTCCTGATGCCCCAGCCAGACAGCTCTGTGACCATTACACCTTGAGCCTAAAAAGAAAAGTGGGGCCCAAACCTCTCCAAAACACAATGGTGAGGGGCCAAGGAAAGGAACTTGGCCCTTGAGTGGCCCAAACTGTCCGACAATCTGATTTCTTCCTGAAGCACTAACAAAATGCATCTAGGATGACTTCCTGAAAAGTAAAGATGATGTCATCACAAACAAAAACCAAACATCACGTGCCCAGCATAACCTCGCTCTTGCGTCTGTTGCATGACTAATTTAGATGCAGATAGCGGTTATGGCCATTTCCCGTAAAGGTATTACTATTAATCTGCTGCGAAACATGGATTCAGGTTCACAGAGTTCACAGAAAGGAAACCACAGACGCTTTCCAAAGACATATGAATAAAAAAAAAAACTAAAAAAAACAAGTCCTCGCCATGTTCCCTGGTATGAATCACGCTGTTCTTTTCCACGCACCTCGATTTCACTCTCTTCCTCTACATCAATTTTCCCAGCTCTCCCTCTCTCCTGTCCTCTAGAAAGCATGTCTCTGGGAGGCCGCTTCCTGTTTGTAGAAGAAGAAGGAGAGATTTCCTCAGAGCCGCTGCTCGCTGGACACAGTGTTCTGCCTTCACACAATCACAGGAACCCAGGGGGCAACGGAGAGAGGGCCTTTTGCACTCCAAACTTTTTGCAGACGCAGACTCAACCACACACTTAATGGACAAAGCAGGGAATGTTTGCTTTCCCCAAAACCAAGCACTAATGGAGCACTCATTCAAATGGGCATATACATGAGGCCATGAGAGATTAACCCCACTTGTGCATACCACAGAGCAAGCAACTACTGCCTGCCACCACACACACACGTCTGTTTTCTGCATTAAACTCTCCAGGTCTAATTTACTGCTGGTGCCGTGCAGCGGGGAAACTATGAGTATTCCAGCTGTCCTGCTTCTCCTGATCGTCAATTTTGGCCAATAGAACGCTTCTCTTTGCAGACCTTGGTGACAGAAGTGTCATCATCAAATAAACTGTGAATGGATGACAACATGATAATTACTCCGTTTAGTAGTCCAAACCACTTTGTCCGCTGAAAAACTGATCAGTTTAACTCTAAACCTGGCCACCGCTCAGAGGCCAAACTCATTTTGAGAAACATCTATTCCCTTCTGAAAAAAAAAGAAAATCAGGGCCAAAACATAGTTGTTGTGTTTTTTCAATGTAAAAAGTTGAAAGTAAAGACAGCAACTCATCTTCTATTACAGTGGGTGTTTTTTTGGACTATACAGAGGATAGAAAGGGGGATGGGGGGACTTCTACATGAGGATACGATGCCTTGGGTACCAGAGTACAGTGGGGTCTAAATAGTTTGAGAGCATACATTTGGGTGTATGAAATGACTGCCAACCCCAAAATAACCCTGTCACTCAGAGTAGAATCATCCAGCCTCCATATCTTCTCATTATGCTACTTTCGCAGCACTTCAGACCTTTTTTTTTTGTTCTTGCATTTTTTGCTTTGGCACACCCCCCTGAGCAAGAAAGGAGTGGACTTCCAAGGAGTGGCTCACTAAAAAACAGCTGCTATGAAAAGAGGAATAAAGATATGGTTGAGAAGAGTGCTGTTGTACTCTGCCCGCATGAAACAGTACATCTCCTTTAATAAGCTCGAATGGCAGTAAGCATTTCTGCCCTGTTAGTCCAAGTTAGTAGACAACGCTTCAAATAACTGGTTGTTCCATTCCTTGAGTTGATTGTTGTTAATAGAACCCATCAAAAAGATTACTAAACCTAAAAATATCCCCCTGCAAACCAGTTATGCCGGCTTGTCTGAAGATGAACAACCCTTTCTTCCCAGCCTGTCAGTGGCTCTGTTGTTGTTTTTTGGTACCATCCACTGCTCATGCACCCGCTGTCTGCCTGAGGCGCCAATCGCTGTTGACATCTACATTTGTACACCGACAAAATACACAGTCCATACATCCTCATAAAAATAGATCCCCTGGCGTGTCTCACAATGCCAGGCTGAAGCCATCGCTACTTCATACAGTGGACGCCATGTGTCATCACATAATTGGCATTATGGCTCGAGCTAGCAGTTCTTCTCCCCCCCATGAGCTTCAACACTGAAGCACATTTCAGATTGAAGATGAAAGTGATGCATGAACTGGAGACAGCGGCTCATAAATCCATTTTAGATGCTTTAAGTTGGGAGCCTCTTTTTAAGCTGAGCATCTCGTGTTTCACAAATGTTCCTTGTGCTCCAGTACGAGCGCATCATTTTTGCTTTAACAGAGTCTAAAACAACTCATCCACTGATTTAGCACTGTAGGCGTGTCACACTCTGATCCAGGCTGAAGTCAGCAGCACCAGGGCACATAAAACCAGGTGTTGCTCTGGCCAGCAAAGGGCTTCCCCCCTCCATGCGTCACATAATACGCCGTCAAGTTTGCACATTTCAGGCTGCGAGCTCAGCACCAACGAAGTTAACGTTCGACATCCCTACTTTCATTCAAAAATACGTGCCCCCAATCAGAGTAATAATGAGAAATGAATCTCAAGCCCTTTAACTTGGTTGTTAGCTAATGAAAGTCTGTCCAGCATCTCAACCCAGCCACTACCGACAAAAAAAAGGAGCTCATGTGATATAATTATCCTTTCCCTTTTTTTCACCTCAACGTTTAAGAGACATACCCAGTAAGAAAGTGAGTGTCTGTGAAGGGAATGGTTCAAAGTGAAATTATATCAATTTGTATTGGGCAAAAGACCCAAAGAAAAGCATGTTTGGTACCGTGACAAGCTCCAAACAAGGCAGACGTCGGTACTTGCCTGCCAACGGTTTGATTGGCGAGTTGCTTCATCCGATTGAACTGCTTCTTCATTGTCGCTCCTTTGCCAGTAAAGTCTTGTGAGGTTACGCTTCGATACCAGGCTTTGGTTTGTCATAAGTTCACGGCGCCTCTCCCAACTTCCCAAGCCGTCGCTATGACAAGGAAAAACAAGCGAGAGCCATTGAGCCGAAAGCCAATTAAAAATAGTTTGTAGCTTTGCTAGCTCCTGAGCTAGCCTTTCCCAAGTAGAAATTCAACAAAAAAGTTTCCCCCCTGAGGCGACAGCATGATAAACGAACTCCTTTTTGGGGAGAGGGGGGGTATCTACGTACATTAAAGAATTGAAGAAAGCCGCGTCTAACTCTCACTAGGTCCGGCGGCTTTTCATGGCTCTCCACCTCGACCGCTGTCTTCACCGTTAGCCGACGAGCTAACGCCGCCGAGCAGGATAATCCGAGCCGAGTGCACCGCAGCAGCAGCACCAGCAGCAGCAGCTCACCTCTGCCACTGCCAGCACACACAGAGAGACGCAGGAAGTAACGTTGGAGCCCCGCAGCATCTGCCAGCCGGGCAGCAACACCTCCCACTGGACACAAGCAGGAGAAAACCTGACTCAGTCATTGAAAAACTCCTTCACCAAATAAAGGCTTTTTTCCCCACCTGTATGAGTAGAACTCGTGCGAAAGTGTATTAAACGATTTCCACTCCAAGCTCTTCGCTTGCGGCAACCATCACCTGTTCAGTTTAGTTTAAGCGCATAAATACACACGTTTGCTCAGCCTATTTTAACGTGACACGTGTATGAAAAACTGCGATATCTGTTAACCATAACTTTCTGATCTCCGAAGTCGGTGTTTTATGGCAAAGAAAAAAGGTGTCTAAATTGTTTGGACGTATTAAATGACAAAGCAACTTGATAAAGAGGATGGGAAAAAAATTGTACGCTGCTTTGCAGTGGCAAAAGGGCTTTTATGTGACTCAAAAGAAAAAAATAAATCAAACAAACTCTCCTTCAATCCAATAGGAAACTTTTTTTATTGTTTTATTTTTTTAGGCCTCCTTTCAATATTTGATTTGAATTGATTAATTTTACGGGAAGTATTTGCAGCTCTAAGTCTGGGAATGGAGCCCACATGCTTTTTGCCTTGAGGCCATACATTCACCCTCCGCGTCAATCAATTCAAGTTAGAGACACCAGTGAAGTGGCCTAGAAAAGCTTCTGTGATGAACCAAGCACATTATGCCTCTGTTGGACAAAGTGCATTGATCGGAGATAAAGTCGTGCAATTAAGCTGGTTGAACACAACTACTTTGATTCTTTGGACTGTTACATTAAGTGCAGATGGGGTATCTCAGTCCATGTAGCTGTGCGCCCTGTTGTTGGTGTGAACATTCATGCATATGCATTAGGGTTGCATTGTTGCATCTCTTGGTTTCTCTCATATATCTATATGCACAGGGTGCGATTAGTGAAAAATTTTGAGAAGCATTTTATTCTGAAAAAATTACCACACAACAGTGTGAAAACATGAAAACTATTGATTATTGTGTAGATAAACCAGACACTTAGGCTACATAACGTAGGCGGTAGGCGGTATTTTCAAATTTGTCAAATAAAAATTCTTTGCTAATATCAGTTCAACAGAAAACATGAAATACCATAATGTGCTGTCAAGCTGTTTTTTTTTTTAATGGTTAATCGGTTAGACTATAGGTCAGACTATGAGAACAGTATATATATTTTGTTGTGGTCCTGTAAAATATGACGATATGCTGCTCTGGATTCTTTTAATTTTTTTCTCCATTTGATTTAAGCTTTTGTTTTAGCGCGGATGACGCAGACAGGAAATTGGACTTGTGAACATAAAGAAACTCTGGTTGGTTTTCAAAATAAAACTACTTTCTGTGTTTTCTCTCACATGTGAGAGAAAACATAGAGAGCGAGAGATACTTTTAAATTGAAAAAAGGAAGTACTGAGTGTATACTTCCGGTTGCAGTTAGCCATGTATGTTGAGCCCCTAGGCGCTTGTTATTAGCCCTGGAAATATTATTCCCTTGTCATGTAGTCCTAATTTTCTTTCAACTCGTAGTTTTCTCGCATTTCACAAGGTTTACAGCCGCTCGGCTATGCTCACAATTTTCCTGCCCCACGTCCCCACTTGGTTAAATAAATCCACCTGTCATATCAACTAGCTAGCTTGTGGCAGCTAACCAGAGTGAAGCCGATCCGGATTCAATGTTATTTACACTACGTTAAGACTAGGACAATTAATGGCAGCTCGGCAATCCTTCATAGACTCGGATACTGCGGATGAGGCGGTTCGGGCGACCTGTGACGATGCATCCATCTGCAAAAGGTCAGGGTAGAAAATGAATTGGGAGTAGCTGCTTGCTACCGTTAACCTGCTAGCCAAATTAGTCCAAAATGAAAGAAAAGACGCAGTTTGAAAAATATTTGGTGGTAATTGTATAGCATCGATCCATATCATAAGATGAAGTTTAGTTGTCGAAGTGGCTGACTCTTTCCAGTAGCTCGATAGCTTTGAACAACGTCGCAGTTGGTGGATGGTCAGCTGTTTTTGGTTTATTATTAGGTTGTTAGTGAGACATGGATCCTGCAGAACCAAGAATGGAGCAGAAAACTCCACAGATTTTTAAATTGAATGCAACATTAGTTTTTCAGCAAACACATCATTTAGGGAGGATTTTATGCACATATGGCACATCCATGACCAGTTTACTCATTTTTATTTTTTTCATAGGTTTGCTACCAGTAAAAACTACTGGAAAGATCCACATATCCAGTACTTTGTGAGATCTGTAGGAGAGCGGAAAGCCCCTGAAATCAACCGAGGTAAGTTATCCCTGTCTCCTTTATAAATCTTTAAAGCATGTTGGCCTTTCCTCTTCAACGGTGCTGGTTTAGCTCAGTGAGAGGAACCATATTTATAAGTCCCAGGATTACAGGTAAATGAGTGTATGATTCATAGTGAGTAAAAACCAGCATAGCACTACACCAAGACAATTTCGATGTCAACGGTAAGTTCTCACTTTTTTCCTCTGTTTGGATTGGATCCATTCTATGTTCTATGTATTCGAGTGTCTCGTTACAAAGATGCAAAATTGAGTGGAATTGGATCTGTTAATTGAGTTGGCTGAAGGGTATTACAACTGAAAGGTGTTTGTGTGCTCGTCTACTACTACCACAAGCACAACATTTTTCTGAATATTTATTAGGAACACAGTGTGTCTGTGAAATATGAAATATAAACAATAATATATATATATATATATATATATATATATATGCAAAAGTCTTACAATTCTAGTCATGCTGGCCTCTTTCAGGCATCGTTTTGTATGTACACAGTGGTTGTAAATAAACCCCCATTGTCTGTTATCTTTCACTCCACCTATCTGATTTGACAGGATACTATGCCCGGGTTCAAGGGGTGAACCATCTCCTTGATGCGTTTCTAAAGAAAACAGAATGCGACTGTCAAGTTATCAACTTGGGCGCGGGACTGGACTCAACGTTTTGGAGACTTAAGGTTTGCAGACTTACGACTCGTGGCTCGCACTGTCCTGTGAATAACACGCACGTGCTTTGACTTTTGGTCACCTCTTAGTAGACTGGATTACATCAAACTCAGTCTGTTCTGCCCTCAACAGAATAGAAAAAGAAACAACAAGGGGTGGATCCTAAGTGTGTCTATGTGTGTATGTAACAGGATGAAAACCTCATGCCGCGGAAGTTCTTTGAAGTTGACTTTCCAACTGTTGTCGCCAGAAAAATACACAATATAAAGTAAGAAATCTATGATTGTTGGTATGATTTGTCTTCTTTTTTCTTCTTTAATGACGATTTTTGCTCTTCCAGTCCCCTGCCACGTACCATCAATCAAACTGAGAGGCAGCAAGTTCCTTATACAGAAACGATCGATCCTTCCTATAATAAGTTGTGTATCTATGAAGAAAACAAGAATTTCTGATAATATACTATTTTTTAATATATGACCACTAAAATAAAACTCACCTCCTCTGGGTCAAGTGATGATATAAAACACAGAACGTGTGTCACGTTCTCATTGCCATCTTGCTTTAGAAGTGTAATGTGAAGCAATGACCTGTAGGGGGAGTCAGAGCACTTTGTGGATCAACTTCTCATTATTACAGTCTATGTGATATACAGAGGAGACAGAGAAACATTAATGGTGGATATTTTTATTGCATATATATATTTATATATACTATAATTATATGTTTGTATGGATGTATACTCTATATGTAGAACAGGTGTATGTAAGAAATATGTGAAATGGACTAAGCCACACATCAAACACATTTCTAATCCATACATTTATACATTTCAGAGAGTTTGGAAGGAACAATTGAAAGCAGAAAGCCGGTTTGCCTGTAAGATGCTTGCTGAAGCATAGCTTCGGTATGTAGTTTTAATTGTGACTTGTAATTGCGTTATGTCCTTTGACCAGGACAAAACCCCCCCTGTCCAAACCCATCATCGAGACGCACTCAACAGACTCCTTACTGCTAGGTACTCACCAGAAGCTACTCCTTTTAATGATCGGCGCATTTGAATGCCAAATGTTCCTTGTGAAATTACACTCGGTCTTCTCAAATATGTCTTTGTTCCTTCAGATGGTCAAAGTCTCGACTCGGATCGTTACTGTATCATTGGAGCGGACCTCAGAGACGTCGCCAACTTGGATGAAAAACTGAAGAAGTTCCAGCTTAACCCCGAGTACGTGTGCTAAAGCAGTGGGTTTTTCATTTTTTTGTCCTTAAAATTCCAAAGAATGTGGAAGTTACCTTGAAGTCCGTATTGTTTTTATAAAAACCAGTGGTTGTCAAATTGTTTTCCCGGCACATCTTTAAAAGTCCAAGAACTGTAGCTTATCTCTGTGTTTTTCCACCGTAAGTCGCTTTAGATAAGACTCACTGTGCAGAGGACCTGAGTGACAGCAGTGCAGATGCAAAGTCTGCCATCTGGAGCTTGATTTGAGAGGATACCACACCCAGAATGTGTGTTTTGAGTCTGAAAGCCCTCTGAATATGCTCCGTCATGCTTTTGCTAAGGCATTGCCAAATATTTACCAATATTCGGTGCAAATTTTCTTTCGAGGCTTTGGAAATTTGCAGCTGTTATGACATTGAGACGATGTGAAGAAGCAAAAGCCAGAAACCTCATTTTAAACTTCAGTTTTTGAGCATTCCACAACTGTAAGGTCGCAGCCTCACTTTTCCCATCGTGTATGTGACAACAGCAGATTTTGAGCATTATTTTGCTGTGGAAGGGGTTCTCGCCGAGTGCTTTCTTTTAATGCTGTGGCTACATGTGCTTTTCTCACTCCAGGTTGCCAACTTTACTCTTGTCAGAGTGTGTGCTGGTCTACATGACCCCATTGCAGTCCTCCAACCTTGTTCACTGGGCAGCAGAGACCTTTCACACAGCTATGTTTATTAACTACGAACAGGTGCTTATACACTCGATACGCTTAACAGAAAAACAACAAAAAAAAGAAGTCAAATAAGCATCTCTTACCGTGTATCCAGTAAGAGAACGGAAGTGGTTTCAGATCAGCTTTCTGAAAAAAAAAGACTGAAAGAATTTATCTGCAGGAAGGGTATTTGAACATCTGGAAGCAACACGCACACCTTTCGAGCCGTGTAATGTTTTTTTTTTTATATTTTATTTCTATTTAACCTTTATTTAACCAGGAAAAACCTCACTGAGATTAATGAGTGTCCTGGCCAAGACGGGCAGCAGCACGTTAAACAGTTTCCCACAAACGCATGCACAAAAGACGCCAAACTAGATTTCAATACATTAAAAACACAGAATCGGGTCAAAATTCCAATTGCTAATGAGATAAAAGTTTAGTGCATCAGTCAAAACATCTGCAGCCAGATGGGTCCGCCTCCAAGTCGCTCAACAACCTCTTAAAAGAGTCCAGCAAAACCAGAAAGAATCTTTAAGTTTAAGGGTCTTTTTGTAGTTTGTTCCAAATAAATGGAGCCGCAAACCTGAACGCCTGTTTTTCCCAGTTCAGTTCCGACTTCAGGAACAGACGGTAAAAAAAGATCCAGAGAACGAAGATTACAGGCTTCTGTGCTCCTCCGACTGATGTAGGTCAAACGGTAGGATAGGAGCAGACCTAGAATAGACTTATGAATTAGAATACACCAGTGATTGAGTCTACGAGCAGACAAAGAAGACCATCCAACACGAGCATACAGCAAACAATGATGTGTAAGAGATTTCAGATTGGTGATGAACCTCAGAGCTCCATGATGCACGGTATCAAGGGACTGTAAGCTTTGAGAGGAGGCTTATATGGATGCTTATACAAGACATCACCGTAGTCCCGCACAGACATGAATGCAGCAGAAATCAGTCTCTTTCTCCATTCAAAAGAGAGACAGGATTTTATACGAAAGACTTGGTAATGATGTAATGGGTTTTTCTCGAAAGAACAACATCCTGTGAACACAGTCTGTGCGTGCAGGTGAACATGAGTGATCGATTTGGCCAGGTGATGATCGAGAACCTGCAGCGGCGTCAGTGCACCCTGGCCGGAGTGGAGGCCTGCCAGTCTCTTGACTCTCAGGTAACCTCAGGCTGGTCTCCTCGACACAACTCCTCGCCAGCTTACAAAAATTTGATCAGTGGTCTGGCTTTAATTAAAAAAAAAAAAAAGAAAAAGAATTAAGAATGAATTGAAGCTGCTTTGCTGGTTGAACTACATTCTAAACATTAATTAAATCGACTACTGTGTGGTGTGTGCAGAGGGAGCGGTTTCTGAGGACTGGCTGGGAACATGCTAATGCTCTCGATATGATGACGGTCTACAGTATGCTCCCTCAGGATGATGTGGCAAGGTAATGCATGCTTAACATCAGCCAGTATCGACTGAGTCAGAGCTCTTTAAAATGATTTGTTGGTGCCCATGTCACGTGCTCACGGCATGTGTAACTTACACATATGTTAAGGTACCGTTAATGCTGAATGATGTACAAGTTTGGGAGCTACATATGCTGGCCTCCACACAACATCTTTCTCAGGGAATGCCTTCCTTATTTCAGCAGACAGCAAGAAAGCACACAATGCATTTCTTAACATGGGAAACTGCAGCCAGTTAGGAATAAAATGAAGCATGTGTACCACACAAAGACTCTTTAACCACCACTGCAAGACGAGCAGGGGTGCAGAGGGCTGGCAACTTATCTGCTGCAAGCCTGTTTCTTTATGAAGTGATTCCTGCTCGGTTTGCACATCAGTGATGTGCAAGATCACATTTTAAAATCAAATACTGAATCTCTTTCATCTCCAGAATTGAGCGTTTGGAATTCCTGGATGAGAGGGAACTGCTGCAGCAGCTTCTTCAACACTACAGCATCTGCTGGGCCACCAAGGATAAACTCAATCTGGGTAACGATCCACGACATTATCACAGTTCCATGTAGGAAACGATCGCTATGGCCAGTCCATTCCGTGGACGCTCTGCAGCTACAGTGGCGCCACGTCGCCTACCCCTTTATTTACTTTCTGTTACTCATACGTGTTAAATCTTTCAAATATCCACCCATCTGCACAGTTTGAATGCCCGCTTTTGTCGTGATTAAGAACAGGTCATGTTCTGTTTCCACAGGTCTGTCGCAGTTGGCTTTTTGAGCGTGAAACCTCCCTACCCTCGGACATGCTTCGCACAAGAGTTCGCCCAAAATCAACAGCAGGAGGAGATACGGGGAAGGAGACAGCAGGGAAAGAGGAAGCCATCATACCTCCGCGGAGCTCTCATCTGGGAGCCGTTCCGCTGCGAAAAGCCCCGCCATCAGCAGAACGGGACTTCACGCACATCCTTTGAAACCCAGTATGAGTTGATGATAAAACATGATTAGGACTGTGAGGAGGTTTGTCACAACACTGGTGCGAGTTGCCAACTGTTAAATGAAACAAGTTTCTTTTATTAGTTTGCTCACGGACACAGTTTGTCTGAGGCTAACAGAAGTGTTATTTAAAAAAAAAAAAAAAAAGCCAATTAAAGACCGTATAAAGTTAAAAGAATTTCACGTGATGTTTTTTTGTTTGTTTGTTTTGTTGTTGTTTATGTGCCATTTTGAGTTAATTTATTGATCAGACTAATCCTCTTATAAAACATTCATGCATATGATCACTAGTATCAAATTTCTTGAAGTGCACAACTGGTGTTAACCTGCTAATCCTGCAGAAATGTTTTCTATTTTTCACCCTAGCAAAGAGAACACGACATATTAGACTGTAATAGATTGTAGCTGATGAATGCTGATCAGTGGAGTTGATTAAAAATGTTCTTTTGTGTAAGACCGTGTTGCAGTGTTCATTCATAAACTTAGCAGTGGGACAAAGACACCCACATCCTTAACTCTGTGTGTTTTCTGACATCCACTAATCGTTTTATGAGCTTCTGATTAGTAACAGTCTTGGGAGTATAAACAATTGAAGGAAGGAGGAGGGGGAGGGCTCCTGAGAGAGGAAAAAATGTGGATGTGCGTATGTCCTTTCTGCATCATCCTAAATGTGGCTTAAATACTGTACCTCACTCGATCGTTCCATGGCGTGCGCAGCTCGTGGTTAAGAAGGCAGAGAGCTTCAGAGGTGGTATGTCAGGGCCAGACACTAAGACGGAGGTGCTCAGTGTGACCGAGATGGGAGAGCTGGCAGACAGCCGAGAAAGTGGCAGCAAGAAGGAGAAGAGATGCGTGTTCGAGCTTTACGTGCAGCCTTGCCTGGCTGAGCTGTTTGGGACGAGCCTGTTTGTGTTCGTTGGGTGCGCGTCTGTTATTGGGAACGCTGGAGCAGGCGGTCTCATCCAACCCGCTGTAGCACACGGACTGGCCCTCGGAGTCCTGATCACTGTGTTCGGACAAATTAGGTAATCGATGGCGACATTCACTTTTCTTTTTAATATTTGATGTGGTTTATCTGACTTCAAAAGGTCTTGCTTTTACAGTCTTTGAGTAGTGTGATTTTTATTTATCCTTTTTTAGCCTGCACTCAACTTTCCCCGCAAAACACAGCACAGATTTAAGGGTACATTTTTAAAGTCATCTTTGTTTGTGTCCACTACAGTATAGATGGCTCAGGATAAAGAACAGGTCATGTCAACAAAGTTTCAAACATTTTGTTATTCTTTTCTGTTACTTATTGCTCTGTTTATCCCTTGTCTGACGGTGGGCGCCGTAATCATTTCTCTACAACCTGATTAGTGTGACACAGAGTAAAGTCCATGATGTTTATTGCAGTGGGGGGCACTTCAACCCTGCGGTGTCTCTGAGCGTTTACCTGTGCGGGGGGATGAAGCTGCTTCTGCTGCTGCCATACGTCCTGGCGCAGACGGCTGGAGGGATGATTGGCGCTGGTTTGACCAAAGTAAGACGCAAGCGTGGGTGTTGTTTCGTGCCCAAATGCAAAATGAAAACCATGACGTCATGTTCTCATTTAAAGAGTAGTTGGGGCTCCGTTTTGGATTAGTGTTGAAATTTGAGTTTCGTCTTCAAACGTTGACTTGGCAGGTCCATTTTTTTTTACTTGTCTTCTGATTTTCACCATGTAAACACAAAATGGCCTTCTATCCAAGCCAAAAGAAGGGCTTCAGCTGATGTTATCTTTACTCCAGAGCTCAACTTACTTGTTCTGTGATTTAAATGGAATCCACTTTAAGAGATGTATGTATGTTTCTTAATTTTATTTTTCACAAATTCCCTTCAGAAATTTGACTCCTATTTTTGATTCATCTCCTACTTTTGTCTGAGGAATGTCATTGTAAATGTTCACAATCTAATCGTGCCCAAGTCTGGCTTCCACTCTCAACCTTGTGACCTATCAAATCAAAAACCCTGACTCAGCAAAGCGTAAAATCAAATCTATAAGTTCACGTATTAGATCAGCTTAACTTGGTTAGGAGAAAATAGAAGGTCACAATTTCAGTCATTTATCACAGTAGTTTAAACTGTCTATTCTACCTGTTCTACTTTTAGGTAATGTACCCCTCTAATGTGTATGCTAGCTCTCTTGGAGGAGCCTTTGAAGCAGTCACCATTGATGTGGGTAAAACAACCTTAGCAGAAGTGATGATGACCCTTATCCTGACCACTGTGGTGTGCATGGGGGCCGTCAACAGCCAAACGCGAACGGCGTGGGCCCCTTTCTGCATTGGCCTCACTGTTACGGCCAACATTTTTGCTGGGTGAGCATTTCATCAGGGAACGAGTGGCGTGGCCATAACCAGATATATCACATATAACCAGAATAATTTCATTGTCTACCGTGCTTAGTTAGGTTGTCTTATTATCCCGCTCAAGTCCCTCTTAATAAATGTAATCCTTGGAGCTGTAAGCTCCCATTTTTTATATAATTTCTGTTTTGTTTTATTCCTGAAAAATTGCTCCCAGAATAAGAAGTGAGCTAGTCATCTGCTTCACTCTGATCAGCAGCTGTCATAAAGAGTTAACGTGCTGTTGGTTGTTTCAGAGGAACGCTGTCTGGAGCCTGTATGAACCCTGCAAGAGCCTTTGGTCCAGCTGTAGCTGCCAACCACTGGAACCACCATTGGGTCTACTGGGTTGGACCCACCTGTGGTGCACTGCTCACTGTCAGCTTAGTCAGGTAGCATATGTATTTCAGAACGGTACAGCACTTAAAGGATTCCCTCTTTTATGCTGTAATAAAATGTTCAATTGTTCAAGTTGTATATGAAAAAGGAACTGGTGTTGAACTCCATATTGTACCTGTTAATAATTGTGGCTGCAAATGAGCAATAATAATGTTGTAACCTATGGTACTTTCACTTCCTGACAGTGGAATCAGATGGCAACTAAAGCTGACAGCATGTTAGAGGAGAAAAAGATAATTAGGCAGAGCCAAAGAAGAAGACATTTTCAGTAGAATGGTGGTAAAAACGGAAAACGAATAATAGAGATTGCTTCTGTCAAATTCAGAAGACCCACATAATGCTGAAAGGTCAGTCATGTGGCTATCTTAAGCAGACAGACATGCATAGAGATAAGGGGCTGGCCTTAGAGTGTATAAAAGAAGTCAAAACTCCGCCCACACGGAGCACAATCAAAATGGCACCATACAGCAAGGAGCTGGCAAATAAAGTAAATGTTTGAAAAGTGTGGGGTTATGTAAAACGTCTCTGATTCTCCATAGATTTTTCACCTCAGTAAAAGAATTTCCCAATGAGTTTATGGTTTCACTCACTAGTTTCAACTTGTTCTTAATGCAAGATATCTAACGAGTAATTCATGATCCCGTTTAGAGTTAAACAGATAAAGGCCATCTCTAACAAGTATCTACCGCCGCAACAACTCAATTTTGATAGAGGGAAACCGCACAATCTCATGGCAAAACGCCACTTTGGGCACTTTTTGCTGGTTATTAATATAGATTTTAAGCTTTTTCCTAATCATTTTACGCAATCAAAAATAGCATGCCAAATGGTAAGGGTACAGAACAAAGCAGGGTGGCGTGAAACCACATCGAAAAATACAAAATCACAATTGCTTAACCTTCAGTTGTTCTAAAAGAGTCAGCTTTTTTGTGTTGGTTGTTTGATAACCAAGCCACATTTTCCTTTTTTTCTCAGCATCAAATACTGCAATTTTGACAAAGTCACAGTAGGTGACGCCTCCCTGAGAGTCTCAACAGGCCAAGGCAGGTTCAGATACTGAGTACAAACTGTCAAAGAGAAAAGCAAAGTGTGCTTAAAATCAGATTGGATGGGTGTTGCAGGGCAAGTCACAGGAAACCAGCGTTCTAACTAGTTATGTGCGGGAATATTGGTTTTTATTTTATTTGTTCTGTTTTTATTCATGTGTTTTAGTTTTGCTCTTGGTTAGGCCCTATATCTACTTAAGTGTCTTCAGAATGTTAACCCTACATGTCAAACAAATAACCTCCATCCTCATCAGTTCCTTCCATGTACCATTCATTGCACGCTCATTGATAGTAACACATTTCATTTTTAGTTTCTCAGGGGTGAGACAGATTTTAAATTTTGTTTTAGATCAAGGTTAAGATTAGGGTTAAGCTTGAATTAAGCTAATGGAATGCAGCTGTGTCACGTAGAGAAGTAGGTGTGTCATCTTCTAACAGGGGTGGATTGTGTGGTCTGTGCGACTGCAGATAGACTCTAGTAGCTCCACCCTCTTATCCAAACATAGACTTTCTTCACAGCTGACATTGAGGTCAGTTGTGACAAACACAAAGCAGGAGAAGCACAAATGAAAATAACTTTATCTTTAGTCCCATTTAGTGTCCCAGTAAGTCACGGTACTCGATCTCCATGGTTGCATCACAGGATCTCCTCCGAGTGAAGCGTAGCCATAATTAAAACCTCTTAGGCGTGACAAAAATGTGTGCTCAATTCTTGTTCCAAAACACAAAAAGATGTTTGCAGCAAAAATGCAAAACTCAAGATGTCCAAATTGTAGTCAACAAACTAGTATCTATGTCAACAGACTGTCTTTTACGCAGTCCATGAAGTTTGGCTCTGAGTCTCTGTAGTCCTTCATCTTTTTTTTTTTCCTTCCATCTAATTTTAATTGTAATGAGCTGCTACTGAAGCCCAGGAGGGAACCCTTCTGCCCATGCCGGTACCTTACTGTTCTCCGTGTTCTTAAAGAAATGTTGAAACTCGATGAGTGTTGTTGTGAAGGATCAGTAAGGAGACATTATTTCTCTTTTGCAGGTTGTTGCTTGGTGACCAGAGGACTCGAGTGGTGCTTAAATGAAGGTTTCGTCTACCGTGGACAAGAAAGAACATCCCTCCCGATGTGATCATTTTTACCCTGCAGATGTTCGTGCATCAGTTGTCGGTTATGAAATGTGTCCATTTCTTTGAACAATGGGCCTCTGATGACACATTGTGTTGCCTCTTTATCAATGGCATATTTGTATTTCTTAAAAGGATTTTGTAAATTACTCTATGATAATTACTCTGAGATTGAGTAACCATTCCTAACTTGGACTTTTACCCACCCACTTGTGTGTTACATGTTCAATGGCAGCTGGAAAAAGACCAAAAAGCTTTGAGAATAAACTCTATATATGCCAATGATCACTTACTGTGTTATTTTTCTCTCTACTAGTCTTTTGATCAAAGTAAAAAAATGTGTAGACCTTGAGAATTGAAATGAGGGTTTAGTTGCTTTTTACCACAACTATACACCTAATGAAACTACAATCAAAAATACTGTAATGGTGCTAAAAGGCTTAACATTTAAGTAGAGACTGGTGACAAAGTGAAGGAAGTTCTAATGATCGACACAAAAGGTATTTCCGGAGGATGGATTTCTTCAATTCTTTGCTGGTGTAAAAGCCTTAAATGATAAGTTGTTAATTGAGGTGAAATTGGAGTCTGGTTTTCAATCAATTGTATGACGATCAGGTGTGAGTGTGAGCGGTGTTTTACTTAATTAACAGAGATCTGGGAAAGTCTTCACAGCAAATGATTTTTGGAAGTATATCATGGCATGAACAACAAAGATCACTTTAAATGGAAGGTGTGCGATAGTCTGCTGAATCACATGGGAACACAAAATAACCTCTGAGTAACTAGATGCTGCCCTCAAGATTGGCAAATGTAAATGGTCCTTATTCCATCATCGGGATACTAAACAACAATGCAATGCATCTCAGTGCTGTGAAGATAAAGCATCTGCTCTCTGAAAAGAAGCATATTCTGACCAGGCTAACTAATGTTAGCACAACCAGCTGATAGCAATGTATTATGTTCTGTTTCGCCCATACACGGATCACAATAAAGACCACAATAAAAAGTTCAAAGATAGATGTCGGACAGTACTACAGAATATGCGTGACCAATTCAAAGAGATGCAACCTGATTGAAGTGCCAATAAACAGTTTACTATAGATCTGTGTACTGTCAGAGGCTGAGATTGAGCCAAGTGTAAGTACGAAATGTACGTTTAAAGGTGTCTCAAAATCATATTAAAGCACAAACTTTGCTAAATGCACCAATATGGTTTAGTTTACCTTGTAAAAGAACACAGCATGAAATGATCTAAAGTTCACTGAAAAACCCTGACATGGCAGAATGCACTAAGCCACTGACCCCAGTGAAGTTTTCCAAGTCTGTGCTTCAGGTCTGTCTTATCTATATAGGCTAACATCGGTTAGTTTTAGGATGGCCTATGCAACAGAATAAAGCGGAGACGGTGATTATTGTGAGTAAATAAGATTTTAACCCCTGGAGTGGATATCTGATCCCACTAACTGTGGTTGACCTTAAACTGCTTAAGCCCTGCCTTGAATTTTATCAACCCCTTTTTTGAGAAAGGTAATGTTGAAGAGTCTTTCCTTGAAGACTGGCCAAACAAAGTTGGACCAGTGTCAAATACCTTAAGATTAAGACACGCTGGGCGGAGATTGTTCACTATCCTTCACCTTGAGTGTTTTATGAGTTCAGTGACGATAAAAACCACAACACCTGGCAGTTCTCTTGACCCACTCAGCAGACTCATTCAGGTATACGTGCAGGAAGTGGAAACATCGGAGGCTGAGTGACCTGTAAGCAAAATTAAGACAAAAAAGTGGCAACCATGGGTGTAGAGAAAATGGAAATGGAGGACGTGGATTCTGCTCTTATGAAGAGGGGGAAGAAACCACAGATGTCCAAACCTTGCAACAAATATGAGAGATTATACCAACCATGCCTGGCTGAAATTGTCGGGACCATGTTTTTTGTTTTCATTGGCTGCGTGTCCGTCATTGAGAACGTGCCAGCAGGTGGACGGCTGCAGCCAGCCCTGGTGCACGGGCTGGTTGTAGCAGTGATGGTGGCTGTCATGGATAAGATCAGGTAACTGTTTCTGCTTTATGCGTTTTACATGCATTTTAAGGAGTTAGGATAGAAAAATCAATCATGTGCTCTTAACTTGTCTTTGATGCTCCTTCAAGTGGTGCCCATTTCAACCCTCCCTTCACTATTGCCATCTACTTGTGTGGAGGCATAGAGCTGATGATGGTAGGACCCTACCTCATCAGCCAGCTGATTGGAGGAGTGCTTGGAGCTGGAATGGCCAAGGTCAGCTAAATCTAAGCAGCCTAAAAACATATTTTTAAGGGGATGGATATTTGAGTTATTTTATTAGCAGCAGAATGCGCTAGAGGACTAAAACTTTCCCCACCACCCACGTTTCACAGCTGATGACCCCTGTCGAACGCTACAACAATGTGACCGGAGCAGCATTTGATATCCTCAAGTCAGAGAGCCAGCTGTACAGGGCCATCTTTGGTGAGGTGGCCATGACCTGCCTGGTGACCATGGTGGTGCTGCTGGTGGCGGTCAACGACAAGACAAAAAACCCACTCGCCCCGTTTCTGGTGGGCTGCACTGTCATCGTCAACATTTTGGCAGGGTGAGATAAAAGGCTGGTGATCACAACACAGCAGGCCACATATCAGCTGTTTATTGTGTACGATATCACCTGTGTTAAACATTCACACCAAATGTGATGTAATTGTGACTGCCTTACCATGACATGCACATGGCAAGAAAATCCTTATCTTAGAATGACAGATGGAATGTGGACACTTTAAAAATACAGACAGTCAGATATACGTAAAACCACAAGTTGATGAGGAAGTGTGAAGATATAGTTGTCTCTTTAAAACATCTACTATCTTATGCCTCTTGCATTTTCCTTTCAGTGCATTGTGATCCTGGCTTTTCTGTGCTTGTAAAAGGAGTGTAACATTACAAAAAGCCCAAAGTCCTCCTGTAGCCTGACGTACCTGATGACTTATGTCCCCACATAGCACAGAAAAGATGCATTTCAACAAGTTAGCAGTATATCCATCTTACAATGCCCGAGTGTAGATTTTATAATCAATAGTGCACCAAAGGAAGTATGGAGGACAGAGGTTGCTGCCGTGATACCACAAACTGGTTTGGGTACTGTGTTGCTGTGTAAGGAATTGTAACTTTTTGAATGAAAGATGTTTTCAGAAGTGGTTTGGAGCTAGTAACTGTTATTCACTTTGATCTCTGGCCTTCCCACAGCAGAACAAAGCTAAAGGGTAAACAACAAGACCAACACAACCAAGAGCAGCCCAATGGCTCACATATCTATGAGAATGTCTCCAAAGGGCAGCAGACACTTTAACCTGCACCCTGTAGGAAGAACTGATGAGGAGAGGTTGCCAAGTTCTACAACTTGCAAATTACAAGATTTTAAGCCTGATTTTTACATTGCAGATGAGTCACTGAGCGCAAAAGGCAAACCAGACATTTACCCCAATATCCGTTTTACACCAAACACATTGCGTTTAAACAGGTGTTTAACCTCCCAGAGAACTAACATATCGCTACAACAACAGAAGGGATGGCATCACACTTTATCTTGCAGGCAGTGCTTCTGATTATCACAACTCTGAAATGACCGAGCCCCTTAGAATACGGGTTTCTGTAAAGAAAAGTGGGCTGTGCCCATTATTTGGTGCCCAGAAAAAAGTGTCAACACAAAAAAAAAAGCTGTGCGTAAATATGTGTACAGCAGTCATTTGACACTGGTTTGAATGCAGATTAAACACTCTTCCATTTCACCCAGGTGCAAGGTGTTGTTTTTTTTGTGTGTGTACATAAGCTTTTTTGTGAGTGAAAAAGCAGACGGTGGGCAGCTGCTTGATACTTTTTGAAAGGGGTTCGTAAAGCGAAAGGAGCTTAAATACAGTGTTGCAACTAACATACATGATGAGAAAGATTAAGCGGTTTTTTTTGTTTTTCTAAATATCAAAGCATCTAAATATATGTTTAGATGCCCAACATATTAACATCTCTTTACGTTTATGTAGTGGGAAAATATTAGTTACCCCCCCTTTTTAAAAAAAAACATTTATTTATTTATTTATGAAGTTTGCATTTTTTATACAATATCAAAATGACATAACATTAGAATTTGAAAATCACCAGCTAACCAATATATCAGTCTAAATTACAAACGGGTGAATGCATTGAATCCATTTTATATTGAATTATTTTTACTTATTTTTTATTTTTTAAATCTATTGTAAAAAGCTTTTTCTTTTTGTGGGTGCAGGGGGGACATCTCAGGGTCGTGTCTGAATCCTGCTCGGGCTTTCGGTCCGGCTGTGATGACCAACTACTGGACCTACCACTGGGTGTACTGGGTCGGGCCCATTGGAGGAGGTCTGCTGGCCGCTGCTTTGCTCAGGTAGGAGAATCCGTCCCAGAACTGCACGGTGATTGGTTGACACCAGAGATGATAACCTGTACTTGTCTCACAGCGGCTTTTTCCTGTTTCAGGCTCATTCTCGGAGATAATAAGATACGAGTGGTTATGAGGTCGTAAGCGTTTACTGTGAGTTTACCGTCATTGTAAGAAAAAAATTATAAGTACATACTTTTGGATCATATAATGATGTCTGTATTACGAGGATTGTTTTCAATGTGAAATAAAAAAAAAAGAAAAACTGCCAACTCTTCCCATGACCCCATTCTTTCATCCTTTAAAAGATTTATATCACAGCAAAAAAGACATCTACACAATAGGTCTTGGGTAGCGTGCAACTGATCATTTTATTTATTCATCCAAAAATTAAATGCTCTGATGTGTCACACTGCCTCCCCCTCCACGGTCCCCTCAGCGGTATTTCTCAGCCAGAGCCAGGGCCAGGGCTGCCAGGAATTTGTCGAAGGCGACATGGGCCTCTGGGGTGAAATCTTTGGGGAACATGGAGGCGGTCACCACCAGAATGCAATGCGCCAGGATCTGCGGACAGAGAGGACACGTTTATGGCTACGAGGTTTAGCATTGTCAAATACACCATCTGAAAAGGGGAATCCAAACTGAAAATCCTTTGCACACAAATTAAGCGACTACTACACCATGATTTCCGTCTGCATCTGGCATCATAATGGGACCCAGTCCATGACTCCTGTCTTACCTTAAAGTTGGCCGGGTCCACCCTCAGCTGGAAGGCGTGCTTCTCACTGAGATCCAGCAAGCCGTTAGTCAGGTCGTCAATCTTGGCCACGGCCTGAGCGACTCCCCCCATCACGACCTTGCCGTGCTTCTTCACTGGAGCAGAGCCGTAGGTCGTCTCTGGCCAGTGGGAGAAGTAGGTCTTAGTTTGGGGGTAAACGATGAGCATCCTGCGGAGAAGGAGAGGATGTTAGAATAGCCGGTTGTTGTGAGAGGCAGAGGGAGTTTCTAATTGAGCCATGAACATAAATTTCAAAGGATTCATCCAACATAACGTAATGTTTGATTCTGTGGAAAGCGGTTTTCGAGCTCCAGTGGCGCAATCGGTCAGCGCGCGGTACTTATATGACAGTATTCAGCGGAGGAATGCCGAGGTTGTGAGTTCAAGCCTCACCTGGAGCAATTGTGACGTTTTACAGTGTCACTTGGGAGTCAGAACAGAAAACTAATGGATTTGTCCTGTATGTGAGGTCTAAAAAGAACAAAACAAACAACTGACAATGTCGCCGGAGAGACATCGCGTCTCGTAAAACTGCCTCTGACCTTACTAATACATTCAAATATGTGGAAACACGACACTCACCTGCCCAGAGCATCCGCCCCAATAGCATCGGCTGACTTGGCGATTTTGGCCCAAATCGCCTTGACCGCATCCTTGTCCTTCTCTGTCAAACTCATGTCTGCTTGCTTCTGTCTCTTTCTCTACCTGAATCAGACAGTGATTCCAGGTTACTCTGGCGTTCTTCTTAAATTCAGTTGGCCCAAAAGTCACACCCACGGGAACTTGTGCCAAGCCGCGTCCATTGACGCAGATAGGACCATTCAAACTCCCCTGATAGAAGCTTCGGTGGCCTGATGCCAGTGTCAGAGGCTCTATCACCTGATCGCATCACGGGCGTCAGTTGGCACAAATATGACCATTTACATATCTTGGACGCACGAGGCCACACTTTGGCTCTCTGGAGGGCCAAACAGGGTTAAGGCAGAAGCTCTGAGTCCATCGAGGGGCGCGAGGACACCCCAGGTCACAGCAGGTCACAGGAGCCATACAGGCTATGGAGCAAGCGAGCGCCAATGGGTGCAGCATAACTTTCCAGAAGAAAGTGATCAAATTTCAAGGAATTGATTAGAAGCACATACACTGAAGTCAAATGATTTTAAGACTTCAATTCAAACTATTCCGTTTTTGTGGCACGCTCCCTTCAGTTTGACTCACCTCAGTGTAAGGTTGGGCCTTTCATGGATTTTAATGGATGTGTTAGTTTTGTTTGCAGTTTACAAAAACGGGGGGGGGGGGGGGGGGGGGGTGTCACACGAATACATTATTTTACATTCGATAAAACAAGTGCATTCCCTTTTTTTATGTCATCAAGAAAACAGACATAACATGAGTCATCTAAGGAAAGCAGTGAATAAGTAATCATGTACGCCAACAACTCTGAAATCCGTCTGAGATTTATCAGTGATTGCCTTTTTTTAATTTGGTAATTATTTCTTGGCCGTCGTCATAAATTTATTTGCTATCAGGGGGAGAAAATAGCGCTGATGGCCCTTATCGCACGGCTTAAACGCCAGTAGATTTGAGAGAGCTAGGGGAGGAGGCGGGGGGGCTCAGGGTGGAGGGGGCGCTGCTGCAGATAACACCAGTGTGGTTATGCAGATAACACTTTAGGCTGCAAGGAACACTCTCGAGCTGCTTGGCAGAAATGCAAAACTATGTGCACTGGCCGATTTCAAAACGAAGCATCAATAAAGCTGATTGTCTTCAGATTTATTAACTTGAAAAAAAAATTCACACTGTAACCCTTATTAAGTTAAGTTGAAAATGGCAAATTAGTTGTTTTTCACTTTTCAGATTTGGAAGTTGACCCGAAATGCAAACAACCCGAGTCCATTTCACTCAAGGTTTCTCCCTTTCGTGGTATTCAGAAGTGGATTTGTTCCAAGTCCTCGCTAAATGACGCGCTATGTAGGCTGTTAATTGACAGCCAATGTTTCATGTTTAACCGACTATGAATTCCTAAGAGTACGATAAACAAGCAACAGACTTAAGTTCTGCAGCTCAAGATCATTTACATGTCCTGCGCGCTGTAAAATCTCCCTTAAAGGCATGTTGACAGTAGTTTCAGCTAAAAAAACCCAAAACAATTTTAAACTATTTTAAATGGCCACATCAACATTATCAGTCTACAATATTTGATAGGCTGCATTTAAATGAAGTTAAATTAGGGATTCATTTCACAAGAAAAAACACCCAAATATATGTATTATATATATTTGTATTATCTTATATATATATATTGTCATTGGCTTCTGGAGAAGCAGATTTTTTTATTTTTTATTTTAAATTTTAAATGGCCAAATCAATATGATCAGTCTACAATATTTGATAGGCTGCATTTAAATGAAGTGAAATTAGGGATTCATTTCACAAGAAAAAACACCCAAATAAATACACATATACATAAATGTGTATATGTTGTCATTGGCTTCTGGAGAAGCAGAATTTTTATTTTTTATTTTAAATGCCCACATCAACATTATCTGTCTACAATATTTGATGGGATGCATTTAAATAAAGATAAATTGTGGATTCATTTCGCAAGAAAAAGCACCAAAATAAATACACATAAACATAAATGTGTATTTGTTGTCATTGGCTTCTGGAGAAGTCCGCTGTTTATCTTGAGCGCATCATCTCCAGCCTATCAACTCCTTTCACCTTCAGGGCGTGGGGAACTGGGACACATTTAAATAGACCGCGGTCAGCGTGAAGCAATATTCAGCCTTTTTACTTTCAAGCCTGAACCAAAGAAAAACCTCGAGCCACCATGGTTGCCTGGTCTGAACAAGAGCGCAGCATCATCACCAGCATCTTCTCCAGCCTGGACTATGAAGATGTCGGCCCCAAGGCTCTCTGCAGGTAACAGAACTCGGGCTGCGGAAGAGTCCTCTGTTCTCCTCCCTCCAACATCCAACCTCATTTCTGGTCATTTGCCTCCCTCTTAACCCCTCCTCTTCCCTCGCAGGTGTCTGATCGTTTACCCCTGGACTCAGAGGTATTTCGGCGGATTCGGTAACCTCTACAACGCTGAGGCCATCAAGACCAACCCCAACATCGCGGCCCACGGCATCAAGGTGCTGCACGGTCTGGACCGCGCTGTGAAGAACATGGACGACATCAAGGGAACCTACGCCGAGCTCAGCGTCCTGCACTCCGAGAAGCTGCACGTGGACCCCGACAACTTCAAGGTATATAATTATTCCTCCTTCACTTTGTGGTCACTTTGTAAAAAGACGCAAATGAAACGCAACTTTTCTTTCCTCCTTCCAGCTTTTGGCTGACTGCCTGACCATCGTCATTGCCGCTAAGATGGGCGCTGCCTTCAACCCACAGATTCAGGCTACCTTCCAGAAGTTCCTGGCAGTGGTGGTGTCCGCTCTGGGAAGGCAGTACCACTAAACCCGGCAGCCTCTGCGGCTGGAGAGGAGAGGAAACGTCTCTTCACATGTGTTATGTGTCTCCTCTAAAAAGGAATAAAGTCCCACTAAAGCAATGTCATGTTGTTCTCCCTGTTTTGGTTTGTTATTGTGTGTTTTTTTTTTTTTTTTTTTTAAAGTTCTCTGCCTCCCTAATACATATAATAGGAGAGTTCGGAGATGATGACGGGGGGCAAAATGACAAACCCTTGATAAGAAACCGATGCACTTAAAAGTCAACATTTTCAAGACAAACACACGATTCACTGAGTCAGCCGCAGCTCTCTTAAGATCATGTGAGACGGAGGAGGTAGGTGCGACTTTTGCGCTCTTGTTTATTTCTATACGATGCTTGAAAACACCTCTGCTATCTGGGACCGCAGCTCCAGAGACAGTTAAAAGCCCGAAGACTCCGACACCTCGCTTTCACGAGAGACGTTCAAAACCCACAAAGGAACAGCTGACTGCTGAGGGGATAGAGGGAGAGAAAACGGCACTCAGTGACATCATCACGCGTAAAAAAACATACAAACAAACCGAGAAACATAAACTACTGGGTCATCATCTGGCACTGTGGATGCCCTTTTAAGAAAATATTTAATTCACCTCAGTAAAATGGATCATATCAGTAGGCTAACTAACACATATTTGGATGATCAGCATATGTTATTTGGCAGCTCTCCTGGGATTGTTCTACAAAGCAAAAGATCAGTAAAATATGTGAATAGCTTGGAATGAGTTGGCTTGACTGGTGCTAAACAAAGAAAGAAACAAAAAAGATCCAACATTCTAATAGATAACAGCTGGGAGCAAAACACAGCTGCACTTGTTTTGACATGAGCACCTCACTCAATTCACTCCAGCCACCATATAGATGCAGGAGGCCTTTTCTCATTCATCTTCATCCTCAGACAACTGGAAAAAGTGCAGCCGCCTGTTAAAACCAGCAGGTGGCCCCACCTTCATATCTCATGAGACTCCTCCAGGAGGTGTTTGTTTGTCTTGTTTGTCTTTGGTTGTATGAGAAATCTGAAAGCAGTTTGACCCGCAGGGGAGCGTCTCATTCGATCATGTCCATTTTCCCAGGTTTTGTCAGTCTTCTGCTTTCCAGTTTTTTAGGGACCTTGACTAAAAAGCGCAGAAACTCAACAACGCTTAGTGTAGGTGTCACAACACTTAAATCATGGCTCATGATACTATACCATCCAAATTATACCAACAGCAATGATGATTTATTTTGAACACTCACAAAGAAACAAAGATCTCATCATACTGCAGTCCCTCTGGCTGAACCAATACACAACAGGTATCTAAAGCACACAACACATATTACTGGGTGAGTTACAATAAATCACGATGTAGATAGGCTGTAAATATACATTTTAACTTGAATACACACAAATAAATGAAGGTTGAATACTAACCTAATCCAAACCAGCAAGAATCTGTGGCATTTTACTCAATGTTGGGGGATAAGGAGTTTCTTCAGCAGGTCGTTTTTTTCTGCAACTCTGTCTATAACCAAGTCATTGTCAGGGGACATGAGGATGATCATAAGCATGAATGCTTCTAGGTGTTGTTGTGACTGTGCTCCTTATTCGACTACCTGTGTCTCTGGAAGAGTGAGGAGGAACTTGTATCCCCAGCCAAGGTTATGATAGGCATCTGTGAAGAGGTTGTAGCGTTTCAGAATTTGATAGCAACCGACTGGGCAATCCTTACAAGATATTTGTTTTGTTTGCTTGTTTTGTACATCTGTGTCCTCTTCGTCGCAGCCATCACCGATCATCCTCACTTTGTGCTCTTCAAGTGCAGACATTTTAAGTCGTGGCCACTGAGATGCCAGACACTTGAACGCAGACTGCAAATTGACAGCTGTTGCTCTGCCGTCAAACCTGAGCAAACATTTGCGACGTTCTTGAAATGCAGAATCAAGCGGCGCATCCTATGACACTTCAGCAAAGCTTCAGCAAAGTTTTGCATCTGTGAGAGTATCATCACTTGCCATTACATCAGCTGTCATCTTCCTTTTCCTCTTCCTTTTCTGTGGATATGCTGCCTCCAACTCAAGCTCACAGTCCTCATCCACCATGAGTTGTGCATTTGCCCACTGGATGAAGGTATCAGCAACTTGCTTAAAATCTTAAAATCTGAGTTTCAATTACCATCCTGTGTGCAGTTATGATATCTAGTCCACATGACAGCATTTTGACAGCAGTGTTATGACCTAAAAAATCTGCAGGAAAAGCTGAGCAGTTAACACTGTGTTATACCTCATCAGCGCCTCTAAGAATCCTCTAGCTGTGACACGCACTGCAGTTTTTAAATTGGCCTGACCTTGAAAGGCGCTGAGTGTCATGAAGACATCAATGTATAAAGCTGGATATGGCCCGCTGGATATGACCACTTCAGTTGTATCAGCCAGAACTAGGTTCAGCAAATGCACATAACACCAAACATGCACCTGGTTTGGGGCCTCTGTACTGGCCCTGCATGTTTGATGCACCATCTGTAGCATTACTGACACAGTTACTGATGTCCAGATTAAAACGTTCCATCACATCATGATGTCAGCATCTATATTAATAATATTGGCCAGTGGATGCCTCACACTTGACCACCGCAAGAAGCCTTTCCTGTATTGCATCTGTTACATATCTCAAAAGTACAGAGCACTGCTCATGGGACGTAATGTACTGGGTTGTATCTATCTGCACAGAAAACATTCCACTTTCCTCTTTTGCAATGGTCTCCTGAATTAGCCACTGCACTGTAGAAATGACAGGGTTCAAGGTGGTTTTGGATAAAAATGTTACAGCAGCACCATGACCCCTAGCCTGTGACTGCTGCATCTTTTTACTTTTTGCTATGCACTCAGTGAGATGTTCCTTCAGACATACATCATATTTCCCAAGAAGAATGATGAGCTCTAGAAAGTTGCCGTGGTCAATGTTGTGGTCATCTAAAGTGTACGCAGCCTCTGATTGCTGTCCTCCATAGCTCAGTCCTCTCTTTCCTATGAACGTCACCACATCTACGACTTATTCCAACACCTGCAGTCTCTTCCTCACTTGAATTCTGTGAGCCACAATTTGGGGGCCATGTATCAGACTGGCCCTCAAAAAATATGCCTCAGCACAACCTCTGTACATGTTGCTCCTTTCATGTTCCTCAACTCTTTGAATGATATAGTTCCAGTCCTGCATTCCATTTACAGTTGGTTTGGCAAATGCTAAACACACTGCACAATACAGTGTATGGTTCTCTTCACAGTATGTGAGACATTTTGTCTCCGTGCCATATTTGTGTTTAAACACTCTCTACACTGTCAGGTATTTTGTCTTCTTCTGAGGGTGATAAGAAAAAAAAGCTTTGACTTTCTGACTTGGGGCGCTTAAAGTAATTTAAGGTTGAGCTGGTGTCATCCACAGCCCTTGGTCTATGCTCAACCTGAATAAACAAATGATGAAATGGATTAAAAAAAAAGTTTTATGTGTCCAATTGATTATAACAGCATATTATATAATCTATTCAATGCCATCCATTTTAAGATATTTTTATTACTTAATTATCTTAATTTATGTATGTTAAAAAATTAGCCATCTGAATAACATGCTGCTGAACATTTCAGTAAGTTTGCGGCATTTTGCGGCTTACCCTCTAAATATCGCACTTTTTCCCCGTCGCATTCTCAGCCCCACCCTTTTCTTTACGTTTTTTACCAATGTTATCCATATTTCATATGGTTGCTTTACTACTATGTTCTTCTTCTTTTGCTCCTTAATTGGCACGCGCGGGCGGATGGCTTCCAATTTAAAGGTGCCTTACTGCCGCCTACCGGAGTGTAGGATGAAACAGTAGATTAGCAGCGGAAAAAACAGGTGACGACTGCGCAAGTACTGCGGCCAGTGGCTTGCACATACTTTTTTAAGGGCAGGGGCGGAAAGAAAAAAAAGGGGTACATATAACGCGTCCTCACTACTGTAGAGGGCAGTTTAGCATGCGTTTTGGCTCCCGAGAGGGCACTTTAGCATGCGTTTTTCAACAATTGGGCCACAAGCGGGGGCAACCGCCCCTCTTGAGACTCCAAACATCGATCCGTGTCATGTGAAAAAAAAATCCCGTCATCGGGTAAGTCAAACAAATCTGTGTTTTAAAGTCAAATTTACGCTTCAAACAATTCAAATAGTTCCTCGGGCAGCAACCGGGAAATAACGCAACAGATCCAAATTCTTCCAAAAGCTTTTTAGGAAGAGAAAAGCATTCCCCAGGACGCATTGTAGTAACACGGAAAGCTCATCATTTAGAACAAGTGGGTTTTGGATTTGGGGTGATCACATGTTCACCAAAGCATGCTCCCTCAGAGACAGCTCCGAAATTCAGCACCACAGACAGTTCCACATTCAGTGCCGTTTGGACAGGACTATAGGCACAGCCCAGCATTTTTAACAGATATCCAGCACTGGGCAGGGCACTTCCTCAACCAATCTTTATCACACTACTGTCAGTTAAAACAGACCTTATTTCTAAGATTCTAAGATTTAAAACATCAGATTGCAATAGAAAAAAAAAACCCTGTGATACTCACCGGAGCTCAAAAATAAATCCCAACTCATCGTTGATTCAACAAAACAAAACAAAAAAACTAAGCCACCATGCAGTAGCAGTGTGGGGAAAACCAAGTCCAGCTTTACCATTCCATAGGAATTAAGAAGGTAAGCAGCAGCCAGGTGCTGCTAATCAAATGCACCTAATTAATTGTTCACCAGCTAGCATGACCACCTCTAAAGGTGCTTAGGCAATTTGCTTCTCTGGAACATTCAGGTGTGGCATAACACGATGCCAGGGAGGAAAGACATCAGCGATGATCTTAGAAGAAGTTGTTGTTACCCATCAATCAGAAAGTTTCCATTATCAGACTTTTAGTCTGATTTCAGAAAAGGGCACAGTACAATTACAGCAGCATTAAAAGTACTTAAACAATTGTAATGATGTTTTAGACAATAAGTAACATTGTGCAGCTCTTGTCATTGTTCTTTCTGAGGCTTTTGACACAGTGGATCATGCAATATTAAAGCAAATTCAAATCAGTGTCAGAAGGTTTGAAAATTTGGGCAGAGCGTAGGAACCACTCCTGTTTATTCCGTATATCAATAATTCAAATGCAAATTTGCTCTAGTTACAGTCTACCATGGGGCACTGAAATTCATTACAAACCTTGCTGAATGTTATATTCCTGCATTGGATGGTCTGCCTTGTTCTCATGTAGATTCAAACACTGGCACGATCTCATATATAAAGCTACTCTAGGCCTAAGTATACTGCTCTCTACACTTGGGATCAGCTTCAAAACTGCTTAAATCTTTAATCTTTAAAAATAAATTCTCAGCATTCCAGATGGTGGAACATTTTGATTGTAAATGTTATGATTGATCATTCCTTCTCCTTGCTAAGACTGTTGCAATGACTTGATAAGTGAATAGTTGGATGCCTTTTTCATTTAGTTTGAGATGTTACTTTTGATGGCTCTGTTTCTCATTTCATATAAAGCGTAAATGGAAACAGTCTTCTATATGCATCCACATTGCTATAACTAACTATAGCTGGTCAAAGCTACTGCTTCCCAACCCCAATATCAGGCCGCGTAATGCTCAGAGACACTCCAGAAACACCCAAGAGCTACATCTCAGACTCTACAGGCCTCAGTTAGCATGTTAAATGTTAGAGTTCAATACAGTACAATTAGGAAAAGACTGAACAGGTATGGCTTGTTTGGAAAGGTTGCAGGAGAAAGCCTCCTCTCTCTAAGGAGAACATGATAGCGCAGCTTGGGTTTATAAAGTTGTATCTGAAAAAAAAACAACCACTTCTGACTTCTGGAAGAATGTCCTTTGGACAGACAAGACCAAAGTGGAGATGTTTGGTCATATTGCACAGGACTAGAATTAGTGAAACCCAAACACAGCACATCAGCACAAACACCTCATACCAACTGTCAAACATGTTGGTGGAGGGCTGCTGATTTGGACTTGTTTTGCAACCAAAGGACCTGAAAACCTGGCAGTCACTGAGTCAGCCATCACTTCCTTTGTTTACCAGATTACTTCAGGTTATTGCAGCTCAAGGTGGTTCTAGCTATTGAATCCTGAAATGTCCTGAGTTTTTCACAAACTGCTTCTGCATTTTTGACTAAGTTTTTGTTCAATGAACGACGACAAGTTTGTTATATCATGTGATGTTATTCACCCGAGGTTGTAATTACCCATTTTGAGACCTACCAAAGACCAGATTATTACTTTTTACTATGTTTTGACAAAAGCTTTTGAACTAAAAGAGGATGCACTTCACAGGCCCTAGAAAATTGGCATTTGGAATTTAATTAGAAAACAGCAACAACAATAACAAATTGAAATGATGCCATAAACATATTCACAGAGATATTTCCTCATATCTGAAAAAAATTCACAACATAATAAGAATACATCTTACCATGTATGATATGAACCCCTATGATGTGTTTTGTCAAATGATTCTAATTAAAAAAAAAAAAATTACTCCAATAAGCAAACTCTTGCACTCATGCTTTCCTTTGCTTCTGTGTAACATAGCCTACATCAGCATGTCTGGCACCCACTCACCCTCTCAAAAAAATGTGTGACAAGTAGCGCCTGTCCCTGTGGCCTATACTGTGGACAGCAAAACACAAGAAAATGACCAATTATCCAACAATGCTCAACAATTTTTCTTTATTCGTTTTCCTTATAAAACATTACTGTGAATGATCTCCTCTACTGATGATGGGAAAAGGACCCCCTTTACGAAGCTTGGGCGTGGCCATGTTGAAAGTAGAGATAAAAACCACACACAAAAAATAGCAGGATACAGGGAATGCCTGCAAACTTCACAGCTCACTGTGGGAGAACAGTAATTCACCCACTGCCTGATTGATGACTCACAATTTCTTGCATGAGTCGTGAGACTTAAAAAAAAAAGAAAGAAAGAAAAAAGCATCTTAGCACACATTACCCACATAATATACTGTCAATGGAGAGCATCTCCACCCGCTCACTTCCATGTTATTTGTTGGTACATTGCTGCCACCTGCTGGACAGATGTGGAACATGTCAGCGAAAACATAAATACCCTTCAACTTATATTTAAAAAAAAAAACTTTCTTCACCCTGTAGAAGTGATCTTGCTCTAAACATTACTTGTATTGTTTATTAGTAAACTAATTCCTTAGATTTCATTAAATGAGACTTCAAGAGCAGCGGATAATGTCATCATGATGTCCAGCTTTGTTAATGGGGCATTTTTCTTGTTTTGCTTATAAAACAATTGAGCTATTTCTTCTTTTAATGGTGGAGTCCCATAATTTCACACAGTAAGACGTATAGGGCAGCGTAAGTGAGCAGCAAATTCTAGATTAAGTGCTTCATGATTCAGTATCGCCTTAGATTCTCACAGGATTTCTGTAGGTTATCATAAACATACCGTTTCCTTGATCCAGCCAGTCACAACCCCGGGAAATTTATCTTCACAATCTCTCTCAGTTTCAATGTCACAACCTTTAATTTTCACTTCCTTGTTTATGTCTTTTTGACTTTCCAGAGCAAATCAAAAAGCAAAATAGGAACATTACAGTCATCATTGATGTAAAGAGTAAACAGACCAATTACTGATCCCCGCTGTTCTCCACTGTTCCCGCTGTTCTCCACAGGAACCCTCCCTTTTCAAAATATTTTTCATTTTTTTCCACAAATATATATGATCTATGGCATCATAATCATTCTGTAAATCAATAGAAACACCAACAGAACATGCACCATCTTCAGCTGCTTTGTAAGGTTAAGACGTTGTCATGTCGACAAAAAAGCAAAGCCCATGTTGTAACTGATTGTTGTTTTCAAATATGTGATAAACAATTTAAAAAAAATGTTTATAATTATATAGAAAAACTTACATAATTTGACTTGCGGATGAAATCGGTTCACTTAGATTTACTTTAATGCATCCTTTTGAGTGTTACATTTCTTATTGGGTCAAAATAAAATGGCATCCTACCATCTTACCAGACGGTGGAGCTGTGGCCTTATTTTCTGTTGTACTGGTTCTGCCCAGCAGGTGAAACTAAGATCTGAAGTGACAAACCTCACCCTTGTGTGAGGTCTTTTTAGGTACTTGAGTAACGGAAGATCATAACGTGCACTGATTTCACACTTTGTTGGCAGGGTTTTCTTTCTTTCGCTGGATGATCTTCAAACTTATTTGGTGACTGCCATTTTATTTTAACATCAAAAGCAGCTCCAAAAGTTTCCCACTTTCATTTCCCTGTTATAATCAACACTTAACCTCAGAGCCATGGCAGGGACCCTGTTTGGTGACAGTGAATGATGTCACTGTATAGGGTCCATACAGCTGTGAGTAAAGTGAGATAACACAGCAGCATAAAAAACCCTGTTGATTGCAAACTTTTAATATACCAAAATAATACATGATAACAACAATAACACATACATACATAAATATATAACTCTACATTGCATCTTCAATGTTTGATATGTTCCGAAACAACGTGGTTGGGTCTCATCTGTACTTCTCGGCGAGCACAGCAGCGAAAGCCGATAGGAACTTGTCCATTGCTGCATGTGCAACCGGAGTGAAGTCTTCACCCAAGAAACAGGCCAGACTGACAAGTACACAGTGTGAGAACAGCTGCAAGGGAAACAAAACATCTGTTACTGGGAGGTAAGAATCAGCATGTGCACTCATGCCTCTGTTTGCTGTGGACCATGAACCTGTTTACTGCCTTAATCACGTCTGGTTTGCACAATAACCCATCTGAGGTGTTGGATAAGCATTCATTTTTAATTGTTTGCTTCAGTTTACTACTCAGAAAGGGGATTTTGTTTTCCTCACCATCAAAAAACAAATCAAACCGTTTCAGGTGAGAGGAATTGCTATGTTGCGGATTTTTACTCCTTTGCATTAGACAGTTTCATTGGCAACATGTAGCTCAGTCTGTGTTGTCACATGGTGGAGCAATTGATGCGGTATAAAAATCCACAATATAGGTCAAACCACTCAAAAGTTTTTAATGTTTGAGCTGTTTTGTATATGGTGAAAAGTCAGCTTTCATCTTCCTTATTAGCCATCCCTTCTTGATAGCCAATAGCTTCTGTTTGCCCATCCGGAGACTTTCTGATTCTCCAAACTTAGGGCACTCCGACGGCTGTCTGCAGGTAAGACACGGACTGCCCACTTCCAAAAAAAAAAGAAATATCCCTTCAGTGTTTGTCATTACATTTTGTTAGTGTTCTGGCTGTGGGTTGGTCTGTCCTCCTTTAGTGTGTAACAAAGACAACACGCACATTTACATATAAGGAAATGAAATTGGTGTATTGAAGACAATGCACCAGACTTAGACTTTTTTTTGGCTTTGTTTTGTTTCCCAAAGCTAAGAAAAGAACAAAGAATTGTTTGCACTATGAGGCATATGCAGGGAATAAAGCTAAGGAACCTAACCTGCACTTAACAACATACTGTATGTTTATGTATATACTGAAAACATAAAATGTCTCATGTCTGTTTTTTGGCAGATACATTTAATGAATCTGTGGAAAATGTGAGAGTAGTTCTTATAGAACATGAAAAACACTAACCAGCACTTTCTGCATCAAACAGCCATTTCTTACCCTTAGTCTAATTTAAATATATGTGCAATTGTTATTTGATATATTAGATCTGAATATAGTGTCCAAAACATGTGCTGCATAAACACGAGCATTGGGGAGACTCTTAGGGGCAGTGAGCAGTTGCTCTTCAGAACCTCACCTTGAAATTGGTCGGGTCGATCCGAAGCTGGTACGCGTGCAGAGTCTGCAGCGGAGCCAGGGTGACGGTCAGCTGGCTGATGTCTTTGGCCCCCTCTGCTATAGCCAGGACAATCTTTTTCCCATGAGAATACAGGTGGGCGGAACCAGGACTGATGTCTAGGTGGGAAAAGTATGTCTTGGTGCCTGGATAAGAAGCAAACATCCTATGGGAGAAGGGGACGTGGGGATTTGCTTCAGTGATTTTTTTTAGACATGATTATCCCAGTGACACCAGAAGCATCCCAACAACTGACACACGGAGACTGATTTTGGCTCATCCTCAACCTCCTAATTATCACTGCTACACTGCTGCACTTTAACGCACAATGATTATTCTCTGCAGTAATGGTTAGTAAATAATTTACTGATGCAAACAGGGTACTTATCTTTGACACATAAGGTCATCAATACAGAATCACTAAGTGTTCACATATTAAAAAGTTAGTTGGTCTTCATGCACAAACCTTTATTAACATGATTATCAATACAGATGACTCTTTGTCAATCACTGTTATCAATCAATTAAGTTAATATTTTGGAAATAAGTAGACTTTATAATGTGGACCCACCTAAGAAGTGCATCAGCCCCAATGTTTTCGGCCACAGGAGTCAGTCTTTCCCACATCTGTTTAATCAGCTCCTTCTCCTTCTTCGACAGCATTGCGGCCTACTTCATTTAACAGCAAGGGGATAAACAGCAGGACTAACTGTCGACGAATATCCAGAGTTTGAGATGTCTTTACAGGCTGCAGAGATGTGCCCTAATCAACCATTTTGTCACCGCACGAAACCGCCATCGATCAAAATGCTGAAAAGAAAGACAAGTGAAACAGATGAAGTAATAATTCCTGCCGTCTGAAGAAAAAAAAGCAGGTAATGGTTCATGTGTCTGCAGTCGAGATGTTTCCCTCCTCTGTGTTATCAGGCAGCAGCCAGGGCAGGGTGGGGGCTCCACACTATTAGATGCGTCATATTGGACATTTAGCATGTCATCAGTGTGGCCGACCCTAAGACACAACAAGTGTGAGGTTTTCCCAGTGATGACCTCTTGACTGCCTTTAGATTCTTTTGCCATAACTGTCCCATTGTCTTGTAATCCTGGTCAGTAATTACTGACATTACATTACATTTTAAACACTTTGCAGTGTTTTACTCAAATATCAATCACTTAGCAATTTCCAAGCCATATACCTATTAGAAAATGTAATATTTGCTTTAATATTTGTACTTTTAACAACATTGAAATGACAGAAATAATTAATTGTAACACGTGGCTCAGAGGCCTCATGCAGTGAATAAAAAATATTTTGAGACATGTCGAAGCCACGTCTACATAAATACTCTCAACTGCTGCTATCTCGAGCTCCATAAGTTGCTGGTCAGAGAAGAGTGGGTGTGTGGCGTCTGATAACATTGTAAGGACCATTACACAGCACCACCCAGATGACTGTGCAATTGTTGTGCACACAAAAAATATGTCTTGCAATACAAATAATGCATCTATGGGGCAGAAAATTTGTGCTTTGAATTTGAAAAAGTAGTTCTTGTGAGAAAGAAACTATGTTGCGACATCAAAGAAATCAGCTGTGGTGAGTAAACTTTAAGCACAAAACCATTTCAGGAACAAATAAAAAAGCCGTTTCTTTAGATAACACAACCGAAAACACTTGTTTTCATAAATCCCTCACCTGAAATGTATTTTCTGTTTGTTTTGTTTTTTCATGTCATTCTTTGCATTTTGCAGCTTATTGTCTTGGTCGTTGTGTTTCTTTTGTGTTTTTCTTGATAGTTGTGTTTTCTGGTTTGTTCTTGTTTAGCATTTTCCCTTCATGGTTGGGTTTTTGCATGTGTTGTTGTATTCCTTTTTGTCTCTTGTTGTTGTGTTGCTACATTGTGCTGGTTGTGTTTGGTGTTTTGCACATCAGGGCCACAATGGCAGTGGCTTATAAAGGTTACTAGATGCCTGCTTCATACCAGCCTTAACAGGGTCTTCTTTCCCCACTGATTATGCCAGGCCTTTTCTCTTGGCTGTGGCTTTGCTACACAGCTGAGGGCGAGTGTGAACGGGAGGCACGTGGCAGCGAGGTTATCATATAACAACCCGTCATAATGACCTTGTATGAACCCTCACCACCCGTGATGTTTTATTTCTTAGTGATGGTGGTGTTTAATTCTGTTACTTATTAGCGCTCCTTGATGGATCCTTTGAATGTTTACACTGATTATGGAATATAACACAAGACGGAATAAAACAGGCTGACCTTTCAAGCTGTGGTTCCTTCAGAAGTGAAATGTTCCATTTAAACACATCAAATGCATAATTTTTCTTGATCTGACTGACACACCAGCAGACCTGCTTGTTACCTGGTGAAGTGATGAGGGCTAACTCAGCATAAAATGGCGTTTATGTGGTCTTATGCTTCTTAAAAAGATGCACAGTCATGCTTTCTGCTTCAGCGCTGTGGCCTGGCCATGCTTTACCTTGGATCAGGCAAACAGCTAATGTGATGTATGATTATGAGGAACTTAAAGTTTCCTACTACTTTCTTTAGTCTTTTGGGAATTCCCACATGTGAACACGCTTCATGAGTTGTGGCGCACCTCCTTTTATTCCCTTTAGGATAATCGTCCCTCGGTGTAATCCACAGAAAGTAGTGGTATCATTACTTGTTATTTTGATGTGAGTCGAGCAAATGTACTTTACGAAGTGACCTCCAGATAAAACTTCTATGCTCCAGGTGAGGTTTGAACTCACAACCTCGGCATCACTCTGCAGGCAGGTAGCTGTCTTATAAGTACCGCGCGCTGACCGATTGCGCCACTGGAGCTATCTGTGGGGTCCTTTTTGATTGAAATCGACCTATATCCAATCTCCCTTTTTTGTCTAAAGTTCTTGAAAAAATAGTTGCAGTTCAACTTTGTGATCATTTACATAGAAATAATCTGTTTGAAGAGTTTCAGTCAGGATTCAGAGTGCATCATAGCACAGAAACAGCACTGGTGAAAGTTACCAATGATCTCCTCTTAGCCTCTGATAGCGGACTTGTTTCTGTGCTTGTCCTGTTGGATCTCAGTGCTGCATTTGATACGATCGATTACAGAGACTTGAACATGTTACTGGGATTAAAGGAACTGCATTAGGCTGGTTTAAGTCATATTTATCTGATAGATTCCAGTTTTTCCTCTTAAATGAAGAATCTTCCTCACACGTTGGAGTAAGTCATGGAGTTCCTCAGGGTTCTGTGCTTGGACCGATTCTTTTTACTTTATACATGCTTCCATTAGGTAACATTATCAGACAGCATGGCATAAATTTCCGTTGTTATGCTGATGATACTCAGCTGTACTTATCTATGAAAGCAGATGAAACCAATAGGTTGATCAGACTACAAGCATGTCTTAAAGACATAAAGACCTGGATGACTCAGAACTGTCTGCTTTTAAATTTAGACAAAACTGAAGTTGTTCTCTTTGGACCTGAGCGCTTCATGGAGAAATTGTCTAGTTATATAGTTACTCTAGATGGTATTTCCTTGGCTTCTAGTTCTACAGTGAGGAACCTTGGAGTTATTTTTGACCAGAATTTATCATTTGATGCACATATAAAACTGGTTTCTAGGACTGCCTTCTTTCACCTTCGTAATATTGCTAAAATCAGGAACATCCTGTCTCAGGGTGATGCAGAGAAACTAGTTCATGCATTTGTTACTTCAAGATTGGACTACTGTAATTCCTTATTATTGGGCTGTCCCACATATTCTCTGAAAAGCCTCCAGCTGATCCAAAATTCTACAGCCAGAGTTCTGATGAGAACTAACAGGGGAGATCATGTTTCTCCAGTTTTAGCTTCTCTTCATTGGCTCCCTGTTAAATTCAGAATAGAATTTAAGATTCTTCTTATCACATATAAAGCTCTTAATGACCGAGCTCCATCATATCTTAAAGATCTCATTGTAAGATATTTTCCTAACAGAGCACTTCCCTCCCAAAATGCAGGTTTACTTGTTGTTCCCAGAGTTTCTAAAAGTAGAATGGGAGGTAGAGCCTTCAGTTATCAGGCCCCTCTCTTGTGGAATAAGCTGCCAGTAAATGTCCGGGAAGCAGACACCCTTTCCACTTTTAAGATTAGGCTTAAAACTTTCCTTTTCGATAAAGCTTATAGTTAGGGATGGCTCAGGTAATCCTGAAACATCCCATAGTTAAGCTGCTATAGGCTTAGACTGCTGGGGGACCTCATCTGTCACACCTTTCCTCACTTTGCTCTCTTTTTCCCCCTGTTTAATTTCACAATTGATATTATGTACATATGACATTATTGTGGTTATTAACTTGTGTTTCCCTGTTCCAACAGATATCCTTTGAATGGTGTTATGGTGTTTTTCCCCCCTCTTTTCCCTCTTTTCTGTCTTCTCAAACCCCAGTTGGTCGAGGCGGATGGCCACCCTTCCTGAGTCTGGTTCTGCCAGAGGTTTCTTCCTGTTAAAAGGGAGTCGTTCCTTTCCACAGTCGCCACAGGCACGCTCAGGACGGGAGATTGGACTGAAGACAAGTTTCGGTGCAATCTGTTGGTTTCCTTAGCTAGGATATTAATTTTTGAATGGGCTCTATATGAATTAATTGGATTATGATTACAATGAATTGAATTCCAATTGGCTTGAATTGGACTATATTACTTAAGTGCCTTGAGATGACAATTGTTGTAATCTGGTGCTATATAAATAAAATTGAATTGAATTGAATTGAATTGAATAACTCTGACCCATCATTTCAGCAGTTTGTGAAAAGTAACTTATAACATTTGGTGTATCAGTAAGTCTGCAATGACAGATTGTTCTCATTCTCATGTTAAGTGGGATAGTTTGTCATTCATACCTAATTACCCAGTATGCCACCATCATTTTAAACCGTATCATTTTTGTCTGTTCAAATTTGTAACAGTGGAAAAGTAGAAACCAACTTTAATTCCATCAATGCTACCAACTTCCTGTACAACTACAAACCAATCCCTCATCAATGTCACCACAGTCAATTCCTCATTTGAATAAACAGACCTCCCCCAACATCCAAGAGCTTCCTGAAGTGTGAATGTTTTCATAAATCTCTCACCTGAAATGTATTTTCTGTTCGTTTTGTTTTTTCATGTCATTCTTTGCATTTTGCAGCTTATTGTCTTGGTCGTTGTGTTTTCGGTTTTCTTTTGTGTTTTCCTAAATGTTTTATTGTCTTCTTTGTTTTCGTGTTTTCTCAAAGGTTCTGTTTTTTAGTTGAACTGATTAGTTTTTTTCTTCACTGTTGCGTTTTCTTGATAGTTGTGTTTTCTGGTTTGTTCTTGTTTAGCATTTTCCCTTCATGGTTGGGTTTTGGCATGTGTTGTTGTATTCCTTTTTGTCTCTTGTTGCTGTGTTGCTACATTGTGGTGGTTGTGTTTGGTGTTTTGCACATCAGGGCCACAATGGCAGTGGCTTATAAAGGTTACTAGATGCCTGCTTCATACCAGCCTTAACAGGGTCTTCTTTCTCCACTGATTATGCCAGGCCTTTTCTCTTGGCTGTGGCTTTGCTACACAGCTGAGGGCGTGTGTGAACGGGAGGCACGTGGCAGCGAGGTTATCATATAAAAACCCGTCATAATGACCTTGTGTGAACCCTCACCACCCGTGATGTTTTATTTCTTAGTGATGGTGGTGTTTAATTCTGTTACTTATTAGCGCTCCTTGATGGATCCTTTGAATGTTTACACTGATTACGGAATATAACACAAGACGGAATAAAACAGGCTGATCGTTCAAGCTGTGGTTCCTTCAGAAGTGAAATGTTCCATTTAAACACATCAAATGCATAATTTTTCTTGATCTGACTGACACACAAGCAGACCTCCTTGTTACCTGGTGAAGTGATGAGGGCTAACTCAGCATAAAATGGCGTTGATCTGGTCTTATGCTTCTTCAAAAGATGCACAGTCATGCTTTCTGCTTCAGCGCTGTGGCCTGGCCATGCTTTACCTTGGATGAGGCAAACAGCTAACGTGATGTATGATTATGAGCAAGTTAAAGTTTCCTACTACTTTCTTTAATCTTTTGGGAATTCACACATGTGAACACGCTTTATGAGTTGTGGCGCACCTCCTTTTATTCCCTTTAGGATCATCCACAGAAAGTAGTGGTATCATTACTTGTTATTTTGATGTGAGTCAAGCAAATGTACTTTACGAAGTGACCTCCAGATAAAACTGCTATGCTCCAGGTGAGGTTTGAACTCACAACCTCGGCATCACTCTGCAGGCAGGTAGCTGTCTTATAAGTACCGCGCGCTGACCGATTGCGCCACTGGAGCTATCTGTGGGGTCCTTTTTGATTGAAGTGATTCGATATAAACCTGATGAAAGAAAGTGGCACAGTCAATCACTCTCAGCAACAAAGTACTGGAGCTATTTTTAATCTTTCGTTGCAATTAATCCTTTTTATGCTTGTTGTTAATGACACTGAATAAGGTTGCTGTAATTAAACCTTTACTTAAAAAACCTACTCTTTATTCAGAAGTGTTGTCTAATTATCGACCTATATCCAATCTCCATTTTTTGTCTAAAGTTCTTGAAAAAATAGTTGCAGTTCAACTTTGTGATCATTTACATAGAAATAATCTGTTTGAAGAGTTTCAGTCAGGATTCAGAGTGCATCATAGCACAGAAACAGCACTGGTGAAAGTTACCAATGATCTCCTCTTAGCCTCTGATAGCAGACTTGTTTCTGTGCTTGTCCTGTTGGATCTCAGTGCTGCATTTGATACGATCGATCACAGCATTCTGTTACAGAGACTTGAACATGTTACTGGGATTAAAGGAACTGCATTAGGCTGGTTTAAGTCATATTTATCTGATAGATTCCAGTTTGTTCTTGTAAATGAAGAATCTTCCTCACACGTTGGAGTAAGTCATGGAGTTCCTCAGGGTTCTGTGCTTGGACCGATTCTTTTTACTTTATACATGCTTCCATTAGGTAACATTATCAGACAGCATGGCATAAATTTCCGTTGTTATGCTGATGATACTCAGCTGTACTTATCTATGAAACCAGATGAAACCAATAGGTTGATCAGACTACAAGCATGTCTTAAAGACATAAAGACCTGGATGACTCAGAACTGTCTGCTTTTAAATTCAGACAAAACTGAAGTTGTTCTCTTTGGACCTGAGCGCTTCAGGGAGAAATTGTCTAGTTATATAGTTACTCTAGATGGTATTTCCTTGGCTTCTAGTTCTACAGTGAGGAACCTTGGAGTTATTTTTGACCAGAATTTATCATTTGATGCACATATAAAACTGGTTTCTAGGACTGCCTTCTTTCACCTTCGTAATATTGCTAAAATCAGGAACATCCTGTCTCAGGGTGATGCAGAGAAACTAGTTCATGCATTTGTTACTTCAAGATTGGACTACTGTAATTCCTTATTATTGGGCTGTCCCACATATTCTCTGAAAAGCCTCCAGCTGATCCAAAATTCTAAAGCCAGAGTTCTGATGAGAACTAACAGGGGAGATCATGTTTCTCCAGTTTTAGCTTCTCTTCATTGGCTCCCTGTTAAATTCAGAATAGAATTTAAGATTCTTCTCCTCACACATAAAGCTCTTAATGACCGAGCTCCATCATATCTTAAAGATCTCATTGTAAGGTATTTTCCTAACAGAGCACTTTGCTCCCAAACTGCAGGTTTACTTGTTGTTCCCAGAGTTTCTAAAAGTAGAATGGGAGGTAGAGCCTTCAGTTATCAGGCCCCTCTCTTGTGGAATAAGCTGCCAGTAAATGTCCGGGAAGCAGACACCCTTTCCACTTTTAAGATTAGGCTTAAAACTTTCCTTTTTGATAAAGCTTATAGTTAGGGATGGCTCATGTAATCCTGAAACATCCCATAGTTAAGCTGCTATAGGCTTAGACTGCTGGGGGACCTCATCTGTCACACCTTTCCTCACTTTGCTCTCTTTTTCCCCCTGTTTAATTTCACAATTGATATTATGTACATATAACATTATTGTGGTTATTAACTTGTGTTTCCCTGTTCCAACAGATATCCTTTGATATCCTTTGAATGAGGGGTTTCCCCCCCCTCTTTTCCCTCTTTTCTGTCTTCTCAAACCCCAGCTGGTCGAGGCAGATGGCCACCCTTCCTGAGTCTGGTTCTGCCAGAGGTTTCTTCCTGTTAAAAGGGAGTCGTTCCTTTCCACAGTCGCCACAGGCACACTCAGGACAGGAGATTGGACTGAAGACAAGTTTCGGTGCAATCTGTTGGTTTCCTTAGCTAGGATATTAATTTTTGAATGGGCTCTATATGAATTAATTTGATTATGATTACAATTAATTGAATTCCAATTGGCTTGAATTGGACTATATTACTTAAGTGCCTTGAGATGACAATTGTTGTAATCTGGCGCTATATAAATAAAATTAAATTGAATTGAATTTCGTTGCAATTAAACCTTTTTATGCTTGTTGTTAGTGACACTGAATAACTCTGACCCATCATTTCAGCAGCTGTGAAAAGTACCTTATAACATTTGCTCAAGCATTGTAATTAAGTAGAAATTTGAGACATTTTACATTTACTTTAGGGCAATAAATATTTAGGGCAAAAAGTATTCTCCGACTTTAGTCCGTAGTGATTTGATAAATAAAGATTTTGCACGTTCAGTATTGAACAAGCTTCTGAAATATCACATATTGTGAAAGAATAAACTACAGAGGCAGTTGGGGAGGCATTTTTTCTCTCCAAATGTTCAGATAATTTAGTTTCTGTATATGGTCAATTAATCCAATGCAACACACACACAAAAAATAAATAAATCAAAGATTAGAGAAAAAGTGCGAAAGTTGAAAACAGATCTCCCCCTGACCCTCAGGTGGGCTGCCAACATTTGTGTACTTTTACTTAAGCAGGGTTCTTGGTAAGAAGACCACAGCTTGTAAAATAGCATTTTCACAATACTGTACATATGTTACCACCTCACTAAAGTGCAGGCTCTGAATATTTCAGCACCGCTGCTGTTTTGGTGAAGCGTCCTCACTGCAGGCTGTGATACATCTCCGGTTTTGCTCCATCTGCGTTTTTTGTTGTTGTTTTTGTTGTTGTTGTTGTTGTTGTTGCAGTGAAGCTGTTGTGGAAGTCAGTATCTGCTGCCACCTTTAGACACTCTTCAGGACTGTCCTCTGCAGTCACCATGAGAACACTTCCGTCTTGGTTTCTAGGCTGACAAACACTTGAAATGTTAAAGTGTAAAATGACATCGGTGGTGTATCAGTAAGTCTGCAATGACAGATTGTTCTCATTCTCATGTCAAGTGGGATAGTTTTTCATTCATACCTCATTACCCAGTATACCACCATCATTTTAAACCGTATCATTTTTGTCTGTTCAAATTTGTAACAGTGGCAAAGTAGAAACCAACTTTAATTCCATCAATGCTACCAACTTCCTGTACAACTACAAACCAATCCCTCATCAATGTCACCACAGTCAATTCCTCATTTGAATAAACAGACCTCCCCCAACATCCAAGAGCTTCCTGAAGTGTGAATGTTTTCATAAATCTCTCACCTGAAATGTATTTTCTGTTCGTTTTGTTTTTTCATGTCATTCTTTGCATTTTGCAGCTTATTGTCTTGGTCGTTGTGTTTTCGGTTTTCTTTTGTGTTTTCCTAAATGTTTTATTGTCTTCTTTGTTTTCGTGTTTTCTCAAAGGTTCTGTTTTTTAGTTGAACTGATTAGTTTTTTTCTTCACTGTTGCGTTTTCTTGATAGTTGTGTTTTCTGGTTTGTTCTTGTTTAGCATTTTCCCTTCACGGTTGGGTTTTGGCATGTGTTGTTGTATTCCTTTTTGTCTCTTGTTGCTGTGTTGCTACATTGTGGTGGTTGTGTTCGGTGTTTTGCACATCAGGGCCACAATGGCAGTGGCTTATAAAGGTTACTAGATGCCTGCTTCATACCAGCCTTAACAGGGTCTTCTTTCTCCACTGATTATGCCAGGCCTTTTCTCTTGGCTGTGGCTTTGCTACACAGCTGAGGGCGTGTGTGAACGGGAGGCACGTGGCAGCGAGGTTATCATATAAAAACCCGTCATAATGACCTTGTGTGAACCCTCACCACCCGTGATGTTTTATTTCTTAGTGATGGTGGTGTTTAATTCTGTTACTTATTAGCGCTCCTTGATGGATCCTTTGAATGTTTACACTGATTACGGAATATAACACAAGACGGAATAAAACAGGCTGATCGTTCAAGCTGTGGTTCCTTCAGAAGTGAAATGTTCCATTTAAACACATCAAATGCATAATTTTTCTTGATCTGACTGACACACCAGCAGACCTGCTTGTTACCTGGTGAAGTGATGAGGGCTAACTCAGCATAAAATGGCGTTGATCTGGTCTTATGCTTCTTCAAAAGATGCACAGTCATGCTTTCTGCTTCAGCGCTGTGGCCTGGCCATGCTTTACCTTGGATGAGGCAAACAGCTAACGTGATGTATGATTATGAGCAAGTTAAAGTTTCCTACTACTTTCTTTAATCTTTTGGGAATTCACACATGTGAACACGCTTTATGAGTTGTGGCACACCTCCTTTTATTCCCTTTAGGATCATCCACAGAAAGTAGTGGTATCATTACTTGTTATTTTGATGTGAGTCGAGCAAATGTACTTTACGAAGTGACCTCCAGATAAAACTGCTATGCTCCAGGTGAGGTTTGAACTCACAACCTCGGCATCACTCTGCAGGCAGGTAGCTGTCTTATAAGTACCGCGCGCTGACCGATTGCGCCACTGGAGCTATCTGTGGGGTCCTTTTTGATTGAAGTGATTCGATATAAACCTGATGAAAGAAAGTGGCACAGTCAATCACACTCAGCAACAAAGTACTGGAGCTATTTTTAATCTTTCGTTGCAATTAAACCTTTTTATGCTTGTTGTTAATGACACTGAATAAGGTTGCTGTAATTAAACCTTTACTTAAAAAACCTACTCTTTATTCAGAAGTGTTGTCTAATTATCGACCTATATCCAATCTCCATTTTTTGTCTAAAGTTCTTGAACAAATAGTTGCAGTTCAACTTTGTGATCATTTACATAGAAATAATCTGTTTGAAGAGTTTCAGTCAGGATTCAGAGTGCATCATAGCACAGAAACAGCACTGGTGAAAGTTACCAATGATCTCCTCTTAGCCTCTGATAGCAGACTTGTTTCTGTGCTTGTCCTGTTGGATCTCAGTGCTGCATTTGATACGATCGATCACAGCATTCTGTTACAGAGACTTGAACATGTTACTGGGATTAAAGGAACTGCATTAGGCTGGTTTAAGTCATATTTATCTGATAGATTCCAGTTTGTTCTTGTAAATGAAGAATCTTCCTCACACGTTGGAGTAAGTCATGGAGTTCCTCAGGGTTCTGTGCTTGGACCGATTCTTTTTACTTTATACATGCTTCCATTAGGTAACATTATCAGACAGCATGGCATAAATTTCCGTTGTTATGCTGATGATACTCAGCTGTACTTATCTATGAAACCAGATGAAACCAATAGGTTGATCAGACTACAAGCATGTCTTAAAGACATAAAGACCTGGATGACTCAGAACTGTCTGCTTTTAAATTCAGACAAAACTGAAGTTGTTCTCTTTGGACCTGAGCGCTTCAGGGAGAAATTGTCTAGTTATATAGTTACTCTAGATGGTATTTCCTTGGCTTCTAGTTCTACAGTGAGGAACCTTGGAGTTATTTTTGACCAGAATTTATCATTTGATGCACATATAAAACTGGTTTCTAGGACTGCCTTCTTTCACCTTCGTAATATTGCTAAAATCAGGAACATCCTGTCTCAGGGTGATGCAGAGAAACTAGTTCATGCATTTGTTACTTCAAGATTGGACTACTGTAATTCCTTATTATTGGGCTGTCCCACATATTCTCTGAAAAGCCTCCAGCTGATCCAAAATTCTAAAGCCAGAGTTCTGATGAGAACTAACAGGGGAGATCATGTTTCTCCAGTTTTAGCTTCTCTTCATTGGCTCCCTGTTAAATTCAGAATAGAATTTAAGATTCTTCTCCTCACACATAAAGCTCTTAATGACCGAGCTCCATCATATCTTAAAGATCTCATTGTAAGGTATTTTCCTAACAGAGCACTTTGCTCCCAAACTGCAGGTTTACTTGTTGTTCCCAGAGTTTCTAAAAGTAGAATGGGAGGTAGAGCCTTCAGTTATCAGGCCCCTCTCTTGTGGAATAAGCTGCCAGTAAATGTCCGGGAAGCAGACACCCTTTCCACTTTTAAGATTAGGCTTAAAACTTTCCTTTTTGATAAAGCTTATAGTTAGGGATGGCTCATGTAATCCTGAAACATCCCATAGTTAAGCTGCTATAGGCTTAGACTGCTGGGGGACCTCATCTGTCACACCTTTCCTCACTTTGCTCTCTTTTTCCCCCTGTTTAATTTCACAATTGATATTATGTACATATAACATTATTGTGGTTATTAACTTGTGTTTCCCTGTTCCAACAGATATCCTTTGATATCCTTTGAATGAGGGGTTTCCCCCCCCTCTTTTCCCTCTTTTCTGTCTTCTCAAACCCCAGCTGGTCGAGGCGGATGGCCACCCTTCCTGAGTCTGGTTCTGCCAGAGGTTTCTTCCTGTTAAAAGGGAGTCGTTCCTTTCCACAGTCGCCACAGGCACACTCAGGACAGGAGATTGGACTGAAGACAAGTTTCGGTGCAATCTGTTGGTTTCCTTAGCTAGGATATTAATTTTTGAATGGGCTCTATATGAATTAATTTGATTATGATTACAATTAATTGAATTCCAATTGGCTTGAATTGGACTATATTACTTAAGTGCCTTGAGATGACAATTGTTGTAATCTGGCGCTATATAAATAAAATTAAATTGAATTGAATTTCGTTGCAATTAAACCTTTTTATGCTTGTTGTTAGTGACACTGAATAACTCTGACCCATCATTTCAGCAGCTGTGAAAAGTACCTTATAACATTTGCTCAAGCATTGTAATTAAGTAGAAATTTGAGACATTTTACATTTACTTTAGGGCAATAAATATTTAGGGCAAAAAGTATTCTCCGACTTTAGTCCGTAGTGATTTGATAAATAAAGATTTTGCACGTTCAGTATTGAACAAGCTTCTGAAATATCATATATTGTGAAAGAATAAACTACAGAGGCAGTTGGGGAGGCATTTTTTCTCTCCAAATGTTCAGATAATTTAGTTTCTGTATATGGTCAATTAATCCAATGCAACACACACACAAAAAATAAATAAATCAAAGATTAGAGAAAAAGTGCGAAAGTTGAAAACAGATCTCCCCCTGACCCTCAGGTGGGCTGCCAACATTTGTGTACTTTTACTTAAGCAGGGTTCTTGGTAAGAAGACCACAGCTTGTAAAATAGCATTTTCACAATACTGTACATATGTTACCACCTCACTAAAGTGCAGGCTCTGAATATTTCAGCACCGCTGCGGTTTTGGTGAAGCGTCCTCACTGCAGGCTGTGATACATCTCCGGTTTTGCTCCATCTGCGTTTTTTGTTGTTGTTGTTGTTGCAGTGAAGCTGTTGTGGAAGTCAGTATCTGCTGCCACCTCTAGACACTCTTCAGGACTGTCCTCTGCAGTCACCATGAGAACACTTCCGTCTTGGTTTCTAGGCTGACAAACACTTGAAATGTTACAGTGTAAAATGACATCGGTGGTGTATCAGTAAGTCTGCAATGACAGATTGTTCTCATTCTCATGTCAAGTGGGATAGTTTGTCATTCATACCTAATTACCCAGTATGCCACCATCATTTTAAACCGTATAATTTTTGTCTGTTCAAATTTGTAACAGTGGAAAAGTAGAAACCAACTTTAATTCCATCAATGCTACCAACTTCCTGTACAACTACAAACCAATCCCTCATCAATGTAACCACAGTCAATTCCTCATTTGAATAAACAGACCTCCCCCAACATCCAAGAGCTTCCTGAAGTGTGAATGTTTTCATAAATCCCTAACCTGAAATGTGTTTTCTGTTGCGTTTTCTTGATAGTTGTGTTTTCTGGTTTGTTCTTGTTTAGCATTTTCCCTTCATGGTTGGCTTTTGGCATGTGTTGTTGTATTCCTTTTTGTCTCTTGTTGTTGTGTTGCTACATTGTGCTGGTTGTGTTTGGTGTTTTGCACATCAGGGCCACAATGGCAGTGGCTTATAAAGGTTACTAGATGCCTGCTTCATACCAGCCTTAACAGGGTCTTCTTTCCCCACTGATTATACCAGGCCTTTTCTCTTGGCTGTGGCTTTGCTACACAGCTGAGGGCGAGTGTGAACGGGAGGCACGTGGCAGCGAGGTTATCATATAACAACCCGTCATAATGACCTTGTATGAACCCTCACCACCCGTGATGTTTTATTTCTTAGTGATGGTGGTGTTTAATTCTGTTACTTATTAGCGCTCCTTGATGGATCCTTTGAATGTTTACACTGATTACGTAATATAACACAAGACGGAATAAAACAGGCTGATCGTTCAAGCTGTGGTTCCTTCAGAAGTGAAATGTTCCATTTAAACAATGAAATACATTTCATACATCAAATCTGACTGACACACCAGCAGACCTGCTTGTTACCTGGTGAAGTGATGAGGGCTAACTCAGCATAAAATGGCGTTGATCTGGTCTTATGCTTCTTCAAAAGATGCACAGTCATGCTTTCTGCTTCAGCGCTGTGGCCTGGCCATGCTTTACCTTGGATGAGGCAAACAGCTAACGTGATGTATGATTATGAGCAAGTTAAAGTTTCCTACTACTTTCTTTAATCTTTTGGGAATTCACACATGTGAACACGCTTTATGAGTTGTGGCGCACCTCCTTTTATTCCCTTTAGGATCATCATCCCTGGGTGTAATCCACAGAAAGTAGTGGTATCATTACTTGTTATTTTGATGTGAGTCGAGCAAATGTATTTTACGAAGTGACCTCCAGATAAAACTGCTATGCTCCAGGTGAGGTTTGAACTCACAACCTCGGCATCACTCTGCAGGCAGGTAGCTGTCTTATAAGTACCACGCGCTGACCGATTGCGCCACTGGAGCTATCTGTGGGGTCCTTTTTGATTGAAGTGATTCGATATAAACCTGATGAAAGAAAGTGTCACAGTCAATCACTCTCAGCAACAAAGTACTGGAGCTATTTTTAATCTTTCGTTGCAATTAATCCTTTTTATGCTTGTTGTTAATGACACTGAATAAGCTTGCTGTAATTAAACCTTTACTTAAAAAACCTACTCTTTATTCAGAAGTGTTGTCTAATTATCGACCTATATCCAATCTCCATTTTTTGTCTAAAGTTCTTGAACAAATAGTTGCAGTTCAACTTTGTGATCATTTACATAGAAATAATCTGTTTGAAGAGTTTCAGTCAGGATTCAGAGTGCATCATAGCACAGAAACAGCACTGGTGAAAGTTACCAATGATCTCCTCTTAGCCTCTGATAGCGGACTTGTTTCTGTGCTTGTCCTGTTGGATCTCAGTGCTGCATTTGATACGATCGATCACAGCATTCTGTTACAGAGACTTGAACATGTTACTGGGATTAAAGGAACTGCATTAGGCTGGTTTAAGTCATATTTATCTGATAGATTCCAGTTTGTTCTTGTAAATGAAGAATCTTCCTCACACGTTGGAGTAAGTCATGGAGTTCCTCAGGGTTCTGTGCTTGGACCGATTCTTTTTACTTTATACATGCTTCCATTAGGTAACATTATCAGACAGCATGGCATAAATTTCCGTTGTTACGCTGATGATACTCAGCTGTACTTATCTATGAAACCAGATGAAACCAATAGGTTGATCAGACTACAAGCATGTCTTAAAGACATAAAGACCTGGATGACTCAGAACTGTCTGCTTTTAAATTCAGACAAAACTGAAGTTGTTCTCTTTGGACCTGAGCGCTTCAGGGAGAAATTGTCTAGTTATATAGTTACTCTAGATGGTATTTCCTTGGCTTCTAGTTCTACAGTGAGGAACCTTGGAGTTATTTTTGACCAGAATTTATCATTTGATGCACATATAAAACTGGTTTCTAGGACTGCCTTCTTTCACCTTCGTAATATTGCTAAAATCAGGAACATCCTGTCTCAGGGTGATGCAGAGAAACTAGTTCATGCATTTGTTACTTCAAGATTGGACTACTGTAATTCCTTATTATTGGGCTGTCCCACATATTCTCTGAAAAGCCTCCAGCTGATCCAAAATTCTACAGCCAGAATTCTGATGAGAACTAACAGGGGAGATCATGTTTCTCCAGTTTTAGCTTCTCTTCATTGGCTCCCTGTTAAATTCAGAATAGTATTTAAGATTCTTCTTCTCACATATAAAGCTCTTAATGACCGAGCTCCATCATATCTTAAAGATCTCATTGTAAGATATTTTCCTAACAGAGCACTTTGCTCCCAAACTGCAGGTTTACTTGTTGTTCCCAGAGTTTCTAAAAGTAGAATGGGAGGTAGAGCCTTCAGTTATCAGGCCCCTCTCTTGTGGAATAAGCTGCCAGTAAATGTCCGGGAAGCAGACACCCTTTCCACTTTTAAGATTAGGCTTAAAACTTTCCTTTTTGATAAAGCTTATAGTTAGGGATGGCTCAGGTAATCCTGAAACATCCCATAGTTAAGCTGCTATAGGCTTAGACTGCTGGGGGACCTCATCTGTCACACCTTTCCTCACTTTGCTCTCTTTTTCCCCCTGTTTAATTTCACAATTGATATTATGTACATATGGCATTATTGTGGTTATTAACTTGTGTTTCCCTGTTCCACAGATATCCTTTGATATCCTTTGAATGAGGTGTTTCCCCCCCCTCTTTTCCCTCTTTTCTGTCTTCTCAAACCCCAGCTGGTCGATGCGGATGGCCACCCTTCCTGAGTCTGGTTCTGCCAGAGGTTTCTTCCTGTTAAAAGGGAGTCGTTCCTTTCCACAGTCGCCACAGGCACGTTCAGGACGGGAGATTGGACTGAAGACAAGTTTCGGTGCAATCTGTTGGTTTCCTTAGCTAGGATATTAATTTTTGAATTGGCTCTATATGAATTAATTGGATTATGATTACAATGAATTGAATTCCAATTGGCTTGAATTGGACTATATTACTTAAGTGCCTTGAGATGACAATTGTTGTAATCTGGCGCTATATAAATAAAATTGAATTGAATTGAATTGAATTTCGTTGCAATTAAACCTTTTTATGCTTGTTGTTAGTGACACTGAATAACTCTGACCCATCATTTCAGCAGCTGTGAAAAGTAACTTTTGTTCAAGCATTGTAATTAAGTAGAAATTTGAGACATTTTACATTTACTTTAGGGCAATAAATATTTAGGGTAAAAAGTATTCTCCGACTTTAGTCCGTAGTGATTTGATAAATAAAGATTTTGCACGTTCAGTATTGAACAAGCTTCTGAAATATCACATACTGTGAAAGAATAAACTACAGAGGCAGTTGGGGAGGCATTTTTTCTCTCCAAATGTTCAGATAATTTAGTTTCTGTATATGGTCAATTAATCCAATGCAACACACACACAAAAAATAAATAAATAAATCAAAGATTAGAGAAAAAGTCCGAAAGTTGAAAACAGATCTACCCCTGACCCTCAGGTGGGCTGCCAACATTTGTGTACTTTTACTTAAGCAGGGTTCTTGGTAAGAAGACCATAGCTTGTAAAATAGCATTTTCACAATACTGTACATATGTTACCACCTCACTAAAGTGCAGGCTCTGAATATTTCAGCACCGCTGCTGTTTTGGTGAAGCGTCCTCACTGCAGGCTGTGATACATCTCCGGTTTTGCTCCATCTGCGTTTTTTGTTGTTGTTGTTGCAGTGAAGCTGTTGTGGAAGTCAGTATCTGCTGCCACCTCTAGACACTCTTCAGGATTGTCCTCTGCAGTCACCATGAGAACACTTCCGTCTTGGTTTCTAGGCTGACAAACACTTGAAATTTTAAAGTGTAAAATGACATCGTGGTGTATCAGTAAGTCTGCAATGACAGATTGTTCTCATTCTCATGTCAAGTGGGATAGTTTGTCATTCATACCTCATTACCCAGTATACCACCATCATTTTAAACCGTATAATTTTTGTCTGTTCAAATTTGTAACAGTGGAAAAGTAGAGACCAACTTTAATTCCATCAATGCTACCAACTTCCTGTACAACTACAAACCAATCCCTCATCAATGTCACCACAGTCAATTCCTCATTTGAATAAACAGACCTCCCCCAACATCCAAGAGCTTCCTGAAGTGTGAATGTTTTCATAAATCCCTCACCTGAAATGTATTTTCTTTTCGTTTTTTTTTTTCACGTCATTCTTTGCATTTTGCAGCTTATTGTCTTGGTCGTTGTGTTTTCGGTTTTCTTTTGTGTTTTCCTAAATGTTTTATTGTCTTCTTTGTTTTGGTGTTTTCTCAAAGGTTCTGTTTTTTAGTTGAACTGATTAGTTTTTTTCTTCACTGTTGCGTTTTCTTGATAGTTGTGTTTTCTGGTTTGTTCTTGTTTAGCATTTTCCCTTCATGGTTGGGTTTTCGCATGTGTTGTTGTATTCCTTTTCGTCTCTTGTTGTTGTGTTGCTACATTGTGCTGGTTGTGTTTGGTGTTTTGCACATCAGGGCCACAATGGCAGTGGCTTATAAAGGTTACTAGATGCCTGCTTCATACCAGCCTTAACAGGGTCTTCTTTCCCCACTGATTATGCCATGCCTTTTCTCTTGGCTGTGG